>NW_027526245.1:14405054-15152735 GCF_048455015.1 Haemaphysalis longicornis
TAAAAAAGCGGACCTGTCCGTGATGGAGGGCTTTAGCCCGATCGGGGCTGGCTGGAGCGCCCCACGGAAGTGACGTCACCTGTTTTTTGTTATTATTTCTTGGATTTGGTCGTCGTTGTTGATCGCCGAAACTAGTACGAAGTACCATGCCGGCCGTGCAAAGCGCCCGTGCCGGCACTCATGTTTAGGTCGGCTGTGCTTTTCATTGTTTACGATGAAAAGCACGCGCTTTTTGTACGCGCCGTAAGCGCAGGCCACTCCGAGTGGAGGATTCGGAGGATTGTGTCGCACGTTTAAATTCGCCGGCTTTTGTAACCGCACTTCTTTCTTTTATTTTGGAAGGTGTGTGCGCGCCCCATATCACGCCATCAGGTTTGATCTGCATAGGGAAGAATGGGTCTGTGTCCTCAAACGTGGGCACTGGCTGAAAACTCTGCCGGCAAAGGTCTAAATAGTGTTGCACATGTTGCACGAAGGCTGCTTGCGCTCCTATTTAGATCATAGAATCTGTGGCTTTTGTGGGGAGAAGAATAGGCCGAAGGAATACCTTTGAAGGCCCTCATTTGACAAGAGTTCTCTTGGGTCTAGATTACTGGTGCCCAGTGCACTTGACCTTCCACTCTGGTGCACTGTAGTACGCGCCGCTGAACACCAGCGTTTTTGTCCGTGTAGTTTTGGCGCAGCAGCCTGAAATGTTTTGAAATCTCACCATACTTTCTGTGCATAAAAAGACCAGCAGGTGCCTTATTTTGGCGAGTGAAATCAGCACAGCTGGGACAAAAGAGGCCTGAATTAAAGTTTCTTGGATGTGACAAAAAGATGTTTGGAGTAAACGCGTGTTAATATGCCTCTTTTCGTCGTGCCTACAACTCTGTATATTTGGTCATGTTGTACCAACTTTTCCGAGCTTCCAAAGTTACAAGGTACACTGCAGTGCTAAAAGTACTGATCACAATGAAAGTGTCAAAAAATTTGGCTTAATTCTGGCACAAGCACAACTTTGCCACCCTTGTTAGTGATGGCCTGAAAAGAATCACGCCGAAGCAGGAAGCACCGACCAATCCAGGAGATACACTGTACTTCATTTCACCAACTTCACACACCGTTGTAAAAATTGTGCTGGTAACTAATAAACAGCGAGAGCACGGCGCTGTACCACACGCTGGTAAGGGCAGCAAATGTAGCGCCAATATAGTCTCCCACATAAACTGTGCCCACAGCTCCTGTCAACACCAAATTGATAAAAGCGTTGTTGCACATAATTTGTATACAAACGTCATGTAAGTAGTGCGCATGTTGCTTCTGGTCATAGCAGCAGCTGCCCAACAGCCTACCACTGCAAGTGGTGAAGAACCGGCCAACCATGTGACGTTTGTTCTCCAAAAAGAAAGAAGCATACAGGCCTTCGTTTTCTGACAAGCAGACTGGATGCTCATCACGCTGAAGTTCCCCCGCAGTCAGAGCTGTGTGTGCGCATCCGTTTACTTGTATACGTGCTGCCACGTGCACCTGCAGCTGGCAGCACGTGGCGCTAGCAAGGTTCCATTCTTCCGAGGTGCCGGTTTAGCGTCGTAGTGAGAGGATTTGGCTGCTGCTCTGGCGAAATGAGTTCAAGTACACCAGTCCATACAGCGGTGGCCCCGCCGACGCCACGTATATGTACGGTCAGTTTTCGCGTTTGATGTTACACCTTCGTCTTTAAAACTGGCGAAACTTGCACTAAGTGACGCAAGGCGAGCTGGAAGATTTCTTTTTAGATCCTCCTGAAGCACTGAATGACACACCACCACGTATTGCGAAATTTGTTTATTTACGTGTTCCGTCGTCGCTTCTCACTGTGGCAGTAGTAGTCATCGTCATATAAGGTCCCTAAAACTATCGTCATATCCATCTTCCGCATGCATGACTGGCTGAGCCGGATTGCTTTTTCCGCAGGCTTTCCCATTCCTCCTAAAGTGAAATGCGTCGGCACGCGGTAGAACCGGCTTCGCGAGCTGGGCGTCTGCGAGGTGTTTTGTGCTCATCCTTGTGGCGCAGACGTACGTGACTGTTTTCCTGGTATTTTTCCGAGCACCACGGGCAAGCCAAGTTGATGCCGCACGCTCATCGCAAAACGCGTGCACACGTGCAGGGTAAACGGCGGGAGTAACTATGACATGCTGTTTTCTGATGACGCCGCACACATTACGGCCAGCAACGTATGGCGGCTGGTCGTAACTACTATTAATTTTATAATGAGCACAATAGCAGTATTGTCGTAAAAAAGAACTGCAGCTCAATTATAAATCCTAATTGTTGTATATATGCTAGTGACATGTTGCAAGAAAATCGGAAATGTAATAGTTATATCCCTTCGCTCACCAGCTGTACAAGTTGTACCTGCCCCATGAACCTTCAAATGCTGATTAATCTCATGACCAACACATGAGCCATACATGCTTAACTGTTCCCAAAAGGACTAAGCAAACACACAAACTCCAAGAAAACACATCCGGCATTGGGAAGAAACATTTAAAATTGGCTCACTTTATTTGACCAACAACCAGTACATTTTGCTTTTATAGCCCACAAAAGACCATTGCCAGCACTGCATTATGGCTGAAGAACTTTTCTGCAGTTGGCTTTGGCAACAAGCAGAATGCACCATTATGAACTGGAAACACATATGACAAGCCACAGCTTTTACCAGCCCATTGGTTGCACTGGGTGTCAAGAGATAAAAAGGAAGAACCAGCAAAAATGCTTTAATGTATTTAATGTATGCACAATGATCAAACATTAATTCAGAGTGTAGAAAAACATCCCTTCCAGCATGTTCGGCTGATCAACCCATTTGTGACAGCCTTATCGATGTGAAGGCAAGAACGAGTCCGTGGCAGGATTTCGATGTGGGCTTTATGAACTGTAGGCTGTCTGCAGTCATAATTACTATTGTGCGCCAAACACCCTAGTACACTGAGTGCAGTGAACTTCAGCAATGAAAGTAGTCATAAGAAATTTTTATCGTATGGTGACCGTTGCGAATCCTAGTAAACCGTTACAAGCACCTGGCATGCTGGCAAGAGAGAGGTAGAGATAGTAAAAGATTTTTGAAAGGAGAAGAGGCCAGCCTGAGAAACTGAACTTGGGCCTGCTACTTAAATCCCACTGGGGCAAGGAAGGTACTGAATACTGAGGGTATGAGAAATGACAGTGAAATCAACCAATAAACTTTGTACACTTAAAGCATGTATGGGGCGCAGAAACAGACTAATCACTGCATAATTCGCATAACTTATTTACCGACCATAAAAAAAAGTTCCGCAGTTTGTGAAATTTCACCACATAGACCCCAGAGTCCTGACAGGACAAGCAGCGATTTGACAGCTCGATCTTGTTTCTTCGTGTCAGCCCACGTGCCAAAAATCTTTCGTTCAGACAGAGGGTAAGCATTCAAGCGTAGTAAGGCTGCTTCAAGGTCTTTTCACCCACTAGTATACCTTGGTCAAAAACTATGCAAATGATCAATTGTTTCTGTACAGCCTTACACAGAAGGCAGTCTGGGCTGTCCTCGCGTCCGATTGTGTGCAGATACTTTCAGGTCAATGCTACTTTAAGCCGCAGCCTGTGTAACAAGGTTTCATTGACTTCTGTGAAGTTGAGGGGCATGAGCGCGCCAGAACCGTTGCTCGGGATCAGTCCTGGGGAGCTGTTCCTGCCAATTCTGTGGGTCAGACCAATGCAAGGCAGCAGCTTGTGCACGGGCTCTGTAGAGTATTGCATTGCTATCTTGTCTTATGATGTGTGTAGCCAAAACAGTGTATATCCTTTAGCCGGCACAAGGCAGCATTTCCTTCACAAAAAATTGGTTCTATAATTGTAATTACACTAGCTAGTTACTAATAATTTTTTCAAACAAAGAGCACGACTACAAAGTGTAACAAAGGGAAGGGACAGCAACGACTTCCAGCTAGTGCCTTGTTTGAAACGTATGACCCATATAAATACCATGCGCTTTATAACATCAACATAGCAAAAACAGCACAACGCCATGCTGCAACTTTTCTGCTACGACCCCCATGAGCACTGCCAGCTTTCATGTCTGCAACCTCGTTAAACTCGGTTTCCCCTTGAGAACATGATTTTAGTGCTAAAGATGACAGACACACTTTACTGGTGCTTGCATCTATCAATCAAACACCAGTAAACGTCAGTTAATTTCAAATGATACGGGGTAAACTTGGAAGCTGGCACAACTAGGTGGGATGGGAGTGGCAACAAAAATCTGTGCACAATACAGCCCTGTTGTGGCATTTTTCAGCACGGCGACAGTTGTCACACCGCCCTTGTTAACCTATATTCGAATCTCCTGATACTATGAAGAGACTTGTTGCATTGGTGGCACACTGGAATTACCACTGTGTTGAACCATGGAGCCTGCCAGTTGCCATTCGAGTATGCGAGTCTGCCGATGGAAATTTTTTCTGGCGACTGTTGCACTGCCCTGCAGTGCTTCATGAATTATTTCCTGCTGGCACAGCCATTCCATTCCACGCAGACAAACAAATGCGCACAGGCCGCATGCAACAGGCATGTGTTTGTGTTGTTGTGTGGGAAGCAGGTTTGCCAATGGGTACCAGTCGGCTGCGCAGTAGCACCCAATGTATGCTTACATGCAGATATACCTAGCGGGTCCACCTTGGTTCATTCCACAGACGCAAAAGCAACGCTTTCTCATGTTTCTCTGATGGTGCTTTTCAATGGCCTCAACTTTGGATTGCATTAAACAAGGAGACAGAGAAATATTTCATGGATTTGCGAGCAGAAGGATGTTAGGGCTTCCACCCTGTGAGAGCCGTTCTTAGTCCAAATGCACTGAAACCCACAAGGGCCATCAAAGTCGCCCACCCCGCACTTTCACTACCGCCTTCACCATCGCTACAGTTACATCTGGATTTTTTGAATTATTAGTAACGATTAATTATTAACAGTGACTCTACATGGCTAGTCAGTGAGTGGAAGTGGTTTGGCTTGTTGGGTATAAATCAGAACAGACTGCTTTCACCATATGTTGTGAAGTGGGCGTGACAGTGACCCTGGCTCGTCAGTGAGCAGAAGTGGTTTTGCCGGTTGGGTAAAAATCAAGCATGACTGCGTTGAGGGGCAGACGAAGAGTGTGGAGCACGTCAGACATACTTTTAGCCTGTGTGATCAGTGTACGTGCTTTGTGCCAGTGAGAAATTTAGCAGGTATATCCCTTGTATCGTTTTTTACAAGTTTGTCCGACATAAGCGTTAAATCATTCATTCCTTTTAAAAGCAACACGAAGCCAGCAGGTGAGAAAGAAAAAGGTATGCTAGTAATACTAAAGGAAATTCAGGCTATTAGCAATGGTTCAGAACGACATGCAAACAATCTTTGCTAGCATGCACAGTAGCTGACGAAATACTGCAGGGTAACAGTAGCACGTGCACACGTGATTACAAAGAGGGTTATGGCATGTACAGGTAAGTGTGTAAGGTTGATTTAGTGCTAATATGCTGCGTGCACACGTAAATAAAAATACCCTGCAAAAAAGATGAACAAGGAAACTGAGGTTAGAGCAAATAGAAACAACAACTACGCAGAGTCACCTAGATGGTATGCTTAGAATGTAGATATAACAGTTCAACACAGCACGTAGCATCTGTTATTGCTGAAGCCACTGACGCATCACCTAGCCTGTCATAAATGGGCACGATCACGTACGTTTGGCGACATCGTAAATTTTGGAGCACACGAACACAACACACACGGAAAATGCCACAGTAACTCACGACAGCTATCCGGCGCATTTTTTGGCCACGCTTATAACGACAGGGATCACGGCAAGTTGAAGCGAACGAACGAAAACTCGCTGTCACTGCGACGCACCATTGCTAGCTGATGGGGCTCTAGATTATTCACGTATACACTCCTGCAGCGACACGAATCTGGACGCTTGCAAGTCGAGTACGGAGCAGTATCAAAGTATTTGCCTCGCGTTGTGATACCGACATAACACCGTGTATAACAATGACTGTGATGATAGCATTGATGACTGCGGCGCCAGCAGCTTCACACAAACAAACCTCTGGAAAACTATGACGCACCACACACATCGGGTCACGGTTTGAAGGCAACACGGTGCTTCGTACTTTACTGCACATTTTGGGGCAACATTTGGTTCTGATACGTACGTATTTGATATGAAAACATTGCGCTCTGCGGAAGCGCTGACCAGCACTTCGCGTTGCTGACACGAATAGTCATCGGATTTTGAAGACTGTGGAAGATACAAGCGTGGTGACACAGACTTGGAGCTGAACACCTCATATGAAACGAAAACACAGCGCAGCACCGCACCACTCGTGAGCGACTCCACACAACGCCGACGCTCGTAACATTCTTGCTTGCCTCGGCATCGCGCGGCCAACAGAACAAACTCGGAACAGACAAGCCCGTACTAGAGTGCTAGAGTGAACTCTACCCGTACGTATGCCAAAATTCGCTCTTCGATGGAATTCGGCCTCTTCTCCATGCCGCTCGTCCGTAGGTCATCCGTAAAACCCGTGGTAAATCTATAAAAAGTGCTTTGTTTACACAACTTCTTCTACGCGAGTGTCAAAAACAATAACAAACTCGAGTTTCGCAGAGAAAAATATAATGCAAACATCTACAAAGCATGTCCATGACGTCATGGTAACTAGGTGACGTCATATTAAAAGACAATAAACTCAGGCTAAAAATAAATCTTGATACTGTAATATTAGTGTCACTTCCAAAAATATATGCAATACTATTGAAGTAATTGCAATGTAATGCAGTTACGCAATTTTTTTGTTGACGTACGTCACTTCCGTGGGGCGCAGCAGCCAGTTCGGGGGGAATCGGCTCGGAAGCCCCGGGTTGCAGCAGACGCAGCCTTTGTTAAAATAGAGCAAGTTTGTATCTTAACTTCCGGTTGTAACGACTGCAGTAGGTGAAGACTATATTTACATTTTCTTGCTTCACAATAGGTTAAAATTGTTATGCGCAGAATTATTTGAGCTTATTTTGTGGACAAAATTGATTTGTGAGGCAGTTTGGAACAGTTTGGTTGGTGCAGTTCTCATGTTGGCCACAAAGGGCAGCGCGAGCGGTATTGTTTGCGCGGCGCGTTCAAAACTGTGCTGGAATTCGTGTGAACGCAGTGTGCTCCTTATTCTGTCGTAGCTTTGTGATTTTTTATAATTATACTGGGTATACTGTTATCTGGATCTGGTTGATGATATATAGACACAACCGCTGATCAATAGCGGGGGGAGGTCTAAGTAGCCACGACCACTTTGCACTTGCAGTTTCAAAGCCAACACGTCGCGCCTAGCCATCTAGGATGGCTGTGCGCAACATACTCGCGAATTTTCTGATGGAGGCGAAAAGCAAAAACGCCCGTGTGTACGAGATTTCGGCGCACATTAAAGATCCCCAGGTGGTCAAAATTAATCCGGAGCCCTCCACTACGGCGCGCCTCATCGCCTGCGTTGCGTCGGCGCGTTAAACCCTACGCTCAATCAACATACTCGCGAAAACAACGTGCAGGTGTACGACAGTTGGCGCAATAATGTCTATGTTTCCATAAATATCAATAGAATAAAGTGCTAGCACACGTTTTATATGCAGAAAAACTTTTCAAAGTCTCTTTGGAAGCGTCATAAAACCGATCCTCTTTTTTTCTTGTAAATTTAGGCGATCAAGGTGACTACCCGGCCTTTCTACCACTCAGCTATTGTAATTTCGTGACGTGCGTGCAGAAATCTGCTGTACGCCAGATGAGCGTTGTCAACCAGCGCATCGATCGCCGATCGGGATTGGTGCACGTGAACTATCTTTATAAAGATAGTTTGAGGGCATATAAAGTATACTTTACAAACATAACGCCTGAGATCAGCAGTTAGCAAAGTAACGGACAACCTATCTCGTAAGTGATCGCCTATTGCCTAACCGTGTCAACTCAGCAGTAATGGCGATAAAGAGGGATGTAGACCTAAAAATGCGAAAAGGGGAGGGGATGCTAATATATCTTAGTTACTTACGCCAATGGTGCCAAAAGGCGTAAATGTTACTTATTCACACCAATATTGATTATTACTGCGTTTTCTGGTGGCAGCAAGAAACTAAACGCGCACGCGCACGTACGCTGCAGCCTGCATCTAACTTTCGCAGTTTTCTTGGATTGTTCGTTATATAAAAAAAAGAAGCTAACGCTGTACGTAATTCTTGGCGCTTATCTACCTAGTATATTATTACTAGCAGTTGTTTCCAGTTTCAAAATTTTATGAATTCAGGGGGGTAAAAATTGGGGTTTATACCGCGTCGATTCGGTCTTGGTGGGACAATCAAATCTTGATCGCAGTAAGGAAATGTTGAATTGACCCGAGTAAAACGCGTAGCTTTATACACTAATGGGACTCCTAAACTTGATCGAAGCAACTGATAAAATCAGACTAAACGAGGTTGAATTAACGATAGTTGACAGACTCTCCATCGTTATTTCAACCCAGGCCTACGGGGACAGCTAAAATTTAGTTTAATAAGCGGGAAATGGGACTGACAAAAAATACATAGCTTTGTATACCCTAAGTCGGACCTCATGATTCAACTGAAATAAGTTAGCAGATATAATTAAGTTACATATCAAATAAAGAGAGTCGGCTACATTAAAGTTTGGAAACAGCTAGTGGAGAAATCGGGTTTTTATGAGTGCCATATTTTAGAAATTTGTCTTCTAGTCCCGCAAGGAAGAATTAATTACCAGCGACCTTTTGTGATGGCAGGATCACCGGGACAGCACAAGAAAGTGAGCTATGTTTCCTAACGCGCGCTTATTCATGCGACGTTTGACAAATGTTCGTATTATAATAAAACGAATATCGCCGGTTTATTTTTTAGTTAACGACAACGCCTGCACTGAGGGTTTAATTAAGCTTGTAGGAAGTGGTATAAAAGTATACTACTTTTCTCGGAACCCTGTCAGGGGGATGAAACTCACAGGCGTGCGCAGAGTTCTCGATTAGGGGGGGCAAAGTCCCATATTAGGGGGGGCAAAGTCCCATATACGTATGCCTCAAAGGGTGGGTCCGCAGGTTCATATCGTGTTGTTAGCACTAGGTTAAATAAGTAGTGACTACATAAATTATTTTATTGCGTTTCAATTGTGTGTTCTGCATTTTCTCTTCACGTGAATCAACAGAACATAGCAGACTGAATTTGTAGCAATAAATATACAAACTAAGAAATTACTGTATATGTTTATAATACAATCATAACTAATTCCGCCACTTATAATTTATAATTTACGCTTCAGTTCCGTGCTTCGAGTTTCAGCTTTAAGTACAAGAACGATATATTAAAAAAATGCAGTTACAGCTATCAGCCGATAAATACTTAGACAATGAGGCTTAACCTTTGCTAGTAATTGATTAGAGGTTTTTAAATAAGGTTTTTATAAGCAATATACTGCAGGGCCCGAGAAATACCTGAGGAATACATAATGCGTGAAAGTATATATGCATGAATAATTGCTTAGCGATTCTGGTGTGGGATGGCTGCTTTTGTCTGCAGAAATGTATTTTGGATTAGGAGGAAAGGTGGGTCATTGCCACCGAACATTGTGATCGCACAAATAGAAAAACGTCACCGCGTCTCTTAATAATAACGAGTGATTTTAATTTAAAATTTGCCTTTACGATTGGTGTTGTCAAAAGTCGTCTTTGTAGCCAAAATCAATTTAAGAAAGAAAGGTTCTCAATATATCATATAACGCTTATTTCGGATACAGATGCCAGATTTCACTCAGAACTATGTGCGCCTGAAAGCAGCATTAAAGTTAGTATCAGCTAGTATTCATTGAAAGCTAGTATTAATTCTAACCCAAATATGTGCTTGTTGATGTTCCAGATCTCGCGTTTGGCTCCAGTGTGCGAGAAGGCAGGACCTGGCTCATTTACCATCTCGACCGATCTACAGCAGCTGCCGGCTGTGTCCTGCCCATTTCACCGGCAGAGACTACGCGGACCTTGGACAGACAAGCCACAGGACACATATGCACTGGCTGGATAACTAGTTATTAGCATGCGGCCATGTGCCATACACTTTTGTTTGCCACTAAAAGCGCAAAATAACCAAGTTGTGTTTTTACTGTATGAATGGTAAATTTAGGCAATAAAAATTAAAATAACTCTACTCTTTTTTCTTGTCTAGATTGTGTGTACCAATAAACCAAAACAACGTCGTACTTAGAAAAAGTGGTGCAAAAACAAGTGGACGCGCGAAACTTCATCAATCAGAGCAAAACAATTGCCCTTTTGATAATGTGGTGGGTTGCGCAACAGGAACAAGGTCGTGCGCATGGCCATCTGAATATCTTCCACTTGCTCAATTTACCTTGCATGTGCGTCCCAGTTGAATTTGGCGCTAAATTTCCCCCCTCCCGCGTGGCTTTTCAGTCCTAATTAAGATGTCGTCTCCCAGTGCATGTCTGCAACGCGCCGCCATGTTTTTAGTACCACCCCCCAAATACCAGGGGTTTGTCTGGCGCTGCGAGCGAATTTTGCGTCCCATGCAAGGTTTAGGAAGTTTCACTCCCCTGACCCTGTGCTCGCGCTTTCTGGACGATCTCGTGAGCCAGGGTGCAGAACTAAAAAAATGCGCGCCAATCCACCCTGTGAAGGTGGTTGGAAAGCGAAGCTGTAAACGACACCTATAACGGTTGCCCATGCGACGTCACTTGAATTCATACACGTGGCTCTCCAAAGAGTGAAACCAGGGACAAGTGAAATGCACTTAACCGCTCCCCTTCATAGAGATATTCTTTGCTAAGGTCAAATGAATGCATGATCCATGAATGGTGTTTGGTCGAGTTGTATTGGTAAAGCACGTGAGTGGAAACTTTTTTTTCATAAAATGAAAGGCAGCTCAAACACGGTGTTAGACGATCGCACTCCTCCTGTCTGTGTCGCCGCCGACGGAGGCGATGAGATCGGCGGCAAAGACGGAGACGTGAGATGCCATTCGTTGGTTTGAGCTTAATGTAATTTTTGGTAACTCCTAGCGCATGCGCAAGGCACGAACACGATGGCTACACGTGCCGTCGGTGGGGCGCACAGCGGCGCAAGAGTTCGCGTGACCCTATCACGTGCCATTAAAAGAGAACGCAAGGGGTAGATCTGCACATGTGCTCGGTGAGTGCACCGTCTGTCTCCCCGTCTCCGCGTGGGTTCGTGGCTGAATCGGTAAGAAGACGGGCTCTCGTTCCGTTTCTCTATTCTTTCCAGGTTCAATCCTGGCGGTGCCACTAATTTATTCGCGGGAGTTTTCTGCTGACACCAGCAGTCGCAGCAGAACCCTTGGGGGGTAGAAGTACAAAGCTCCGCTTTAAAAATATTTACGGGTGAGCATTTGATTGATGGCGGTGCAGTCAGTGCGTGCAATGCAATTCCGGTTGTGTGTCGGACTGTGTTGACGAACTGAATTCGCTTCCCTCCTCTTCGTCCATCCTTCTCGCCACTGCCCACTTTCGCCGAGACTGCAAACCGCGGACGGCGCCGTGCTTGTCTAAAAAGACGCCGAACCGCATACCACCACCCGGATGCGCGCTTATGCCGGCGTAGACAAGAAATGCTTTCGCGTTAAAACAAAAATTGCAGAAAGGTTATAGGTTACCGTTCTTTCCGCTAGCTTAAAACTGAATGTTTACAGTTAACATAAGCTCGCTGTGACGCTTTAACAAAATGTAATGTTCATAAGCTGTTTCACTATAATGAAGAAAAAAAATCTTGTAATTCGTGGATATTTTAGTGCGAAAGCCTATCTCGGCTAGGTCGGCGAAAACACGCATCAGGCTGGCGCCAGGTTGGCGTGCGGATATCTGCAAACGCCTAACCCTCGCCACGCGCTCACGTCCCATTGGCGATCAAGGTGACTAGGCGATCAAGGTCGCACCCATTGGGTGCGACGGGTTCCATAGCGCGTGAATCAGAAATCTCGCCCGAAGTCTCGATTGGCGTCCAAATTAAATGATGAGAGTGTTGCAGCCAGTGTTCCTAACATCTGGATTCCAGCAGTACGGATTATGCAAGTATCTGCATTGAGTCCGACGAGGGTAGGCAGAAGACCCGTCCACGGATGTATACCGAAAAGAAACACTTTCTTGCACTCGTCTCTTAGAGGATCTCTAAGCGCGCATTCGCGCGCTTAGAGATCCTCTGCAAATGCTGTTATTGGGCATTATGGCGCGTTCGCTGAGAAATTACTCATGCTGTACATCATGCTTTCGAGAGCCCTCGAAAAAAAAAAAAAAAAAAAGAATCGAAGTCTTAACTTCAAAACAATTCGAGCGTCATTCATTTGCCTCAAATCTTGAATCTTGTAGAATATTGTGAGCTAACTCCTTGATTGTGTATTTTTGCCCTTATTAAGGCACCCATGCATAGTTGCGGATTTTCAATCAGCGCTGCAATGTCGGATGCTTCCGATACCTTACGAAAAAGTTCTCTATCCACGTTCCAAATGTTTTTTTTTTCAGGCAGTGTGGGTGCGCGTCGCATCCATTTAATTCTCATTGTAACATTATAATAAGTGTTGATTACAGCGTTTCTGTATACGATGAATAAATCCGCGCTTGGGAGGCTACTTGGCTCTATATTCCCTATGCGGAAGTATTTTATTATTATTAGGAATAAAATGGTCAGGCCTTTCTACGGCCGGCTGCGCTTAAATTTGGCGACTATCAATAGGAGGAGGAGGCAAAACGTTTATTGAGAAAATAAAAAAACGGTGGGTGGTACAAAGATAATTTAAAAAACCGCTCGGCGGCACGCACCGCATGATGGCCTCGAAATATATATGCACTCCGGCGAAATTCACTTCAAGTTTCTTCTATTCTCCGCCAACAAAAAATTAAGAAATTTGTGCTATCGCGCACTCAGTGAAGGTGGACGACATGTGACACAATTTTTGGCTGCAGGAGGCATACACCAACGAAGGTCGCGCAGGAGAAACGGATCATGTGGCCGCAAGCTATGCAAGATGACAGCTAATTTCGCTTCATTACTGCGTCCCAGTGCGGACGATTCCCGCCACCGCGGGGAGTTGGAGGAAAGTAGTCACGAATGTAAATGGAGCGCGGGGGAGAGAAGGGCACAAGCGTTTTTGTTGACAGAGAACAAAAATACGCGGAACCCTAGCCGTACAGACAAAATGAAGTTATTATTGCTAGAAAGTATGGGTCAATTGAGATTCTCTGCTTGATTGACGTTGTTTATTTGATGTAAATGACTAACTAGTTTGATTAGTCGTACGTGACCAAAGCTTGACCCGATCGAAGGACGACCACATTGAAGAGTGCATGGCATAAATTTTAGCATCATGTCAAACAGTTTTGAAGTTACTGGCTAACTCATATTGGTTTATTGTGGCTTATTGGCTAAAATTAGTAATTTTATTAGCCATTACATCACTTTGTCCTCTTGTCCAGGGCTCCTTATGTACAGCTTCAACATTTTAGGAAGCCAATAGGAATCGCCAAAACTGCTGTAAAATTAAGATTTCTATAAAATTGAGAAACACTTGACAATGACAAAGCTAAATTTATTCCGAAGCGGTAAAGTACGCATCCTGTGCTTTTATCATAAATTATCTCTGCCGTTATTTCAATGGTGCACTTTTTCCTAGTGCGATAGGTCTCAGTGCTACGAAAGGTCACTTGAGACACACTCTGTTGCTTTTTGCGCTTATTTTATTCGTAAGATGAGTTGCAAAATACAATTAACTTTAATTTACCCAAACTCAATGACGCTGCTTTCTCCTCGTTGAGCGTGGATGTGTGGCTTTGGTATGGGCACGAAAAATACTTCACTCAGTGATGGGTCAGCAGGCACAACTGCATGCGTGAGGGTCCTCCCCTATCTGTCTAGGCATGCACTATTTTGGCCCTGCTGCCTGATGCACGAGTCTTGCTCTGGCTTTGGATGTCCAAAGAAGGCACTGCTCTCACGCCTTTTGTACACCGTGCCAACTGTGCTTAGCACTCTAACCAGGGTCACGTCTGCCCTGTTTAGCAGTGGCGTTGGCTACCCGCCTCTTTGTCCACCAGTGTTGGCTGTCCATGGCTGTCATATTCAGCCTTTCCTTTTTTGCCCCCCTTCACCAGCTGCACACTCCATTTCACACGTGCAAGAGGTGACATGACTCAAAGCCCACATGAGCCATCGAGATGGCGTGTCCCCGGTATTACAGCACAGGCAGGCGGTGAGCGGTGCTTCTACTTCACACCATTGGCGTCTCCCTACCAATGTCGGCAGTGGCACAAAAGCAGCACCACCTCAGCCACGTGCTCCCTTTTAATCTGTACGGATTTCTTTTTAATGTCGGATACACGGTAAAATTTTTTGCCAACATGTCCACCTATTGCTCACATGTAGTGAATTTAAATTATCGATGTGGCTTGAGGCCTATTTATTTTGCAAAAGTAGCATGCCAGTATACTCCATTTCATACATAGTGTGCAACACTGCCTCGGCTAAAGAGTGTAATAGGAAACTTTTTGCAATGAGAAAAATGCTTGAACAATGAACAAGTCTTCATATCAAAACATATATGTTCTCAGCTTTTGTGTAACCTGACAAAAAAGTGAACAGTGGAACAGTGCTCCCAATTTTATTAATGCAACAAGTGTACATCACGCAGATGTCATACATTTCTGGGTATCACACATGTACTCCTACTGTAGACCAAAAAGAAGCCTCGGTGCTTGGCAGCGCTACGCCTGCAGATGGCCACGGCTGCTTGAACCTGCATGGAGATTAAAAGAAACATGGCAGTACATAGAAGAAATGTAGCAATTACTGGCATGAGATAAAACTCGCCTGCAATTATGTGCCACGCAATTTACAAAGAATGTCATGCACAATACAACTGAGGTGCGCTCGGGCAATAATACTATGGAGCAGCCTTTCTTGGTCCACGTGAGCGCAGAGGTTAACACTGCAGCGAACCCACTTGTGGCTACCAGGTGGACAATTTTGAATAGAGTGAAGGCCATTACAGGCACGCAAGGAATGCATTATTATGAGAATTTGGTGTGCATTCGATTCCTGCTACAAGCAAGGCCGGTGCATTGCAGTTGGTCGCTAGTGTTGCTTGTATAGCAACCACCTGATTTCTCAAATGGCCCAGATTACTGCACGAGGTGAATATCATAGAAAGTTGCCCTACGGCTGCCATTCACACAAGAACTGCGACACTTCACTGCTCAGTGAACACCCTATAGACTTCACTTGCTACCCAGCAAAAACCGGACACAGATTAAAATTTATCTGATTCATGCTCCCTTCCTTCCCCACTTCGGTTGAACAAAATCTCTTAAGTGTCTGCACAAAGGGTAACTTAACTTCGCTGCTTAATTTATCATGTGCCTTGGATGGTCTGCCAGCATACACATTTTACCGTAAAAGGAAAATTTTCCAAGTGTATTACTTGAGCTAGAGAGGTGTAACTTCAGTTATTCATTGGTGATGGTTGTGGTTTGCGACGGGAAAAGGAAAGGAAATTCACTGGAAATATTTTGAGCTCGGCCAGGTGAGCTCCCTGCCGAGCTCAAAATATTTTCAGTGAATTTCCTTTCTTTTTCCCGTCGCAAACCACAACCACCATATAGCCTTAGCCAGCACATTTATGTAATAAGTGGATAAACATACATCTTTAAGAGAAGCCTAACCTTATGTTTCATCAAGGCTCACCATCGTGCCAGTTTGCCACATCTGAAACAAGTGGGCTCAACTTTATAGAAACAAAAAAAAAACACAAAACCAAACAAAAGAAACAGAATTACTAGACAAAGCTAGACAAAACAATACAGACAAACCTCATTAATTCAAACTCTAAGGAGACGAAAAATTTGGTCGGTGATGATTATGTGGGTTTAACGACATACGGTCAACTGAGTTGAGCCCGCTCAAGACGCTCATCGGAATGTCTGGCGAAATTGTGAGGGAAAGGGCGGCATGCACTGCTGTGGCACCATCTCTCTCACTGCCTCCCCTGCACACTTTCGGCAGACGCTACTACTCCGTGCGTAGGCCATCTGAACCACGTGATGTTTGTGCGGGAGGTTCAAACACCATTTCCAACAAGGTCGTCGGCGGTGGTGGCGCGCTGCGAGATAACAGCACAGTAGTGCACGCCGCCATGCGTTCGCTGATTACTCACTCACTCCCCAAGACACAGCAAATATGCGCCGTGACTGAGAAGGCTGCAGTTTGCACTGTGCACAAATAGGGAGTATAGTAATCATCAGTGCATTTTTAAATTCATTCAACAAGTCGTCATGCACATTTAGCGACTCAAGACAACTTTCAGTGACATCGTTATGAGCCCCAAGACCCTCCAAAATTCCATTGGAACAAGGCAAATAAATGTATGAATGCACAAGCATAACTCTATTGGAGCACTGACCAAGTAGTGCAAGCGTACACTGCCGCTGGGCCTCTCTATCGCTGACTTCTGTAGTTTCACTTGTTTCTGGGTGAGCGACATGACACAAGTCAGTGGCAAAGGGGCCTGGTGGCAGTTGCTAGGTCCTTGCACCCATAGTTACTTTTGTTGCACCCGTTACTGCACTTGCTTCATGTGGTTGCACTTCTGGTCTTGACTTGACACAAAGCAGCAGTAAAGAAACCCACAAGACACCAGGCCGAGTATTAGTACAATGGCAGCTGGGTTAAAAAAAAAGTTCCTAATAGTCTGTGTGTTGCGGTAAGAAAGCTAGTTTAACAAGACCCATGCGATACCACCACACCATGTGAGGCAATTCAAGGCCAACTGCACTCAAGTTTCAGCCCGACCAAATTTATTTTTAATGTGTAGTACATACCACCAAATCAGCTAGGACATGAGTGGTGTCCCCGTGAAACGCCTCGTTAATCAGTCGGATACGTTTAATGGGACCCTGCAACACTTACCATCGACTACTCGGTATGTATTTTAAGGTAAAGTCTATAATGTACGTGCATATCCTAGCCAGACTCCTCCACCACTGCCCAATAATTCAAAACTGCCACGATTAGGACGTAAATAGTGTAACACAGCCCTAGCTCTCCCTCTCTCTCACACATGCACTGACGCAGTGTTGAAAGACCGTGCTGAGCCTTTCAACACTGATAAACAAAATGCTTAATGATAGCACCTAATCGTGAACAGCAGTATGCTCCGTCTCCAGCTAAGAAAAATATTGCTTAGATATATAAGAAATTGCGCATTTAAGGCTAGTCTTAGCCTGTGAAAAAAAAAAAAAGCCCGGATAAATTTGGATTTTAACTTATAATCTCTGTACAGATAGTTGTCGGAGGCGGTACCTCGCCATGGATTGAACAGTGCTAAGGCGGGACAAAGTGAAGTGAAACAACCACAGGAGCTGACTAACCACGGTTTATTTTGGAAGGAAATATTATTTATAGGGAACAATGCTAGCATGGTTAACTGTGTGCGCATTGCGGCACGCGAAGAAACAGATCAAATAGGCTGTGATTGTGCGTATCTAACATAAGTTGCAGTGTCTTGCAGTTGAAACGTGAACCTCTCCTATCTAACCAAATATGCGATTTCTCTCTCCACCGGGGCCACGGACAGCGTGCTCATGCATATCTCACGTGCGTGCTGGCCTCTGTGCCTTTTCGAGACACAGCAGGCCTCAGATCGAAACTTTTCACATGCTGGGCAAGCATGCTGCCGGTCGCTGATGCATCGCACCGTCTGACCAATGTATGATTTTTTGCAGGGTAGTGGAACTTCGTATACGACTTCCTCGTCGCATTTGACAGAGGCTGTTGCCGGATTCTTAGTACAGCTCTTGCGCACTTTCTCTAGGTTAACTCTTCTGCACAGCCCCCTCAGCTTGTTGGTCGACGAGAAAAGCAGATGTACGAGATGACTTCTCCCCTTGTGCCCTTCTGGCGGGATTTTCTTTGGAGCTGTATACAGTCAAACGCCACTACAATGAACGCTTTTACTATGAAATAGCCTGTACAACGAAGCATGCCACATGGCCTGGCCAGATTCTTATGTATTGCGAAGACCCCTACAGCAAATTTGCCTGTTTAACAAAAAAAATTAATGCATTCCCAATTGCTGAATTGTGGTTTGATAACGGATACCGCATGTACCATGTGTGCAGCTGCACACATGGTAGCGTGCAGCTGATAGGTGTGCCGTGAGTCATCCAGTTCAGCCAGGTAGCTGTAGGAATCTATAAACACGTACAGTGCGTGCTGCATCGTGGCATCGGTTGTGATGGCTGACAAAAACGTCTCAGTGGAAGACCAGGCCCTGGTTTTCTGTGACCTGACAACTGACCACATCGTGGAGGCCATCATAGATAAAAGGGACACCACAAATGATCAGGCGAGCAGTGACGAATAGCTTGCAGAGGCGCTAAGCGTAATGACAACCGCGAAGCGGTAGAGGCGTTTGATGTGCTGCAGATGTAGATCTCGTCACTCCCTGAACTCCGCCGCAGCACACCGTACACTTCAACAGCAGTAGGTCGGTGGTGGGTTCGCATTCAGTACGTCTTACTACTGCGCACAAGAAAATTGTTGACTTTTTTTGCCTACTGCAGTTTAATTCTGACGGTTATTTCTCTCAGTATGCTTATCTACTTTATTGGGTCAATGAAATGCGTGACGTATAAAATGAAGTGACATGTGTAACAAACAAGTATCGCAGTCCCACACGCTTTGTTATACGGGCGCTTGACTGTAGTGCATATCGGCCAGGAGCCTATTGGCTTGCTGTGCAGCAGCTGATCTGGTAACCCAGCAGAGCGGAGATGCTAGATTTGAGCCCCAAAACTGGATTGCACTGAGTGCTTGCAGGACGTGAAGAGGGATGGCTATTGCCTTCTAAATCCAGCGTCTCTGCTCCGCTGGGTATCCAGATCAGCTGCTGCACAGCATAGCCAGCAACCTCCTTAGCGGCATGCACTCTTGGCCCCGCTAAGCAGAGAATTCGCATATTTGGCGAGATAGGAGCGGTTCACGTTTCACCTGCAAGGCGCTGCAACTCATGTTAGATACGCACTATCACAGCCTATTTGATCTGTTTCTTCGCGTGCTGCAATGCGCACACAGATAACCATGATTGCTTTTACCACTATAAATAATATTTACTACCAAAATAAACAGTGGTTAATCAGCTCCCGTGGTTGTTTCGCTTCACTTTGTCCCGTCTTAGTGCTGTTCAATCCGTGCAACGAACCAACGAACCAACTAGCCCAGGTACAAACACTCCTGCAGTACCTGAGACAAGCGGACACTTGTTCGCAACCGATGCAGAAGAATTTGCATTGCCACCAGCGTACGCGATATCGTGCGTGGCCTCTTGTAAGGCACATAGATGGTAGAGGGGCAGATATACGCATTAGCGAAAAGTTCGAAAGCCACGGGTCCCAACTAGTAGGCCCGTCCTTTGTCTGAATTTTCGCGCTCTACTGTGGCAGATCTAAGGAGCATAGGACAAAAGAATGGGAATTGTATAATTTTACACATTGCACAAGGTCAAGCGGTAAGGTATCGCAGCAAAACAAGCGATTGAACAATGAACAGAACCACTTACCACTGTAGATAGAACGTTGAACGACGCGGGAAACGTTACGCAGGTACGCGGCCAAATGGCTCGCACATTGGCTCGCATGACAACAACGCTAGCCACACGGCTACATCACAGAAAAGAAATAATTGTATAAAACATAGCAAGCAAGCGTTCCTAAAATTAAGCTTCATTTAAAATATTTATGTTTGGCAAATTTGTAGAACATTTTAATGCAAAAACACAGCCGGATGCGGATGTGACGCATGGGTGAGAATAACGCTTTTGGCCGAAAAGCGTTATATCCACCTGGTGGTAGCAGACACTTGCCCACTGATAGTGCCCCGGTCCCGGCTTCGACCGAGGCTTAGTGGCTTTGGCCCTACTGCGCCGCTACTGCAGCACTGACCTATCGCTTGTGGAAAGTTTGGACTACGTTGAGGAAGCTGTGTTTAAACACGCCACTGCCAACAAGAAGCTGCCTATCCTGCTGCAGTATTTTAAGCCAAAAGAATAAATACTTTGAAACTCCAATTGGGTATTTACTGCAAAATTCGTCCATTTATTGATTTGTGCCAGTTTATGACGCGTTTTTTACGCGATTTTATATATCGAATTCTGGCTATATCGAACTATTTCGCGGGCACCGCGCTGTTCGATATATCGAGGTTTTGCTGTATTTACCTTGTTGTTTATCGCTCGACATAGACAAGGGAACCGATAAGGTAGAGGGCACAACAGGACCTATAATTGTGCACAAATGGTTCCTCTGTCATTCGTAGTGCCGGTGAAAAAAAGAAAGACCATTTGGAATAATGGAAATTGTTTCAAAGCTGATAGAGTTGTACGTGATGTTCGTATAACTACATGCTAGCGAGAATAGTTGTGCTCGTGCATGTTTTCTTTGTGAGCAAAATATTTTGCGCAACAAGCTCTACTTGAACTCGTTTCCATTGATCTACTGTGGCAGAAACGCAAACTATAAAAGTTGTACAGGAACATATGTTTGAGATATTTGAGAGTCATTTGAATAAAACTGCAGATGTGAGCCTCCGAATTGTGGCTGGTGTGTGTCCGTCTGTTTATTGTTGTGTCGCCATGTAGCGTAAATATTTACGTTTCTAATGTTTTCATTTTAAAGCTTTCTTTATATTTAGCTGGTATGACTACGTACGATGGAAACATGCATATTCGTGTGATGCTCCTTGCATTTTCTGATGCGTGCACAGTTATACTGACACAAACCGTTATTTGAGGAGCTACAAAAATAAGCACTGGTTCGGTTTCGTTGGATACACGGCATTTTTTCGCAGCGGTCTTATGCCAAGTAGCGTGCAGATACGCAAATTCACCTATGGGTCTGCACTTTTTATTTTTTCGCGGCTGCAATGTGCTTTGTGCGCGTCGGCGTCGCAAGCAGCTGATCCGTGTACTGTCGTCTGCTTTTATTGGAGAAGGGGCGCTTTCGAAATATTTCAGCTTGTATTCCTCCACAATTATTAAGCGGAACATTTCTATGAATATAACTGAACGTAATAAAACGCCGAAATTGTTGTATACTATTTTTCCGGTTGTTTAAATTGGGCCCCGCCGCGAACTGCTGTTTATGTTTATTTTGTCAGAAAAATTCCGCCGCCCCTCCCAGGTGGCGCCACAAGTTTACTTGAAACTGCAGTGCACGAGGCCCATAAGCAAAAAAATACTCACGAGCTGCTCCTGCACACCTTCCGCAATTCTTGTTTTCCTTGTATGTCGCTCACATTGCCCAAACGCCGCCTCTGGCGCTTCGTTTTCAATATGCAGCGATTGAACGGGTCTCGGTTGGACAGACCAGTGAGAACTCTGTCGAACAGACTACGACTGAACAAGCATGCGCTTCCGCATATACTTACGTCTACAGCGTCTACAAACGATCCGGTGCAAGGACTGGAGCTGGGTACGCACGGGGTCCTCTCGGCAGTGGCGAGAAAAGACCCCATGAGCCCTTGCCGTTTTTTCTTTCCCTTTCATATGGGCCGAGAAGGCAGTGGATCTCCAAGCAACTTTCCGCCCCCGCTGTCTACGGCTGAAACCTGTCTTAACGAACAAGGAGCCGTGGGGGGATGCTACACAAAGATACGTCGCACAATGCGACGGGACACTTATCCACCCGCCCTTGGGGACAGCGCCGCGTGGTTCGCCTTTTACATTCCAAAGTGAAGACAGCCTTGCCTGTTCGTCTCGACGAACAGAATGAGGAGGACTCGCGAGCAAGATTTAACATTTCATAAGGCATGACTTTGAACGAGACTGATCGATCGGGATGCGCGAATCAAGGAACCCTTCATAACCAAACATGAAATACGAGTGGCTACACATCCAGTTTTAAATGCAGAGCATTTCAGTAACTCACGATGTCACCCGCGTTGGCGTCCGTAGTCCGCGTCCGCATCGCTCCCCCTACACTATATAAATACTTGCCGGCGCCAGGTTTCGATCCTACGACTCTGCGGGCGGAGCGCAAGGTGCACGGTGCTCTACCAACTGAGCCACAAAGCCGATACAGAACGGAAGGTTACGAACGTGCCTTATATCCTTGACTCATTCAACCGTCGGCCAGAGGTGCGCCCTCTCCCCCGCGTCCTCCTCGCCTTCTCTCCGCTCGCAACGCCCTCTCTCGCCTCGTTCGGTTCGGGCGCACAACAGGTGGGGACCGGCGCAACACCCTCTCTCGCCGCGTTAGGTTCGCGCGCAAGAACAGGTGGGGCGCTCGCATCGCGCTCTCTCGCCGCGGTCGGTTCGCGCTTAAAACATATGTCGTTCGCGCGTGCTGCGGTCGCTAACATCTGTGGCGTGATCGTGACGTCAGCATCACGCGTTCGCGTGGTGGCGATTTCGGCGCTATAACACTCTCTCGCGAGGGGCATTGGATTGGATTCGATTGGATTGGCTTGGCTTGGATTTGGATTGGATTGGATTAAAGTGGATTGTGTTGGATTATGTTGCGTCATAGCCGCGCCACGTTGCGTCATAGCCGCTCCACGTTGCGTCATAGCCGCGGCAGGGGGTTCACGGCACGTTTCACCATCGACTTCATCGACAATGTCTACGCTGGAAGACAACAATTACAACAACAACAACCAATACGTAATCCATACGACTTGCAGGCGCGCCCCCCCCGCAGAAGTGCTCTGCATTTGATCGTGCCCCTCGCGAGGGGGATGTTTATTTTTATACGTCTCTTTCCGACCTGTCAGATGCGCTCTTGCTTTCTTTCCAACCATGGAAAGACCCATGCAGATTAATTGAATGCCTGCCACGAACGCAAGATTTCTGTCACTTCCTGAAACTACCTTTCAACGTTCCATAACAACGTTTAAATAAAAAATAGACCGTTTACTGTAACAGATAACGCGAACTGGGCAGTCTCACGCATTGTCCAAGACTACATGACCCAGCGTTATCAACAGTGGCAGCGTTCACGTGGCTGCGACGGACGCGCGTGGCAGCCAGCTGAGGCAGCGGCGAGATAACGAATATGCGCCCGCTGACGCTGTGACTACAAGGCGACTTCTAAACGTGGTGTACCATGTACGGGCATGAGGTCAACTCGGCCTGGACTGCGCTCGGTGCGCTTTAAAAAAATTCAAATTTTGGGACTGTAACACGCTGCAGCCACACCTGGGATATAAGCGCGCGATAGTGGGGGGCTCCATGGCACCCGCATCTTCGCTGCGCTTTTGTCGGAGCCAGGCAGGGACGGGTATATGGACATATTGGTTTAGGCTGTCCGGTGGTGCACGGGTACTGCAGGGTTGCTATGGGAACCTTCCCGAGTGCTTGCTTTTCGCTTTTTTAAATCGCTAAATTGTGATTGATTGTAGGGTTTTATCGCGCCGACGCAACGCAGGCGATGAGGCGCGCCGTAGTGGAGGGCTCCGATTTAATTTAGATTACCTTGGGATCTTTAACGTGCACCGAAATCTCGCACACACGGGCGTTTTCGCTTTTCGTCTCCATCAGAAAAGCGGCCGCCGCGGCCGCTGCAGCCAGGAATCGAACCCGCGACCTCGTGCTCAGCAGCGCTACGCCTTAGCCACTGAGCCACCGCGGAGGGTAAATTGCTAAATTTTGCGTTGCCGTTGTGTGATGACTGTAGCCTGGGTAGTTGTGTTTTTGCTGCCCGCTACCCTGAAATCACGGCGGTGTTCCACTGAGCAAGGGACGTCGCTATTCTTGTACACGCGGGTGGTGCGCCTTCCACACTGTATTCGTATAGTTCCCCGACGTGGGACGGGCGTGCTGCGTATCTTTCTATGAAGTATTTCAAGGCACAGGCAAGGCGCGGAATTTGCTATCGAATTGATCAAGAATCTTTGAGTAGCACTCTGATTTATTCCGGACAGCAACGGTTATTCGTGAGTTATATGGACGTGGTAAACTGATTTCGCAATTCTAAAAGAAAAGTGTGAAGAATCTGCGGAAAATACAATGCAAGATAATTAATTGCATGAAATCGCGATGCTACTTTGGCGTCAAATTTTCCTGGCATGCTTGCACCCCGAGTTACTGAGAGAACATCAAGTAACATCAAAGAGCTCTGGCTTGCACCCACGTGCCTTCGTGTTCATGTGCTTACGTGTGAGCGAGTGTATGTGTACGTGTGTGCATCTCCGTGCCTGCGTGTGTTTGTGGGTGCGTCTGTGCATGTGCGCGGGTGCGCGCATGCGTGCGTGCGTGTGTGTGTATGCGTGCATGCATGCGTGCGTGCGTGCGTGTGCGCGTGTGTGTGTGTGCGCGTGTGTGTGTGTGTGTGTGCGTGCATGCCTGGGTGTGCGCTTCTGTGCGTTCGCGTGCGTGCGTGCATGCGTGTGCGTTCGTGTGCGCGCATGTGCGTGGGTGCGCGTCTCTGTGCCTGTGTGTGTGCGCGTGCGTGTGTGTCTCTGTGTGTGTGCGTGTGTGTGCGTTCGTGTGTGTGAGAGCGATAATTGTGAAGCGTGCTACCGGAATCTGGATGCGTCATCGTAGCATTATCAGGTACAGGCCCGCCCTGTAAACTGGATGTTGTCAGATTCGCGTGTGTGGTACAAATGTATTCACAAATGTATTTAATGTGGGCGGAGTTATTGAAATGGGCTAAAAAATCTCAATGATTACGGGCACTGAATCTCGCCGCCCCTAGTGCGGATGAAATGCGGAGAGTAAGCGATAAAAAAAAAACATCAAAGAGCTGTGCATGGGGGCATACACAAAATAAGAATCAATGTGTGATATCTCGAAAAGAAACAAACAAGTCCACTTATTTTACGTGAAGGCGAAATCTTCTCTCTGAGCAGGACATGCCTGGCTTCCCAAATCCCTAGGTTAACATACAGCGTAAATTACACAGGAACCAGAAATAGATTGAAAAAAAGGGAAAAAGGGAAATATAATGTGTAATAGCTCCTGTTTCATCCAAATTACAATTTAAGGATTTTTCTGATAAAAGTGTTAGGACTACGATGGTATTATTTATGTAGCTGTAAAAGGACAGAACCTCGCTGAGTTATTACAAGCCATGGCACCAGCATGATGGAGGGGACAAGATCAAGCAAGTCACCGTCGTGGCCTGCCGGTGGTTGGTCTAGATCGGTCGTCTGTAAATAAAATGCGCCGAGCATGCTCCAATGGAATATAAATGAAAGAAAATTAACCAAGTACCCGCAAAAGAGCATTTTAACAAATACGAATCACTCAAATCTTTATTTCAGCATCAACAACAGCAATTCTGGATGTTGGGTCTGGGGGAGGCGGTTAAAGCCGATCAACGGCTTTCCGTTGATCGGATTGACGACAAAAGTGCCGCATAAACAAGGCAAGTGCTGTTGTAGCCAACCCACTTGACAGATGAATGCATACGAGTTACAGCAGAGTAGTGGTTTTGACGAGTTGGTACATAACGAGTGTGGAAGCGCAGCACAAGACGAGGGAAAAGAACACTGAGAAGACACTGTTACGAATCGGCCAGCAACACGTGTTTTTCCGCATCAGCGACCACGTGGGAATCGACCATGTGCGCCCACGTGTCGGTGAATCGTACTTCGTGTCTCGCCATGCCGGGTCAATCACCTCGCTTTGCACGTGCTTCCGGCAGCTGCCAGCGCCACACCCTTCAGGCACCTGCCTTGACCTTCCCGGCTTAGACGTTTCGCTATCAGCGCGATCAGAGTTGATAGCGCGACCCCGGCACCTTTCAAGGACACTCTCCCCCCTCTCTCGGACGCCACAAGGGGCGAAGATGACTCGCGATCTTGGAAAGACTGGGCGTGTGTGTGTCTGTGATTTCGTGGCGTGTTACTCTTGGGGGCGTTTTTTGGGTATAAAAGAAGCAGCACAAACGCTGATATTCATTCCTGTCTGAGCAGCGAATCCATGCGGTCGCTCTGCTCCTGTCCTGTATTGTAACCTCGCCCGTCGGGGCATTGTATGTTTTTTTGGCTTCGGCTCACCTCTCGCTATGAAGTAAACAGTTACGTTATCCTACTGCTCTGGACTTCTCTTCACGGCTGCAACACCGGCTGGCCGCTCGCTTCATACACGCTACCCATCGTATGTTGGAGGCCACGGAGAAAGGATCGGGTGCCCTCGCCCGGTCGCAACAACTGGTGTCAGCGCTGGGATGACACGGTTGCAACAACTGGTTGGCAGCGGTCGGATGACAACTTCGTGACACCTGGAGCCAGCGGTGCGAGCCCCAACACCACGGACGTCATGGCGGCTTCGGACTTCGCAGAATTCACGGCGGTCAAGGGTGAGTGCGGGACTTTTCTTCACTGAGTTGTACCAGGCTTCTGAGGATAGCTGGTAGAGCGTCTGTTTTTGTCGCGTGGGTTATTCGCGCAAAACATTTTTTTGGAACAGTGGGAAAGCAGTACTCTAGACCGGCCATGAATTTGAAAGCGTTGAAAAAACCGCAGTTGTTGGAGCTTGCAAAAGAGTTGCGCTTGGATGTTACAGACGCGCTGAGAAAGCCAGAGCTGATAGAGGCTATACTCGCTGTTGGGGCTGACGATGACGAGCTGTCAGATTGCATTGAGCTTATCAATGACAGGGAGGCCGCTAAGCGCCAGCGTGAAGAACGCGAGGAGAAGGAACGGGAGCGACAGCATGAGCTAGAAATGAAGCGTCTAGACGTCGAGGCGTCTCGACCTAGACGTCAGAGTGGCAGCAGCGTGCAGTCTGCGGCGACTGAGCGACCTACGTTGCGAATGTGTGACCTAATGCGACCCTACAAGGTAGGAGAAGACATCGGTCTTTTTTTGGTCAACTTCGAGCGTACGTGTGAGAGGGCCCAGTTTAGCCGAGACTCATGGCCGCAAAAGCTGCTTACGCTTTTGCCAGGTGAGGCATCCGACGTGATGGCCCGCTTGCCAAAGGAGGAGGCGGAGGACTACCAGAAAGTCAAATCTAGCCTCCTGCGTAAGTACAGGCTGTCAGCAGAGGCATTTCGCCAGAAGTTCCGCGAAGCCGAGAAAGCTAGAGGTGAGTCGTACTCAGAGTTCGCCTACAAGCTTAAGGCAAATATGGAAGAGTGGCTCAAAGAGGCAGAAGCTTTCGGAGAGCACGACAAAGTAGTTGAGTGCTTCGGTCTTGAGCAGTTTTACCGCCGTCTACCAGAAAACCTAAGACTCTGGGTGCAAGATAGGCCAGGGGTAAAAACTGTGGATCAGGCAGCTCAGCTAGCCGACGAGTTCGTCGCACGTCGAGGTGCGCAGGGGCCGACAGACGGCAAGAAAGAGTTCAGGCCGAGGCCTGATAAGTCAGGGCCGAAAGGCAGAGCTCCCCGGGAAGACGGTGGAGCAAGGGATGTCGTTCTCGTGGATAGAGAAACTGGCCACGATAACGAAGAGAGAGCAGCAGACGCTGAGGAGCAGCGCAGAAAGAAAGCTTTCGAAGCGCGCAGACAGGCTGCATGTTACAACTGCGGCGAGACGGGACATTTTGCTGCCAGGTGTAAGAAGGGAAAACTAGTATTTCACGTACTAGATCAGAGTGAGGACAGCAGACAGTTTCTAGAGCCGTACGTACGGGAGCTAGTCGTCAATGGTAAACCGTGCCGAGTTCTTCGTGACTCCGCGGCGACGGTAGACATGGTCCACCCTTCGTACGTTGAACCGGATCAGCTAACTGGGCAGTGTGTTTGGGTGAAGCCAGCCGTAGGTGCACGAAACGTTCGTCTGCCGATTGCTAAGGTCAGCATCGGAGGTCCGTTTGGTGAACTTGTGACGCACGCAGCAGTATCCCCACAACTACTTCCGGAGTACAAGTACCTATTCTCGAACAGGTCGGATCAGCTGTTAAGGGAAAAGGGGTACCATTTTGAGAAACTGCCGAGGAAAGAACCAGCGGGGCTCGCTGGGAAGAGCTCGAGTAACGATAGGGTCGCCACCTCTGTGAGGAATGGCGAAACTCGGACAGAAAGCGATGATGGGGCATTTCTAGAGACTCACGACGGAGGGCAGCGTAAGTACACTGTGTGTAAGGGCCTGTCTGTGTACAGACAGACAGGCCTGAACTGCGCCTGAACTAATAACATCTGCGCCTGAAGACAGGCTCTTGAAAAGTACTGCAAAGACAAGAGATGAACGTTTATTGAAACGGGCAAGTTAACAAGATTGTCGATACAGTGACAAGCAGAATGCAATACTGAACTCTACTGTAAAGACAAGTTCTGTGAAGGTGAAAAAAATAACAGTTTACAGTTCAGCCTGGAAACCTGGTCGTGATAGATTAAACGGCTCACGCACTCGATGCTGAGGCGCTGAAACAGTCCTGGTTGTCAGCGGGCGCTGGTAGATTGGCACGGGAAACGCAGCGTCACACAGCTCAAGCTGGCAATTCAACGTGCGGCCAACAATTAGGTAGTATTAATGGCTGGCACTGCAGCCTGGCTGGGTGTCCTGCTTTCCGGGTGTCCTGCTGACGGCTACCGCATCTTTGCACGCAGCCTTCTGAACCATGGCTCCCCCGATTCCACTATGCTGCGTCAGATGCCATGATCCAATCTTCTTTTTCCGTCACTTTTATAAGTCCCGATATTCTGCCGGTTCACTTGTGGTGACATGTTGCCGGCACATAACCACAAAGGCTGATTGTACGCTGTTTCGGACAAGTCTAAACTGTCATTCTGCTTGTTGGTATTCTTGAACAAACTTGCCTACATCTGTCTCGCGTAGTGTGTAATGAGAGTTGCGCGAATGTGAAACTTCTGACCTGACAAGATGAATGACCGAAAGCTTAAAATGAGATTTAACTACATGAACACATTTATCGAAGGAACTTGGAGCAGTCTGAACTCACAAAAACGAACCCATCATTTACTCATCAAGCACAAAAATCACTAGTGAGAAGCAGTGATACAACAACGGGTTGCCGAGTCCAAATTTTAGCCCCACCATCACGCAGTTCGATTGCTTTCCTGTTTGCTCCAGTAAACAATGTTGTTAAAGTTGTTTCATTGATTGGATATGCTCTCCTTTGGCTTACTGCAGAACCATTCAACAGTGAGTAGGTGGTTAAAGCTGTGGGCCCATTACAATTTATGACAACACACCAGAGTGCTGGGTTACAAATAGTGTAGCGTAGTGGGTAGTGTCCGACTTCAATGCAGGCTGGCCATAACAGTGGGCTGGGCCGGTGGCCGGAAGTTCAAATCGCACACGGGGCACATTCTTTTTTGTTTTGTTTTGTTTTGTTTTAGCTTGAGCGGATTTATGCCCTTTCATACAAAAATGGTAAGATTCAGAAGAGAATTTGGCAAAATAATGTGAACTTCAGCAGGGAAAGTAGCTACAAACCATACAAACAGGAGGTCTGAGTTCTGCTACAATGGTTGCCAGACAACTGAAAGCGGTCGTGACACCGTGCACGTTGATAGAAAGCTGTTTATGGCAAAGAATAAAGGATTTATTGTTTTTTATATTGAGTTTGCAGCTGTACAGAAAAATATATACAAAAAGCGTTTAACTCTCGAATGTTCTTAACGTGACATCATTGCTAGTTGCGCTGGCAACCAATGATACGCGCATGGTTGGTTGCGATGCGCCTAAAAATGAGAATTTCAAAGGCCTCTTCTAAATTCCCCAGGCAAGGAATTGTGAAAATATTTGGGATTTACGTTACTAAAAGATCGTTCAAGCATACAAAATTAAGCAAAGACAAATGCATTTTCTGTTCATGAGCCCTTAACTGTAATGTTCTTAACGTGACGTCACTGCCATACTCGGTGACAACTTAAGAACGGCACCGGAAGTTGCCACTGTGCCTTATCACCGCAGCCGGATGTTTCTCCGCGCGGGGCAAGTAGGGCGTTACTGGGAATATTTTGAACATGGCGTGAGCCGTTCCCGTGATTTTTTGGACTTAATATGCTCATAAACGACTCCAGTGACGACAAACAAACTGTGTGAGACAAGGCAGACGATATCACGCATTCATAGCAAACCCCTTTCAAAACGCGCGCGCACTGACGTCACGGGTCCGGCGCTTTGGCGGAGTGATACTACATGAGGTGGTGCCGTTCTTGAGTTGTAACCGAGTATAGTTGCACTGCCGGAGGGTATCACATGGTACTTGATGGGCGCCCGAAAATGAGCATTTCAAAGACCTCCCCTAAATTCCTGAAGTAATGAATTGTGAATACAGTTCGAATTCAAGTTATTCAAAGATTGTTCAACCAGACAAAATTAAGCAAGTACATTTCCTCTTCCTGACCCCTTTAACATTCTAATCTTGCAAAGCTTGCTAACACAAATTGCTTAGCATGCATGCTATTGCTAAGAAAAGTAATAAATTAAAAAAAATCATCTTGCAAAACTTGCTAACACAAATTGCTCAGCATTATATACAATTGTCGAGAAAAGAAATACAAAGCACAAACATCAGCATCTTCCAAAGCTTACTAACGCAAATTGCTCAGCATACATACCATTGCTGAGAAAAGTAATGCATACCAAATGAAAAAAAAAGAAAACACTTTTAGTAGTAGCAGATTTTCTCTCAGGCCTGCAGGACACTTCGCTGCCAAGCCACACTGCCTGCGGCACTCCAGAAATACTGTGTGAACAAGTCCCGCACATACCGTGCCATTTGGGCAAAGTTCCTGGCTTGTGTACGTGCCAGCTGCAGAGGTGGCTGGACAAGGTTTTGCCGCCACAAGCCGCTGCGCCTTTCACCAATCCCACTCACTGAGTCCGCATAGCCAGCACTGCAGTAGCCGTCCTCATCATCAGCATGCTGCCTCATCATCAAAAAGTTGTGCAGCACGCAGAGCGCTTTCACCATCACCTCGGCATTTTCTGGACGTTCCCCAATTTTCCGCTCGAGGATTCGCCAGCGGGTGACAAAAATGCCAAAGGCATTTTCTGCGCACCTCCTGTTGGAAGCATTGAGGAGGGGGGGGAGAGAGGGTTAGTTCACTCTGAATAAATTGCAAGAAATACCCACAACCACCGGATATATTTTTCGTGCACATACTGAACTGAAAAAGCGGTGTGGCTGAAATTTGAAGCCAAACAGCCAAGTTTCAGAAGTGCACTGAAAGAGGGGGAGAAGGAAAAATGCCACATGTTCACCTGGCTCACTTCTTACTTGCATTTTGTTTTAAGTAGAGGTTTCCCAGTCACTGATGCACTGATGGCCAAAGCCCTTTGTTTTTCTTTTTTTTTTTGCGCACACTTACAAGTGTTGTAACTACAAAACAGCACATGCAGCAAGTAACAGGCTACAAAAGCAGGACAGGACGTGTTTCTTCTATTGCTACAAACAAAAATTCGGTCACCTTTGCAAGTGAGAGCCACCGTGACCTTTTAGCCGGCAAATAAAGATGTTGTCCCCCCCCCCCCTTTGCAATCGAGATGTGAAGACTGAGGAAACAGTAGAGCTAGTTAAAAAGCGAAACTGTCCACATGCAAACTGAGTGAAATCGAAGTCCCCAATCCACCTTTTTCAACTCCAAAATCCAGACTGCCAAATTTAGACGCCAAAGTCCACTTCAAGGCAACCGTAATCGGAAGCCAATGCCCGCACTATGAACCTGAAGAAAATATTGCGCACCCCGAATGTGATGATAGCGAAATTGGATAGACGCCATTTTCATAACGCAAGGGACCCAGGTTCGATTCCAACCCCAGGAACCTTTTTTTTCTTTCCAATTGGCTGCACAGGTTATTGTTTCCCACCGCTGCTAACCCCTTACCCGCCAGGCCTTCGGTGTGGCCCACGTTAGGTTGGCAGTTTCATGGCTTAAAGGTCTCGGGTTCAATTGCAGGGACTTCCCTAACCACGTTTTTTTCTTGAGGCGCGCACTCCCCACACCTGTTGGTGGGCTCCTTGCCCCTTCGCCACTTTCCCTCACACTTCTTGGCCTAGCATTTCCTCCCCTCTCGAGACACTTTGCCGATGATAGTTTTCTGTCAACGATCCTCACAGCCAGAACAAAGCTTGAACAGCCTGAATGCGATCATACAGAAGGATCACACCCAACGGCTGCCCAATAGATTGGCATGAACACAAGTGGTATCCATAGATGTTGATTTGAAAATTTAAAAAACCCTCAATAGTCCCTTTTTTTTCGTATTCATCTCTGAACCACTTTCACCCAGAATTTGATCCAAATTGTGGAGCTGTTTTACCATTTGAAGTGTTCAAAGCTTTCGAATATTCAAAATTCACGTACAACAGAGCCCTAAAAATTGGCTGCTGCAAGACATACAAATTTTCAAGCTCCACTGCGCGGTGTGCTTCATGGGGTTGGCTTTTTTTTACGACACTGAAGCAGCGCAAAGAAGCCCAACACATGCAAACCTTGTGCGAAACGATTGTGTGTAATACCACTGCTACACTAGCGTCCGAATGTCATTTGAACCAAATGTCATTTGACTCAAATGTCAAGTTGTGCTGCTACACCAGGTTTTGAAGTGCCATTCGGCTCAAATGACATTCGAGCCAAATGAGCACCGAGGGAGACATTTGGGGTTTCAAATGCCATTTCTAGCTCTCTCGCACGCAGCGTCTTTGATCGGCAATAAAAATATAATACTTCCGTACGTAAAACAAACAAAATATTTTTGTTTGTGGTACTTTGTTCACTCTTCATTTACTTAAAATATGCAAATAAACATACTTAATTTTCATACTCTCAAAACCAGTGGGTCAGTTGCAAAAAAAAAAAATAACACCACGCAAACAGCCACCACGTTAGAGTCAAAACTGGTGTCTTTTCTAAGTTGATATCATTTTGCTGCCTTTCACTGCTCCTAAATATGATTGTTGTGTTATCGTACGAAAACGGAACGGGGCTACAACAGCGCCACTACAGCACGCGTCGAGCAATTGTGAAAGCTTTCAAAAGCCATCGAAACTGTAGTGTAGCACGGCGGATTCTGAATGGCATTCGAAGCACCCCATTTGAGTCAAATGACATTTGGTTCAAATGACATTCAGACCCTAGTGCAGACGGGCTATAACTCTGATGCATGTTAGCTGAAGTTCAATGCTATTTGCATTAAATTTATAACCATACCTCTCATTCATTATAATGATATGAGTCATGAATCAAGAGTTATTACTTGTTGGAGCAGAAAACCCATGTTTTCTGCAATGCATGTGTAGCCAACCTATGTTTCGAGGAACTGCTTTGCACAGTGGCATAAAACCCACTAGTGCTAACGTTTTTATTGTAAGTCAAAAAGCTTCACAGTTCATTTGATGTTTGCAGGACTGTTGCGCTGATAGCATGTGTATAAAATGTATATCTTACAATTTTTGTGCGCTTTTTCTGTGTGGAGCGACACCATTTTGCTTTTTTTGTGTGTGTCTGTTCCAAAACTTTCCTGTACAGCTTTTTTTTTCTTTTTAGAATAAAAATCCCTGTTTGAAACAATTACCACTGCAAAGGAAATTTACTCTTCTATAATTCGATACCATACACTGATATACTGCATAATTTTTGCGACCGGAAAAAAAAGTGTATGCTAGAGTACCCAAAAGCATTCACTTTCCTGTGGGCAGGAAAGTGTTAAGCAGTGAACATTCACGTGTCAAGTCCCAAAAGACAAAGATTTTTTTTCTTTTTTTGCAATGTTTTAGAAGCTCAATACACACTGAAGCAAATATGTTCATATTTCAAAATATTCGATTTGATTCACAGACAGTTCAAGTTAATCTTATTCTGAAATATTTGATTCCCATAATTCGATATGCAGTACCAAATTTCGTATTTTCATAGGTTTAGTTTTGAGATAAATAAGGTAACGATTAATGCAGTTCAAAGCAAAGATGAGATGAGTTCACCTCGCCCTGCTGAGACGGTAGTTGAAGATCCTCTTGCAGTCGTCCAGCAGCCTTCCCGGGTATGGCCGCAAGAAGCCCGTTCTTAACTGGAACGCTTCATCGCCCACGAACACGCATGGGGCCGGGAGACTGGTGCCTGGCAGCGGCAGGTCTCGTGGGAGCTGAAGGCGGCCCTCGTCGAGGCGTTTCCCGAAACGGGAGTTTTGGAGCACCCCACCATCGCTCTGCTTGCCATATGCCCCGACATCTACAACGACAAACTTGTAGTCGCTGTCGACGACGGCAAGCAGCACAATGGAGTAGGTGCCCTGAAAACAAGGAAAAGGGGGCTATGGTAGATCAGTCTAAACAATGGGAATTCTGCTACACAATCACACTGAAAGACAAACACCATGAGTGACAAGTTACAAGTAACTGAAGTAACCCGTTGTGACACCAATAAAGGAAAGACTACATGCAACCCTCGCTTAGGTACTGGTCTAGAGCAGTTTTTTTGATATGGTCTCCTTTGCTAGTTTTTTTTACCCCAAAAGACGTGTGGTGGGTTGAGGGGAGCCATGGCTCTTTCCAAATAACAAGCTGATGACTGAAGTTATGAGGAAGCAGCAAGTGGTTCAGTACACTTTCTCAAAAATTTTTTTGCTAATTTCTGTAATGTGGAAAAATGAATACTGCTTTTATGCTATGCCTGACGTTGCAATGAAAACCTGTACAGTAGAACCCCAGCCTTACGTTTCTCAGTGCTGCGTTTTCCTGGCTGCTACACTGTATTTGTTTACTCCCGGTGCACTTCATCTCGAGTCCCATTAAAATCCTCACTGATAGTTTGTGGCCCAGAATATGTTCCCAGATCATTCGCCGCAATCTGACATTCCGAACCCACGCGGGCAACATGCGCGGACCACCATTTTGACGTTTGATGAGAATTGGCCAGGGCTGGCTATGGAACTGACTGCATGACGCCACACACGGGTGCGATTTGTCACCCCTAGATGACCCTATGGTAATCTATGCTATCACCGGCATCACTGCGCTTACAACGGAAGTTTCACTTCGGAATGCCGGAAGTGCGTGTTCGCCATAAAAGGATCATCGCAAGAATAGCACATGCTTTTGTCGTCATTGTGTGCTTCAAGCACTGAGAACAGCGCTGAACTTGCAACCCCGAACTTTGTCGTGTCTTGTAGGCGTCGCGAAAATGGGAAGCGCTTTCCCTTCAGGAAAAGCTTGACGTACTAAATGCAGCAGACAAGCAGCCAGCACAGAAGATAGACAAAATTGGTAGGAACCTGACCTTGCATTGCCACGCGTGGTGTTTTTGAGAGATCGCAAAAAGCAGCAATCCTACATTCTCGAGTTTTTTAAGGTTCGAAAGCCAAAGTTGCAGAAATACATGGTTCCAAGTCAGAGCTACACTGTTTTCGTTCATTTTTGAAGGTTTCCTCAGTGCTCAGTTTTCCTGCTTGTTACGTTTTGTTTTCCCGGTCCAGTGAAAAACGTTAGAACAGGGTTACACTGTGGTTTTCACCGCAAGGTTTGGCGGGGGACGGCTGCCATACGCAGGTTTGTCATTCGTTGGGCTTGTAAGCCACCCCGGTAGAGCTCCTTCAAATGTGACACTTGAGCTATGGTAAAAACGCCGCAGTCACTGAAAAGGTTGCCGTTGATTAGTGCTCCCTTTGCTGTAACAACACTGTTTCACCACAAGAATGACGGCGCTTCCTGGAAACACACACAATGGCCCTGTTGGGGTGTTTATACAACTTTGAGCCTTCTCTGCGAATTCAGAAATAAAGCTCCTCAACGCAACGTGAAAGTCGGCAAAATTCCGGATGTCTAAATAAAAGAAAAGGTTATAAACAAAGAATGCCAGTCAGCAGGCACTCATAGTAGCAGAGTGGTTTGATGATGTCTGCATAGCTACACAACGGTTCTAGACTTAACCGTAATTTCTCTTTTCTGGTCGGTATTATAGCTAGCGATCGGTACAATTGGAATTTATTAGTGCGACCGCTACTGTTCATGCGAAGTCGCTGGGCCCACAGCGAGCGAAATGAAGCTGGCAAGTTTTGGGATTAAACTTGGCTCAATCTGACGGAGCGCGCCGTTTCTGCATGGCAATGTTTTGGCACGCTGCCTCCCATTGTTGCTGGCTGCAAAGGGCTGCTCACTATCTATAAAGCCGGTCGTGCACTATATAGGTGTGATACCTATGCATAGAGACAGAAGGAGTAGAAAATCCATCTGTGGATCTTCAAGAATGTGTGACAGCAGCACCTCACCCTCACGAACTTGACACTTGGCCAGCCCGATGCGTATGCCTTGTTCCAGCTTTTGAAGCCTACAATGGTGTTTATTGTGACCCCTCTCACACACACCCTGCTATCGATTCTAACCCTCTCAGTGGTCACGTTTGCTCGCTGTAGCAGTGGCACAGGCTGCCTATTGCTCAGTATCCAACATGTTCCTGTACCCGCCGCGGTGGCTCAGTGGCTAAGACGTGCTGCTGAGCACGAGGTCGCGTGTTCGATTCCCGTCCGCAACAGCCGCTTTTCTGATGAAGGCGAAAAGCAAGAATGCCCGTGTGTACGTGATTTCGGCACACCAGGTTAAAGACCCCCAGGTGTTCAAAATTAATCTGGAGCTCTCCACTACGGCGCGCCTGATCACCTGCGTTGCGTCAGCGCCTTAAACCCTACAACCAATCAATCGATGTCGTTCCCGTGATAGCTATCCCTGCCCTGTTTGACCCCCTACACTAGCTGCACATGCAGTTTACAACACACACAAGCGGCAACGGGCATTGAAGTCTACAATGGTCTACAATTCGTCAATTCGTGAAGTCTACAATTCGTCAATAGTGTGCGGCAGGTGTGTCAGCATAGGCATACGCACCTATGCAGCATACATTTTTGATGACACGGCTGATATACTGCTGAAGCGACAATACCGAAAAATCAGTTGACTTTGAAAACATTACCTATGTAAAACTGAAACAAACCTTATAGTTGAATTACATGCTGCCAGACTTCGCAGGGCGCCGGATCTGCACGTGCTTGCCATCAATGGCCCCAAGGCAGTTGGGGAACTGCCAAGCACGGCTGAAGCCCTCAGCCACCGGAAGCCAGGTAACAGTATCTGGGGACTGATCAAGAGCATGAAATACACAAACCTACAAACTGATGACTTTCATCACCAGACTGTTGTGTTACAAATTTAACACTCACATACCACATTTTGAGTCATTGCCACCTTTCCACTTTATCATTGTAAACTCCTGTGCACATGTAACAAAGTGTGCCTCGACCAACATGCATGTCTTTCAACACAATAACATATGCCATATTATGGTGAAACCACAAATTTTTAAAAGATCGGCTTTCTTCAGCCACCCTATTCCACAGGGGTGATTTCCCTCACAAGCCTCTTCAACTACACTTGTACAAACACTGTGGTGAAATCGTTCATGTGGAGAAAAAAAAAGTGGAAAGGGCATTACAAAATCAAGTTTAAAATTTAATGATTTCATTAATTTATGTGTGTAAAAGAAATACAGTGAACAATGCCTCTCCAGTGCAGCTGGCTGCTGCATTTTAAGGTAGGCATTCTTAAATTTGGCCAACAATATGTTTGTATGAACATGACTAAATTATCAATTTGACGAATAAAAAAATATCACCACAGATTCTCACATTCAATTGAGCCAGTGAAACCTCAGAATCCGTGCAATATTTTTGAGGTTAAGTTACAGCACAGGTTCAATCATAATCAGCCTTCCAACATAGTATTTTGGAAGAAAATATAATGAATTTGCTCTTTCAGAAAATAAAAATCCCTGCCTGTAAGCAGACAGGTAGAACAAAAGCTTTAAAATAATAAATCTTCACACTGGTTGAAGAAATGTTGGGAATTACTTTTAAAAGAGCATGGTTTCTAATTGCAGCTGACATAATTGCCTGCTGGACTCATGTTTTTACAGTAAATATGTTTTTTTCTTATGTCAAGGACTTGGCATGCGGTTAGAAAGACCATGCCTGCATCACTGGTAGCAGATTCACTTAACATTTCGTGTGTTGTGCAATGCAGCAAAAACGCAATTCGTTTGCGTTAATGTGCAGCTGCTCATTATTAAAGTGTATGCAGTCTTACGGTACCCACCGGCATGTAAAGAGGCTGCAGTCGGGCCCAAAGAGCCCTGCACGTCACCCGAACTGCCAATCGGGCGGTGGAAATTCCTACACGGAATGCCAGGGCGATGTCCTGAAGAAGGTCCCCCGATGACAAGTACCTGCGCAAGGAAGATATAGATACACCTGAGAATTATCCAAATGCATTAAAACATTGTGCCAGAGGCAACAAAAAGCACGGGGATAAATAGTCTTAAAGATCACACTAAACATTCGAAAGCTGCTCTACAAGGTATGAAAATTGGCATTGATCCGTAAAAGGTCGCACATATTGCCGTCCACCCGCAAAAAGGCATTCAGCAGACTCTGGGTGTATTGTGCATGGCAGTGCTGTGGAGTTACCGCTCTCGAATCGGACCCCGTATTCATGCCACCTTTTCGCGATACTGGAATGAATTGATGGGAATATAATGGCGACAATGCTTAAAAGGATTTGAAATGGGATGGAATTAGGTGCGTTTGGTCCGGAATGCAATGGGCTAGATTTTTATACGAGCTGCGTCGATCTTCAGCTGGGGTCTACACCAGGCTGGCTCTTTAACCATCAGAGTGCTCAGCGCTCTACAAAGGTGAGGATTACGAGTGCGCGCAGATGTGAGCCAGGTACAGACGAGGTGCCTGTGATTTAGCTACAGCAGTGCGATGGCGCTAGTGGGATGATGTGCGAAGCACATAGCCAGGTACTACGTTACAGGCTGTACAAAACAAAGAAAGCAGACAGCAACATATTTTCCCTCTAGTACTGCCCAAGAGCAAGCCATTACAACACGCTGATCATGCAAATAGTATAGTAGGCATCAGAAATACTACCCGTTTGTGAATTTCACGGGTGGTAATTCTGCTCGAGAAGTCACCAAGCTGCTACCATCCTGCGACTTTGGCAACGTGCACACATATTTCTGAAGATCTCAATGTGTCTGATAACCACACCTCCATGTTGCATTTACAATAGCTTGATAAACCACTAAGCAGTAATTTACACGCTGAGGAACTAAAGAAATGGATTTGGACTTCCCGGCCATTCCAGGAGTTGGAATAGGCAAAATTGTGGCATTCTGTGGAGTTGACGAATCGTATCACGGAAAGTTGCGATTCCTCAGAATAGAATCGGGCCACCCATTCCGCAGTGTTGGTGCATGGGTTCTAGTTAGATTACTGCTGGAAAATGAGGAGACGGCAATAGGAATTACATCCTCAGTAAATAAAGCTATGAGGGAAACAAACTGAAGCGTGAGCTGACGCAGGGACAGGAAAGGGAAATTAATGAAACATTATTGCAATTTGTGATCATCTCTGCAACAATGCTGTTTTCTGTTGATAATTGCCTGACATTACATAGTGCCAGAAGCACATTCTAGTTAACACAGTAAAATCATTGAACTCAGTTTTTGGTGTAGCTTCTACCCCAAGCACTTAACAATGGGAGTTCTGCCTTTACTTTAATTGGGTAAGCGGGGCTCACAGAAACAGAGTTGTAAGTGTGGAGTGGGCACAGGCAAATCATGCCGTGCCTGCATAAAAGGACAATGTTAGTATTACAGTTCAGTTCGCAGGCCAAAAAAACAGATAATGTACCACACAATGTTCCCCGAGACAACTGCCACTGCAATGTGCAGCTAGCCTCCAAAGCATTGCTAAAAAGAGCAAGTCCTTGAATAAGAGCAACACACTGACTACATTCCTAAATTGTGCAGTCTGGTCAGTCATCACAAGGCTGAGTGGCCGTTAACCATACCTTATGGTCATGGCCAGCCGTTCCGCTGGACAAATCGGCTCTCTCACCACGTACTGCCTCTCCAGGTCTTTCCTCACAAGACCCAGCAGAAAATCAAAATGGCGTGGTGACATCCTGTAAAACTTCTTAAAGTATTCTATGTCCCCAGCCCGCATTTTCTGCATCTGAAAAAAAGAAGGAATAGAAGCTTGCTACACACAAGAAATGCTAAGTACAAAAGGTTACCACAACAAGCAACATAACAAAACAAAGTTTTTCTGGCAAACAGTCAGGGATGTGCATGTAGTCTAACATAGATGTCAGATTGCAACACGGAGCCTTTGACATTTTCAACTCACCCGCATAAACATTCAGATTAGTTTTGGGAGAACAACCATGCAACTGCTATGGAGCCTTGTTTATGCAATAGGGTGAATTGAGCTTGTACACCCTTCCCCTCATTTGCGACATTCTATTTTGTTGCGCGCGTCTGTCGTGTGTGTGAATTCATCCTTCTACAAGTAAGCAGTCTTTGAAAGTTTTTAGTACTTTTCCTTGTTTGGTTGTTTTGGCAGATTGATGCATTGCAGTTTTGGGCTTCTAGCAAATAATGAACTTTGACCCTGTTGATCAGCCCTCCCCCCCTTTACCCCCCTTAAATTCTATTTATTGTACGTTATGTATATTCTGTTACCTTTTTATGAGCGCTCAATTTGTGCATGCAAATATAACTTATTTCCCCCCTTCTTTTGGTTCGTTTATCTACTTTTAAATTGCTGCACTGAGTTCGCGCTGTTGTTTTCGTGCCGTCAGGTGCATTAACTTGTTTTTTGTAATTCTGAGGTCTTTCTTGTCTCTGTAATTGCGTATGAGTACTAGTACCCTCCCACTCTATCAACCTGTTTTCTGACTACATCTCTAACCTTTTTACCGTCTGACTGTTCGTTACACGCCCAATGCCGGGGCAAAATTTACTACCCTAGCTGCTGGGGAACTTTTCTTTTGACACAGCAGCGGCGCCGATGAAGGTACGCTCGTGCCGTCAAGATCACAGCACCTCCACTCCACTTCACAATGCAAAATTTGCCTAATATATGCCGGCACACCCAGCTATTTTGTTTTCTCGCGTGAGCGGAAAAAATCACTGCTTTTTTTTTTGCTTTTGTGCGAATGCGACGAAACAGCAATTAAAACGAGGTACTCGCGTTCTAAATGAACCAGGGTGAAAAGCCGTCTATACATAAATCGCGGAATGAGCTGTTTTGATAACACAACTTTCATTTACATGGCAGTTGCGGTTTTGTCCCCGCCAAGAAAAATTCACTCGGTGCAATTCCGCGCCTTCGAACTCCGACAACGACAACGCACGTACTTACCGCAGTGAAAAACTCGCTCTCGATATGGCGACTCCTCCACGCTGGCCGAACCCAGTGCTTCCTTTTCGCTGCTTTTTTCTTCTCCTTGAGAAGCAGAAGCTTTTTTTTTAAAAGGAGAAGCTTTGCTCGGTGCGTCAGGTGAATCATTGCTGCAGCGAAGAAAGCGCGAACCTCGGAGCAGCAGCAGACGAGAAAAACGCGGGAATGCGGAGGGTACTCGTTGCCAGAGACGTCAGCGGCTCAGCCTGGATCAGCGGCACGAGCAAAGTGTGGCGTTTCTAAGTACGCTTGTATCACTTAGCTGACGACATAAAACTTACTGTATGACTTTATAGCACTTTTTTTATTACATAAAATTAAACTCAAATTTTTCGTTTACTTTTCTGAGTTTCTCTAGCAGGCGTCAAAATCGGTCGAAGTACACCGCAGTAGGGAGGCAACAATGGAGCAAATAGAGTGGGCGGAGCCTCACTATGCGACGTCGTCGGCGCATCGTACGCGCATTCGAAGCATGTGTCTCAAAACCACGCATACGACTAGTCGTGGCAACATTCGTAACGATCAGTCGCATGCGAATCGCGTGTGACAATCGTACATGTGTCCAGCGCTTTAGAGTGGCCCGACCGGCCGCCCGGAGAGGTGCTCGTTTCGCGCAGAAAATAGCGGCGGCGCTGTAGTCAACGACCATTGAAAGCGAAAGCGGCGGCTGGCCGCGCGCACGGCCGCGCGCCCAGCCGGGCCGCGCTATTACGTTTCGTCTACTTTCCAACGGGGGCGTGGCCTTCGGGGCCGCTGACGCCTCTGACGTCGACGGCGCGCCGCCGTCACATCCGCTGCACGCTTTGCAGTGGCAGCATCTGCCCCAAATAAATTTGACGATTTACCTGTAGAACTCCTAAACTGTAAACGAGAACATATGCGCTTTTGAGATGATTACGTTAGGCACCGAAAAATTTTCGAATCCACGCCCGCATCCATTGCGAAGTCACGCTCTAGTCTAGCCGATCCGCTGAGCGAAGAAAAATGTCGCGCACTGTGTGCGATTAACAAGCTGTGCTACGCTGTAGCTGCTGCGCCGTAAAGTTTCGCTGAGCTGTGCTACCACATAACCCCTCGCTGGGTTAGGTGGGTGGTGGTGACTATGATGAAAGTGCGCCGTGTGCTTCATAAGCCGTTGTTGCTGCGAAACCGTGCGAGATTCCCGGCCCAACTTTCCGAACCTGCGATCTTCCATTTCATCGTCAGAGGATTTACTGCGTGACTTGATGTGTTCGTTTCTTTTTTTTTATTTTTATCTACGCATCACGGTGTGCTCGACGCCTGAGCGAGCATGTTTCGTATGCCCAAACGCATCGCCGCTTACCTTATGGTTTTCCTACCGACCAAGGCGGAGTGGCACTGTGTTCGTGTATCCGCTCTGCAAGCATGTGCTTTTGTTTCCTTTTTAAATTGCGTGAAGTTTCTAATAACAATGTATTAGTAGCTTTTGGCGAAACTGCGGCTTGCGTTAACATGCGTGCTACGAGGCTTTCGGCTGCGGTGGCATGCCTGCGGTGGGAACCGCTGTGTCGTTCCAGTTTCTGGTGCTTCAGGCATGTAATTTGACTGCTGGTAAGCTGCCTGCTTTCTGTCCGGGAATTGGAATGTAGTGTGCCAGCTCTGTCAAGCAACTGTTGGTGGGTGAGCCTCTTACCGGCAGTTGTGGAAAGCCAAATATCGTGCTGTGCTTCGTAACTCCTGAAAAAGTGGTGCGCAGCATTGTTATCTTTTGTGAACGCTTCTTTTTTTTTGTGGGATAGAGGCATTCAGTGGGCAGGTGCCGTGCGTGACGTTGACTGTTCTAGATGACGAACAGCTGTATTGCTTTCATTGCCGATGTGCTTCAAGCTGTACCCAAAAGGTCGACATGTCAACAGTGGACCTGTATTGTCTAATATTAATCGGCGCTTCCTGTATGTAGGCTAACCCACTAAGTTTCTCTGTGTTTGTCTCATGCGTTAGCAAACAAATACCAATTGAGCTATTTAAATCCAGCCCTGTAAAACCGGCTTCACTAAGCACAAACGCATTGCTAGAAAGACATCTAATAAGGGGAAATATAAGCAGTGTGACAACAAAATGTGGGGTTCCAAAGCCTTTTTTAAATGCCCAATTAGTGCATTACGTCACGCTTTTTATTCCTATCGGGTCTGAAGGTACGAGTCTATCATAATTACGCATGTTAATTTGCCTGATTATGTGTTTACATAGCATGTATTACGTACTGCCCTTTTTTTCATTAAGGGCCGACTTGCCAAAGAATGCTGACACATTAACACTGTTACACTTCTCGTCATCGAATTTTTTAGTCAAAAGAACTGCTGAAATGACCCCTTAAATGCTGCTCATCCGATACCGTTTTCACAATTTTCACATCAGTTCTTACAGTGTCCACCATGTGCCCCTAGCATACAGCCAAAGACTTGTTGAGGCATGCACAAAAAATTTTGATGCATATCAAATAATTGGGTACCACTGCATAGTTACATGTTCTCTGAGCATGCCTAGACTGGAGCTCTCAATTGCAAAGTACTGGTTTGGTGCATAAGTGTGTGAATTTTGTGAAGCAACCAGTCTCGCAAAAACAACTTTATTTTATGTTAGCTGAAAGTCTGGTTTCTGATTACTCTGATCGCTGATTACTCTGGTTTCTGTTGGCGCCACGTGCCCGGTCTTGAAGGAAAATTTCGAGTATGGCAGGCAGTGTGATAAGCGAATAACAAAAAATGGGGCAGCTGTCTGCTCTTCGAACAGCCTAGCAAAAATGACGGCAGCAGCGGCCTTTGCTTAGTGCGCATGCGGCCACTTTCGCCGAGTTTGCCGTATCACTCCATCACGAGGCGCTGATCGACCGAACGGTCGATGCTCCGGTGATATTGGTAAAAAATTGGACGGGTGTACATTGTTGGCAGCTGTTTGTCTTGTGTTACTCTCCGATAGTACATCTTAGGCACCTGTTTGTTTTGTGTCACTTATTGATTTTGTTTAGCTGGACTTGTCCTGCCACCAATTATTTCTAATATTTTAGGACGTTCAGTTTCCATTTTTAATGTTTGTTTGCACTGCCTGTGATGTGTAAGGCGGCAAATGTGGCTATTAAACACAGATTTCCTGGGCACATTATTCTCACCATATTGCACATAGCTTGTTCTTAGCTTATGAACCTATAATTCCAAGCTATTGCCTTCAAACCTACCGCAAAAACGTTAGTTATACCGGGGTGTCAGCTCAGACCAAGTTATGAATCTATGTGGTACTGAGGATTCTTTCAGGCATGCCGCTTGTTGCATTTTAAGTTGTCGGATACACAGAGATAACCCAGATGAAGAGAAGGAGGGACCAAGGGGGCAGCCTTAGTCTGAACAAGGAAGTCGAGGATGGTGCCTGGAAAGCCGAGAAGGAAGAAGTCGGGGGATACTGAACCGGCCTATCGTGTCCAGTCGGTAAGACCAACGTTGGTGACCACAATGTGGAGAAGGCATTGTTATAATCCGGAAAGAAGAATGCTTTAGCTGAAAGTAAAGAACAGCTCGTCAGCAACAAAACATAAGGCTTTTAAATGAAGCAAAGACGGTGTTGGATACTCCTGATGTGGAAAGTTCAGGCTCACTCATAGAGTGGCTGCAGTCCAACAACAATGAGTTGAGCAAGCTGAATGCCGAAGTAAAAAATGTTTACCTGACGACGAGTTCGACATACAGTAGAATCTCGATAAACGGAAATCGCTTAAACGGAACAGTCGCCTGTAAGTTGGTTGGTTTTGTATTCAGATAACGCAAAAAAACTCTCGGTAATCAGAACTAAAATTTCCGCGCCACCGTGTAAACGGAACTAGAAATGGAACTTCTTATGAAACCCATCGGGATGAGAATCAGCTTTCTACGCTTCCGGCTGTTTTGTTTTTGTTTGTTTTTCTTCCATGTTTTTTTTTACCTCATTGGTCTCGTAAGCCTCGTCTCATTAGTGGTCAGCCGTATTAGCGCAACGAATGCAACATCGCAGTTCTTGTTCCAGTCGTTTGGTCTCGATTCAAGGCGGTCAGGTTACAGGGCTTAGCTCCTTCTGCCTTGTTTGTGCCATCGTGGTGCTATTCGCGCTTCATTACCGCGTTGCCGTATTCTACATTCGGTGGCTCGTAATACTCGCGAAGTTGAGGCCTCTAACCTCCGTGAAGACGCAGTTTCAAGGACTCAAACAAAGATAATTGATGCATTTTGTAGTGCACAGCGACTAATTGTTGCCAAATCAACTTTGTAAATGCTGTGCCTAAACCTTTTTTTAGTTTTCTTGCTTTCTAAAAAACTAACAGCTACGTTCACCTCCTAGTGCTTAGAGTTCCATGAAATGGTATGAAGAGTGCATACGCACACAAATGTGCACTTTTACACATCTATCTCCTGTTAACGGAACTCCTGTTAAACGGAACTAATTTTTTCGGTTCCGTCTATCGAGAGTCTGCTGTAATTATGAGGTACGATGACGCCACCGAAGGCATGCTGGGCTAGCTAAAGGCTAAGAAGAGAACGGAGTGTAATTAGGATTAATGATTAATAAATACATATTACAACAACAAGAGATCGCTGTGGAATGGTCAACGGCTGCCGGGATCGACAGCCCCAGCACCTTCTCTAGTGTATTCTCAGAGTGACGAGTGTCATCTCCATGGAAGCTCCATGAAGCTCCCAATGCTGCAGCTCCAAACATTTAGTGGGGAGTTGTGCCAGTGGCTCAGCTTTTGGACGCAGTTTAAAGGAGCCATGAAGACAAATACGAAGACAAAGTTAGATGGGCAGATGAGATCAAGAAGTTTGCAGAGATAAATTGGTCACAGTTGGCACAGGACCAGGGGAATTGGAGAATAATGAGAGAGGCCTTTGCCCTGCAGTGGGCGTAGACAGGCTGGTGATGAAGACAAATACAAGTTTATTTGATTCGAAAGATTTCGTGTTTTATCGTGCCCCAGCGCTTGTCCGGATGTGAACGATGCTTTATTCATTGAGAAATTAAGTTAAAATTTTGATTTTCCCACTGAATTGTGCGTTTTCGTGGTCTGCAATGACATCACAGGAGCCGACCTCTCTGCAGCCGATTGGGAAGCCTTGTTTACCGGTTATTGAACCTACATGGCACCATCATACAGTTGCAAGCCATTTTCTGCCTTTGGTTTGTTTTTGACCGCATTTAAACCGGGCTTGTTTTTGTTCAGGGAGAAAAGAATCGTTTCGTGAAACATAGTGCTCGCTTGACAGATATGGTCGCATAAGACACCGTTGCTTGCGTCAATCAGCCAGTGTCGTCAAGCCTCGCAGTCCTGTGCAGCTACACCAAGCATAATGCGCACAGTACCAACAGCAGTACGCATCGGTACTTCTGTGTGCTTTCATAACTTCCACTGTTTGTCCGCCCATTATTACTACTTTAAAAAGAATGTGCACTAAAATTAAGCGCAAATAGCTCGTTCACCAAGCTTATAAGCTCTGCCTAATTTGCGTTTGCTTTTGCCGGCCTCCACCAATCCCAGAGCCGGCTGGTATGACATCATAGGTTCTGTTGTGGAAAATGAGCTAGTGAGTCGCATGGCCATTCTTTTTTTTCCTAATTACATAGCTTTTTGAGCGAAGTTTATGTAAAGTGGTGTCAGTATGATTCTAACGAGGCAATCGTTTGAATGAACCAAACTTGTGTTTTCTCTTCATGGCTCCTTTAAGGCAGCCATCCACAAAAATCCCAGCCTGAACAGTAGACAGAAGTTTCATTACCTTTGGTCGCTGCTGCATCCATTGCCAGACTGCAACCGATGTTACCCAGACGCCGTGGAAATTCTATTGCGACACTTTGGTGACACGCCGGATTGTACAGGAACATCTGGTAGAGCTTCGATCGCTCCCTTCAGTGGTGTCATCGAATAATGTTGGCGGGCTCCAGCGAATGCTGGACCACGTGCAGTGTCACGTGCGTGGTCTGGCAGCCCTGAAGGTTTCTTCACACGTACTTTACGATGATGACAAGTGTGCTTCTGACATTTTAAGCGAACACTACATCGCAGTGGGTGGCTAAGGCGTTGTGCAACTGAGCCCAAGGACGTGGGTTTGATTCCTGGCCGCGGCAGCCGCTTTTTTAATGGAGGCAAAATGCAAAAATGCCTGTGTTCAAGATTTTAGTGTGTGTTAAAGATCCCCAGGTGGTCAAAATTAATCCAGAGCCTTCCACTGCTGTGTGCCTCATCGCCTGTGTAGCGTTGGCTCGTTAAACCCCATAATCAGGTCGCGTGGGTTTGTCGTATGCGGCAACAGTGTTGTTTTCGAATAAAGTTGCATAGATTACATAAAGCGTCACTGTAGTTTGGTTCCGTCAGACGTAAATTTTCTTACTTGACCTTTAATTGAACGTAACTTCCATTTACATTTACTTATTTATACATTTGTTTACAACACTGCTGGCCCTTGCAGGTTTCAGCAGGGGTAAAAGGTGAACAATACACGTACGTCCTCATAAAAAACAAATCTAGCTGTCCTTCAAAGTTTTCAGAGGATTTGCATCTTGTGAACATTTTGGGAGAAAGAATTTCAATGCCCCATTGTACAAGAAACAAAATTTTTATCAATTTGTGGTGCATATGACTGAACGAATGGATTCAATTTCTGGTTCTGTCAGATGGGAGTAATTCTTTACTGTAAATGTCAGGTTACATCAGACGTAACTTGAAGCATATGAATAAGGTTACATCGGACATAATTTTAACTTTTCATATTGGGTTACATCAAATACATCCGGCTAAATTTTTTGCATGGCATGTGTTTTAAAGTCAGCTTCTTCTGAAACAAACAAGCCATACAAAAAAGCCCGACAAACTAAAGCGCATGTATATTTATAAGTAACTTTAGCCATAACACACTGTTTCTCAATATGGCATGGGTCTACATATTTAATCGAGTTGGTAAAAAGATGGAAAATATATAGCTGTCATTCAGCAATATTCTGGTTTGCCTTGACAGGATGCATTGCCGATGATCAAAAACCAAGGCTAGCATTCTAATTGTGTGACACTCAGTTCTTAGCTAGGCTGAAGACAGCTTTTTTTTACTTCTACTTTTCTATGGTTTAATAGTTAATTTCAGTGTCTGCAACATCCTCAAGGCCTGCAGGACAGCACCACTTCTTGTACATGAGTTTGGCTTAAAGCATTTGAAAGAAGTGGTTTATCCAATTTTTTTAAATAAAGAAAGGAAGTCAAGGAGATAACAAAAAAGAAAAGGACTCTCACTTCCAAAGACATGCTATCACGCTTCAATGCATAATGGGAAGAATGTACAAAAACTGAAAGATGTCATGCAGGAACATCAAAATGTATGCGCTCACTTGTGACGGTGGGCCATGTGGAAGAATATTTACATAAGCAGTGTGCATAGTACCACTAATGCGTCCTGCCGGTGACAAGATATGGGGCAGAAACGGCGGCTTGCTTTAAGAACCAGAAAGAAAACTAATGTTGCCTCAATATGCCATGAAATGAAGAACGTTGGGAATAATGCTTAGGGTCAGGAAAAGAGCGGCTTTGGATGGGGAAACAAATTCGCGTGTAGGATAGTATGTATAGTTAAAGTTACCTAAGAAAAAGTCGACTTGGGCTGGCCGTGTAATAAGATGAAATGACAACCAGTATTACCAAGGTACCTCGATGGAGAGGCGAAGTAAAAAAATCTGGGTGCAAAGAACGGACTGGGGTGGCTCAGGACAGGAGCTGTTGGAGGTTAATGGGAGAGGCCTTCCCCCTGCAGTGGACCTAAATAGGCTATTGGTGATTGATGTTGAGTATATGTGCACTTGCGTGTTTTTCCAAATGGGATGTACTAGAAAAGCAGCGTCAAGAACTGGCGACAGTCTCAAATTCAGAGCCAAACATGACGTAAAAATATCGAGTCATGTGCAACCTTCCCGTCGCAAAGCAAAAGGTAGATTTGATGCTGCAAAAAATTGCTACCAATGCATTTGAACAGTGACAATGAACCTACACTGCACTCTTTCAATGGCATTACTTTTAGACAGATGCTCAATTTGACACGACAGACTACATGTAAAATTGGCTTGGTTGTGCCTATTAAAGGCTGGCTTTCAGTTTTTAGTGCCTATTGTTGCACCTAAATTTTCGTTTTAGTTCTGAAAAGTTTGCTTGGCAAGTGTCAAATGTTTGATCTTGCTTAGAGCTTTTCAATTTCATTTTTGTAAACAAAGCAACGTCACCGATAAAAAATTTACCACAAGGCTGAATTTTGCCTGTCAACTTTCTTTAGAGGGACATTAAAAGCTAAATATTTTACTTGAACTGTTGAACTGAAGTTTTAATTCTGCTTTGCGACCGATGACGCTTTGTTTGCAGGGAATTAAAAAAATCGTGCAGCACTTGCTTCATTTCCCTCCCATCTTGCATGATGCAGCAGAATGTGTATGAACTGCCACGTAGTTCTTGGTAAAACTTAAGCAGGTTTGGCCCCTTTTACAGAAACTGTGTGAACGATCACAGTTAAAGGCAAAGCTGATGCCTAACTTAGTTGCCTATTTGCTGGTTGTAGTACACTACAGTTGAGCGAAACATGTTTCATGTACTATACTTGGTCGTTATGATTTAGGGCACCCATAAAGTCAAGGCACTTGTACACAGCCATTGTGAGTGCATGTGTCGGCTTTCACTTCCACAAAAATGGTACGTTCCAATCAGTTATTCCACCGATGCATGGCTATAAGCATTACTAGTCTTTTATTGTGGTAATATTTGGCACGGAATATACAGCAAGCATTTCACACCCTGCAAGTTCTTCAACAGAGAAAATAGAGCAAAGGCAAACCATCTGTATCCAGCAGGTAAGAAATGCTGTACACAATGGCTCTGGTGATTGTCATCATTTAGCAGAAAATGGGACATGAAATTGAGAGCAATAAGTTACACTTTGTTGCAACTGGTTTCGAATATCGCTGCTTCATATTTATGGTACATTAAAAAATTCTTGTAAACTGTGTACTTCAAAGCACCTTAATTGTATTTGCAGAGAGAAGGATGTTCACAGCATTTATGTTTGTAAATGCATTTACGTTTGCAAACTCCATTGGCATTACATTTCACCGAGCATCAAAAAAGAAAAGCACTGCACTTTCACTGCATAAATATACAGATGCACTAAAAAAATGTTTGGTCATCCAAATAACCTCACTGCACCAGCTCCGTGATCACTAAGCGTTGCACAACTACAAGCTACGAGAAAGAACTGTATGGAACCCATCAGAGAGGAGGTTTGGAGGACACAAGTTTTTGTGCTAGCAGGAGCCAGTGCAGCCATGAATTTTGTGGAGAGCTCTACAGCTGGAGTATTGTATTGCTGCCTGAAATGCAGTGCCACACAATTATTGTTTACTAGTCACTCTTGTCCACGCTCTAATGGCTACGAAATTGCAAAGAAATGAAGGGAATTATGCGCAAAAAATTGCTTGTATTCAAGCACATTCTTTGGATATAAACAGAACAATGTAACAGTGCTGGTTAGTAAAACAAGTGGAGTTTAAAAATTTTACATGCAACATAAAAAACAATGACAGAACTTCTCTTCTGAACAGAGAAACTTTTGCTAGAAACTAAGCAACAGTACCAATTTGTCCAAAGGTGTACTCGCCTTTCTATTACTACTTGAAAGATTTTAGAGGGCAGCACTTGAATGCATTTTTTTTATTACTCGCGCTAACGAACTTCGGTTACCCATTCAACCCGTCGAGCCCGTGCAATTGTCTCGCCATAATCGCTGGCATTGCGCAAGCTGAGTGAGTACAGCAGGCATAAACAAATTCACACTAACATAACGGCGAAACTGCAGACTGTTTATTAATCTTGACATGAGTTGTTCAACCAGTGTAAATCTAGTACGCTTGCTTAGCCCGAGATGAAAATCCTGGTTTCATTCTTTCAGCGCGCATACAAGAACATGTAGTTCCCCTCCGCCTTGATCACTACAAAACCCAAGATAAACGGCAATGCGTTTGGACATACGAAACATGTTCACTCATCTTAATGCGTAAATAATAATAATAAAAAAAAAAGTCACATCACGTCACGTAGAAAATTCCCTGGCAGTGATACGGGCAATCGCAGGCTTCAAAAAGTTTGGCTGGGGATCTCACACCATCCTTCAGCATCGGACAATGGTAAGTAGTCTGAAGCACAATGCGCAATTTTTTGAAGTCACCACCACCCACCCAACCCAGCGGGCGGTTCTGGGGTTGCACGCACAGAACCGGGAGGATTTGTTGCACAGCTGGCACACACCATGGCAGCTGTCACCAGCTGGCACACAGCATTTTGAATCGGCTATAGCGTGATTGCGCAATGGATGCTAGCGTGGATTCAAAAATTTTTCGGTGCTTAACAAAATCATCGCAAAAGCACATATATTCCCGATGAACAGTTTAGAAGCTCTACAGGCGAATTTCAAAATGTATTTGGGACAGCTCCGCTGCTGCTACTGCCACTGCACAGCGTGCAGCGGATGTGACGGCTGTGTGGCCTCGACGTCAGAGACATCAGAGGCCCCAAAGGCCACGCCCCTGTTGGAAAGTAGACGAAACAGAATAGCGCGTTTCGGTTCGTCTACTTTTCCAAAAGCAGACTGTTCCAAGAGCAGACGGCCGCCCCATTTTTTGTTATTCGCTTATCACACTGCCTGCCATACTCGAAATTTTAAAGACCGGGCACGTGGCGCCAACAGAAACCAGAGTAATCAGCGTTGCCAAACGCAAAGTTCGTTCAGCGCAAGGTTCGTTCAGCAACGCTGACTACTCTCTTTTCAGTTAGCGCCACAAGCCCGGTCTTGAAGAAAAATTTTGAGTATGGCAGGCAGTGTGATTAGCTAATAACAAAAATCGGGGGCAGCCGTCTCCTCTCGGAACAGCCTAGCAGACAACGGCAGCAGCGGCCTTTGCTTAGTGCGCATGCGGCTACCCTCGCCGAGTTTGCCGTATCACTCCATCATGAGGCGCTGATCGACCGAACGGTCGAGGCTCCGGTGCTATTGGTAAAAAATTGGGTGGGTGTACAATTGGATAGATTTTAAGTATTCAGAGAACTGCAGTCCAAGGGCTATCAGGCACAAAGCTAATCACTTTCAGCTAACATAAAATAAAGTTGTTTTTGCGAGACTGGTTGCTTCACAAAATTCACACCCTTATGCACCAAACCAGTACTTTGCAATGGAGAGCTCCAGTCTAGGCATGCTCAGAGAACATGTACAGGTGCAGTCAAAAGTAATTGGAGCACGGGAGCTGTGGCCGAACCGCATCGGAGCGCCGTGTAGGTGCACCGGCGGTAAACGAAAGGAGCAGAACACGCATGCGCGCCTGCCGACGGTGATAGCCCATCTATACTTCTCAACCCACTTCTTTTAACGCGGCTTCGAGCAAATTATTCGCAGCATACTGGTCTCAGCGATGGCGCTGATAGCATACCCACCTAAACATATTAGAAAAGAAAAATTGTCATTTCAGACCCTAGCAATTACGACGCTTCTCCAGCAACTCGCGGGCGCTGAAAGTGTGTGAGTGACGCTGCCAGATACCACCTCTGCTATCAGCGCCATCGCCGAGACCAGTATGCTGCGAATAATTCACTCGAAGCCGCGTTAAAAGAAATGGGTTGAGAAGTATAGATGGGCTCTCACCGTCGGCAGGCGCGCATGCGTGTTCTGCTCCTTTCGTTTACCGCCGGTGCAGCTACACGGCGCTCCGATGCGGTTCGGCCACAGCTCCCGTGCTCCAATTACTTCTGACGGCACCTGTAACTATGCAGTGGTACCCAATTATTTGATATGCATCAAAATTTTTTGTGCATGCCTCAACAAGTCTTTGGCTGTATGCTAGGGGCACATGGTGGACACTGTAAGAACTGATGTGAAAATTGTGAAAACGGTATCGGATGAGCAGCATTTAAGGGGTCATTTCAGCAGTTCTTTTCACTAAAAAATTCGATGACGAGAAGTGTAACAGTGTTAATGTGTCAGCATTCTTTGGCAAGTCGGCCCTTAATGAAAAAAAGGGCAGTACGTAATACATGCTATGTAAACACATAATCAGGCAAATTAACATGCGTAATTATGATAGACTCGTACCTTCAGACCTGATAGGAATAAAAAGCGTGACGTAATGCACTAATTGGGCATTTAAAAAAGGCTTTGGAACCCCACATTTTGTTGTCACACTGCTTATATTTCCCCTTATTAGATGTCTTTCTAGCAATGCGTTTGTGCTTAGTGAAGCCGGTTTTACAGGGCTGGATTTAAATAGCTCAATTGGTATTTGTTTGCTAACGCATGAGACAAACACAGAGAAACTTAGTGGGTTAGCCTACATACAGGAAGCGCCGATTAATATTAGACAATACAGGTCCACTGTTGACATGTCGACCTTTTGGGTACAGCTTGAAGCACATCGGCAATGAAAGCAATACAGCTGTTCGTCATCTAGAACAGTCAACGTCACGCACGGCACCTGCCCACTGAATGCCTCTATCCCACAAAAAAAAGAAGCGTTCACAAAAGATAACAATGCTGCGCACCACTTTTTCAGGAGTTACGAAGCACAGCACGATATTTGGCTTTCCACAACTGCCGGTAAGAGGCTCACCCACCAACAGTTGCTTGACAGAGCTGGCACACTACATTCCAATTCCCGGACAGAAAGCAGGCAGCTTACCAGCAGTCAAATTACATGCCTGAAGCACCAGAAACTGGAACGACACAGCGGTTCCCACCGCAGGCATGCCACCGCAGCCGAAAGCCTCGTAGCACGCATGTTAACGCAAGCCGCAGTTTCGCCAAAAGCTACTAATACATTGTTATTAGAAACTTCACGCAATTTAAAAAGGAAACAAAAGCACATGCTTGCAGAGCGGATACACGAACACAGTGCCACTCCGCCTTGGTCGGCAGGAAAACCATAAGGTAAGCGGCGATGCGTTTGGGCATACGAAACATGCTCGCTCAGGCGTCGAGCACACCGTGATGCGTAGATAAAAATAAAAAAAAGAACCGAACACATCAAGTCACGCAGTAAATCCTCTGACGATGAAATGGAAGATCGCAGGTTCGGAAAGTTGGGCCGGGAATCTCGCACGGTTTCGCAGCAACAACGGCTTATGAAGCACACGGCGCACTTTCATCATAGTCACCACCACCCACCTAACCCAGCGAGGGGTTATGTGGTAGCACAGCTCAGCGAAACTTTACGGCGCAGCAGCTACAGCGTAGCACAGCTTGTTAATCGCACACAGTGCGCGACATTTTTCTTCGCTCAGCGGATCGGCTAGACTAGAGCGTGACTTCGCAATGGATGCGGGCGTGGATTCGAAAATTTTTCGGTGCCTAACGTAATCATCTCAAAAGCGCATATGTTCTCGTTTACAGTTTAAGAGTTCTACAGGTAAATCGTCAAATTTATTTGGGGCAGATGCTGCCACTGCAAAGCGTGCAGCGGATGTGACGGCGGCGCGCCGTCGACGTCAGAGGCGTCAGCGGCCCCGAAGGCTACGCCCCCGTTGGAAAGTAGACGAAACGTAATAGCGCAGCCGGGCCAGGAAACGCTTTACGCGTGGAGCGCTGGAAATTTTTTCTGCGGGTCGTCCAATTGCTGAAATGTACTGTAGGTACAGTAGACTGTGGGTAACGAAATGAAAAATAAACGCTGCAGCTCATTTTGCGTTAGTCTTGCCTTTCCCGCTCGACAACAAGGAAAATAACGGATTTTCCTTCAGTGCAGCATTCGTAACGGATTCTAAACAAAGTAATTGCAGCGACATTTTCGCTATTCCAATGTCCTATAAAAACGTATTTTGCGTTCAATTGACTAATATGAACCAGTTTATGATTGCTTTATGATTGTGTCCTTATTGGGCTGCTTGATGTACATGACACGAAAAAATATAAGGGCTGGGATGATAGCTTCTCAGAAAAATTTCTTAGTTATTGTCTTGCAATTTACGCTCGGACTGCAGTTATGTGGGTTACTATCGTAAGTTGTTGCGTTTGTTTTTTATTGCGTGAGTTGTTATTATAGCAGTATTTAAGCAGTGGCCCGCTTGGGATAATTACGGGTCACCGTGGTGGCCGAACAGAGAATGACACGCGCAGCGAGAGATCTTTTTAGAGTGGTTAGCTCAGTTAGCTCAGTTGTCCCAATGACCGTCTTTCATAGAACTATTCCCGCAACGTTCTATTAATGGCACCACCTTTCACCTGATTCGATCAAGAAAGGAGTTGAATCAGATTAACACAAATTTAATTCGCAAGTATGCTGAGAGTACAATTACACGCACATAAAACAAATGCAAAACATAGATCAGAAGACCGCGACAAAAATGAAATATAACACGTCTACTATAGAGGTAAAGGTTCAAGAAGGCTAACATGGAGGTTCAAATAAACGGAACTGGAACAAATACACATTTTGTTTTCATTTTCAATAGCCCAGCAAATGAAATGTAACGCGGGAAATCATGCACAAAGTCTACACATATAAAGGTTTAGGAATAACGGTAACATGGAGATTTAAATTGACATTTTTGGTCAACGCATTTTCATAACTCGCCCTCGATCATTAGCGACGGCTAAGTTTAAGGTGTTGTTCCCACCTCCGCATGTAATCACGGAACTTGTTTAAACATTTTATGTAGAAATGAATCCGTGTCGAAATGTATACAGAACCAAACCAAATTTGCGGTCAAGGTCTCACGTGCTGGTCGCAACCAACGCCGTTAAGGTGTTTGTTGTGAATAAGGGCTGCAGCACATCCATAACGCTGTCATGGTGGAGCTCCTTGTCGCTGAAGCAACCGGTAAAAACGTCCTAGAGATCGCTAATAAACTTTAAAAAATGCGCGGAAGGATTCAGAAGTCCCCCCAAATTACAAGAGGTAGTAAACACAGCGGCATCGTCCCCTGGCATGCAGGAAGCAGTAGTTGGTCCCGCAGACTTGGCACTTCGTTTTCAGTACACACTTTCTTACCAAGTGCCTGCGACAAAGTAGGTTAATAAAATAAGCCCACTAACGACAGTACACGCATCAACTTTAGGGGTATCCCAGAAGAAGGCTTTTGGTATTTTCGTTCCAAATAGGAACGTAAAAAACAGTAAACTTTTTGCAGCATAGAATGTGTGCCCCGCCGCTTTTGCTTCATGCGCAGTCAAGAAGGGGAAGGGAAGAACATTCCTGGTGCCTGTCCGTCAAATTAATCCCTCGTTAACTCGAACTCTGCTATATCTCAAAATTTCTTCTCGAAACTTTTTCTCACCGTGTTTACCTCCCATAGGCGGTACGCATTTGCCCGCTTTATCTCAAAACGTTTTTTCGGAGGACCACGGATGTCTCGAAATACTGGCAGAGAGGACACAAGGCTAAGTCCGCTGCAGGCAGCTGATAAGGTCCCCGTTCGAGAGAGAGAGAGAGAAAGGACTTTATTGAGGTACCGGCAGTCGGGGACGGATCAGGCCACGCAGGGCTTCACCGTCCCGTAGTCTTCACCGCTCACCGCGGCGTCGGGCCGACCCCGAGGTCTACGTCTGATCGGCGCGGGCTACTTGGAGTGCCGCCGCTGTCGCCCCTAGCCCTCGCTCCCGCAGGGGGAGGCCGAGGGGATGATTACTCCCACTACTCGCCGAACGCGGTCGTGAAGTGCAAGTTTACGCGGACGACGCGTCCCCGTTACCGGAATTAATGCTGTTTGACGCATAAGATAGCTGTGGACGACGCAGCTGATCATGCGGACGAGGAGGAGCCCCCAGAAGTGCCTACAACGGCAGAAACAACATACATGCTGCGTCTGCTTTGTAACAAGGTAGAATGTAGCGGTGGCGACCACCAATTCATGCGATGCGTTGAGAATTCTCGGGTACGCTTTTCTGGGATGCAGATGCGAACGCGAATCAGCAGAGCGCAACACAGCTGTTTCTTTCTTCTGCAATAATAAAAGTTTCTTTTTCTGCGAATTATTTTGCCTTTATTACGAAATCTCCCCTGTGCAATAGTGCTTTTGTTAGCAGCACTATATATATAGCTGTTATTTCAGGGACCTGGCTACAAATTTTCTGCATTTGATTTAACTCGAAACTCCGCGCTTATCTGAAAATTTTCAGCTAATTTTACGACTTTGAGTTCACGAGAGATTACTGTATATCAACAATTAACGTTTTCAGAAAACGCATACAAAATGAGAAAGTATCGTTGGGGGAGGGGGGAGGGAGGAGGGGAGGTCGATAATTTTATGGCGGGTCGTACTAGTTTAAAGTTTGCTCAAGCGGAGTCATAACGTTTCTGCGTCTACTTTCTAAGCCAGCTGACCAAAGGCGCAGGATCGATTCCCGGCCACGGCGGCTGCTTTTGTGATGGAGGATAAAAGCGAAAAACGCCCGTGTCTTCGAGATTTCGGCGCACGTTAAAGATCCCCAGGTGGTCAAAATTAATCCGGAGCCCTCCAGTAGCGCTTGCCTCATCGCCTGTGTGCCGCCGGCGCGTTAAACCTCACAATCCAAAATAAATCAGCTTCGCAAGCGCAAAACACCGCAGCGGGCAACGCAAATATTGCCGCGCGCAGGCTGGGAGCTTGTGCCGGGGAGCGCCGGCTGTTCAGTTGTTGACGACAGCAGCGCCGCCGCTATACCGGTTTTATTTTCTGCGCGAAAGTCGACCCGGCGGAGCAATGGGAGAGGCCGCCGCTCGGGTCGGGCCACTCTAAAACTTCTAGTACACTCTAGCCGAGGCACACGCTGTGGATGAACGCTCTCCGCGTCACCGCAGACGCTGAAATACCATGCGCTTTTCCCCCATATTTAGAGCTTGCCTCATTCATGCCTGTGTCGTAAAAAGCGTGTTGGCACCAGGCTGACTCTGACTCTGGCCTGTGCCCACTGCCCGCAAGCAGTCGGTGCTTATGGCAACAGCACGCCAACGAGAACTCGCTAGCGCGTCAGTGTCAGCCTGCGCGCGTTCTGTGAACTAGTTCGTGGAGCAGTGAACGTTACGGCCCAAAAATGGTGAACTCAATATTGAAAACAATGGCTGAAAACGAAAAAGTCAACTTACAAAAAAAAAAAACCTCCGTCGCATGCCCCCGCGCGAGGGACACGAGTAAATGCAGAGCATCAATTGCGGGTGGTCGTAGGGGTTGGGTAGTGGGGTTGCGAGACGAGAGAGACAGAGAGAGGCGAGAGACGTAAGTACGTAACGTTTTAACCGGACCCTCTCTGCGGGGCAATCGGTTGGATCTTTATTATTATTCTTTTCTTTTCTTTCTTATTATATCTCTCGGGAGGGCACTTGGGGAGGCGTGTTGCTTCCGCGCGTTGACGGTGGGGAATGCCTCTGGATTTAGTCGGGTCCCTCTCCGTGGACACTCGGGGGAGGAATGCCTTGGAATCGTTGTAGTAGTAGTAGTAGTCGTCGCTTCAGTGCACGCGGAGGACGACCGCCTTGTGGTCGCTGAAGTGGACGGTCAAGGGGTCCGGGAGTAGGGGTTGGACGCACAAGGAGGTCGACGTCGTCGACGCAAAGACGCGGTCTATGCAGGACCCGTGGATGGTGGTTGGCTGTTGACTGCGTTGTGGGCCGACACGCACTCGAGACCGTAGCGGTCGCACACGTGCCGGACCAGCCAGTCGTCTTTGCGGACGTCCACGTTGAAGTCGCCGACGAGCACTAGGGGGTGTCGGTCGACGACGTCGCCCATCGCCAGGGCCAGGAACTCGGCAACGTCGTCTCGGGGGAGGCTCGGCGAGAGGTAGAAGGTGATTACGGTGATCTCGTCGTTGTTGTCGTTGCCGTTGTCGTTGCCGTGGTGGCCGTGTCGGTAGTCGTCGCAGACGGCGGTGAAGCCGGCGTATTCGCCGCGCCTGTCGGCGTAACTCCACCGGTGTCGGACGACCGCGTTCCCGTCGCCGCCGAAGAGCGCCGCCGCGCGTCGTCGTACGTTTCGGTAGACGTCGACGCCGCCGGCGCGCGCACGAACCACCGGTGCGAATCCTTCGACTTCTTCTTCTTTGCCTTTGCCGTTGTTGTTATTATTCCACGTCTCGGTGCGATCCTCCGTCGCATGCCCCCTCCGTTTGGCCGCGGCTTCTCGTGCACGAAGTTCGGCGTCGGCAGCGCGCCGTCTCGCCGTCTTGTCTTCTGCCGCCGTCGATGAAGAGGATGGCACGATGTCTTGAACTGGTACTGCAACGCTGACGTTGGCTCGCGTCGCGGTACTGGTTGAAGGTGTTGCTTCCATCGCTTATGAACTTCGACGACGACCAAACTCGAGAGTAAGCAGAACAGAGCACAGGAGTAGAATGGAGTGAGCCGCGCCGATACCCGCTTTATATTCGTAGCGCGCGCAGTAGAGGGAGAGGAGGTAGCACCTGCTGCTGCAACGCCTCTTTCAGCGCCGGAGCACGCGCATGCGCGCCCGCACCTGTTGTTGAGAGCGAGGAGGAGCGAGGGAGGGGCGCACGTGCTGGCTGGCTGCGGACGCCGATCGCCAACGGACGGGTGACATTGTGAGTTAAAGAAATGCTCTGCATTTAAAAACCTCCGTCGCATGCCCCCGCGCGAGGGACACGAGTAAATGCAGAGCATTGGGGGTGGTCACGTGGCGTAGGTTGTGGTAGTTGGCGGTGGTAGTTGTAGTTGTTGTTGTCGTACGGGTGCGTCGACGGCGCTTGAAGGCCAAGTACGACGAAATGCACGAGGCGTTGGAGCACGGGGAGTTTGCGAGCTTGGACGAGTTCCTGCGCGCCTTCGACGTGCGGTCCGGGGAGGAGTACTCGGAGGAGATTCTACGGGCTGGCGCGTCGCGTCCGTGCGTGCTTCACGCGAGGACCCCCGCCGAGAAGCGCGTGAACGCGTTCAACCCGTGGATCGGAAGGGTTCTCGACTCCAACATGGACCTGCAGATCATCCTCGACCACTACGCGTGCGCGGCGTACGTCGTGGACTACGTCAACAAGGCCGACCGCGGCATCTCGTTCTCGTAACGCGGGGTCCGCCGCTCGCCGCTGACGTTTCGAAGCCGTGTCTCGCTCTCGATTCGATGGATCCGCAGCTCGACGCTGACGACTGGCGGCGGCCTCTCGTTCTCGACGCTCGGGATCGGCCGCTCGACGCTGACGCTTCGCCGCTGCCTTAGCGCGCGCAGTAGAGGGAGAGGAGGTAGCACCTGCTGCTGCAACGCCTCTTTCAGCGCCGGAGCACGCGCATGCGCGCCCGCACCTGTTGTTGAGAGCGAGGAGGAGCGGGGGAGGGGCGCACGTGCTGGCTGGCTGCGGACGCCGATCGCCAACGGACGGGTGACATTGTGAGTTAAAGAAATGCTCTGCATTTAAAAGAGGAGCGCCGACACACCACACACACATTTTCACGCGCTGACTAATCCATCAGTTAACAACGGCGGGGGTATTCACAAAGAACGGTTGTTTGCTTGGTAATGTAGCTGAAGTCCCGCATGATGTTTCCAAGCTGGAAAACGATGCCGTGCCGGCAGTGTTCCCGAAGCCCCCGAGTATGTGTCGAAGTCGGTTCGACACATACTCAGGGGCTAGCGTAGCGACACGATTCCGCGGTTTTTACAAAGCTCGATCTTTCATAATACGCGAAAAACGTACTCCTGTCACTTCCCGCTTCGGTTAAAACTCTTCGTGCTGGTAAGAACCAACTTATTTGGCTAATCTGGTTTGTCGACAGAAACGGATAGGGTTTGAAAATGGGCAGTTAAATTGGGCTGAACCCGCCCAAAAATAGGGCAGAACTACAAAGGCAGCAGCGGCACGGCAGAGCGCCGTTCGCCGCTGCCCATCGCGCCGGCCGGCCACCGCGCCCCGATTGACTGCAGCGCCGCCGCTGCATGCATCACGGAAGAGCCCCCTTCGCGGCCGGCGGACGGCAGACTAGTTTAGTCATGGTTTAGTCCGCCGGCCTCCGACGGGTCGTCGCAATTCGTTTTCTCAGTTGAAACGAAGCCACGGCACGTTTGTGAATGCAAAAATGTACATTTCTTTAGTTTGTTAGTTTGTACACTGCATCTAGCTCCAAGTCAAGGTCGCTCCACACAAGCGTTGCAGAAGCTTAGCGCACATGCGACGCCTCGCTTACTGTTACGCTAGCAGGAGAAAATCTAAGGCCACTTGAAGGCGGGAGAAGAGTCCGCGAAGTCAATATAGGTACTAAGGAAATAAAATCAACTGATACTTTTACTTCCTCTATGCTTTTGATGATGGTTTGATTTTATTGGCGCAAGGCCGACATGGGCAAAGAGCGCCAAACACAAAGTGATTTGATGAGGAGAGAACAAGAAATAAAATCAGTTAGAAGCTATGAGCATGGCTGGTGTAAAGGGCCAGGGTGAAGAACAAGAGTGGTTGAAAATAAATAAGGTGGCTGGTGTATAGGACCAGGGGTAAAAGCTATGGGTGGTATGAGATGAGTTGTAAAAAGTGAACTTCTGATAGGAACTGAAAGGTGCGTTGAACAGCAAACATGGCATCGTCTCCTAAGAAGTATGACGGGTGTGGTGGAAGATGTCGTGTGTGTAGTTGAGGGAAGTGTTTGCATCGTGTAGTGTCGAGTGCCTTACATTGTATGAGAATGTGCATCACGTCCGTTGCATCACGGATTGCATCACCTGCTGCAAAGAGGTCTTGGAGATCCAGTGAGCAGGTGCGAGTGCGTTGCATGAGTGTGCCCTATCCGTAATCTAGCCAAGGCGACTTCTGTGTATCTATTGCGTGTATCGGAGGTGTACGGTCCCAAGTGTGGTTTTATTACGTGTAATTTGTTGTCTGTCTGTTCGCTCCAATGTGTTTGCCATGTTTTGCGAAGTTGTTGTTTGATGTGTGGTTTCACGTCGGTGTAGGGTAATGTGGTGATGTCTACTGCATTCGAGAGTGTAGCCGCAGCGGCCATTCGATCCGCGGCTTCGTTCCCGGCTATACCACAGTGGCCAGGGACCCAGCAAAGGACGAGTTCAAATTTGTGGACATACACCGACATAATACCTTTGATGACAAGATTTACAACGTGATTTTTTGAAGACTTTGTAGAAGACAATGCCCGCACAACACTGAGGGAGTCTGTATAGATAATGGATCGTGGGATGTGACTTTGAAGGACATGATTAACAACAAGAAGAACACCATAAGCCTCTGCCGTAAAGATACTGGTATTACTGTTAAGAATTCTAGTGACACTAAGGCCGGGCCCATGCGCAGCGCAGGACACAGAGGTGGAAGTCTTAGAGGCATCCGTATAAAATTCAGAATAATGATACTTCTCCTGCAAATACAAGAAGTGCTGCTGAATTGCACATGTGGGAGCTCGGTTTTTATCTACATGTGTGAAAGATGTGTCGCATGACACAGGGCGGAGATGCCATGGTGCTATGAAATCTGCTACGGAACTTTAGATGGTGTCTAAAAAGGAGACAGCAAGCTCTGACGCTTCCTCTCTAACTCTGTAAGAGAAGGGCGCAGAGAACGATGGTCGGTTTAGGAGTAGTGCAGTCATGGAGGTATCATGAAAAACTGATTTAAAAGGATGGTGAGGCATGGATGAAATTTTAAAAGCATAAAGGAGGTCTGTGTATGCTCGCTGACGTTGTAGGTTCCATTTGTTGCACTCTACATACAGACTTTCGACTGGACTAGTCCGAAAGGCACCGCAGGACAAGCGGAGCCCTAGATGAAGCACAGGGTCCAGCATTCTGAGGGATGTTTTAGTGGCCGACCCATAGACAACGCTACCATAGTCCAGTCGTGAACCTATCAAGCTGGTAAAAACACGTAAAAGAAGTTGTTTGTCAGCACCAAAAGAGATGTGCGACAGAACCTTCAGGATATTCATTGTTTTTAAGCATTTATGTTTTAGTTGTTTTATGTGTGGGATGAATGTGAGCTTTTCGTCAAAGATTATACCTAAAAACTTGTGTTCCTTTTTGACAGGAATAGAGACACCGTGGAGTCGAATGTCTGGATCCGGCCGAATGCCACGTCTCTTGGAAAACAGAACACAAGTGCACTTTCCTGGATTAAATTTAAAACCGTTGCTATCTGCCCAGCCGGCTAGCTTGTTCACACCAAGCTGGACTTGGCGCTCGCAGACAGACAGGTTACAAGACTTAAAGGATAATTGAACGTCGTCTACATAAATGGAGGAGGAAATCGATGGTGGTAGCGCCTTACGAAGAGAATTCATTTTTACAATAAAAAGGGTGCAACTTAAAACTCCACCTTGCGGCACGCCGTTTTCCTGCACATGAACCCTAGAAAGTGCAGTTCCAACTCGCACGCGAAACGTTCTTTCAGACAGGTAACTGGCAAGCGTGTTCATCATGTTACCCGACATGCCAAAGGACTTCAAGTCGCTAAGGATGCCGTACCGCCAAGCAGTATCGTACGCCTTTTCAAGATCAAAGAAGACCGTCATGCAGTACTGCTTGTGGAGGAAAGCATCTTTGATATAAGAATCTAACGCAACGAGTTGATCGTTGGTAGATCGCCCCGCCCTGAAGCCCGCCTGGCAGCTCTCGAGAAGACCATTGTACTCTAAGAAGTACACAACTCTCCTGTTTATCATCTTCTCGAAGAGCTTACACAGGCAGCTTGTCAGGGCAATGGGGCGATAACTGGCAGGAGAGGAAGGGTCCTTCCCTTCCTTTAGGACAGCCACTACTATGGCCTCCTTCCAAGAGCGAGGAATGTGCCCCGAAAGCCATATTTTGTTGTATAGGTGTAGGAGTGTTTCAAGGGTGTCTGAGTGTAAGAATTGTATCATTGTGTAAGTAATCTTATCTGCACCTGGAGCTGAAGGTTTACATGTGGTCAAAGCAGCCTTCAGCTCATAAATTGAAAAAGGAGAGTTGTAAGAAGTGTGCGACTTATTGCTATCACGCAGTGACTTCTGCTCCGCAGATGTTTTGTGTTTCATGAAAGTGTTCGTGTAGTGTGCTTAACTGGACACGTTTTCGAAGTGTTGTGCAAGCGTGTTGGCCTGGTCTTCCGGTGTGTCCCCTGTTGTACTAACCAGGGGCAGGCTGTGTGTCTGTTGTCCTTTTAGTTTTCGTATTCGTGTCCAGACTTTGTGTGTGTCAGTGTATGAGTTGATGGATGTGAGGAAGGTGCGCCAACTCTCCCTTTTCGCCTCACGACGCACATGTTTTCCTAACGCCTTTGCCCGTTTAAAAGAAATGAGGTTATCTGACGTGGGGTACCGGCGAAGGACACCCCACGCCTTGTTCTGGGCCTCTCGCGCCCGCCTACAGTCCTCGTTCCACCAGGGCCTCCTTGGGTTGCGGGATGCACTGGAGGCCTGGGGCATGGACTTTTCGGCGGCGTCGAGTATGTGCGCCGTGACGAGTTGGGCTGCTTCCTCCACGTGTAGGTGTTTTATGGATGCGTGGTGTAGTTGAGATGTTTGTGTGAATGTACTCCAGTTTGCTTTCGATTCATTAAACCTATTATGGGAAGATGGACTGCTCGGGCCTTTACCTATGTACGTTAGGGAAGTGGGGAAATGGTCACTACCATATGGGTCCGTACCCACAACCCACTCAAGACATGGAAAGAGAACTGCAGAACCAATCGCCAAGTCAAGATGCGAGTATGTATTGTGTCCTAAGTTATGGTATGTAGGCTGTTTTTTGTTGAAAAGGCATGCTCCGGAGGATGTAAGAAACTTCTCTATCAGGCGACCTCGGGCATCCGTTCTGGAGGAGCCCCAAAGAGAGTTGTGCGCATTAAGGTCGCCTGTTAGTATGTATGGTTCGGGCAGCTGGTCAACCAGCGCCTCGAAATCAGAGCTCAGAAGTGCAAAATCAGGACGAATGTAAATGGAGCATACCGTTATTAACCTATTAAATATTATCGTACGGATTGCTACAGCCTCAAGGACAGTGTTCAGAGTGACAGGGTGGCAGGCTAAGGATTTCCGGGCGACAATTGCCACACCTCCTGAAGAGTGTGTGCAGCCAACCCTGTCCTTTCTGAAAACCATGTACCTATTTAAGAAATTTGTTTGTTTAGAATTGAGGTGGGTTTCCTGGAGACACATGACACTTGGCTGACTGGCATGCAGAATTTCATACACATCGTCAAGATTTTTAAGGAGGCCTCTGCAGTTCCATTGGATGATGTTTTCTGTTCCCATTATTTAAGTTTAAGAATAACTGGGGTGTGTGTGTGTGTTTGTTCATGTGTCGTCTTTCGGGGCTGTTATTCTAGGATTTTTAGGCTTTTCTGTCTGCTTGGACATCGGAGGCCGCTCCTTGCGCTGCGTAGCAGGCAGGAACGGCGTGACATCCATCTCCTCGTCGGATGCCAGAAGGGTGCCCGGCGGACCAGGCCCCCCGGACTTGGCCCCCTTTCGGGAGCCCTTTGTTTGAGCTGCCACCGCCGAGGGCGTCCGGGGCACCAGAGGTGGCACGGGAGGGGCGGTGGCGGCGGGAGCCGATGCGGGGCCCCCGGTGTCCATCCGGTCGGCAACCTCCAACGCACTGGAGGACGGGGAGGCAGAGGCGGGAGCCGCACCGGTTCCCACAGAAGAGGTTGTCACCACAACCGCTGCTGCCTCAGCAAGCGGCGTGGCAACGGATTGGGCTGCCTGAGGCACCCCAGGGGGGGGCGGAGGAGGGACCAGGTCAGACTCGCTGAACTGGGTCCCTGTGGACACCAGACGCCGCTCCGCCCCCCGGCGAGCCGCGTCGGCGTACCTCCCCAGGGGGAAAGAGGCGAACCTCTTTCGCGCCTCTGGGAAGGTGATGTTCTCAGTTACCTTCACATTAATGATCGCCTTCTCCTGCTTAAACTTCTCGCATGTTCGAGAGTAGGCGGCATGGGGTCCCTGGCAGTTGGCGCAGGTGAGGGTTGACGATGGACAATTATCGGAAGGATGATCATGCTGAGCGCACTTTGCGCAGGTCAGACGACCACGGCAGGAGTTGGTTCCGTGCCCGAACCGCTGGCACTTAAAGCAGCGGCGCGGGTTTGGAATGTAAGGACGAATGGAGCATCGGATGAACCCTGCGTTGATATGGTCAGGAAGTGAGGAGCAGTTGAAGGTCAGGATAATGTGTTTCGTGGGGATTACCTTATCATCTCTACGCATCGTGATGCGGCGCACGGCTGTGACACCCTGATCCTTTAGACCTTCAAGAATGTCGGCATCTGTCTCATTAAGAAGATCTGCCTCAGAGATCACACCCTGCGAGCTATTCAGGCTGCGGTGGGGTGTGACCCTGATGTCCAGATCGACCATTTTCTTCTGACCAAGAAGTGTGGTTGCCTGCTGTTGGTTTTTTACTTCAACAAGGACTTCACCTGTGCGTTGTTTTTTGGCATTGTAGGTTTTCCCAATTATTCCATCAAGGTATTTTGTAATTAAAAATACTGATTGTGAAGCAAGAGGGCGAGCTGAATCAAGAGATTCGACAACAAGGAAACGAGAGTATTTGTCTGGCTTTGGGAAGCTCATACTTGAAAGTGGAGGGAAAGATACTTCGGTGCGGCCCCTTTTCAGGGACCGATCACGTTTGGAGGGGGGTTTTGAATTTTCCATACAGCATAGAAAAAAGCAGGGGACGGTGGTACTTTCTTCTCAAACCTTACCCTGATAGCCTGAGAGGTCCCGGAGCTCCCTGCCTGGTAAACAGACAGGGAGCCCATCCGCCGGAGCTTGACCTGGGCTCCGACGGCCACCGTTTGAGGCTTCTACCCTTCACCTTTAAACACATCACCACGGTAGGTTACAGTTTATGTTGGGGGCTCGGGGTCCGCGGTGTCGCCAACACCGTCACCATGAATACTCAAGGTGCCCCGTGCGGGGTCCTCTATGCTTTTACCGCACAGCGTAAATCTAGGGAACACGAAGCACTTTTTTGCGCTGGGTGAACAAGCGCAGTGGTCAGCAGCACGCTTTTCCGTAGATGGTCAGCGAACGCTTTTCTGTCTAAGAAATGCAATTGCTAGACGAGATATTGTGGAAATTTGGTGGACGCTTGCCGCCCGAGCGTTATACAACAAATATGCACCTAAGCTGTTTGAAATGCTAAAAACTAAATGAATGTGTAAAAAAAATTACCCCACCTTCCCGCGAGAGGAACCCAGTGGAGATGCGACGCATTTTGGGGGGTTCACTTGGTGTTTCCGTTGGGTTGATTCTCTTATTGCGTGAAACGTGTGAGGAACGCGTATGATGTATTCTTTATTTAACACGCGGCGTAACGTTAACGATGACGGCCTTGTGGTCGCTGAAGTGTATGGGTAGTGGATGGTGAAGTAACGGGACCACCGTGCAATTTGCAGCGAAGATCAAGTCTATGCACGTGCCCGAAATCGGAACGCCGGTGCTGGAACGACCGCGGCTATGACGCAACGTGGCGCGGCTATGACGCAACACAATCCAACACAATCCACTTTAATCCAATCCAAATCCAATCCAAGCCAAGCCAACCCAATCGAATCCAATCCAATGCCCCTCGCGAGAGCATGGAGGAAGAAAAAAGTTAGGAGACGGCGCCACCGGAGAAAGGTGAAGCCTATACATAAAAAGTAAAATCGAAGTCGGCCCAGGCGTCACTGCACCACGTGACCCCAGCGCGCCGCCGCTGTATGGGCCGCCGCGCACTCTTCAATTTCGTCTGCTCGAAATTGAAGAGTGAACAGCTCTGAAATTGAAATTGAACAGCTCTGCGGCCCGTTGTCGCGAAGCCTGCTATATGTTGGTTTTTTTCCCACGGCTTTTGTCTTCCGAACGTACGCGGCACTCCTACCCGCGCCGGGCATGAGATCGCCGAGCAGGAAGGAGGGGGAAAAGCTACCGCCAACGGAACACGAGAGATGCGCCGGAGTCGGAAACCGCCGCCGCCGCCGCCGGCCCACCCGACCATGGATGTCACGTGCTGGGCCGACTGCGGCGGCTTGAGAAAGGGAAACGGCGGAGGGAGCGGCTTCAACGGAGCTGGGCTTGCGAAGGCTAGCTGCGTGACGTCATGCCGTCTCCTAACTTTTTCTTCCTCCATGCGCGAGAGAGTGTTCGCTATCGGAGAGGAGAGGGGGCGAGCGGCGGAGAGCACAGCTCGCGCGGCGAAGAGAATGGGGGAGGGGTGTGGACGGACAACAACAACGCCGTATGGAGGGACAAGGCGAGTGAATGAAATGCAGTCGCATCTAAAACTGGTTATACATTATATACCTTATATTTTCAACGCTGGCAGCGCTTGCTCGTGGTTATTCTGGAAGTTGCCAGTTCGAATTTTTATTTATTTATTCCAAATACCTACAGCGCCCGTTGGGCATTTTTGTTGGAGGGTTAATTATTAATCACAAAAACATCATGTAATCATAGAAATGCAAGCTATATAATGGGAATACATGTTTGTCTCGGTAATCAGAACGCAGCAGAACATAGCAACAGAACATAATTCAGAACAAAGCAACAATATACGGTCAAAAGCAGTAAATCAAATGTTAGCATTCAGGAAACACTTTCAAGAGCAGTCAAAACATTCGGTGAGCGCACAATTTCATTCGGGAGCACGTTCCAATCGTTAATTGTATTGGGAAAGAAGGAATACTTAAATACATTGATGCGGCACTGGAACGGTTTAATTTTTTCTAAATTGTCTCTTCGTGCGGACACGTAATTCGGCGTTTTTAGGTAAGTGTTTTTGTTAATTCCAGTTGACCTTATCTTAATGTTATGGAGAAGCTTTAATCTACAAATTTTTCTACGCGAGCATAATGTTTGCCACCCTAAGTTATCTCGGATGACAGAGCTTCTTACATTGAAGTTGAAGTTACCTGTAACAAATCTGGCTACACGCTTCTGTACCCTTTCCAGCTGTTCTTTCAACACTTCCGTATATGGGTCCCACACTTCGCACGCGTATTCTAAAATAGGCCTAATGTTGGTGAAATAAATTGTTTCTTTTAGTGATTGAGGGGAATGTTTGAAATTTCTCTGAAAAAAGTACAAGAGCCGAGAGGCTTTTGCAGCTGTTGCATGAATATGGTCTGTCCAATCTAATTTAGAGTTGAATGTTACACCCAGATATTTCATTTGTTGTACACTTTGTAATACATTATTGTTTAAAAGATAACTACACTGCAGTGGTTTTTTCTTATTAGTAAATGTTACATGGTAGCATTTAGCTATGTTTAAATTCATCTGCCATTGCGCACACCATTCTGATACTTTGAATAAATCTGATTGTAATACATGTGAATCACTGACACTCTTGACAGGGTAGTACAAGACGCAGTCATCGGCGTACAATCTGATATTTGACCCGATACCATAGGGTAAATCATTCACAAAAACCAAAAACAGCAGCGGGCCAAGAACTGATCCCTGGGGCACGCCAGACAGAACTTCAACTGGTGATGATGAAGTGCCACTTATGACTACCCGTTGTTCCCGTGCAATAAGGTACTGTTTTAACCAACCAAGAAGGCGACTAGGGATTCCTAAAAGTGATAACTTATGTAACAAGAGGTTGTGTGGCACTACGTCAAACGCCTTTTTAAAATCTAAAAATACTGCGTCTACTTGCAGGCCCTGGTCGAAAGAGAAGGCAACATCATGAATGAACTCAGTTAATTGTGTGACACACGATAAACCAGAGCGAAAGCCATGCTGAGCTGGCGAAAAGAAATGATTTCCGTAAAGATGTTTTATGATAGACGAGTACAAAATATGCTCAAGTGTCTTACAGCAGACTGACGTTAAAGATACTGGTCTATAATTGCATACTTGATTCCGGTCCCCAGCTTTGTGCATGGGTGTTACATTTGCGCTTTTCCAATCACGAGGTAGCATTTCAGTTTGGAGTGACACATTGAAAATTAAAACTAAGAAAGGAGCTACTGCGGCTGCGCAGCGCTTTAAAATGTGGTTTGAGATACCATCAGGGCCATACGCGGAGTATGGATTAAGGTTACGGAGTAATGACGTCACGCCCTGCTCGGTAATAACAATGTCATTCATATCTGGCAATTGTGGAAGCGAATGAGACACAAAAGTGGGATTTTGAGCTGAAAACATTGAATAAAAATATGCGTTAAAGCACTCGGCTTTAGTGAAATTATCTTCCAGTAATTTGCCGTTATCCGTGATAGCAGGAATGCCAACGTGGTCCTTGTTATTTTTGATATAACGCCATACTTCTTTGGGGTTTTTCTTCATTCTATCAGCTAGGGATGATAAATATCGACGTTTTGAAAGCTTCAGGTCGTTTTTAAGCTGCATACTAAATTCCTTTAGTTTAGCGTATAGGCTGGGGATTTTGTTCGTTTAAATGTCTTGTACATTCTAGCCTTTCTTTTTATGGACGTACGTAACTCTTTTGTCATCCAAGGTTTGTCGACGCGCTTTTTCTGTCTTTTTGATGGGACAAACTTATTTGTTAATGAAATTATTTTATCCTTAAATATGGTCCATAAGCTCTCTATGTCCAGGTATTGGCTGTAGTCCACAAAGGACGGCAAGAAAGAAGTCAATTCTGCACTCAAGGAATCGTAATTGCCCTTGTCATATAAATAAATTTTTCGTGGACATGGTCTACTATTTTTGACCCGCTTGCACATTAATCAACCACTTACAACTTCATGATCGCTAATTCCTGGTAATGGTATAACCGACTGAACAAAATCATTTTGGTTGTTGAATACCAGATCCAGTACACTACTTCCCGAGGCAGTAATCCTAGTAGGAAAATTTACCGACTGGAAAAGCCCATATGCACGAATAATTTCAAAAAATGCAGCGTGAATTGCGCTTCGACTATTTTCAACTGGAAGTGTATCATTCCAGGTAACTTGAGGCATGTTAAAATCACCACCAAGAAGAACAATATCTGACGAAAGGGCAGAAAGAGATCTCGATAAACTAAGAAGGGGGGCTGTGCTGACACAACCAGGGGGTCGATAAAAAGAACCGACGACAATATTCCGTCCGTCCGGAAATATTACTCTACACCACACAGATTCGGAAGAAGCGTCATCACCACGGACCGGAATACTCTGTACAGTATCGCGTACTAGAATAAACACGCCATCCCCAAGGGTACATTGTTTTTTTAAATGCAGAGCATTTCTTTAACTCACAATGTCACCCGTCCGTTGGCGATCGGCGTCCGCAGCCAGCCAGCACGTGCGCCCCTCCCCCGCTCCTCCTAGCTCCCAACAACAGGTACGGGCGCGCATGCGCGTGCTCCGGCGCTGAAAGAGGCGTTGCAGCAGCAGGTGCAACCTCCTCTCCCTCTACTGCGCGCGCTAAGGCAGCGGCGAAGCGTCAGCGTCGAGCGGCCGATCCCGAGCGTCGAGAACGAGAGGCCGCCGCCAGTCGTCAGCGTCGAGCTGCGGATCCATCGAATCGAGAGCGAGACACGGCTTCGAAACGTCAGCGGCGAGCGGCGGACCCCGCGTTACGAGAACGAGATGCCGCGGTCGGCCTTGTTGACGTAGTCCACGACGTACGCCGCGCACGCGTAGTGGTCGAGGATGATCTGCAGGTCCATGTTGGAGTCGAGAACCCTTCCGATCCACGGGCTGAACGCGTTCACGCGCTACTCGGCGGGGGTCCTCGCGTGAAGCACGCACGGACGCGACGCGCCAGCCCGCAGAATCTCTGAGTACTCCTCCCCGGACTGCACGTCGAAGGGGCGCAGGAACTCGCCCAAGCTCGCAAACTCCCCGTGCTCCAACGCCTCGTGCATTTCGTCGTACTGGCCTTCAAGCGCCGTCGACGCACCCGTACGACAACAACAACTACAACTACCACCGCCAACTACCACAACCTACGCCACGTGACCACCCCCAATGCTCTACATTTACTCGTGTCCCTCGCGCGGCGGCATGCGACGGAGGTTTTTAAATGCAGAGCATTTCTTTAATGGGACACTGAAGTGAATTTGTCAAGCTCCCGTTTTTGCTTGCACTGCGTAGACTGGCTCAAATTAGCACACTTTTCATCGTTTATGCGGTTGACAAATCGGTAATTATTTTACACAGCGCGAAAGAAGAAAAACTACTATGCGCGGTTTGCGGCGGCCGCACCAACTAACGCTGTGACGTTGGGAGGAGGGAGCACCGTGATTGGACGATGCCCAAGGTTAGCAATCAAACAAGTTTCGGTTTTGGTTTCGGTTCTGTAAAACACAACCGATGGCGTTGTTGGATGGGCATTCTCAATATCTCAATAATCATGGTTCCGCGCTTCTGCCATGTTGTCGGCTGTAAAATGCGTAAGATAAGCCTCCCAGGACGGCTTGGAATCGTAGCATTCACTAGCCGAGGCCTACGCAGTGCATGAACGCCCTCCGCGTCCCCGCAGACGCTCAAATGCCATGCGCTTTTCCCCCATATTTGTAGCTTGCCTCACTCATGCCTGTATCGTAAAAAACGTGTTCGCAACAGACCAAGGGTCTGTTGATTCTGGCCTGTGCCCACTGCCCGCAATCAGTCGGTGCGTATGGCAACAGCACGCCAACGAGAACTCGCTAGCGCGCCAGTGCCAGCCTGCGCGCGTTCTGTGAACTAGTTCGTGGAGCAATGAACGTTGCGGCCCAAAAAAAGGTGAACTCAGTATAGAAAACATCGGCGGAAAACGAAAAAGTTAACTTATAAAAAAAGAAAGCACGTACCCGCGGGGATTCGAACTCGCGACTTGCAAAACACTTGCGATGACATACCTAGCGCTCAAGCCCACTCGGCCACGGAGCTTTTTTTTTTTTTTTCTTTATTGTCGGCCACGGAGCGGGCTCTGCTGACTTTGGTAATATAAGGTATATATTGTATAACCAGTTTACACTTTTATTTAGTTTCGGCATTTCAAGCAGCTTGGGTGACTATTTGTTGTTTTGCGCTCGTGCAGTAAGCATCCCCCAAGTTTCCACAATATATCATGTCTAGCAATTGCATTTCTTAGACGGAAAAGCGTTCGCAGATGCGTAGTCGTGCTGCGGACCGCTGTGCTTGTTCGCCCAGCACAAAAAAGTGCTTCCCGCACCCTAGTTTTGTATGGTAAAAATATCAGTTGATTTTACTTCCTTAGTACCTATATTGACTTCGCTGACTCTTCTCCCGCCTTCAAGAGGCCTTATATTTTCCTACTGGCGTACCAGTCAGCGAAGCGTCGCATGTGCGCTTGTGCAGCGCTTGTGTGAAGCGACCTTGACTTGGAGCTAGATACAGTGTACAAACTAACCAAGTAAAGAAAGGCACATTCTTCCATTCACAAACGTGTCCTGGCTTCGTTTCAACTGAGCGAACGAATTGCGACGACCCGTCGGCGGCCGGCGGACGAAACGCTGGGCCGACTGACTCTGTCTGAAAGCCGGGGAGCCATGCAGTAGCGCAGCCAATTGCGAGCTGGGCTCCTCCCGACGTCACACGAAAACGCCACAGAAAATGGGCGAGCGTAAAGAGAGGAGGACAGCGTTTTCGAATTAATTTTTCTACTAAATAAAATCGCGTAAACGCGCCCAGAGTGGTCGAAACATGGCCTGGGGACTCCGGACTACAATTTGCGCTAGTAATCCCGCAATGTTTACATATCACTTCAGTGTCCCTTTAACTCACAATGTCACCCGTCCGTTGGCGATCGGCGTCCGCAGCCAGCCAGCACGTGCGTCCCTCCCCCGCTCCTCCTCGCTCTCAACAACAGGTGCGGGCGCGCATGCGCGTGCTCCGGCGCTGAAAGAGGCGTTGCAGCAGCAGGTGCTACCTCCTCTCCCTCTACTGCGCGCGCTACGAATATAAAGCGGGTATCGGCGCGGCTCACTCCATTCTACTCCTGCGCTCTGTTCTGCTTACTCTTGAGTTTGGTCGTCGTCGAAGTTCATAAGCGATGGAAGCAACACCTTCAACCAGTACCGCCACGCGAGCCAACGTCAGCGTTGCAGTACCAGTTCAAGACATCGTGCCATCCTCTTCATCGACGGCGGCAGAAGACAAGGCAGCGAGACGGCGCGCTGCCGACGCCGAACTTCGTGCACGAGAAGCCGCGGCCAAACGGAGGGGGCATGCGACGGAGGATCTCACCGAGCTGGGAAGTACCGGCGCACCGCAAGGAGCCCTTATTTTCCCTTTCTTATTTAATCTCGTGATGATGCCGGTGGCCAAGCGACTATCCCGCCTTCCACACGTCCGACACACGATCTATGCGGACGATATAACGCTATGGATGGCGGGGGGCAACACTGGTCACATAGAAGCGTCGCTACAGGAAGCGATACAACAAATCGAAGAAGGCCTGCGGGGGACGGGACTTCGATGCTCGCCACAAAAATCTGAGCTTCTGATCCTCCCACCTCTCGGATACTGGCGTAAACCGTCCGCCGCAGAAGCAGTCAATGTAACGCTGCAAACAGAGGACGGCTCTCATATCCCCCACGTCAAGAGCACAAGAGTGCTAGGAATGCACATTGATGCGAGCAACGACAACCACACCGCCCTAGATCGACTGTTGACGAAGACGGGAATCGCCACCCGCCTGATCAAGCAGGTCTCTACGAGGAAACATGGAATGAGAGAGGCCAACCTCCTCCGTCTCGTACAGTCATTTGTGGTAAGCCACATACCCTATGTAGGCGCTTTTCACAAGTGGAGACGACATGAAAGGGACAGGATAAACGCGGCGATCAGAAAAGCATACAAGGCGGCACTAGGTCTACTCAGCAGCACTAGTAACGACGCACTTGCACGAATGGGAGTACACAACACGCTGGAAGAGATAAGCGAAGCACAGCGAACGGCGCAACTCAACCGGCTAGCTACCACCAATGCTGGCAGGGAGATCCTCCGAAAGATCGGTCTACGACCGCCACAAGCCGAATCCTACGGACTAGAAACTCCCGCGCAAGAACGAATCAACAAAAAGGTAGTACGTAAGCTTGTCATACTACCGCTACCACGCAACGTACACCCAGAACGCAACGAGGAACGCAGACGGGCCAGAGCCAAGGTCCTGATCGAAACTCACGCAGACGACTCGCAAGCAGTCTATGTCGACGCAGCCAAACACCACTGCAAACCGGGTATATTTGTACTGGCAATTATCCGGGCAACGGACGGCCAGACGATCAACGCGTGCAGCATACGTGCCACGTCGGCGGAGCAGGCGGAGGAAGCCGCCATCGCCTTGGCTCTCAGATGCCGACCGGAAGTAACCACGATACTCAGCGATTCTCGCTCAGCCATCACCCACTACAGCAGAGGGTACACTGGAGCCCCGGCTGCCAAGATACTACCCAATGTCAAAACCACCACCACACACCTAAGATGGTTTCCAGCCCACACGGGGACCGTCTCTGGACGCTTCGCCAACCGTAACGAGGAAGCGGACGCCGTCGCGCGTGAGCTCGCGTGCCGCACGACGCCCCCCCGCCCCTCGGAAGCGGAAGAAACGACCACAGCTAACTTCCAACCACTCATGGAATTCGGAGAGATACTCGGCTGGTACCGGGAGACCCGCCGACAACTACCCACGCCTCATCCAGGTTTAAGCAGAAGAGAAGGTGTCCTTCTACGACAACTACAAACCAGGACTGTCCTCACACCGGCACTCGCTCAACATGTGAACCCCGGATTGTTTGCGAGTGTAATGTGCAGTGCGTGCGGGGACGGACCGGCTACCTTAGCCCACTTGATGTGGGGGTGTGGTGTTCCCGTGCAGGGGAATACCTGGGACTCGTTTCCACCGGACATTGAACAGTGCGTCACGTCGCCCCATCAGGCGATGCAACTCCAAGCTATCCAGCGGCTCGATGCTGCGCTGGCCCGACAGAGGCGAACGGAGACTCCTCCTAGTAGCCAATGATGAGTCAGGCAACATAGAGGTCTAGCGAGACAGAGGGGTGGCGAAGCCCTGCGCGGCACGACCCACTCCCTCACACGCCGGATAGTGATAATAAAGTCTTGTTCTCTCTCTCTCTCACCGAGACGTGGAATAATAACAACAACGCCAAAGGCGAAGAAGAAGAAGTCGAAGGATTCGCACCGGTGGTTCGTGCGCGCGCCGTGGCCGCGCGTAGCCGCGCCGGCGACGTCGACGTCTACCGAAACGTACGACGACGCGCGGCGGCGCTCTTCGGCGGCGACGGGAACGCGGTCGTCCGACACCGGTGGAGTTACGCCGACAGGCGCGGCGAATACGCCGGCTTCACCGCCGTCTGCGACGACTACCGACACGGCCACCACGGCAACGACAACGGCAACGACAACAACGGCGAGATCACCGTAATCACCTTCTACCTCTCGCCGAGCCTCCCCCGAGACGACGTTGCCGAGTTCCTGGCCCTGGCGAAGAGCGACGTCGTCGACCGACACCCCCTAGTGCTCGTCGGCGACTTCAACGTGGACGTCCGCAAAGACGACTGGCTGGTCCGGCACGTGTGCGACCGCTACGGTCTCGAGTGCGTGTCGGCCCACAACGCAGTCAACAGCCAACCACCATCCACGGGTCCTGCATAGACCGTGTCTTTGCGTCGACGACGTCGACCTCCTTGTGCGTCCAACCCCTACTCCCGGACCCCTTGACCGTCCACTTCAGCGACCACCAGGCGGTCGTCCTCCGCGTGCACTGAAGCGGCTACTACTACTACAACGATTCCAAGGCATTCCTCCCCGAGTGCCCACGGAGAGGGACCCGACTAAATCCAGAGGCATTCCCCACCGTCAACGCGCGGAAGCAACACGCCTCCCCGACTGCCCTCCCGAGAGGGATAATAAGAAAGAAAAGAAAAGAATAATAATAAAGATCCAACCGATTGCCCCGCAGAGAGGGTCGGGTGCAAACGATGGCAATAAATAACACGTTACGTACTTACGTCTCTCGTCTCTCTCGAAAACTCATGACCTCCCTTTGGACCCAGACATTCCTTCAGAAACAGTCGACACGCGTATGCAACATCTATGGGAGGCTTACACAAGCCTCCAAACGCGATGGCGCCGACAAAAACACAATCGCCGTCTACGACTAAAACTAGCCCGCCTCGATAAAACGATTGAGACTTACACAGCCGAATTAGCCCGAGCTCAGTGGGGGCAATTTTGCGACAGCATGAGAGGTAACCTCGGCATGCGTCGTACATGGGCTATTTTAAGGAACATGCTCGACCCAACCCACTCTAAAACGACTAGCCGAAATCGTCTAACTACAATCATACACAAATTTGACGGAACTAACCAGCAACTTCTATCAAGACTCCGGGACCTATACCTAGCACAGGGTACTCAGGAGCCCCTCCCTGTTTACGGGGGCTCTGAAAACTCAGACATGGACCGCGCAATCACGGTTTCGGAGGTTCGCGCCGCATTAATAAAAATTCGCCCGGGCTCGGCACCTGGGGAAGACGGCGTTACCAACAAGCTCCTTCGCAACCTGGATGATCAATCCATCGAGATCTTAACGCGCTATTACAATCATCACTGGGAAGCCGGTACCATCCCCCCCGAATGGAAGCACGCAAAGGTCTCGCTCATTCCTAAACTCGGCAAGCCTCTCGACCTCGCGCATCTCCGGCCCATCTCCCTCACCTCTTGTGTAGGAAAAGTCCTTGAACATGTCATTCACGCACGCTTGGTTCAGCATCTCACCCACACAGGACAATTCCCCCACACCATGTTCGGCTTTCGGGCTGGACTCTCCACTCAGGACGTTCACCTCCAACTAAAGCACGACATTATAACTCCCCAGTCTCGTGTAGACCCTGCAGCGATACTCGCCCTCGATTTTCGAAAGGCTTTCGACCGAGTCTCCCACAAAGCCATTCTGCAAAACCTGACAGCCCTAGCCCCGGGGGCTCGTGCTTACAATTACATTCGCGATTTCCTTACCGATCGCACTGCAGTCCTTCAGATCAACGACCTGCGCTCTGACATAATACACCTACCCTCAATAGGTACCCCGCAGGGCGCTGTCCTGTCACCACTGTTATTCAATATAGCGATGATTAATCTCCCCCAGCAGTTGAATAACATACCATCCCTTCATCACAGTTTTTATGCCGACGACATCACCTTGTGGACGACCGGGGGCAGTGATGGGCACATTGAGGATACCCTTCAACAGGGAGCAGATGTCGTCGCTGCCTACGCTCGTGGCATTGGACTTGAATGCTCACCGGAGAAAACGGAGCTACTAATCCTTCCTGCTAAACGTACCAGCAGAGACACTTCTCCTCCGGACATTACAATCCGAGTTCACGAACAACCTGTTCCCCAGGTGCAATGCCTGAAGATCTTAGGCATATACATACATGATGATGATGATGTTTAGAGTTTAATGGCGCAAGGCCGACTAAGGGCAAAGAGCGCCAAACAAAAGTGATTACATGAAAGTGACATGGAAGTAAAAGAACACTTTAGTAAAAATAAACAAAGTAAAACACAACGTAATGAAGATGACTGGTGTAAAGGGCCAGGTTGTCAACATGCATGATAAGAAATGAGATGTAAAAATTTTACGTCGGTGAGAAACTCGAAAACGCGTTTGATTGGAAACAGGGCTTCGTCTCCTAAGAAGTGTGACGGGTGTGGTGGAATATGTCGTGTGTGTAGTTGAGGGAAGTGTTTGCGGCGTGTAGTGTCGAGTGCCTTACATTGTATGAGGATGTGCATCACGGATAGGGCCTCTCCGCACCTACTGCACAGAGGTCTTGGAGACCCAGTGAGAAGGTGCGAGTGTGTTGCATGAGTATGCCCTATCCGTAATCTGGCCAAGGCGACTTCAGTGTATCTATTGCGTGTGTCGGTGGTGTATGGTCCCAAGTGTGGTTTTATTACGTGTAACTTGTTGTCTGTCTGTTCACTCCAGTGTGTTTGCCATGTTTTGCGAAGTTGTTGTCTGATGTGTGGTTTCACGTCGGTGTAGGGTAATGTGGTTATGTCTACTGCATTCAAGAGTGTAGCAGCAGCAGCCATTCGGTCCGCTGCTTCGTTCCCGGCTATACCACAGTGGCCTTGGACCCAGCAAAGGACTAGTTCAAATTTGTGGACATACACAGACATAATACCCTTGACTAATAAATTTATAACGTGATTTTTGGAATACTTTGTTGAAGACAACGCCCGCACAACACTGAGAGAATCTGTATATATAATGGATTGTGGGATGTGACTTTGAAGGATATGATTAACAACAAGAAGTACACCATAAGCCTCTGCCGTAAAGATACTTGTATTACTGTTAAGAGTTCTAGTGACACTAAGGCCGGTCCCATGCGCCGCGCAGGACACCGAGGTGGAAGTTTTAGAGGCGTCCGTATAAAATTCAGAACATTGGTACTTCTGCTGCAAACACAAGAAGTGCTGCATAATTGCACATGTGGGAGCTCGGTTTTTATCTACATGTGTGAATGATGTGTCGCATGAGACAGGGCGGAGATGCCATGGTGCTATGAAATCTGTAACAGAACTTTGGATGGTATTTAAAAAGGAGACAGCAAGCTCTGACGCTTCCTCTCTAACTCTGTAAGAGAAGGGCGCAGAGAACGATGGTCGATTTAAAAGGAGTTCAGTCATGGAGGTATCATGAAAAACTGATTTAAAAGGATGGTGAGGCATGGATGAAATTTTAAAAGCATAAAGGAGGTCTGTGTATTCTCGCTGACGTTGTAGGTTCCATTTGTTGCACTCTACATACAGGCTTTCGACTGGACTAGTCCGAAAGGCGCCACACGACAAGCGGAGCCCTAGATGAAGCACAGGGTCCAGCATTCTGAGGGATGTTTTAGTGGCTGACCCATAGACAATGCTGCCATAGTCCAATCGTGAACCTATCAAGCTGGTAAAAACACGCAAAAGAAGTTGTTTGTCAGCACCAAAAGAGATGTGCGAGAGAACCTTCAGGATATTCATTGTTTTTAAGCATTTATGTTTTAGTTGTTTTATGTGTGGGATGAATGTGAGCTTTTCGTCAAAGATTATACCTAAAAACTTGTGTTCCTTTTGGACAGGAATAGAGGCACCGTGGAGTCGAATGTCTGGATCCGGACGCATGCCACGCCTCTTGGAAAACAAGACACAAGTGCACTTCCCTGGATTAAATTTAAAACCGTTGCTGTCTGCCCAACCAGCTAGCTTGTTAACACCAAGCTGGACTTGGCGCAAGCAGACAGACAGGTTACAAGACTTAAAGGATAATTGAACGTCGTCTACGTAAATGGAGCAGGAAATCGATGGTGGTAGCGCCTTCCGAAGAGAATTCATTTTTACAATAAACAAAGTGCAACTCAAAACTCCACCTTGCGGCACGCCGTTTTCCTGCACATGAACCCTAGAAAGTGCAGTTCCAACTCGCACGCGAAACGTTCTTTCAGACAGGTAACTGGCAAGCGTGTTCATTATGTTACCCGACATGCCGAAGGACTTGAGGTCGCTTAGGATGCCATACCGCCACGCGGTATCGTACGCTTTTTCTAGATCAAAGAATACTGTCATACAGTACTGCTTATGGAGAAAAGCATCTTTTATATACGCCTCTAATGCAACGAGTTGATCGTTGGTAGATCGCCCCGCCCTGAAGCCCGCCTGGCAGCTCTCGAGAAGACCATTGTACTCTAAGAAGTACACAAGTCTCCTGTTTATCATCTTCTCGAAGAGCTTACACAGGCAGCTTGTCAGGGCAATGGGGCGGTAACTGGCAGGAGAGGAAGGGTCCTTCCCTTCCTTTAGGACAGCCACTACTATGGCCTCCCTCCAAGAGCGTGGAATATGCCCCGAAAGCCATATGTTGTTGTATAGATGTAGGAGTGTTTCAAGAGTGTCTGGGTGTAGGAGCTGTATCATGGTGTATGTAATCTTATCTGCGCCTGGAGCTGAAGGTTTGCACGTGCTCAGGGCAGCCCTCAACTCATAGAGAGTGAATTCAGAGTTGTAAGAAGTTTTTGATTTGTCTTTGTCGTGTAAGGGCTTTTTTTCTGCAGATGTTTTGTGTTTCATGAAAGTGTTTGTGTAGTGTGCTGAACTAGACACGTGTTCGAACAACACCACCTAGACTATAAAGCCGAAATTCTCTTTTGCGCGACGCGGCCTACGTCATCGGGCTGGGGCGGGTGGGGGCTGATTGAAAAAGTCGGCTTCTTGGCAAAGCACATGGTCGTCTTCCCTGCAAAGCCCAAATACTTTTCTGCTGGCGTCGCCTGTAAGCTTTTCCGTGGGCCCTTCCACCCCTTCCTCTGCCCCCCGTCCCGGCGCAGGCAGGTACGTGCAGGAGCAGAAAGACGGCCATTGTCGCGAGACACGTTAATTGCCTCCCGATGGGGCCCACAAAAGCCCAACGAGAAGGGGACGAAAAGAAAAGGCGCGCCCACTCAGCATAACTTCCCGGCTTATCCTTTGTAGTGGCTGGGCGGCAGGGTTCACTAACCACAACTTACCAGAATTTTCATAGCCACCCCTCACAACAAGTTTCCTTCAGGGCAAAGAGGTTCAAGTAGTGCCACACAGCATGCCCGTGTTTGTGTCAGTTCGCGCAGTGACAACAAATATCGATGTATATTTTGCAGTAGAATGAGAACAGCTTGTTTGGTAAATTGTGGACAAAGATAACGTAAAAGTTTATAAGTTACAGCCTTTATTTGCAAGCAAGTTCGACGGAGGTTGAATGATACCTACCCCGCACTATTTTCGACAGCGCATGTAAACTGAAACTGCTGTGTTCTCAGTCAGCTTTTTTTTTCTCACTGCACCCACGTGCACGGTACTGCGCGCATGATCCTGACCACGCTTCTTTTCGTGTCTGTCATTTGTCATTCTGCCGGGATGGTGCGCACTATATTTGTGATGCCGAGCAAGTGATCAGTTCCGTGGTGTCGCGGAAATTACACACCAGAGTGTAAAGTGCCGGTGTTTCGGTTTCCTCAAGAGGACGAGTAGCGACGAAAATGGATACGTGCAATACGCCAAGAAGACTTTCCACCTACACTGAACTCCAGGGTGAGCTCCTGCTGAAGCATGTGCTGTGGTGCAGTACAAACATTCTGCTTAAGAACTTTTGTTGCCGACTGAATGACCAGAACGCTGAGTAAGTGAGTCACTGTGTTCACAGCAGCACTGGTGTTCTTTTAGTGCAATAAATCCGTTTAAAGGAGCCATGAAGAGAAAATGCAAGTTGGTTTTATTCGAAAGATTTCGTGTTTTATAGTGCCCCCAGCGCTTGTCCGGATACAAACGGTGCTTTATTCACTGAGAAATTAAACAATTTCGGTTAAAATTTTGATTTTCCCGCTCAATCGTGCGTTTTCGTGGTCCCAAGTGACATCACGGGAACCGACCGCTCTGCAGCCTAGAGTACCTTCATTCACGCATCCGCCGTACAGGGTAGAGACACGTAACGCTGGCGCCGCCATGTTCGGTTGCTCGCTCGCCGCCAAAGCAAGTCATTGTGTCAAAACCGCGCTAAAATTATCGCCGCAAAGCGGTTTACTGAAGAAGTTTGAATCATATTGTCTGTTTCGCGTTGCTAGGTCTCGTGGGAAACGAAAAGAATAACGCGTTGAGCCCGTTGGCCCAATTGCGGCGGCACGGGACCGTTCAAAGGTTGTCTCCACCCTGTACAGCGGTGTTGGTTTGTTCCCGCGTTTCTTTACGTTCCGTAACCTAGATGGCGCCACCATACCGTGGCAAGCGTTTGGTTTGTTTTTGCCCGCATTGAAACCTGGCCTGTTTTTGTTCTGGGAGAAAATATTAGTTCCCTGAAACAGTGCTCGCTCGACAAATGGGGTCACGTAAGACACCGTTGCTTGCGTCAATCGGCCAGTGTCGTCTGAGACAACCCCAAGCCCCGTAGTGCTGTGCAGCTAAACCAAAGCATGCTGTGCGCAGTACGAACAGCAGAACGCATCAGTACTTCTATGTTTACATGTGCTTTCGTAACTTCCACCGTTTGTCCCATCATTCTTATTGCTTTGTAAAGAATGTGCCCTAAATTTAAGCGCAAATCGCTCGTTCGTCTAGTTTGTAAGCTCTACCTAATTTGCGTCTGCTTCTGCCAGCCTCCGCCAATCGCAGAGCTTAGCCCATGTGACATCACAGGTTCTGTTGCGGGAAATGAGCTGGTGGGTCGCATGACCATTCCCGTTTTTCCTAATTATGTAGCTTATTTGAGCGAAGTTTACGTTAAAAGTGGTGTCAGTATGATTCTAACGAGACAATCTTTTGAATGAACCAAACTTGTGTTTTCTCTTCATGGCTCCTTTAACGTCATCATAAATGCATTTGTATACTGTTCGATCTGCATGCTTTTAAAAGATAGCTGGTATCATTAGGATGTTTCGCTGCAAAAAAAATGGTTTCTTGCCGAGAAGTCACAAAGACAGTCCTAATAACACATGTTTCACTAATCTAGACGTATTAATTCCCCAATAAATACTTTACGCGCGGTATCAAAAAGTAAATGGCTCAGGATTGACGTGAACTGGTCCATAAAAAAATTCGAGTAATTTTGTGGTGATACTTTTATCTGAATGTGGAGCAACATGCCCTCAAATTAGGATAAGCGCAATAGTTCGAATGGTCGCATCGTTTCCTGCGAAATACGATAAATAGTCCTGACCCCTAGTTTCAGCGTAGTGTGTGAAGGACTGCTTCTAATGGATTTCAAAAAAAAATTAAAAGTCGTTATTGAGGTGAAACTTTTTCTTACTAACTCACTCTTTTTACAGGCATCGGCTGCAGACACCTCCGTGCACAATAGAACATGGCAGGGGTATTATAATGGCGTCCACGAATGATCAGCCAGTTAGTCGTATAATAATCCTATTTGTCGGTAATGCTTTGCATTACGCTCTCACAGCGCTTTTTGGCCCATGGCAGTGAAGTTGAATATGGTGTGCATGTTACAACAAAATATTCGTAATGATGCTGTTGGTACGTGACAAAAAGAAGATATTTAAAATAAGAACAGATAAAATTCAAATTTAGCCTTACGTTGAGTCTTTTAGCATGTATTGCATTCTACTGCCCAAAAAATATCCAAAACGAGCTCGTGTGCTTCGTGTGTTAATGTTTTGTGCTTATAACTTCACTTCTAAACTGTCCAACTTCTCCTCGTTTGCGCTTGTAGCTGAAAAACGTGAGAGTTAGTTGCATGTGCAGCACATTTAAATCCCTTGTATACACCACAATGTAATCAATGAGGAGTCTACTATTGTCTTATAGATATATAGTTAGTGCGGTTAATGGTTATTCGCGAGCAACAGTGCAAACGATTTTTGTGGCCACCGATATGTTTACTCAAACAACACAGCTTGGCGTTACATGGTCGGCAAACTATGGGGTCATGTACAAGCACGGGAACAGAAACAGAATACTACGATCCCACAATTTTTGCAGTGACACGGCACTAAACCTGTTCATTGCCTCCGCTTCCGTGCTCTGCGGGCGGCGCGCGGCCGCCCCTGCCCTGTGACGTCACGGCGGCACTCCGCAGGCCTTGAAAGTCTAGGTGGTGTTGGTTTCATGCGGGTGCGCGCGGTGGGTGGGGGCTTGCTCCTCCTCTCACGACCCGCAGGGGAAGTGCGTCAAAAGCCTGTTCTTGTGTCTTGTATTCCGGCGTGAGGCTGCCTGGTATTTTTCTTTTCTGTCATTTGCACCGAGCGCAAGAAAGAGCGACAACACAGAGCAGCAGGAGGTGCTTTGCGTCATCGAGAAACACACTTGTTGCCGGGAAACAACGATTTGCAAGTAAAATGCAGGTTACTTCAAATATACACGAAAAAACGCTTTTAACTATTTTCAGTAAGCATCATGAGGTAAATTTATTTAAAAAAAACAGTAATACTGAAAAAATGAATAGGAATTGATAGTTTATGTCCAATTTTTACATGCCTGTCACGTTTGCACCGCAAATTCTGCGCTATTGAAGCAGAAAACAAAAATGTGAGACCTACTTCTTATCAATGCGGCGATCGAATTAACACCCATTGGATGATCTGGTAGATTTGCAACGAACTCACACCTACAATGAAAGCCAGAGTTCCCTGGGCATGCAACGCGAAACTGCGACACCGCAGTTTCGCGTTATTTTGTTTTGTATTAGCCATATAAAGTACAACAGTATTGTTATGGTGCATCAGCCACAGAGGAAGGAGACACGAACGCCAGTGCTACCATACCAGTGCCTAGCCTGCTCGGACATGTGCTTAATTGTAGCCAAAACAAGACGCTGGGCGCGCTCAGATCGACTCTGAGGTGTACATGTATTGAAAAGGAAGTAGACGAAGCTCTGGCGTTCTTGGTCCGCGCGGGGCCTTCTGTTCTGTAAATACGCCTTGTTGGTTGATTGATTGTAGTGTTTAACGCGTCGATGCAACGCAGGCGATGAGGCGCGCCGTAGTGGAGGGCTCCGGATTAATTTTGACCACCTGGGAGTCTTTGACGTGCGCCAAAATCTCGTACGGACGGGCGTTTTTGCTTTTCGCCTCCATCAGAAAAGCGGCAGCAGCGGCCGGGAATCGAACCAGCATCCTCGTGCCCAGCAGCACAACGCCTTAGCCACTGAGTCACCACAGTGGGTGTGAATACGCCTTGTAAATACATCTTCGTTTCACGTCCTCCTCTCCGTAACATGTTGGTGGCGGTTGCTAACCATACATCCGGGCTCCTGCCTCAAGCCTATACGAGCGCCTAACTGCTCACAAATGATGATACCCTACGCTCACGCTCGCGCTACAAACGGCTAGCCTCCTGGTTTAGTCGGGAAATAGACTGCATGATGTCGATGGGTGGTGGACCCAAGGTGAAATCAAGCACCGGAACCCTCGCGAAGTATCTCACCAAGCTGTACAGCCTTCCTTTGTAGCCGCATAACTGTATTTCTAAAGTGGATTTCAACTTTTGCCGTCTACGTATATAAGCTGCACTCCTCTGTCGCTCCAATTCCTCCCCGTAGCGCTGTGCTGGCGGGCACAATTGCTGCCTAAATATTTTGATGACTGCTGCTGCGGTCTTGTTAATTCACTGCAAAAGCTATAATGTTTGACAACTCTATTACCTTTGATGAAACTTCATAAAAATATTTAGGAGACGAAATTGAAACTTTGAAAACTTCCCTTTGCGGCAGACGTAATCAATTCGTCATTTTTGATGCAAGTCTAGGTTTACCCGCCGTGTACAGAGTCTAGGTTTACCACGTGTAGGTTTACCAGCCGTGATGCAAGTCTGGGTTTTCCACGTCGAAATACAGAGTTACGCGTACAGTTAAACCTGGATGTAACGAAGTTGATAAAAATTGAAATTTTTCGTTACATGCAAGTCTTCATTATATGCAAGTTTCGATTTAAGGCATGCGTAAATGAAGCAGAAACTAAATCAAAATACTTGACATCAGGGATGTGAACTCTCCCTTCAGGAATTTATTTCACAGTGAAAAAATGCGCTATTTGCGGCTTCTGCTTTCCCACGAAGTTTTTCAGTACGCGGCAGTCCAAAGAATCAAGGTCACTAACCCCTGTATTCGCAAGCGTAACTTAAGTATCAATTTTGCCTTTTGACATTCTTCACTGCCTTAACCAGTTTCAAGGAGCAAACGTATGCTGAAAGGGCACCTTTTCGCGAACTTGATGCTATTTAATTGCTACACTCAAACTTTTTGAGAAGGTGCTAGCTGGGATACTGTACCGGACGACAACGCTGATCCTACTTGCCGGCGGAGACGGCACCTGAAATTGCGAGCTTGTCTTGAAAAGACAAAGCTTTTCCTTTTCTAGTAGCAGAATTAATCACCAACGAACCTACACCTCAGAAAGCAGTGGAGACGCGCGACTATACACAACAACAGCTGGGCCTAGCACCTAACCGACACCACAATCACATTGGAAAGGCACGGTAGTTTGCAGTGCGGGCAATGTTCGCTAAATTAGTGCATATCTCCAGCCAATTTTTCACAAAAAGTGCAAAAAACAATGGCTCATCAGCGTAGCGAATTCGCTACATCAAGGTGTAATAGTTGCCATGCCTTCGTTATATAAAGGTCAGGTCGAAAGCGCATCGTTTTCAATGGGGCTGGCAATGGGGATTTGAAAAACGTTTTTAAATCGAGGAATTCGTCACATGGAAGTTCGTTACATCCTGGTTCAAATGTAATTGAAATGACTCGTTTTTTCCCATTTTGTGCCTTGCAGACATTCTGCTAACTCAAAGCCAGAATTCTTCACATAGGCAAGGGCAAGACGATTAGGAAGTATTCGTTCCTGATAATCAGCCGAAGGGCAATATTTAGTCTCGAATTACGCGAACTTCGTGTAACACCTTGAGTTGCATTTGTTGTTGAAAAGTTGCATACCCATATTTTTCCCATCCTCGTGTGCGGCCCAAAGACACGAAGCCCTCAAAAAATGGGGAGGGTGGAGGGAAGAGGGCGGGAAGATCGAGCCTTTCAGCGCCCACTTGTTTGGCGCCTATGCTATCGAGCTAATATGAGACGAATCATCCGATCACAGTGTCTCCCTGTCAGGGCCGTACCCAGAGGGGGGTTTGGGGGTTCGAACCTCTCCCAAAATCTTTTCCAGGCAGCACGTAAACAATACTCACTGTTGCTTCCAACAAAACTACCCCCTTCCCAAAATTCATAACCCCCCTCCGAAAAAAATTTCTGGGTACGGCCCTGCTCCCTGTTACTGCTATGATCGGGTCTGGGACATTTCGGTGAAGCACGTTTCGGCGCACGGGCTTTCCGATGCACGGACTTATCGGTTCACAGACATTTAGATGCGAAAACATTTTGAAGAACAGATATGGTTACTCGTAGTGTGCTCCTAACGTGCCACGATGGAAGAAGACAACGACGGCAGAAAACGACGACGAAGCGTTTGAGTACGGAAGCAGTGCACGTAGTTTTCTGGAAGCAACGGTAATAAGACAACGCCAGCGGTGCGCTGACGAAGCGTTTGAGTACGCAAGCAGTGCACGCACAGTTTTCTGGAAACAGCGGTAATAAGACAACGCCAGCGGTGCGCTGTCTGAAGCAGGTCATGTAAAATATATTTGTTGGTACCAGCCACCGACTTCTGTCTCGTTCTTGTATGCCTTATTTGCTTTGAACGTATTGTTGTATTTTGATTTTGGTAGACTATTTACTGCACTTACTGAATTTTTTTTTATTAATGCCGCGTTTCAAAAGTTTATCTAACGATTTGTGTCCATATATGTTTTTCTTTAATACACTTCAAGCAACTTCAAACCGATTGATTTTACTCGTTGTGGCTTATTTCCTATTAAGTTGCGGTTCTTTGGGCAGGGGAGAGATTGCTCTAGATTCACTCAGAAAACATTTTACAAAACATTAGAAAGAGCAGTTTCTAGCCGTGTTACGTAATATCCAGTGATTTCCTGTGAAATGATATCCTATTATTTCTAGTCGTGAGACTGTAATTTTCGGAGCCGTTTAACGGGGGAGGGGGGCGGGGGGAGAAGGACTCCATGTGCGAAGGCGTTCCTCGCGAAGGCATGCTTTATCGGCGATCATGCGAGAAATTACGTAATCGTGTTCGCTAACAGTGCTCAAGGCTGCAGGGGTAACTCGCTTGTTTACAGCCTACATGTACGAAAAAAAAAAACCTTTTGTTTGTGGTTAGGTGACCACACAGCAGTAGTTATTCGGTACGCACCAGCCGGACTAGTTAAGTTGCACAAAATTCTTTTTTCATGGAAGCATCATATTTCTCACTAGTGAATCAAAACGTTTAAGTTCTAGTTTACAAAAAAAATGTCACTGGTGTTTTTGACAAATTTTCTCCCTACATCCCGAACTACTATAAAAAAACCCGTGGTTGTCTGCGCTGCGCGGGTTTGTTTTTGCGGCGCGCAACCTGCGCTGCCGCTACACAACATACACTTCGGCGAATCTTTTGTGCCTGAGCTGATTGCTCTTGGATCGTTGGAGAGTTTTAGCTTAGCGGCTAGGGAACGGGGACCCGACTGCGCATGCGCACGCGTGCACGGCGACGAGGGCCACCCCCCGCCGAAACGAATGCGTGAGTTCGACGACGCGGGTCGCTTGTACCCGCGGAACGAATGCGCACCGTCCAGTAGGGTCACGGTTCCCGCCGACCGTAGCGTTAGCGTACACTGGCCGCTATGCTAAAACGACTGAGTGGCCACACCGAAGGACTGGTGCACGTAGGAGAGGCTCATGTGACATTTCACCACTGCCGACGCTCCGAGTATCGAAATTTCCACGAAGAGCAGTCACGAGAAGGAATTCTCGTTAGTGTTGCATCGGCTATTCTCGGCATCACCGTTCGCCCACTGGGTGACGTCGTGAGCTGACGCGATGATCGTAAACATCCCCCTCGCGAGGGGCACGATCAAATGCAGAGCATTTCTGCGGGGGGGGGCGCGCCTGCAAGTCGTATGGATTACGTATTGGTTGTTGTTGTAATTGTTGTCTTCCAGCGTAGACATTGTCGATGAAGTCGATGGTGAAACGTGCCGTGAACCCCCTGCCGCGGCTATGACGCAACGTGGCGCGGCTATGACGCAACACAATCCAACACAATCCACTTTAATCCAATCCAATCCAAATCCAAGCCAATCCAATCGAATCCAATCCAATGCCCCTCGCGAGAGAGTGTTATAGCGCCGAAATCGCCACCACGCGAACGCGTGATGCTGACGTCACGATCACCAGGGGTGAGACAGCCCAAACAGATTTGGGAGCAGTTTTCGGAGCAGCAAAATTTCGATTTTGGAGCAGAAGAATCTTGATTTGGAGCAGTTAAGGACATTTAATACATCGTCCTGTGAGCTTAAAAAATCATTATTTCAGCAATTTGCAGGGTCAAGTGCACATTTCAATCAGTTTTGAATACACAGAACACTTAAACAGCCTTACCTAAAAGAGTTTTTAAGAGTATCCCAAAGTACTAACGCACTACTTTTTTCCTAACTGGTGATATTGTGTTGCGCCTGCACGCAACACTGACAACAAAACTGCCGTTAACATTAGAGAGTTTTAGCAGTCCGTCTGTTCCGTTGGTTACTTTGTTACCGGGTTTACCGGACCGGTCTGCGCCTGCGCGCGCGGAAGGGCGAGGAGGCGCGGGCAACTAATCCCCCTACGGCTACGAATGACGAAGTGCTCAGACGAGTCCCGGTGAGCACGGTAACTACGTACACGATGGAACAGACGGACTACTAAAACTCTTATCAAATTTAAGGGCTCCGCAATTGTGGCGTTTTTTAGGGGCGAAGCTCCTTAAGTCATGGGTCTGTCCATCCCTTGTGTCTCGTGGTACGTGACCGCCGCATGCTTTCGGAGATGTCGCAAAGTGGGCCGCGTTGCACGCGCAAGAACCGGCTGCAACCGGCAGCGCAAACTCGGCACCGGGAGCGCGAGCTTGTCTGTGTTCGCCAACGGAGGCGCGAGCGCACGTGCACTGCGAGGGGGAGATCACGCAAGAGATCACGCCACGAACGCAGGCAGTCGTTCTCGGAGATCGAACGAGACGCAAGGACCTTTGCTCGTTTCCTCTCGTCTTGTTCGGGCACAAGTTCGCCCTAAATAAAAGTTCTTTCTTTACCGTTGTGTCCCATATCCTACGTGACCAATTGTGGTGGAGGTGCGGGGTAGTCCTCGATGGCGCGGGGTCTTTCAGCAGGTCTGGGCCTGGGAGCATTGACTCCGAAAATAAAAGTTGATTTGTACAATGTACGCACACAGTCTTTCTTAATGATGAAATGGGCGAACTTTCACGGGAGAGTTACGGTTACCGATGATCTCCCCCTCTCGAGCTTCGCCCCACTTATCATCATTCATTCCATGGATATGGCGTGATTTTTTTTTGCTGTTTTAATGCTAAAATTACTATTTTTGTAATTCCAGGCTGTGTTGTACGAACGACTGTAGTCACGGCAACAGTTGAGCAGCTTCGAGCTAACGGTCGCATAGCCCAACCAGCCTACCCGTTTCAGTCCCCGGGGCGGAGGTTCACCCTATGGTCATTTGAGTAGCGTTAATGTTTAGCCACGTAGATTTTGGCATTAAATTTCACTTTGCATATATCAAGTGTTATAGTCGCGTTCTATGGCAACCGTGTAGTCGGCGCTGCCTGAACAGGTCGCGGCGCCGCAGCACAGCCCGCAACTTTCGTGTCGACCGTTCCATCCCCGAGGCTCGCGATCGCGCTTCGAAGCACAGCAACACCTCAACATTTTACAACAGCACAACAAGCCAAAAAATTCGCTTCACGAACCCGATTATAGACGCGCGCACCGCGTTTCGCACTCAAGGACAAACCACGCCGAAGACGTAGGCCGCACATTTCAATGAAGTTTTTTTCCTAGCCGCCCAACTTCCCGTAATCTGGCACCAATCTCAAACCATATCCTTGCGTTAACGTCACTGTTCAGAGCCACAACAGATAGAATGAATAGACTGGAACTCAGCTGATAACATAAACCAGGGAAAATATCGGCGATACGCACTGAGCGCGTTGGTAGCAGCCAGATCAGGCGGCGGCCATGTTTGTTGCCACAGCGATGCCTAATCGAGAAGGCCGTTTCTGCGAACCCGGACGGAAAGCGAATCGAGTTTTAGAAGCTATCGCTTGCTTCGTTTCAGTCTTTCTATTTGTGCCATTTCTGTGTTTGCGATTGACTGACGATAAAAGCGGTGACCGGGAGGCGGGAGGCTTTTGTCCCCGCCGAAACTGACATGAGCATCAAAATCCGTGCCGTTGAGGCTCTTCTGGAGCAGTCTGGCGCAATTTTCGCCATTTTCGTGCTTTTGGAGCAGCTTGGCGCAGGAAAATACAATTGTATCAGAAAGGCGCAATATGCGCAGCTGTCTCACCCCTGCGATCACGCCACAGATGTTAGCGACCGCAGCGCGCGCGAACGACATATGTGGTTTAAGCACGAACCGACCGCGGCGAGAGAGCGCGATGCGAGCGCCCCACCTGTTCTTGCGCGAACCTAACGCGGCGAGAGAGGGTGTTGCGCACGTCCCCACCTGTTGTGCGCCCGAACCGAACGCGGCGAGAGAGGGCGTTGCGAGCGGAGAGAAGGCGAGGAGGACGCGGGGGAGAGGGCGCACCTCTGGCCGACGGTTGAATGAGTCAAGGATATAAGGCACGCTCGTAACCTTCCGTTCTGTGTCGGCTTTGTGGCTCAGTTGGTAGAGCACCGTGCACCTTGCGTTCCGCCCGCAGAGTCGTAGGATCGAAACCTGGCGCCGGCAAGTATTTATATAGTGTAGGGGGAGCGATGCGGACGCGGACGCCAACGCGGGTGACATCGTGAGTTACTGAAATGCTCTGCATTTAAAACTGGACGTGTAGCCACTCGTATTTCATGTTTGGTTATGAAGGGTTCCTTGATTCGCGCATCCCGATCGATCAGTCTCGTTCAAAGTCATGCCTTATGAAATGTTAAATCTTGCTCGCGAGTCCTCCTCATTCTGTTCGTCGAAACGAACAGGCAAGGCTGTCTTCACTTTGGAATGTAAAAGGCGAACCACGCGGCGCTGTCCCCAAGGGCGGGTGGATAAGTGTCCCGTCGCATTGTGCGACGTATCTTTGTGTAGCATCCCCCCACGGCTCCTTGTTCATTAAGACAGGTTTCAGCCGTAGACAGCGGCGGCGGAAAGTTGCTTGGAGATCCACTGCCTTCTCGGCCCATATGAAAGGGAAAGAAAAAAAAATCGCGCCAATCCACCGCGTGAATGTGGTTGAAAAGTAAAGCTGTAAACGGCACCCATAACGATTACCCATGCGACGTCCCTTTATTTCACTCACATCGCTCCACAAATAGTAAAACCAGAGAGAAGTGAAATGCACTTAACCCCACCATTTATTACTTCAAAGAGATATTCTTGATAAGGTTAAATCAATGCATGATGCATGAACGGTGTTTGGTTGAATTGTATTGGTGTAGCAGAAGAGTGGAAACTTTTTTTATAAAATTAAAGTAAGCTCCACGATCTGACTTCTCCGTCTCTGCGCCGCGGACGGAGGCGACGAGATTTGCGTCACAGAAGGAGGCGGAGGAGGAAGAAATACTTCTTTTGAAATTTCTGAACGGCCCAGAGTGCAGCCCTGGGGAGTGATTCCTTCTTCTGGGGAGCCCATATGCACTCCGCGCGGCCTGTGTTCCGTCCACCCGCTGAAGCTGGGTAGGTAGAGAGGGGCTGGACAGCAGCATCTCCCATTGCTCTTCTTGCGTAGTTGACAGAAAGAGAGGAGGGTGCTCAGGGCTAAAGTCGCACACCCCGATTACGGGGCGGAGTGTTCCTACTTATAAGCAAAATTACCATTCAGCGTCGTAGCGATTCGGATGCATTAAGTGAAGACGCGTAGGCTGTGGGAAAGAGCCCCGATTGTATGAGTCGTAGGGTAGTTTGTTGTTCTCTGGAAAGGTCACGATAAGGCGAAGGTACGGTCTGTCTCAGAAGGCGATAATGCTGGGTTATCCCCCTGAACGTGACGAACGGGTGACTGTCCTCGTGCAGCTCCATAGCACGGGACGTAAAAGAACAGGCTTGTTGGGTGGGCGTATTTGTTGCCCTCCATTTAAGCGTGAGGGGGTGTCCAGATGAGCTGAATGTAACCGTTTGGGGAGTGTTTTTTAGCACGCGCAGTGCAGGTCAGGACACCCAACCCGACTGGTAATTCCAGTAGGCTTGCTAGAAATCGGTGACTACCGTCCGAACCCCTGGTTGAGTGAGAGCCAAAGTGATGGCTGCCTCTTCTGCTGCCGTCATTTCTTGGGTCCTAAGCGTGGTACACGCAAGGAAGTTGGTTCTGAAGGTAGCCACGATGATGGCGTATTGCTGCCCTGGATATTTTCAGGCGTCTGTGTAGATAACTTCGTGGTCCCCACCGAGGGCGGTGTTTAGCGCTTGAGCCCGTGCTTTTCGGTGACCCTCGTCATGTGAGGGGTTCATATTTCTAAGCAAAAGGAGCATCTTTAGTTTTAGTCACCAAGAGTCTGGGAGTACGTCAAGCGGACTGACATTCTGAGCTGCCCAGCCAATCTGGTGAAGCATGCGGTTACCCACCGAAGTTCTAAGTCGGACCTTCTGGTTTGAAAGATGGCCTTCTATCAGCTCTTCCACCGTGTTGTGGAGTCCCGTGCTAAGCAGCCTCTGTGTGGACGCACTCATGAGAAGACCAATGGCCTGCTCGACCGCCTTTCTAATCATTATATAAAGCATCTCTATGTCTTCCTTGTCGAGAAGAAGACATGGGGTTGACGTAAGTGACTCTCGAGAGGACAAAATTTTCAATTAATCGAAAGGTACCGGATTCCTTTAGGCCTCGCTTCTTGGTGGCAACTCGCCTGATCATGTGTATGATTTGATTAATGCTGTTTTGAGGCGATGCAAGGAGACGGCACTCTTGGCGTTAGCCTCGAGATGTAGGCCCAGGATCTTGATGCTGGGGCTTGGAGTGATGGTGTGGCCATCAAGGAGTATTTGAATGCATTCCTTGATTTGGCGTGAGGGTGGACGACAAGGAGCTGTGATTGTTTACGTGAACACTGGAGGCCACATTGGCGTACTAGAAGTGAGATGCCATGCATTGGTGTGAGCTTCCTTTAATTTTTGTAACTCTTAGCACACGAGGAAGGTGCGCACAGGGCCGCTAGATGTGCGCGAGTGGTCGCGTGACGCTTTCACGTGGCATTCAGAGGGAACGCAGGGGGCAAACCCGTAGATGTGCTTGGTGAGTACACCACCTGTCTTCCCTGTCTTCGCATGGGCTCGTAGCTAAATCGGTAAGACAACGGGCTCTCGCTTTGTTAGTCTATTAGTTCCAGGTTCGATTCCCGGTAGTGCCAGTAAATTCTTTTATTTGTTCGCTGGAGTTTTCTGGTGACACCAACGGTCGCGAAAGAACCCTTGGGGGGTAGAGGTAAAAAGCTTTGCTTTAAAAACGGCAAGGGCTCATGGGGTCTTTTCTCGCCACTGCCGAGAGGACCCCGTGCGTACCCAGCCAGGTCCAGTCGTTGCACCGGATCGTTTGTAGACGTTGTAGACGTAAGTATATGCGGAAGCGCATGCTTGTTCAGTCGTAGTCTGTTCGACAGAGTTCTCACTGGTCTGTCCAACCGAGACCCGTTCAATCGCTGCATATTGAAAACGAAGCGCCAGAGGCGGCGTTTGGGCAATGTGAGCGACATACAAGGAAAACAAGAATTGCGGAAGGTGTGCAGGAGCAGCTCGTGAGTATTTTTTTGCTTATGGGCCTCGTGCACTGCAGTTTCAAGTAAACTTGTGGCGCCACCTGGGAGGGGCGGCGGAATTTTTCTGACAAAATAAACATAAACAGCAGTTCGCGGCGGGGCCCAATTTAAACAACCGGAAAAATAGTATACAACAATTTCCGCGTTTTATTACGTTCAGTTATATTCATAGAAATGTTCCGCTGAATAATTGTGGAGGAATACAAGCTGAAATATTTCGAAAGCGCCCCTTCTCCAATAAAAGCAGACGACAGTACACGGATCAGCTGCTTGCGACGCCGACGCGCACAAAGCACATTGCAGCCGCGAAAAAATAAAAAGTGCAGACCCATAGGTGAATTTGCGTATCTGCACGCTACTTGGCATAAGACCGCTGCGAAAAAATGCCGTGTATCCAACGAAACCGAACCAGTGCTTATTTTTGTAGCTCCTCAAATAACGGTTTGTGTCAGTATAACTGTGCACGCATCAGAAAATGCAAGGAGCATCACACGAATATGCATGTTTCCATCGTACGTAGTCATACCAGCTAAATATAAAGAAAGCTTTAAAATGAAAACATTAGAAACGTAAATATTTACGCTACATGGCGACACAACAATAAACAGACGGACACACACCAGCCACAATTCGGAGGCTCACATCTGCAGTTTTATTCAAATGACTCTCAAATATCTCAAACATATGTTCCTGTACAACTTTTATAGTTTGCGTTTCTGCCACAGTAGATCAATGGAAACGAGTTCAAGTAGAGCTTGTTGCGCAAAATATTTTGCTCACAAAGAAAACATGCACGAGCACAACTATTCTCGCTAGCATGTAGTTATACGAACATCACGTACAACTCTATCAGCTTTGAAACAATTTCCATTATTCCAAATGGTCTTTCTTTTTTTCACCGGCACTACGAATGACAGAGGAACCATTTGTGCACAATTATAGGTCCTGTTGTGCCCTCTACCTTATCGGTTCCCTTGTCTATGTCGAGCGATAAACAACAAGGTAAATAAACGTTTAGAGGTTTTCATGAAAGCTTACTCACGCGCATCTTCGTCCGAAAATATTCGCATATTAAGTACGCGTTTATAAACCTACGAAAGCACCTAAAAAGCAAAAGCATCGCGATATTTAAAAGCATCGCGAAACTCATCGCAGTTTCAGCAGTTTGAGGTAGAGTTTAGTCGAGCAGCTGCATTTTCAAATACCTGTCTTTACAAACCTCAATCTTTGGGCTCTTGAAGCCGCATATCCTTGGTGTCGCAATATACACATGAATCTTTCGCCGCCATTTCACGCACACAACGGACATCAACTCACTTCCTGACACGTACAAGGCACAGTGGAGTTTACACGGGATAAATTCGCTTCTGCAAGCCCCGTGAAAGTCGCATCACCGGTCTTCTCTTCACTAACCTGTCCGCCAAATGATGCCAGTTATGCCATTTATGCCCTGACAAGAACCGAAAGGCTAAAGCCGAACGAACCTAATCGTTGCCGGTGCCGCTGGAACATTGCCCTGTAATTTAATATGCTCTTGCGGGGACGAGGGGCCCCACAGAACAGGAGCACAGGAGCGTCGCCATTGGTGGAGCGATGTCGGCTTCTCTCTCCAGGAGGTCGGCCTTATCGCTTCCAGGAGGCAATGCACGCGCACACACACACACACACACACACACACACACACACACACACACACACACACACACACACACACACACACACACACACACACACACACACACACACACACACACGCACGCACGCACGCACGCACGCACGCACGCACGCACATTCCGGCACTGCTCTTTTTTTTCCTAAGTGGGCTCGCGGGATTTCGCCTATTTATTTTTATCTTTCATTTGGGCGACGCCAGCGGCGCCGCTGGTGTTTAGAACTTGAAGCCGTTGCGAAATGGCAGCGTGTTCATACGGCGCAAAATAAGACCCGCGCTTGCATAGAACCGATTTTGTTTTGATGAATCGCTTTCCTGTCGCACTCGCGAAACCTTTCCCCTTTATTAAAGTCCCGTTTGGGTATTTGCATCACATTGTAGAAGAATAGCGGCCGTTCTTTTTTTCTTGTGCTGATATTCGTGCACTGCCGAACGAGACGCTACGGGACGTCGCCAGCTCGCGTATTTCAGAAGTTATGTCTTCGTCGTCCGCAAGATGGCGCTGAACACAGCAAATCAGTGGCGCCACCATACCAGCGCACGAGGCCCATAGGCCCGAGCACACTTGCGACGATGCAACGCGATTTCTTTCGCGGCGACGAATTAGCCGAGGCCAAACGACAAAACTGTCGCCGGGCGGCAAAAGCTTCCGAAATCGCGTCGCTTCGTCGCAAGTGTGAACGGGCATGATATGTTTGGTGAAATGTACTAGGCAGTATTGATGGCAGAATCGATGTTACGGGTTTGCTGCATGGAAACGATTTTTACGCGCCTTGTGCAAAGTGAATTCGGAAAACAAACCTCGCGCACACTTGAATGATTTTCACTTCAGTCTGTGAAGTGAGGTAGCGGCATAGGCACGCGAAACAAAATAATGTGCGTCTCACGTTAGTTCGCTGTGCTAAATTTTGAAAAAAAAGCATACGTTTGCCCCTAATTGCCTGGCGATGCGATAATCATGTTGGGAACGCCGGGGTTCTTTACGTGAAACAAAAAGGGGGGGAGGTGCAAGCTACTTCGGAATATAGTCGGCACTAATGCAAATGAACCGGTCAGAATGCACCCCTTGGTAGCCTATTTTGCTGCTGGTTAACGTAGACGGTATACCTATCGCAAAAAGTTCGTCAAACGTCTGGGCTATTGTTAAAAGCTGCAAACCTGAGCCGTTTGTCGTAGCTCTCTCCGCTGGCGATAAGCAACCAGACAACCTCCGTGACTATACAGCCAACTTTGTTAGAAAGGGGCACTTTGAGGGCTGAAGGTGTCACAGAGGGTGGGAAAAAGTGCGCTGTTCGAGCACATGCGTTCATTAGCGACTTACATTTTTGAAATGCATTAAGCAGCATAGCGCGTTCTTGAGTTGTGAGAAATGCACCCCAAAAGGCTGGTAAATAGCAGCTGGTAAAGAGTCGAAGTCACTTTCATTGCAGGCTATGGTTTTCAAGATACCCTCAAACCGGGAAGGCCGCGGAGTTCATCGACGATGAGTGCCAATCCCGAAACCATAGAAATTGGTAAGTAAATATTGCTCAATTGTGTAAATGGCTAGCGGGTTAGCGAATCAAAATGGAAAAGCGAATTAAATCGATAACGCACAGTACAACAGGAGCTGGATGACCAGGGCAGGTGCCACTTTCAACTAAGCCGATAAAGATCCGAAGGGGGGAATTGGGGGTAGGAGGTGTGGGAGGTACTTGGTCATTCCCTCTAAAGGGAGCCGTTCCGCCCAAAAGAGGTCACTCTAGATACAGAATTTTGTCTACTGCACGTACTTTATCAAAAGTTTGGAACCAACACGATTTCATTGCGGCCGCATTGAGCATGCACAGCTGTCGTTCGCCGCATAAAACCGACATGCTTCGGGCAAAAAGGCTAGTTCTAGTAGTACTGTCCATCGGTGGTGCGGTTTCGAACAGCTTGAATCAAACGCTTTTACTTCCGTGGTTCCAGGCGCCCTTCCCAACTTTTGAAAAATCCTGTAAAGGCTCAGCAGTGATGAATAACAGGGTGCGTTTCATATGACGAGGTAACAACGCCGAGCGTGAAAGAACAACCGTGGTTAAAGTGACCGCTAACAAATTTAGTGGCTGCAATGATGCGCATGGCTTTGACTGAAAAACTGAACCTTCCTGCATTCGTGCAAAAAAAAAAAAAAAAAAAGACTGCCCCGGTTGTTGTAAAATGCTCAAATTCTTCCTCCTTTCTTCCCCTAGCCTGCTCCAAGCATGTATTAAAACATGCAAAAACAACTTTTTTCAGTGCTGAGGAAGAGTAGGATCGAAGTTGTTCGTTTATCAGTTCCCACTTAGGTTCCCTTTATTATGTAAGTAAACTTGGACCATTATACACATTCGTGTTTAATGGGTGTGTTCTTTTGTGTGACCCATCTGTAATACCTTGTAGCACTTTGTGTTCTTTTTTAGGTAAAAGATCTGCCGGACTGGAGGAGCAAACGTCGCTTCTACAACCAAGCGAATTTTCAGATTTGTTGTTTCGACTGAGGTAGCTGTCATCTATATGCAGTTGGACAGGAAGAAAAGAAGAAAAAGGTCCGAGAGGCTTAGAGCCCGTTCCCTAGTAGTATTTGGTGAGTGTATAAAATTTCTGAGAGCGTATTTTGATTTGTTTTATAGTTCAATTTATGAACTGCTACGCAGCCCATAACTAGTCGCGCCCTATGCTTCCAGCTGCTGCGGGTGTGACCCAGGCCACAGTCGATAGCGGGCCACATCTTTGGTGACTGGCTCCGCTTTGCAAATATTGGGCTTACAGGAACCCACAAGTGCACAAGTGAACTGAGACGGGCTAGTTGGTGCATGATGTCACTTAGAAAAAACAGCACCAAAAAACGATACGACAGGGAGTAAAGACGAACACTTTACTCCTTATATACGACAGGGAGTAAAGGCTACGACAGGGAGTACGAAAAGAAGTAAAGGAGTAAAGTAAACGATACGACAGGGAGTAAAGACAAACACTTTAGTGTTTGTCTTTATTCTCTGTCGTATCGTTTTTTGGCGCTGTTTTTTAAGTGGAACCCACAAGGTAAGAAATAAACTGATTTTCTCAGAATTTAATAGTGAATTTATATTTAAATGATTTTCATCCTAATCTCTGCCAAATAAAAATACATGAACCATGCAGAAGACTCCGCAAGCGAGCAACAGTGAACTCGGGAGATTCAAGTTGGGAGTCAGGTGATCCAAAATTTTGTGCGCTTGCTTTCTTCTGGTCATATTATTAGCACGAGTTGCTGCGCAGCTGCTTGTTCGTTAACTCTCCATTTAGTGTGTGCGTGTGCGCGCTCTCGTTAACTAAACAAATCCTTAGGCGGCATCTACTTTTTCGCACAAAAACAGCCTACTGCTGCAGCGTACTGCAGTAGGAATTGGTTGTTTTTTCCACACAGACGCATCCAGCCCCTGGATGGAGCCCCTTCCTAAGTGCGCTATCTATAGCCTCTCCTGCACAGCAGCAGCAATGGAGTGTAAAAAAAATATATGTAACCATGCAAAATGAAATAAAATTTATTTGAAATTTCACTTTTCCTTGTTATTTTGAAAATGCTTTAAAATACATCGTATCCGGTATACGGGGATAACAGAAACAATGCTCAACGATATACATTCTACACGTTTGGCAAAACGTCACTGTAACGTTCCTTGTCCACATTCTGGAAAGGTTTTGAAATGTTAAAAGATCGTTTCAAGGGTGTTTTCTGCAACGTTAGGTAAATGTAAATCAAACATAATTAATACCAGTCGAAATGCTTCCTCACGGTTCCAATAATGTTTGACGAAACGTTACTGTAACGTTTTTAGTTCTTAAAATGTTTTTCTAGCGTGTTTCTGCAACGTTAGGTAAACGTAACTCCAAAAGTATTTATTTGTTGTAGAAATGCCTTCTTACTGTTCGCATGACGTTTGGCGAAAATTGGTGTAACGTTTTCTATTGTTTTCAAACGTTTTTTGAACGTTATTAGATTGTTCGCTGCAACGTTAGGGAAATGCAACGCTAACATTAATAATATGTTGTACAAATGTTTTGTAGACGTTTAAATAATGTTTGACAAAACATTATTGTAACGTTTTTGGCAACATTAGTTAAACATTTCAAAAAATGACATTAAGAACATTGCTCTAACGTTAACACCCAACAAAAAAAATTACGTTCTTCTAATGTTTTGGTGCTACTTGGGATAGTGAGGAGTTTGTGCAGGTTTGCGAGTTCGTTCAGGGAGGACCTGTAGAGACGCGCCCGGGTAGCGCGGACGCCGCTAGCCGGGCCGAATGTGGGCGTGAAGCCCGCGAAAAATGAACGAACTACGCGCAGTTCACGAACAGCAAAAAGCCCCGTTTGATGCACACTAATACCTTTATACAGAGTGGGGGCGCCACCTCCCAGTTACTCCATCAGGTGGCGTCCTCTACATCCCTCCTTCCGGAGCTCTCAAAAACAAGTGCTACAAAAGAGCACCACCAAGAAACAGTCCTTGCAGCAGTCTCACAAATCAGTCTCCGAGGGTGGCACCACGCGCCGGCCGTATCGTGTGTAACGCTGGCTTGGCGATCCTGCAGCAGGTGCAGGAGCTGGAGTGTCCGAAGTGTGACCGGTTGCTGCCAGCTGTGGCCCCGTAGACGGCCCGAGGAGTGCAGATGTCGGGGCGCAGGGTTGTCATCTGAGAGGGCTGACTGAGGATTGCTGCCGGGGACAAGATTTCTACGGTTTCGCACTAGTACGCCAGCTGTGCTTAGGACCGTTGCCCTTGACCTCGTGTCGCGCAGCCACACTTCCTCTCGTGCATCGTCGAGAGCACGAAGGTCGCGCGCTGCGTGTCGGTTATTGTAGTCTCGTCTTCGTCTCTGGGCGGCATCTCTGTCATTGAATTTTCACCTGGGGCCAATCTGGAACAAGGCTCTGAGCCGTGGCTGGCACACGAGTTCGCAGAGAGCGTCCCATGAGCAGTTGAGCCGGGCTGTATCCAGACACACTGGGGGTGTTAGGGTATGCTAGCAGAGCCAGAAACGGGTCTGTGGCCTTCAGAAACAACTCCTTGATTGTGCGAACCATGCGCTCTGCTTCGCTGTTTGACTGCGGGTAGCGTGGACTGCTCGTGACATATGTGAAACCGTACGTCTTCCCAAAGTCCTCAAAAGCTTTACAGGAAAACTGTGGCCCATTGTCGCTGACGACCGTCACCGGGATGCCGTGTCGGGCAAACGTGCTCTTGATTGCAGAAATAACGGCGTCCGCAGAAGTGGACCGGAGTGTGATGACCTCTGGGTACCGAGTACGGTGGTCGACAACCACAAGGAACTCTTGATTAGCAAAATGAAACATGATGATGATGATGATTTCTATTGGTTTCCCCTTTGTATCGGGGTGATGACATGTCATCTTACCAAAAAAGACTAATATACCTATGTTTTACACTTTTGGTTCAATACTAGCGCTGCTTAGGGCAGGCACAAAAAGCTTATTAGGCACAAAATACTTTTTTTTTCTGTTACAAGTGGTAACTGTCCTAGGCAATATTCCCCTCTCTGCTTTTCGTCCACCAGCATTCTAATCTTCTTTTCGTCCCCTCGACAGCCTTGAAGTTCACTTCCTCTGTGATACCTTTAAATCCTAGGGCTTCTGACAGCCCAATATTCCCTTCATGTAGATTTGGATGGATACCCTCACATTCTAGCACGATGTGCCGCATAGTTTCTGTTTCTTTTCCGCAGACCACGCATACCCCATCATTTTGTGAATACTTCCCCACAAAACTCTTAGTTCGCAGGCAACCTGCTCTAGCCTCAAAAAGCAAAGCACTGCCCTGGGAATTATCGTAGAAATTTTCCTTTCTGATGTTCATCTTCTCAGCCCTGTACATCTCTAACGACGTTTTGGCTTCCATTTTTTCCCTCCATTTATTCGTTTCAATCTGCCTTGCCTCTTTTTTGGTTACCTTGGCTGTTTTGGATTCCCCACTGTTCTTTCCGTATTTCATCGTTAGCCTTCTAGTCTTTCTTAACCACTGCGTGTCCACGCTTTTCAAGTATAGGTACCTAAAAACCTTAGCTGCCCACCTTCGTTGATCCATTGCCCTCAACCTCATCTCAAAGCATATTTTACTCTGAGCTTCTCTAACTTCAAACGACGCCCAGCCCATATCTCCCTGAACTGCTTCGTTAGTTGTTTTTCCATGCGCGCCTAAGGCCAGACGTCCTACCGTTCTCTGGTTTACTTCAAGGCGTGATAGAACGTCTGATTTTAAGCAGAGTACAGCATTCGCAAACGTGAGACCCGGAACCATTACTCCTTTCCACATTCCTCTTAGTACTTCATATTTGTTATACCCCCACAGAGCTCTATGCTTCATTATAGCTGCGTTTCGCTTTCCCTTAACCTTAAGTTGCTCCTCGTGAGTACTTAAGTAGCTATCCCCTTCGTTTATCCACACTCCCAAATATTTATATTCCTTGACTCTAGGTAATTCGCCTTGCTGGATAGACACTACGTCGGTGGTAGCGTCATTGAAAAACCATTATTCCTGATTTTTCTGCACCGAAATTTAACCCGAGGTCAGTGGCTTCCTGGCCGCAAATATTTATTAGCCGCTGCATATCGGTTTGGTTATCAGCTAAAAGAACAATGTCTTCTGCGTATAACATTCCCGGAATATGCTGTTGTACCACTTCGCCTTGCAGCATATGGGTTAGGCTAAACCCTACTTGACTTTCTTCCAGTTTCTTTTCTAACCCTGCCATGTAAAGCATGAACAGTATTGGGCTCAAAGGGCATCCCTGTTTCAGTCCCCGATGGATGTTGACCTGCCGGGCGCATTTCTGTCCTTCCCAAGTAAGGTGCACTCTATTGTCTTTATAGATTGCTATAAGGAACTGTACTAACTCGTCATCTAATCCCTGGAGTTTCAACATTCTCCACAGCCGTTCTCTGTTTACGTTGTCATATGCCCCTTTAACGTCCTAGAACGTAATCCATAGTGGTCTATTCTGTGCTTTCGCAATTTCAATGCATTGCGTTATCACGAACAGATTGTCATCCAGTCGCCTGTCTTGTCTAAATCCATTCTGCAGTTCCCCAAGTATTTCATTTTCTTCCATCCATGCTTGAATTTCTGATTTTATCGCCTGCATTACGAATCTATACACCACTGACGTTACTGTGAGTGGTCTGTATGACTCAATACTGGCTTTGTCTCCTCTGCCTTTATATATTAAACTCATCCTACTTTCTAACCAGTCCTCTGGTACTTGTTTGGTTTCTATTACCTTATCTATTGCCCTCATAAACGATTCCTTACTTTTAGGTCCAAGTAGGTTTATCAGTTGCATTGGTATTCCGTCCGGGCCCACTGCTGTCTGAGGGGAAACCTTTTGCTCTGCTTTTTTCCAATCAAGGTTGCTCAAACTTATTTCCCTTTCCGCAGTCTTTTGTGGCGCTGATGTTATCGGTGCCGGTTTCCCTACCACTATTATCCTAAACTTCTCACTAATCACTCGATGAATATGCGCCAACGCGTGCTCTCCTTCTAAATGTTCCCCCTCCTCATCAATCAGGAATTTTTGATGGTTATCGTTTTTTGAGCTTAGTGATTTTACATGGTCCCAAAACTTCTTGGATGCGCTTTTGTCCTTCTTCCGTATTTCTGCCATCCATTGTTCGCTTTTCTGCTTGATCTTCGCTTGCACCATTTTCTGCACTTCTAGTTTTTTCCCACGGTAGACATCCCACTTTTCCTTCACTACCTCCGGTTCCATACTAGTTCTTTTTGCTTCTCTATGTTCTCTCGACGCCTTTCTTCGCTGGTCGATAGCCTCTTTTATTTCCTTATTCCACCAGCTTCTCGGCTTTCTCTTCCCTTTCCATCGGTTTCGTTCCTTTTCTTCATTAATCTTACCCTTTATGAATGCAATTATTTCATCGTAATCCCAATTTTTGCATGGGTATTTTTTGATTTCATCTTCCAATCTATCAGCGATGATCTTTAACTGCTCATTATTCAAATTATTTCCTCCTATTGTACCTATTTCTGCATTTGTCCGGGTTGCACCTCCAAAGTGCAAGCTAAACCGCTTGTGGTCGCTTCCTAAGCTGTCTGTTCCATTTTCATCTATCCTCATTTCCCGCAGCCTTCCGTATACTGTCTCGGATACTAAACCGTAGTCTATGCTGGACTGGTTACCGCTTTCCCACGTTATTTGTCCGTCACACTTGCTTTCCGTGTTTACTATTACAAGCCGGTTTTCCTGATATACATCTATCACTAGAGAACCGTTGTGGTCTGTGTATCCATCCAAACCTTCTATATGGGCATTCATATCTCCAACTATGATTATTTCGCCCGAATCTTTGAACTCGTTTATATCTCTTCTCAAACAGTTTACCATTTCCTCATTTTCTTCCTTAGCACTACCTCCGGTCCACAGATACACCACTCCTAACCATGTATTTTTCCCCTCTATGGTGCCTCTAACCCATAGATGCTCTTTACAACTTTCATGCACTCTCTGCCAGTCGGTCCCTTGTTTAATGAGCATGCCAACACCTCCCCCTTTCTTCATTCCTGTGGTCCTGTTGCAACCTTCCCAGACATAATTGTCTATGATAGGTGGGGCTTCTAGGTCCCGGAGGTGAGTCTCGGCTAAAGCGTACACGTCTATTCCTTCCCGTTCAAGTTGCTTTTGAATTTCCACCCACTTATCTGGCTTTCTGCCTCCCTGCATATTTATGTAGCTGATTAAATATTTATTGCATTTGTTTTTCCCTCTCCGCTTACGGGGTCTGTTTTTGTCGTTTACAGAGTTGTTTGCTCCATTGTTTCCACTTAAATGGCTTCTGTCAACGCTCTCAGTTACGTCCGTAGGCTCTCCGTTTAGCTCTAGCCCTGGCTGCCTCCCCGCGTTGAGTGTGCATGTGTCTCTTGCTTCCCCTTTGTCTCCTAGTTTGCCTTCCTTAGCTGCGCGGGGCCCCCTAAAAAAGCTACCGCTCTCCCACCTAAGCGCCACCCCACCTCGTTTCCTAGCCTGGGGCTGAAGTGAATCCCGTCCCACTGAAAAGCTTGCCTATGTCCGATGCTGCCCACTACCCTGTTCACGTCTATCACTTCAAGCCCAAGTTCGCTGCCGCACCTCACGATCTCGCTGTTAGCAGCGAGTACTACCCGTTCGGTGTGCACGCCCTGCTTCATCACCTCCGGCACGGTGCAGACAGCAATGCTCACATTTGGGGCCGTCGCCCGCAGGTCCTTTACCCCCTTCGCTATCTCCTGGCCAAGTTTACCCTCCTCTCCCTTTAGAACATCGTTAAGCCCCGCGGCAATCACCACAAGGTTTCTAGCTTTACTAGACAAGGCCAGCTGCCCCTTCGCTGCAGTCATCACCGTCTGCATCGTTTGACCTGGGAAACACCCCACCTTCACACGCTTATCCCCCTTTACCCTTTCCACTATGGCAGCGCCGCTCCTCTTCATGTTAGAGTCACCCGCAATGATTACCACGCTATCATCTGCCACGTGCCGCTCTTTACTGGTACCCGGCTGGTTTTGCTGTCCTATCTTGCAGCACGTGGGAGTAGCTGTTGCCTATCGTTGCTTCCACCCCCGGTGTCCCCTCGGCGCATGCCTCCGCTTCGCTGCATGGGCCGAGGTGGTCGTCATTTGTTGGCGAAATGACGCTCTTTCTAGCTTCCTCTCAGCTGCTTCTAACTTTCCCTCAACGGCCCTCCGTTCCTCGCGTTCGTTACTTAGCGCTGCCTCCAGTTCTGCAACCCGCTTAGCTAACCCCGAGTTATCCGCTTCTACGCGTTCTAGCCGCGACACCACTACGCATAACCGACACGTACCTGCCCCTTCGTCTGCCTCGCCGCCATCCCGCTGAAACTCCTCTGCGTCTACGTGCCGCGGACAGCTACTACACTTTACCAGCTTTCTACGCGCCATCTAGGCTGAAACCCCGACACAACGAGAAAGAAACCGTGCAGGTAAATACTCAGCTTCGGCTGTCCTCCGCTGTCTCTGCCGTTTCGCTGTCCTTCACTGCAGAAACACGCTGTTGTCGGAGCACCAGAAAAGCACGTCCGAACAGGTCGACTGCGCAGTTGCCGATCAAGCCTAGCCGAAACAAGCCTATTTCCACCCTCTCCCACGGAGCTGATGATGTCTCGGTCGGAATCATGGGCTCACAGCATTGAACGCGTGTAGAAGCACATGCTGGACCCCGGCTGCTTTAACCTGGCTGTTAAGACCACGCCGCCACACAGCGTCTCGGGCCACTGCCAAGCACCGATTGACGCCTTGATGACCATCATGCAGCAGGTTCACAATGTCTCTGCGTAGTGCTGCGGGCACAACTAGACGTCCACCCATGAACAGCAGGTCCTCGCATATTATGAAGTCCCCATGGTGCTCCTAGTAACGCGTCATGTTGAGCGGCAGCCGGTCTCGTCGAGGCCACCCTTTCATGCAGTATGCTTTCAGCATTGAGCACTCGCCGCCTGAAGTTTGGCGATACCTGAAGTCTGCTGTCCACTTTGGACGTAGAAGAGCCTTCAGGTCTGCAGTAACCAGGTACTTCCCTGGAACATACTTGACGGTGAACTGATATCGCATGAGCCTTATGCGAAATCTCTGGCTGCGAGGGGCATGAGGTCGAGATCGGCGGAGCCAAGCAACCTGACGAGCGGCTGATGGTCGGTTTCAACGACAAAGCTGAGTCCGCGCAGGAATTCCTCAAACCTTTTGATGGCCCAAGAGACACCAAGCGCTTCCTTCTCAATCTGACTGTACTACTGCTCAGCGGTAGTCAATGCTCTTGACGCCAACGCGACAGCCCGTCGCTCTTCCGTCTGTTGCTCCTGCAAGAGAACCGCGCCTAGCCCGAACGAACTGGCATCTGCCGACGCAAGGGTGTGTAGCTCCGGATTGTAGCTAGCCATACAAACATTAGATGCCACCATTCTCTTCAATATCTCGAAAGGGGTTGCTTGCTCTTGGTCCCAGGTCCAGACCGCATTCTTGTTTAAAAGGAGCCGAACCGGTGTAGTGACGGCAGACAGGCTCGGCAAAAACCTTCCAATGTGGTTCAGCATGCTCAGGAAACGACGGACGCCTTGCGTATCTGTCCGCAGGTACGCAATAGCAGAGACCTTGTCGGGGTCAGCCGAGATGCCACTGGCGCTTACCACTACACCAAGGAACTTGACTGAAGGCACCCCGAAGGAGCATTTTGAGGCATTCAATGTAATGCCCGCTTGTTCTAACTTGCGAAGGACTGCTTGGAGTCTGCTGTCGTGCTCGGAACGGTCCCTGCCGAATACTAGAATGTCATCTACCATGTTCACACATCCTTCCAGACCCTCGAGAATCCGAGACATTTGGTGCTGAAATACTTTGGGAGCGGAAGTGATGCCGAAGGGCAGGCGGCGGTAGCAGTAGCTTCCAACCAGGGTTATGAAGGTAGTCAGTTCCTGACAGCTTTCAGATAGCCTTACTTGATGAGACCCCGATTTTGCAACAAGTTTCGAGAAGACTGCAGCATTTCCCAGACGCACAAGTACGTACCTGGTCCACTGTGGGCTTAAGGTGTCTCTCCCGAAGGACTACTTGGCTCAACTTCGTAACGTCGACACAAATTCTGTATTCTCTATCCGCTTTGGGCAGAAGCACAATTCCAGCACGTCACGGGGTCGGCACAGTGACTCGCCGGATGACCCCGTCCCTCTCCATCGCGTCTAAGTACTTCTAAGCCTTCGAGGGGAATAGGGATGCGCCTGGGAACACTGAGAGAAAACGGAACCGCTCCAGGCTTACTGCGAATGTGGTATTCTTCAGGCACCTCGCCAAGGCCTGAGAACAGCGAAGCTGCGGCCTTGTCGGGCGTTGAGGGCCTGTTCGGAGCTTCCGCGTCTTCCACGGTGTCAACAAACTGGACGACTCCCAGGTCCACTACCGCCGAGTACCCCAGCAGAGGAGAGTCAATGTCTGCTACCACGTACAATGTTTTGCATACCGTCCGGCCTCGCCACGACAGAGTAGCAGGAAACGTCCCAAGCAAATTTAGGCGGCAGCGGCCCGGACCCATCGACTGTTCATCCTTGGTTTTGTCTATATCTACTGGGCACCCCGCGAAGATCGGAGGTACGACAAAAACGTCCGCTCCAGTATCCACCTTGAATTGAAGGGAGCGTCCGTTGACATGGACGTGCCGGCATTGTTTGCGATGCATCCACGGCGCAGAGCTAGATTTGGCTTAAGCGCCTAGTACTATTGGAGCGGCAAACCGCCGCGAAGTGTCCGTTCTTGTGCAGTGGTTGCATGTGGCCCACCATGCTGGGCACTGAGATCGCGGATGAGGGGCGTGGCCGCAAAAGTCGCATGCCGACTCCGGGCTGGCGCGGTATTCGGGAGGCCGATAGACGCTACTTCGGGCAGTTTCGCACGCTGGGGCGGCGGCCATTCAGTGAGTCTGGTGCGAAGCCTGTCCCCTGACGCCACCTTTTCTCATCTTCGGCGTCTTTGCACTGATGCGTTTAGATGAGCGCCTCGTCCAGTGTAAGCTTTGGATTGCGGCAGAGCTGGTCGGTCAAGCGAGAGTCAAGCAAACCTATGATAAATCTGTCCCGAATGACCGGTCGTCGATTTCCCGAGATTTCGGAGCGCCGTGAAAAACGCGTCGACTGACTCGCCTACCGCTTGCGTGCGCTTGTGGAACCTGCTCGATTCGTATACCTCGTTGACGGGGCGTACAAAATATCTCGAAAGACTCGTTGTCACGCCGGAGTACGAGCGATAGGCCTCAGGCGACTGACATGAGACGAAAGCACCTGGCGACCTTGGGGACCCAGTAGAGGAGCGTGCGTACCTTGGTTTCTTTGGGGGCGGAGGACAGCCCTGAGGCGAAGGAGTAATCCTCGAATTGTTGAAGCCAAGCGGTCCACTGGGCTGGGTTGTCGAAAGTGAACTGCGGCGGAGTTCGCAACGTGAAGCTGGCGGTCACGGCGGAGGCGGTGGCTGGGTTATCCTGCATGTTGCGCGGTTGTCGCAGGATCCCACTTCTGACACCATGTAGAGACGCGCCCGAGTAGCGCGGACACCGCTAGCCGGGCCGAATGTGGGCGTGAAGCCCGCGAATAATGAACAATGCGCAGTTCACGAACAGCAAAAAGCCCCGTTTAATGCACACAGAGTGGGGGCACCACCTCCCAGTTACTCCCATCATCAGGTGGCGTCCTCTACAGGACCCACTCAAACAACCTGTGCTAGACCGCTTTTAATTGAATAAACTGTTCTTTCATATAATAGTTTGTTGTGGATCGGGATGCGGTTGCGGCGATTTGAATGTACGGTGCGAAAGCAGGGCACAACCAAACTGGGTGTGTGAGGCCTGATGGATTGGTGGTATGGCAGTAAGGACATCGAGGGGGCAGGTGAGGGGTACACCACTTGCGAAGGCTGAATTTGCAACATATTTGTTAATAAAGATTTTGCCTGAGGCGGCCGAGGTAGCCAGCTGGAGTTTGGGCTTTTAGACGGGCGCGTCGATCCTTCGGGTGCTGCTGGCAAGGACGGGTGGGACCGCGACGGCCTTACCCCAGGCTCCAGTGGAGGATGGGAGGGGGAACTCTCCTGAGCGGCCTGATGGGCCGCCTGGTTGCCTGAAGAAAATGGTTCGTGGCCAGGTGCCCAGTCGACGCGGATGTTGGTGTTCGTCTGTAGCCTGTATCTGTGTCTGTAGCCTTCCTCGTCTCTCTTGCGCTGGTTGTTTTCTATCATCATGGAGGAGTTCCATTGGAGGAGTTGAATTTGAAACAGAATTTCGTGGATGACAGGATGGGTGGAATTATACAATCGGAAAGCTGCTCGTAAGAATCTGTGAGGATGTGCATGAAGGGCGGTAGAGGTTGAGTTTAGAAAAAACCAGCTGAACATAGAAACAAAGGACTAAATGTTAAAAAATTCCCCCGCATTTCCCCGAGGGGGAGAATGTGAAAGTGCGAATGCACGGTTGTCGGCCCGCTTGCGGCGCTTGCGCTCGGCCCCCGCAGCCCACCGCCTCGCCGCCTTCTCTTCCATCGGGTTTGTAGTATCACGTGTACACCACGCAGTTATCAAGCCGCTATAACGCCGCTGAGTCGCCAACGCACGCCGCTGACGACGTAGTTTGAATGCGTTAAAGATATAAGGCGCGTCACTAACACTGATATCAGCGTCGCGTCCGTGGCTTGGTCGGTAGAGCGTCGCGCTGCGGCCGCAAAGTCCTCGGATCGAAACCTGGCGCCGGATGCTGTTTCTTTTTTAAATATAGAGGAGCACTGCGGACGCCGACGCCGCCGGCGGCGGTGGATGGTTTGGGGTCGCTTATAAAGTGCATTCGCACTTAAAAGGGACGCCGACATGCCCCCGCGGGAGGGGCACGAGTAAATGCAGAGCATTAGCGGCGTTACGCGCGTGGCGGTGGCGATGGGTGTTGTAATGGTGGTGGTAGGGTTGTTGTTGTTGTCGGTATGATTGGGGAGAGAGAGAACGAGACGAGTATTAGGTAACGTCAAGTGTTATTCTCGGCTTCTCGTGCACGTAGGTCGGCGTCGGCAGCGCGCTTACGCCGCTTGCGCTCGGCGTCGGCAGCACGCCGCCTGGCCGCCTTGTCTTCCGCCGACGATGCCGTTGATCCCGAAGATGAAGATGACGATGGCACGATGTCTTGAACTGGTGCCGCGACGCTGAAGTTGGATTGCGTCGCGGTACTAGTTGAAGGTCTTGCTTCCATCGCTTAGCAACTGCGACAACCGCGACGAGAAGAGAGCGAAGCAGAACTGGGGCGGTATTCTCGAGTTTTGTCCTTTTGCGTCCCTTTCAAAAGTGTCCCTTTTGGCAAGCCCTGATTGGCTAAAAGCAAACAACCGGAAGTGACGTAACGCAAACGCGGCAAACCTACTGCCAACGCTCACTGCTTAACCGGAAGTACGTCACGAGGAAGGGGCGCAAAAGGGACGTTTTCAAAAGGGACAGTTACGAGAATACCGCCCCTGGAGTGCGGCTGACGCGCCGACACCCGGGTTTATATTCCCAACGAACGCAGTAGAGGGAGAGGAGGCTGAGAGAGAGCGCGCTATCACGCCACCGTCACGCCACGACGCACCCGCACCTGCTGTTGCTACGGTGCTTACAACGCCGGAGCGCGCGCTGCACCTGTTGTTGCAAGCGTGTTGAGGGCGAGGAGGAGTGGGGGAGACGGCGCAGCTGCCGTAGTGCGGACGCCGAGTTACGGACGCATAACATCGTGAGTTAAAGAAATGCTCTGCATTTAAAACTGACAGGGACAATGCTGACAGGGACAAAAACTGACCGGGACAATCCAGCATTGTCCCTGTCAGTTTTTGTTAACATTTAGTCCTTTGTTTCTATGTTCAGCTGGTTTCTTCTAAACTTAATATGCACCTACTAGCCCAGCAACAAATTCTCCGGTAGAGGTTGGTCCGAGTGGTTAATAGCGTACACTTCTGTATCGAGGCTGGAAAGTTCTGTGCCAAGTAAGGTGGTGTACTCTGGGAGAACCGGGGCCTCGGGGCACATCCAAGCAAGGCCCGTGCCATAATGGTTTACGCTTGCGTCTGTTAAAATGTCCAGTTCGTTCTGAAGGCGATCCCTTTGTCTGCAGAAGTTGTGAACCCTGTGATGCCATTGGCTTTTAAAGTACTAAAAGTGAATAAACTGCCCCACAGTGTGGTGTACCTACTTTTTTCTGTTGCATGCAGCCAAATCAGCTGGTGACGGGCAGTCAATTTTTTATTTTTTATGAGCGTTTATTTTTTCCCCACCACCCTCTTGAATCCACAGCGCAAACAACGAACAGGGACAGCAAGGCGCACAGTCACCGACTTACAACTGATGCCGATTTTCTGTGACGTCTGGCATATAAATATAGCAAAAATCAGCGCAACCGGAAGATCGACACATAACGCACGAAAACAAAATAACAAAACTGCTGCCACGACATCACTACCACCGTGGACAGTGTGTAAGCACATGGTGGTAGTCATTTCCCTGTATTGATGTGCCAGACATCAGCGTCAGTTGTCCTTGTTTGTTGTTTGCGCTGCAGTGCATTCAAGCCGAAGCCCAGTTGGCCGAAGAGCGTGCCTCCTCAGCAGGGCGGCGGGTAGGCCTGGACGAGCAGCTTGGCGCCCTTGGCCACCTCGTAGGCACCCTGGATGAGCTGGCAGCCCCCGAGGCCCGAGGCGGCCCAGAGCTGCAGCTGGTGGGCGCTGGCCGTCAGCCGCCACAGGCACTCGCCCAGGGCGCCCCCCGGCGGGCGGCTGCTGCCAAACAGCGCACTCATGCACAGCACCGCCTGCGTTGAGGGAGGGAACAACAGCACTGGATTCGTGAGCGCCTCTGGCTGTTGTGGTGGTGGTCCTAAGTTGAAGGAGGGAAAGGAGCGTGAGTTGCGTCGCATATGGCTGAATCCATCTTTTCTCTTTTTTGCGACCCTAAAACGATGCCCCGGTCAATCAGCGAATCTGCCAAAAAGCAAGCACTACAAAGCACTAAATCAGCATGTGTGTATTACAAGAATGTCCGGCGCCTACAACAAAGGCTGAGGTATTTTACTCTAATCTAACCACTACGAAGTACGTAATTATATGCCTCACGGAAACGTAACTGCACGACTCATGCACAAATGCGCAATATTTCCCACCTGGACACACGGATTTCCGCAGTGCAATTATGCCTCAACTCATCAAAAAGAGGAGGAGGTGCACGAATTGCGGTTGACAGCTCGCTCAACATACGCTGTAGAGGTGGTCATCTAGAGCTCTACGAGAGAAGTGTTTGTACTGAGGTGTCCGCCACAAATGTAATGGGAAATTATTACTTGCCACTTCTTTATGATGCTACCAAATTCATCCACCATTTTCAGAGCCTCAAGCAAATTGTAGATTTTTCAAAACATAATGTCCACATTTATGGTGATATTAACCGGCCTAGCATGGACTGGCAACTGCAGGTGTTCACGAGGTTGCTACTGCCTCGTGCCCGAAAGCATCTCTTATGTTGAACTTCATATTTCATCCCTATATCAAAAGAAGGCTTGCGCAAGCAACTAGGGAACATTTCTTGACCTTACACTAACATCCAGACGGCTTCACTAACACATGTACATATCTATTGTTTTCATTTAAGGCTGTGAGGCAAGTTCGTCCTGCACAAATAAAGTTCTCATTTGAACAGTCGTACCCCACAATAGCGAATCCGCTGGGAAAAGCCTTTGCGGGAATTTCGTTGACACAAAAACGAAACAAAGAACAGAAGAGTCACTTTGCGAACCTCACCTTTCAGTAACTTCACAGCTCAGCCTCCCCACTGCTAGTCGCGGGCGCCTACGAATGAAAAAGCCAAAACGGCCTGCTCCTCGGCACCGAGTATGTCCGAGCATGCAAGCCGAGTCCAGCTTCTTGCGCTTGGCCTGAGTGAGCCCTGCTTCGTTGGCATCCAGACAGGCCACAGCAGTGCCAGAAAACTGTGGCCTTTCAAAATGGTCAAGTGAGCCGCAGGCGGTTCGTTCCAAACTCGTCGGCGCTATCCTCCCTTCTTCCACTTGGGACTCCACCGATTTGCTAACTTCCCTTTACGTCAATCATGGAAGTCCTATTCAGAGAACACAATTACTTCACAATTAATTCACTTGAGGAACCTGATCTGAGTATCTTTGACTGTTGCGGCACTTCTGTAAGAGCTGTTAAAAATGCACCTAAAGCCCGAGTGTGTTCTTTTGTGTTGTAGAATCATGTGCGAGCCAGTCATGTGACGTTTGTTCAATTGTTATTTTTATTTTCATTTTCATGCTCTTGTTTCTCTATTAGACATATCTCCCTCTCCTCTCCTTTTCCTCGTTTCTTCTGTGCCCTATGCTGAAGGCATGCTGTTTGCAGGCACTTATCCAAATAATTAAGTAAATAAATAAACAGCAGTGTGCTTCGGGCAACCACATTATAAGCGGTACGCTTATGCAATGAGTTCTTTCTAGTACAGCTGGCCAGGAAAATACACGTTATACCTGGCCCTATAAGCTGTTACGTTACACATGGTCTACACTGCACAACACTCCCATAGCCCAACTGCAAGCCTACCAGGCTCGTAAAACCCCGAAACAGAAGTTGTTTTTCAGCACCATAGGAGTGATGTGACAGGACCTTGAGCATATTCATTGTTTTTATACATTTTTGTTTAAGTTCTTTGATATGTAGGATAAACGTCAGTTTTTCACCAAGAACTATGCTTAAGGCAGAATTTTGAACGACAAAGGGCTATTTTTTTCTTCGCAATTAGGAAAATACTGGACATTGCAGCTTGTTTTTTTATGAATACAGATAGCGGATCTCCTTACGTTGCAATTCAACTGAAGGCCTACTAGCACAATGGTCGCCTGCCTTGTAAATGCTTCTTAGATTTCATGCTCGCGCTGACCCTTATCGTGCAACACGCGTATCGTGGAATCTGGGCGAGCACCCGTGGTCGCGACAGTGTGAGGCAAGGTTGCTGCCAGTGCCCGTTTTTAGTGTGTTTGCGTGCTCGCGGAGTCGATCATTTAAAGAGCGTCCGGTTTGACCAATATAGGTCTTCCCACAGGACAGCGGAACTTCGTACACAACGCAGCACCTACCGTCTACGCAAGGTTTTGTGTGGCCTTGCACGCAAAAGGTGCCCTTTGGCTCATTTGAGTTCACTCGCCTGCAAAGGCCACCCAGTTTGGTGCAGAAAACACTACTCCAACCCCTGCGTGTCCCGCTACCTTTTTCAACATGTGCGCAACTCCATGCAAATAAGGGATGACAGCGATTTTCGCCGGCGTATCTTTCACTGATCCACCTTCGCTGCGTTTGTGAATCTGCCCGAGCAACACCTCAGCTAAGTCACGAAGCAAGGCAGCTGGGAAGCCTGCCGACAAAAGCCTCGCAACCTGCCAATTGAAACTGGCCTCTACTTCATGCGGGCAAGACCTCTTTAGGGAGCCCTTTATAGCGGCTAAGGCAATGCTGCGTTTCACTATTTCGGAATGGGCAGAGGAGAACGGAAGCAGGCTTTTCCTCGAGCGGGGTGCATACCTCCAGCAAACATGGCTTGCAGGAGGAGGTCCAAGGAAGTTCTCTTGTAAGCACGAGGCCAGCTGGGGTGTTTTCGAAAATGTCCGTGATGCGCTGCACATGTTCTTCCAAGTCATCAGTCACACACTCGAAAAGCCCCAAGAAGTCATCTAGGTAGCGGAAAGAGCGCACGGTTTTGGAAGCACGAAGCATAACCTCCAATTGCCGCCCGTACCGCGCCAGCCGGAGGTCGCTCAGCCTAATAGCCAAGCTTCTCAATGAAGAATTCCACAAGAGAAGAGTGAAGTAGAGGCCCAATAGATCCAAGAAAGTGTTGACGTCCACATTCTGGAAGCGGACGGCTCCATAGTGGTCGATTCCCTCAGATACGACCTCCATGATCTCGGTGTGCGGCAATGAGTGAACAACTTTACCGGAGCTTCAAATGAATGGTGCGCGCAGGCACCAGATGGGGCGGTTCCTTATTCGAGGGACCCATATGTGTCCAGTAATTCTTCTCCTCGAGCCACCAGCCGTTGCTGAATGGCGAGGTCAGAGCTGGACAGTAAGGTCTCCCATCGCTCGAGCGGGTTGGAATTGGGGGAGGGGGGAAGGGTGTAGGGGGGTGTCTCGAGTTTTTGCACTCCCCAATAATGTGCGCGAGAGTGCCAGTTAAATTTCGCCTCTCCATCTTCTTGGCGAACTGATGGAGACGAAATAGTGATGTTCTTTTGATCTCGACTCGACTCGCTCCGATGACCGACGACCGATGCTTAGAGCGGGTGAGGGATGAGGACTGCCTTCCTTGCTGGATATTAGGTTTATTTACACTATTTACACTACTCCAACGTTACATCAGGTCAGAGTGACGGTTACATTGTCACTCTGACAGCAGCAGCCTGTTCGGCCGAGATCTATACTCTTAGATCCCTCTCGACCGACCCTCGAGAAAACCCAACACTCCGGTTTTGATAGCAAAAACCCCGCCTCCAAAAAGGGGGCGTTCAAGAAAGAGAGAAAAACCTTTCAAAACAATTATTACAAACCATTGATTGGCCACAGGAACCAGCCAATCACACACATGTTCGCACCTGCGGTCACGTGACCTAACACTCTCTCTTACACACTCATAGTGCGTTTCTCACGAACGCCATAGCACCCGACAAACAAATACAGGACATCTGTGGCCTAAGTGGACACACATTGCGTTCAGCGGGCGGCATCTGCACGAAAGCCAAGCGGAAGGCTTACAGCGGTATTTGCGAGGCTAACATCCCCCCGCGTCTGCCCTGCCCCCTCGTCTGCGCGCGCGTCGGGACAATGCGGGAGTCGCCGCTAATCCCCTCCCAGACTAAGGACGCCGCCGCCTGCCGTCTGTCCCCCGGGAAGAGGCGCTTCAGGCCCAAGCGATCGTCTTCAAGGCGAACGACCCGTCAACGGAGCGCTCCCGGCGCCGGCTTCGCAGATTCTCAAAAACTTACACCGCGCGCCCGTTCGACACTAAGATACGCACCATCATTCAGCTTCCCGTCAGCTTGCCATGCCGAATGACCCTGCCACCTTCGACGCGACAGAGGTACTCAGGCTAATCGCCCCCGTCCTTTGACACACAAAAGGACGGGCACAACACACGCTCTCCGCGGCTCCGAACTTGGCGTCCGTGCGGCTACATGAAAGGGACACAGGATCGTAGCTACCAGCGGAGGCGCCGCCAATACATGGGCCACCGGCGGCCTTCATTAATTGCATGCGGAGCCCGAACTTAACAGTGCCGTCTCCCCGGCAGAACGGACATGTGTTGTCGTGTTCTGCAGGGTACATTTTGTGCAGAAGCGCCGGGTGTGCGAGCGACCCTGCCTGTAACCGGCGCAATATCGTCTGCTGCCGTCTGCTTAGTTGCTTGTGCGGCTTCGGAAGCCTCGTTCTACTTTCTTTGTACAGGCGGACGATCTCCTTATAACTCGTGACGGGGTGTGGTTGCTCTTCCTCGGCCCGGATGGCTAGTTCTCGGGCATAGTGGTCGGCGGTGACGTTGCCTTCCACGAGCGAGTGAGCCGGGACCCACACGAGCTCGGTGACTCGTCCCGGTGTTGTGGGATGTCTCTCGAGTATAGTTGCTGCCGCAGAGGAGACGATCCCCTTCCGATAGCTTGCGTACGCTTTCTTGGAGTCGGTAACCACCGTGCTGACCTCCGGCATGGCTAGGGCCAGCGCTATGGCTACCTCTTCTGCCACGGTCGGGTCCGTAGTCTTCACCGACGGGCAGGTCTTCAGCTCGTCGATGTCCGTTACGGCCACCACGGCCTTTGTTCCGTGGTTTGGGAGTGAGGCGTCCACGTACCGGACCTGGGGGTCCTCCTCCAGCTTCCGGGCCAGGGCTTTGGCCCACGCCGTCCGCCTGCCTTCGTGCCGTTCCACTGTCATGTTGCGCGGTAACGGTTTGGTTGTGATGGAGTCACGCCATCCCTGAGGGAGTGGTGCCTCTTCCGTCTGGGGTTCAACCTGCCATCCTATATTGTGTAGGACGGCTCTTCCGTGTTCTGTCCTGCTCAGACGAACTCTCTGGTTGGACAAGTGTGCTTCGATGAGTTCGTCCGTGGTGTTGAGGGTGCCCATTTCCATCAATCTTTTCGTTGACGAGTACATTGGCAAACCCATGGCTATCTTGGTGGCTTTACGCATCGCCGTGTCCAGCGCTTCCTTGTCCGCCTTCGTTAGCCGGAGGTACGGGGCGGAGTAGGTTACGCGGGACACGACGAACGCCTCCGCAGTGCGTCTTCTTCTTTCAGACCGCGGTTGCGGTTCGCAACTCTACGTATCATGCTTGCGATCTGTTCAGTCGAGTGCTTAATCTTGGTGACGGCGGCCGAGGCTTTTTCGTCTCCCCTGAGTAACAGGCCCAGGATCCGAATCTGTTCAGTCGGTATGATTTGCGTGCCGTCGATGGTTACGGTTACGTTCGGGGGTGCTTGCTTCTTTGGCCTGCCCGGTTGGACGATGAGCAGTTCTGACTTCTGCGGGGCGCAGCTCAGGCCGCAGGACTTGGCGTATCCGTGGACAGTCTCCGCCGCTCTCTGCAGCACTCCTTCTATCCAGGCGTCAGAGCCCGCGCGGTTGGTCCACACCGTGATGTCATCGGCGTATAATGCGTGGCTCACACCGTCTATTCGCTCGAGTAACGAGGGTAGGGGAAGGAGTGCCGGGTTGAACAGCAGAGGCGACAGGACAGACCCCTGAGGGGTTCCCCTGTACCCCAGTTCCACGGGTTCTGACATCTCCTTGCCAATCCTGATCATTGCCGTTCTTTTCGTCAGGAAGTCTTTGATGTAGCCGAACGTACGCCGGCCGCATCCCGTCCTTCCTAGATTTTCCAGCACGGCCGCGTGCGACACGTTATCGAACGCCCCTTTCAGATCTAGGGCCAGTATCGCTCGCGGTGCTGTCTTCGTTGCTTCCTTCACCACCAGTTCACTGAGCTGGATCATCACGTCTTGCGTGCTTAGATGTTGTCTGAAGCCGAACATCGTGGCCGGCATCTGTCCCGTCTTATCTAGATGAGCTTGCAGCCTCTTGAACACCATGCGCTCGACCACCTTCCCAACGCAGGAGGTCAGCGATATCGGACGCATGTTTTCGATCTTGAGCGGTTTGCCGGGCTTCGGTATGAACCTGACTTCGGCCGTTTTCCATTCGGGCGGTAGCCGCGACTTCTCCCAGGCCTTGTTGATGTGACCCAGCAGTTCTCTTGCCGCCGCATTGCTCATGTTACCGAGCAATTTGTAGGTAATCGTGTCCGTACCGGGAGCACTGCTCTTGTTACCTTCGTCTATTGGGGACCAAAGCTCAGCCGTGGTGAAAGGTTCGTCGAGGTCCGGGTTCTCCGGCCCCGCATACTCGTCAGGGATCGGATACTGGCCTTCCTCTGTTTTGAAGTACGTCCGTTCCAGGTCGTTCAGCAGGCGCTGTCCATCCCCGTTGTAGGCGTTCAGTGTCTTGATCAAATGGCGATTGCCGGCCGTCTTGCTGCTCAGCGGGTCGATGGGATGTCTCAGGAGACACCACGTCTTCCGCGCCGACAGCTTGCCCTGCAGGCCATCACATACGCTGAGCCAGTTTTCGCGGCATAGCTTGCTCGCGTACTCGGCTATTTCCCTATTCAACCTCGCTATTCTTTTGACTAACTTCTTATTGTGACGCTGCCGTTTCCACCTTCGCGTGAGCGAGTGGCGCGCCGCCCACATGTGCGCGAGGCGGGCGTCCACGAAGGGTGTTTGCGCAGTCGTCACAATTTCCTTAGTGCACTTGTCGAGCGTTGTCTTTTGCTCGCGGGCCCACTCGGCGTACGTTTGGTTGCTTCTTTCGTCTCGGCCTTCTTCGGTGTCCGAGTCTTCTTCATTTGCTTTCTCTTCGGTGTGCTTTCGCATCCGGTCCCAGTCCGTTACCCTGGCCTTGCCCAGCGTTGCCCGGTAACTCGGTCCTTGAATTTGAATGTAGATAAGGTAGTGGTCGGACCCGAAGTCTTGGTCCTTGCACTGCCAAGCCACCGGTGCCGTTCCCCAGAGCCACGATAGGTCCGGCGTGGTGTCTCGGCAGGCGCTGTTGCCTCTCCGGGTGACCGCCCCCGGCTCGTTCAGGAGTACCATGTCTTGGTCTTCCATTACTTGCGCTAATTTTGTCCCTCTCTTGGTTTGAAGCTTGTAGCCCCATTTCGGATGAGGAGCGTTAAAGTCGCCGAGTATCAGGAGCGTCCTGTTCCCGGCAATCTTTTTCGCTTCTCGCACCTTCTTATCGAAATCGTACTGTTTTTGCGAGGGTCTGCAGTACGCGCTCATATTAAACATGTTTCCGGCATTGCCAACCGTTCTCGAATGTACCTCCACCAGCGTGTGCTCGCAGCCGCTCTGGGCAGTTACATGCTGCGTTGTGGCCACGTTGTTTCGTACAAGCACCGCCGTGCCGCGCTCCGTCGGGTCCGTGTAGGTCACGTACCCCGGCAGGCGCGGTCTGGCGTGCGTTTCTTGCAACGCAATCACGTCTGGTTTCTGGTCTAGGCTTTCAATATGAAGTAATAGTTCGCTGTCTTTGTTGCGAATTCCTCTGCAGTTCCATTGGTACACTATCGTGGTGTCTCCCCCCCGATTATTCTTTGCTTCATTTGTTCTCTTCATCTTCTTCGGGCGTTTCTAGGCGGCCACGTCTGTTCGCGACCGATGCTTTGAGTCTTTCGTTTCGCTTCTTGCGTAGTGAACTTGTCGAGCGTAGTCTTTTGCTCGCGGGCCCACTTGGCGTACGTTTGGTTGCTTCTTTCGTCTCGGCCTTCTTCGGTGTCCGAGTCTTCTTCTTCATTTGCTTTCTCTTCGGTGTGCTTTCGCATCCGGTCCCAGTCCGTTACCCTGGCCTTGCCCAGCGTTGCCCGGTAACTCGGTCCTTGAATTTGAATGTAGATAAGGTAGTGGTCGGACCCGAAGTCTTGGTCCTCGCACTGCCAAGCCACCGGTGCCGTTCCCCAGAGCCACGATAGGTCCGGCGTGGTGTCTCGGCAGGCGCTGTTGCCTCTCCGGGTGACCGCCCCCGGCTCGTTCAGGAGTACCATGTCTTGGTCTTCCATTACTTGCGCTAATTTTGTCCCTCTCTTGGTTTGATGCTTGTAGCCCCATTTCGGATGAGGAGCGTTAAAGTCGCCGAGTATCAGGAGCGTCCTGTTCCCGGCAATCTTTTTCGCTTCTCGCACCATCTTATCGAAATCGTACTGTTTTTGCGAGGGTCTGCAGTACGCGCTCATATTAAACATGCTTCCGGCATTGCCAACCGTTCTCGAATGTACCTCCACCAGCGTGTGCTCGCAGCCGCTCTAGGCAGTTACATGCTGCGTTGTAGCCACGTTGTTTCGTACAAGCACCGCCGTGCCGAGCTCCGTCGGGTCCGTGTAGGTCACGTACCCCGGCAGGCGCGGTCTGGCGTGCGTTTCTTGCAACGCAATCACGTCTGGTTTCTGGTCTAGGCTTTCAATATGAAGTAATAGTTCGCTGTCTTTGTTGCGAATTCCTCTGCAGTTCCATTGGTACACTATCGTGGTGTCTCCCCCCCGATTATTCTTTCCTTCATTTGTTCTCTTCATCTTCTTCGGGCGTTTCTAGGCGGCCACGTCTGTTCGCGACCGATGCTTTGAGTCTTTCGTTTCGCTTCTTGCGTAGTGCGGCGAGCCTTCCCTGCGCTGTGTTGTTGGCGGCCATGGCGTTCACGCGCGCCGCCAGTCGTTCGTGCTTTACGGATAGTGTTTCAACCTTTACTTCGAGGTTGTCTACCCTGACGCTCACTCGGTTGACTGCTGCGAGGATCGCTTCGAGCTTCTCCTCGATCACCTTGCACCAACTGGGGTTCTGTACCTCCGGAGCTGGGGCTGCGGCTTTGCGGGCCTCGCTGGCTGGGGTCGTCTCGGCGTCCATCGCCTCTTGGCTACCCGATGCTTCCTGTGCGGTCTTCGACGCCCCTTCCCGCACTATGCGGGCCAGCGGCGTCTCCCTCCGCGGCATCTTTCTCTGCTTCTCAGTGGGGTCCGTGGCTGCTACGCTCGCTGTTTGCTGAGCAACCACTCTGGTCGCTGTATGTTCGCTGGCCAATTTCGCGATCTTATCCATCAGCGACTTAATCTGCGCGTTCTGCTTTTCTATGATTTCTCTGAGTTCGGCACTCTCGTCCTTCGGCTTTGCCGCCGATGCTACTTGGTTAGAAGTTTGGGGTTGCGGAGGGGGGATCTGGGGAGTTACCGCGCTAGGGACGAGCGGCGGAAATTCTTCCGCTCGAGCTACGGGAGATCCATCTGTCCAGCCCACCTTCTTCTCGGCGAGCAGGATCCCTCGGCGTGTGCTCGGCCTGGTCCCCGATCTGGAACTCGCCCTGGAGCTGGCCCGGAACCTCGAACTGGTGCGGCGGTTGCCGGCCACGCCTCCCGCTCCACCGCGCCTGGTTGATGGTGTGCGGCCGCGGGAGCAGGAGCGCGACTGACGGCGGCGGCGCTGGCGGCTTTGGTGTCTGCCCCCGCCCCCGCGGGCCGGCGTCCTCGATCGGCTCCGGGAAGCGGAGCTCCGTTGGGGTCGCCCGGCATGACCTGTCATCTTTTGGTCTCTTTCGTCGGACTCTTCCTCCGCGCGCTGGCGTTCCCAACGGCGGCGTCTGACCACGTACGGCGTCTTGTTACATCGGCGGTCGCCCGTCATGTGCTTGCCGCTACATAGTGCGCACTTGGGATCGCTCCCGTGTTCTTCGTCTGGGTTACTCAGTCCGCAGCCCCTGCAGATACGATCTTGCGGGTTCGGGCACACATCCATTCGGTGACCCACTCTTCCACATTGATAGCAAACATCGATTTGTTTCCGATGTAACGTGCATTCCATCAAGACGTTGCCGTACTTCACGTAATTCGGGACCTTGTGGCCCTCAAACGCGATCACGACGGTCTTCGTCTTGCCGATGCGATTGGCTTGAAGTGCAGTCGGATTGTATTTATGCACTGTGAGGTCTTGGATCTCTTCAGCCGTGTCCTCCAAGGGAACGCCGCGTATAACACCCTTGACGGTGCCTCGGGGGGCCGACTCATAGGCGCTTACCGCGTGCGCCGTGCCTCGAACATCGATGCACTCCACGGCCACGTACTTGTCTGCCCTGTCCCGCGATGGCGTACTTATAATGATTATATTTTGCTGGTTGTTCAAGCAAATCACGTCTTCTCTTGCTTCCATTGCGCCGATCTGAGCCGCCGCCGTTACTGCTCTGCTGTCTTCTGCCCGCGACACTTGGCTCACACGAAGCCCTCCGCGCGGCCGCATAATGACCTTTGTGTCGTCGCGCGGCAGCTCCGGCAGACGCGCGGCCTTTAACAATTTCCCTTTGTTTATCTTCTTCTGCGTCCTTTGATGACGTAGAATTAACGCCGCCCGTGGCGCCGTCGAGGTCGGCGGCCTGTCCATCTTGGATCCCTTTCTGCACGTTAGGCTTAGGTCCATCGCGCGGTTCTGCTTGATTTTTTTCCCAGCGGTTTTCCATTCGTGGGCTCTGGTCACTTGTTCTGGAGAAATCTCAACGCCATCAACTTCTACACGCATTGCGGTAGCTATTTTAGGTCAAAAAACCATGCCTGGCCTCCAAAATCGGAAACGTTGGCCTCAGTTCGGCGGGGCCCGAGAGCCAGGCCTACCGCTTCCCTCGGCAGAGCCGAATTCGACGTTAGGCCTAATGACGGGCGCTCCTCGCGGGGCACAAAATCGTCTCTAAATTCCGAAAAAATGCCCCCCTACCTCGAACTCGGGTGTCCAGAGAATCCTCGTAGGTTCGCACATTCGGGCAATGCACTTTCGCAATAGTTTCGGCTAATTAACCGGCACAATGAGCAGAAAACTGCAAGGAGACAAGCGCAGCCGGCCGAGCGCGTCTTCTTCGTGTGCGGCAAAGAATGTAGAGGTCCTTAATGTCTAAGGAGAACCCATGCACATGAGAGGAGCATTGCCGTTGTAGGGGCTCCTGACCAGGAAAGGGTCGTTGATTTTCAGCTGGGAAACGACCTCTGCACAAACTTCCCCAGAATGGCTAGGGCAGATTCACAAACGCAGCGAAGGTGGATCAGTGAAAGAAAGGCCGGTGAAAATCGCTGTCATCCCTTAAGTGCATGGAGTTGCGCACATGTTGAAAAAGGTAGCGGGACGCGCAGGGGTTGGAGTAGTGCTTTCTGCACCAAACAAACTGGGTGGCTCTGCAGGCGAGTGAACGCAAATGAGCCAAAGGGCACCTTTTGCGTGAAAGGCTACACAAAACCTTGCGTAGGCTGTAGGTGCTGCGTTGTGTATGAAGTTCTGCTGTCCTGTGGGAAGACCTATATTGGTCAAACCGGACGCTCTTTAAAGGGGCCCTGAAAGGCGTTTTGAGCACACTAAATGAAGTAGCGCACTCGTTAGATTGGGTCGTCAACGTCATCTGTGCCAAGTATAACTCTTTAACGCGCAGCGGAAAGCTCCCACTTTTGTTGCAAAGTTTGTCGCTTTTTTCTCACCCTTCCCTTCGTGTTTTTCGACGCCGCATCTTCACATGTCTACGTCATCGATTCCCAGATGTTCGTCATGAGCTAGACATCCTGCTATTGGGCGGCTTTTTCACGCACTTCCGGCAAAGAGATGAGTCGCCTGCTCAGCGTCGACTCGCCGCTGATCTGCCAGCGGAGTGCCGGAGTGCTTGGACATTTTACGACAAACGAAACAAGTGTAAACAAACGCTTAACCGTTTGTATTGAATGCAACACGGCCATAACACGACATGGATATTCTCTTACCTGAGTACTTTCCATAAAGAAAGCGTTGAAGCCCCGTGGTACTTCTTTCGTGCAATCGCAGAGAACGCCCTGAGCCGAATGCCCGGGTTTGATGCATACATTTTATTCAACTTCAAAACAATCCAGATATGCATTTCGAACGAACACGTCATAACATGCGTTGCAAGTCTGAACCGCGATTGACAGACGATCGGTTGCCTCCTCCTGCCCGTCGTAAATTCAACACTCACCTCGCGCGCGGTTTGCGGGGACGAACAGGAAGTCACTTAACTCTGGGGCACAAGCCGAGATGGCTTTTAGCCACGCACACTGCACATACCCCATGCGAGGTTGAGTCGTACGTCGCTCGAGAAAGATAATCCAGACCATGGGAAGCACTATCCACCCGCAGAAGCACAACGTCGCATTTCATCGCGAAACAAAGGCGTCCACAATCCACAACACACACACCATCGCCTCCTGTAATGCCAAACGCATCTCGCACTTCCCAATGGGAGTGAGTGGTACGCCTGCAGTGCCCACATGTCGCGAGGTGGGGCCCCGAGCTGAACCGGGATCATGCAACCGTAACTGACTTCTGGAGCGGTTTGTGCCTTGTTGCCAAGGCAACCGATGTTTGAGATTGTCAAAGAAATGGCGCTCGCTCTAGCGCTAGAAAGCTCAGAGCCGCGCCAGAGCATGGTTCGGCAACGTTGCCGCTCTCCACCACGCGTCGCCCCAAGCTGAACTGGTCACATGATTGAAGCGTTTTGTGCACGGGTTCTGTATCGGTTTAAAATATCTTTTTCACATGCCGCCGGCAGGAATTACCACCGCCGCAAAATAAGGCCCGGCACCAGCAGGGCCACATCTGATACGGCGCTTTTTGGATAAACAGTGGGCGGTGCATGAAACGGACCGAGCGCAAGATCTTCCGCGTGGGCTGCGAGTTCGCCGCCGATAAAAAGTCACGTGCCGCCGATAGGAACTGCAGCAACGTACACCGCGAAAGGGAAAGGCCAGGCCGCTGCACAAATGCAGCCAGATTTTTTCGTTCGCTTTTCCAGCCTTGAGCGGAGTGCGGGATTCATGGTGTCAACAAAGCTTGCCCGTAGCAGACGGCAGTCTGAGGAGCGCCATAGCGGAAGTACGTCACCGCTGAGGAGCGCAGCATCATGGGAGGGAAGGCTCGCGCGCCGTCAACAGCGAAAGGAGGAGGAAACGCGGCGCGACGATAATGCGCGGTTTTTGATTTACGATTTCTCAGCTAATACTCATCGCTTTAACAAAATTCTTGCGGGAGGAGATTGCTAATACATTGCTTTATTTGGTTACATGTGCATCCATGCATCGGTGGAAGGTATTTCAGGACCCCTTTAAATGATCGACTCCGCGAGCACGCAAACACACTAAAAACGGGCACTGGCAGCAACCTCACACTGTCGTGACCACGGGTGCTCGCCCAGATTCCACGATACGTGTGTTGCACGAACATATAATGGTGAGCGCAAGCATGAAATCTAAGAAGCATACCTCATTCACAAGGCAGGCGATCATTGTGCTAGTAAGCCTTCAGTTGAATTACGACGTAAGGAGATCCGCTGTCTGTATTCATAAAAAAAAACAAGCTGCAATGTCCAGTATTACCTTTCCTTGCCTTGCGGCTCTGGCCACGTGTTAGATCGCACGCGCAGTATCAGCATTGCTTTTTTGGTCATAGCACATGTGTAGATCCTGCGTTTTGTGTTTATTTCTAGACGTACAACCTCCCAAATTTTTAATAATATAGCCGGAGCGATGACCGATCGGCATGTGAGCGCCTTATCACGGTGTTCACCGGCAAAATAGGCGAGGTTACGGGCACGTGCATCGAGCTGTCTGTTGTGGGAGCGTCGTCTGCTCCGCTGTTCTTCTCAGGGCAGCACACTGTTTTTCTTATTTTGCAAGGCCATTTCGCTACCGCCAAAGATAGCTAAGCAGCTTGGGGCACAAAGTTATTCAGATGCAGTGGCGGGGGTGTACCACTCTCAAGGAAACAGCGTAGCAGACGACACCAATACAGCAGATAGCCCTATGCGCATGCGCGTACTCTCGCCTATTTTGCCGGTGAACACCGTGATAAGGCGCTCACATGTCGATCGGTCGTCGCTCCCGCTATATTATTAAAAATTTAGGAGGCTGTACTTACTTTTCATCATGATTCCTTCTCGCCTTCCTTCTTTGGGTATATTTCGCAAGCCGCTGAAAACAGTGTTTTTATTACATCGGTACTATTTCCTGTATCTTCCATGATAACCGGCTGATTTTTTTTCCTGTGATCTACATGATTGTCACATCTACTGTGCCAGAATTGAAAATACGCACTTAACGATTTTTTTGCTATAGAATTTTTAACATGTAAATTAAACCAAAATTTAGGTCCTGGAGGAAAAAAATGTTAAAAACTTTAATTTTCGTCACATTTCAAAAATTCTCGTATAGTTAAAAGAGCTTACAATTTCAAATAAAATGATGTATGCATTATGTAGATACCTTTAGTAGCATGTAGATAACTTTAAGGAGCAGAACACGCATGCGCGCCTGCCGACGGTGATATCCCATCTATGCTTCTCAACCCAGTTCATTTAACGCGGCTTCGAGCATTATTCGCAGCATACTGCCCTCAGCGATGGCGCTAATAGCAGAGGCGGTATCTGACAACGTTGCTCCCACACCTTCAGCGCACGCGAGCTGCTGGAGAAGCGTCGCAATCGCAGGGATCTGAAGTGACAATTTTTCTTTTCTAATATTTTTAGGAGGCTCTGCAATCAGCGCCATCACCGAGACCAGTATGCTGACATTAATGCTCGAAGCCGCGTTAAAAGAAGGGGGTTGCGAAGTATAGATGGGCGATCACCATCGGCAGGCGCACATGCGTGTTCTGCTCCTTTAGTTTACCGCCGGTGCAGCTACACGGTGCTCCTATGCGGTTCGGCCTCAGCTCCCGTGCTCCAATTACTTATGACGGCACCTGTACCTCAACATGACCAAAATAGCATGGGATGTTTAGGGCTTACCCTGTGCCCTTAAGAACTTCTGTTCTTTTTTGACCTGAATCAGGACTTCGTTCCGTTTGATGTCTGGATCTGGCCGCACCCTACGTCTTTTGAAGAACCAACATAAGTGCTGTTAACTTGGCTCAGCTCAAAACCGCTTTTATCCGCCCAGCCCACTAGTTTGTTGAAACCAAGCTGGACTTGCCGTTCGCATATTGACAATTTGCACGTCATATTGACAATTTGCCATGTCATAAGCCTTTTCAATATGAAAAAATATGGTCACACAATACTGTTTGTGTATAAAGGCATCTTTTACATATGATAGTAAACCAATAAGCTGATAATTGGTGGTGGATCCTAAACCCTGCCTGGCAGCTCTCAAAAAGACCATTGTACTCCAAAAAGTACATGTTTCATTATCACTTTTTCGAGGAGCTTACTCGCGCAGCTTGTCAGAGCGATGGGATGATAACTTGCGGGCAAAGGGTCTAGCCGTCCTTCAGAAAAGCCACAACTATGGCCTCCCTCCAAGGCCTTGGGAGGCGCCCTGAAGGCCATATTTTGTTGTATAGGTGTAGGAGGGTTTCAAGAGTGTCTGCGTGTATCAGCAGCTGGCATGAAGCAAAAACGGGGGGTTGTAAGAGGCATTTGATTTATTGTTGTCGTGTAAAAGGCTTGATTTCATAAGATATTTTGTCTTTCATGAATGTCTTCGTGCAGTGTGCAGAACTGAACATGTGTTGGAAATGGTGTGCAAGTGTGCTATCCTGGTCTTCAAGTGTGCCCCTCTTGTGCTGACCAGGGGCAGGCTGTGTGTCTCCTGTGAAATGGAGAGACGAGCTGGGTGGTGTACACCAGTTAAAATTGAAGCGCGAACTCGAGACAAGAACAAGAAGGAAGGACGACGACGGCGCTTAGTCCTCTTGTCCGATGTATGTATCTTTTATCCTTTAAGTTAACGTACTCGTGCCAGACTGTGTGTGTGTGTGTCTGTGTGTTAGTTTATGGACGTCAGAAAGGCCTGCCACGACGCACACACTTCCCAAGCACCTTTGCCCGGTTAAAGGAGATGAGATTGTCAGACGTGTGGTACCGACGAAGGCGATACCCCACACCTTTTTCTGGGCCTCTCGTGCCCGCCTACAGTGCTCGTTCAGCTAGGGCTTCCTCGCATTGCGCGGGGCCCCAGAGGCCTGGGGAATGGGCTTTTCGGAGGTGCTGAGGCTGTGCGCCGAGATGAGCTGGGCTCCCCCGTCCACGTGTAGGCAGGCTCAGTCACGAGCGCTTTCCCACACCCCACCATTTTGGACTGACGAATGCGAGTGTGAACAGCGGCGTAGCCAGGCTGACCCCCGAAATTTTTGTGGTCGGTGCCGTGCTCCCTGTTATGCGTGGTACATCACATGCAACCTAAGGTGAATATCGCTCGAACGTGTCGCTTTTAGAAACATTCACGTCTCAATGCCTGTCCCACACATAGAACAAAGCGCCTCTGTCAGGATGATTTCGGAGGGGTGCAGCCCACAAGGCGATGTCCCCCTCGGGTAAGCTAAGCGCAGGAGGTTCCTTATAACTCTCCCAAATACCATGCCTTGCCTGGCACAGAGATAATTGGCCGGCTGGGCCATTCTCCGCTGGAAAATCACTCTCTCCCCCACACCGAATCCTGTCAGCTGCTCTTCCCTCCCCCTCTGTTGAGAGGCAAAACTTCGCCATGTAAATATTATCCGTTCAATAGACACTTTCTCTCTCTGAAGATGAGGTCTGCAGCGGCTGGCAAGGGGGTCTTGGACTGAGGACTTTACCTGCTGAAGATTTTGCAGCAATAAAGATCCTCCTCCTTCGAAGAGGAAAACTGCGCTCGACCTCGACACAGCAAGGGCACGTCACGGTGTGGCAGTGTAAGGAAGCAGTAGTCTGCAGTAATTGGTGGGGGAAACTGTGGGCCATTGATGGGTGAAGAAAAAGGAACCGACGATCCTTGACTGTCTAAGCAGAACCACGCGCAGCACAGCAGTGGCAGAGAACAAAGAAAAAATGAAAACGGCGATTCTGCGCACCGCGCAAATGAGGGCAGTGCACGGAAAGAGGACCTTTGTGAGCAAGGTGCACAGCAACTGATGCCGCTGTTCCGCGCGTCACCCTTTACATCCCCTTAGGATGGGGTGGTCCCAGCGTGGTGCTGCAGGCGGATTGGACAGATTTGTTCCGCTGTCCCTCATCTCGGAAACAAAAAGGCCGCACTGCGACTCGCAGAGTTGGTTCCACACCTGCAAAGATGGTTTCCACGGTCGTTTTTTTTTCCTGTGCCGCAAAAACTGAAGCACCCCAGTCTTTTTGGGAAGCTCATTCCAACAGATAAACGAGGCCTCAATTTAATGCAAATCATTTCCTTCCACTGATTTATCCTTGCATGATGACTGATGTCTTGCGACGGTAGAGGTTGCACCGTGCCTTACCAATGTAGATCATTTCTGAATTCTATGCCATTTAGGTAATAATTTCCTGATATTTAAACGGGGCCATATTAATTTAGTAAGTGTCAGGAACACAGAAAATTTTTACTTTGCTTCATAACTAGAACGCAATATCGCGTCGGATAAACATAACCGTTGAAATAGCGGCAGGCAAGTAAAGGCTCGTCGCGCAAATGTATTGACAGAAGCGCCTTTTACAGGCATGACACTCGATGTGAGGTAGCGGATGTCGCATGGTGTGCCGGTTACGGTGACCTTTCCTAACATGTTTTATGCCAATGCAAGCATCCATTGTAACACCTTGCATGAAAGGTATCATAGCAGCATGGAGAAGTGAAGAACCTTCGTGCTGTTTTAGAGGAAACGAATGTGCCTTTCCGGCAGAGTTTTCTTCTTCAACTCTTTTTTGCCTTTTTGGAAGGTTTGTGGGTGCAAAAGTGTCATTCTTTCAATATTCAGCCAGCCCCCCATGGCCAGTGAATGTCAGAGTTAAAATACGACACAGACCACGGTCCTTCTCAAGACCACCGGTCGGACCTGATGTGACGCTGCCTAGATACCCAACTGCTATTGATATACTCTAAAATATTTGTTCTCGTGCCACATAGAGTTACAATCTTTCAACAATTTAAAATACGACACAGATCACGGGCCCTCTCAAGACCACCGGTCCGACCTGATGTGACGCTGCCTAGATCCGCGACTGTTACTGATATTGTGGGATCCGTCGACCCCCAAGGACGAGACTCGAGCGTCAAGGGGGGAGAGAAGCGACCATCAAGGTCTGCATTTAATGGGACGTCGAAGGGAACAGAAGACGAAGAAGCAATGCGTGCGCTCATGCGACCCGAGACGATGATGATGCCAGCCAAGGCAGATTGGCCGAAGGCCATCACGCCGATCAGGTTAACTGGCCGCAGCAGGTTGATGGCGGTCGATGGCGATGGAGCTGTGATCTCAAAAAGATTGTAGTAGTATGTGGGTGTTTATGGCGCAAGGGCAGCCAAGGCCAAAGAGCGCCAAGATAATATTTAGTGGTCCTTCGCTGTCATTTTAGTGTCTAAAATGTGTATGTTATGAGTATGATCCTAATACTAAAAGAGCTTAATATACGGGTGTAAGGGGCCCTGATATTAAAAATATGAAGATGGTCATAATGGTGGATGAAGGTGACCATGATGGGTGCATAACCCTCGGTAGCTCTCTTAATGCTGAGAGATCCGAAAGTTACATGTGCTACGAGATGAGATTTAAAAAATCGGCTTCGGCGAGATATGGCGAGACCACTGGTTCGTCTCCTAAAAATAAAGAGGGATGAAGTGGAATTCTGTACTTGTATAAATCAGGGAAGTGTCGCTGTCTCACATCGTTTAAGGATTTGCATTCGATTAATATATGTAGTACTGAAAGCCGCTCGGCACATCTGTTGCAGACTGGGGGTAATGAACCAGTTAGGAGATACGAATGTGTGCCATGTGTATGGCCTATTCGAAGCCTGCACATGGATGTTTCATTGAACCTATTTTGTTTGTCTGTCATGTATTTGCCTATCTGGGGTTTTATTGTGTGTAGTTTATTGTGTGTTTGTTCATCCCAGTGTTGTTGCCAGCGTTCGCGGAGACGTCTTCGTATTACTGGTTTCATGTCCTCATATGGTACCTGTGAGATTTCGACATCACTGCGCAAGGCGGCCAGCGCAGCATTTTTGTCTGCGATCTCATTTTCTCGTATACCACAATGCCCTGGAACCCAGCATACTATTATCTTCAGCCCTGGAGCATGTGCTGTCACCATTTCCTGACTGACTCTGTTCATGATCACATTGCGACTATGCTTTCGTGAGTGTAGTGACCTGACGACGCTCAGAGAATGTGTAAAAATAATTGATTGCTGTGTTTTTGTTGGTGTAATGTGCTGTAGTGTTAGAAGAATTCCATGTGCTTCTGCCGTGAAAATTCCAGAATTTACATTCATCCTTTTTCCCCTGCAAAAGTTAGGGCCATGTGCAGCACACGAAACAGCAGTAGCACTTTTCGAGCCATCTGTATAGAAAGCATTGTACTGCTAGTACTTGTGTTGTATGTGTAGAAAATGTTGTACAATGAGCTCTCTTGGTGCATTCTTCTTAACAATTTGTCTAAAGGAAAAGTCGCAGGCAAATGATGACACATCCCAGGGTGCCGTAAGGTCTGTTACACTGGTTTCATAGAGTTCATTGAAGGATATCCCTAGTTCTTCAGCTTGTCTTCTCACGCGCAAAGCGAAAGGCGGAGAAAGTGAAGGACGGTTTGAAAACAGGCTCGTTGTGGATGTGTCTTTGATAATAGTGTTACACGGATTCCTTATATTTGAAGACATCTTAAGAGCATACGTTAGGGCCGTAAACATGCGCTGGTACTCCAAACATCACCGGTCACACTCTACGTACAAACTCTCAGCGGGGCTTGTACGGAAAGCGCCAGACGCAAGACGGAGCCCGAGGTGTAGAACTGGGTCTAGCATTTTTAAAGCAGTTTTGCTGGCTGAGCCGTATACCACGCTTCCATAGTCCATGCGGGACGTAACCAAGCTGGTAAAAAGATGCAAGAGGCACTCCTTGTCTGCACCATAGGACTGATGAGACAGGACTTTCAGTATGTTTAATGTTTTTAAGCATTTTAATTTGGTTTTCTTTATATGTGATATAAACGTCAGTCTTTCATCAAGGACAAGGCCCAGAAACTTGTGTTCTTTTGTGACAGCTAACGGTAGTCCATTTAAAGTAAGCTCAGGTTCAAGACAGAGCCCACGGCGTTTTGAGAACAGGATACAGGTACTTTTCTGTGGGTTTAATTTAAAGCCATTCTCTTCAGTCCATTTAGAGTTTATTTACACTAGTTGAATCTGCCTTTCACACATTGAGAGGTTACAAGACTTGTAACTCATCTGTACATCGTCAACGTACATGGAGCATGATATTGAAGGTGGCAACGACTTTCTGAGCGTGTTCATTTTGATAATAAATAAAGTACAGCTCAATACTCCACCCTGAGGAACCCTATTTTCTCGTACAGACACTCTGGAGAGTTCCGTCCCAACCCTTACACGAAATGTCCGTTCTGACAAGTATCCTTCTATTGTGTTGAGCATATTTTCTGATATACCAATAGATTTGAGGTCACGAAGAATGCCGTAGCGCCAAGTAGTATCGTATGCCTTCTCAAGGTCAAAAAATACAGAGAGACAATATTGCTTATGTATGAAGGCATCTTTGACATATGACTCGAACGCTACCAGCTGGTCTGTTGTGCATCTACCTGAACGAAATCCTGCCTGGCAGTTATCCAGGATGCCATTATATTCAAGCTAATAAGTCAGTCTTCTATTTATCATTTTCTCAAATACCTTACTTAGACAACTGGTGAGGGCAATTGGCCGGTAGCTTGTTGGAAGCGAGGCATCTTTCCCTTCCTTCAGTATAGCCACTACAATTGCCTCTCTCCAAGAGGTAGGGAAGCGTCCTGCAAGCCATATTTTGTTGTAAAGGTAAAGGAGTGTTTCGAGAGTGTCTGGGTGAAGGTTCTGGATCATAGTGTACGTGATACTGTCTGGCCCAGGTGAAGAAGCCTTACAAGTGCCGAGAGCAAACATCAGCTCCTGCATAGTGAGTTCAGAGTTGTACCGCTCTTCTGATGGTCTGTTATCCCGAATCGGCTTGCGTTCCACAGATTTCTTGTATTGGATGAATGTATTTGTGTAATGGGCAGAGCTCGATATGTATTCAAAATGTTGTGCAAGTGCATTTGCTTGGTCTAAAAGCGTGTCACCAGTAGCACACACCAAAGGTACATTGTGCGTTTTCTGTCCTTTGAACTTTCGAATTCTATTCCATACTTTCCGCGCATCTGTATACGAATTTATTGAAGTTAAAAAAGACCGCCAGCTATCTCTTTTGGCCTGCCGGCGAGTGCGCCTACCCAGTGTCTTTGATCGCTTGAAGGCTACTAAGTTTTCAGCAATTGCATATCTGCGTAAGACACCCCACGCCTTATTTTGTGCCTTTCGCGCAAGTCTGCATTCTTCATTCCACCAAGGCCTCCGAAGATTACGAGTACCGCTCGAGCTCTGCGGAATGGCGCTTTCGGCAGACTCAAGAATATGCGATGTGAGGAAGCTACAAGATTCATCAATGCCTAAATGGCTGATGGTAGTGCAGGGGAGTTTTGATTTTTCCCTAAACTTTCCCCAGTCGGCATCACATTCCCTGAATTTATTATGTGGAATTGAATTGTGGGGGCCAGATTCTCGACTTCTTAGGGTGACTGGGAAGTGGTCACTTCCGTATGGGTTAGTGTCCACTCCCCATTCAACAAGCGGAAAAAGAATAGAAGAGCCTATAGCCAGATCGATGTGCGAGTATGTGCGGTGTGTTGTACTGTAATATGTGGGCTGTTTTTTATTGAATAGGCAGGCTCCGGATGATAAAAGAAACTTTTCCAGCAAGCGACCTCGGGCATCCGTGCGTTCCGACCCCCAGTGAGCATTAAGGTCGCCTACTAGTAGAAAAGGTTCCGGAAGCTCGCTAATAAGGGATTCGAATTCTGAACTTGACAGGTGGTAGCCAGGAGGAATGTATAAGCAGCAGACTGTAACTAACCTGTTAAAAATTATTGCCCGGACAGCCACTGCTTCGGGGGGAGTAAGTAGCTCAAGAGATTGACAGGGAACAGATTTTTGCACAACAATTGCTACACCACCAGACGAGTGAGTGCACCTTTCTCTGTCTTTCCTGAATACCGCGTATTGAGTGAGGAAGTTGGTTTGTGTGGGTTTTAAATGTGTTTCTTGTACGCACATGATATTTGGCTGGTGTTTGTGCAGAATTTCATAGACGTCATCGAGGTTTCTCATTAGGCCCCTACAGTTCCATTGGACAATTTTGTGAACTGCCATAAAAGACCACAAAGAAAATTGATGCTGCTAGTAGAGTAGTTCCATTATTCAAGGGGTCTTTTGTGTGCCTATTATGTGTTCTGTGTAGGAGCTGTTACCCTGGGCAGTGGCTTTTTTGGCGCTCAACAGAGTACCGCCTCTCCTTGGACGTCTGTGATGCCGGTGAGGATGGCGTCACATCCATTTCATCATCTGATTCCCTTGGAGTTGCCATTGGGTCACGTTCCTTCGCACGGGCGCCCCGAGGGACGCTAGGTGGCCGAGGCCCATGAGCAGGCCGCGGCGGGGCCGATGACGCAGGGGCAGTCGCTGCTCCCGTGTCAGTGTTCGCAGTACCCCCGGAGCCACAGAGGGGCATTGCAACAGGCACAGGAGAGGCGACACCACTTCCGAGCGTGTTTGTCGCCACTGTGACTGCGGAGTCCGCAGGCACTGTGGCGGCGTGGGCTGCCGAGGGCAGCACGGTGGGGGGCGGTGGCGGGACCAAGTCAGCAGTGCTGTACTGGGTTCCCACGGAAACCTGACGCCGCCCCACCCCTCGGCGAGCAGCGTCGGCGTAGCTTCCTGAAGGAAGCATTGCACGTCTTTTCCGAGCCTCTGGGTATGAGATGTTTTCAGTTACTTTGAGATTTATTATTTCCTTCTCGTCTTTGAACTTCTGAGATGGCCGAGAGTAAGCGGCGTGAGGCCCATCACAGTTACAACATTTGAACTGCGCGGTGCGGCAATCGCCCGTCTTGTGATCATGCTCTGAGCATTTTGCGCATCTTTCTTGGCCTCGACAGTTGTTAATACCGTGCCCGTACCGTTGACACTTAAAGCGGCGTCGCGGATTCGGGATGTATGGTCTCGTCTGGCAGTGGAGGAAACCTGCTTTTACAGACTCTGGTAGGGTGCTACGGTCAAACGTCAGGATTATATGTTTGGTTCTTATCTCTTTTCCATCGCGCCTCATTGTGATACGTCTGACTGCTGTAACACCTTGCTCACGCAGGCCTTCGAGGATATCAGCATCACTTTCATTGAGAAGTTCAACTGACGAGATAACTCCTTGGTAGCTATTGAGAGTACGGTAGGGTGTCACAGTGATCGGTAGATCTCCAATGCTTGTTTGCTTTAATAAGTTAGAAGACTGTTCTTTACTCTTGACTTCAATCAGCATGTCACCAGAGGTTAGCTTTTTTGCCTCGTAGTTTTTTCCGACAACACTTTCGATAAATTTTGCGATCAGGAACACGGACTTGGTGGTGATTGGTGTTTCTTTGTTCACTGATTGCATGACCAAAAATCGTGGGTAGTTCTCCGGGTTTGCGAACACAAGGTTTGAAACTGGCTTGAAGATGGCTTCGGTGCGGGTCCTCTTCGGGGCCCGATCATGTTTAGAAAATACCATGCGAAATAGTATAGAGCAGGGAACAGGGGTGCTTTCTTCTCTAGCCTTACCCTGATAACTAAAGAGGTCCCGGAGCTCCCCACCCGCTAAACGGACAGGGAGCCCATCGGCCGGAGCTTGACCAAGGCTCCGACGGCCACCGTTAGAGGCTTCTATCCCTCCGCCTTTCGACTCATTGCCACGGTTGGTCACAGCGTGAGTGTGGGGGCTCGGGGTCCGCGGTGTCGCCAGTACCGTCACCTAGATTGCTCAAGGTGATCTCAAAAAGATTCATCTTCCTGGCCCCCAACGACGTGGAGCCAGCATGCTTATAAATGGTAGAAATGTTGACCGGGCAGCCATGATGCGAGTCCCTGCGCAGTCTGTGTGTATAGTCTGGTGTACCCGACGGCACGATAAAAATCGGTGTCGTTTTCGCACACTCTTGTCGGGGTCCAGTACGAGACGAATGGCTCTTGTATTGGCGCCGTAGAAAATGTCGATGTGGACGCAATTCCCTGAAAATGCAGTCTTTAGGAAACGTGGTCTTTTCAAGCAATGGATTCCGTAGTCCTCTGTTATACGACATTTATCAGTCGTCGGAAGCCCGCTGATTCTTCTCTCGTTCCGAAAGTTGCAGACAAATGGACACGATCGCGTAACTACGGTGTGGGTTTGTAGTACACCGCTCAGTGGGGTAATATCCGGCGGATTCGAGGTACATATCATAAGTGTAGTGGTCTGTGGACTCGTTTCTTCGGTTATTTGCTGTGGCTGCATGGGAAAATTCTCCGGTTCGTGGGGTGAGTTGCGCATAGAAGTGATCCGTAAGGGTCCTTGCCACGACGCGGAATGCATCAGTGGCTGGCTTTCTGTTTTCCAAGATAAGTTCTCGTCTGTGTTGCCACTTCCTCGGGAAAAGTTCTGATCATGCTTCTTGACCAAGTGACCGGTTCTTTGCTGTGCTCCTTCGGAATTGTCACGTAGGTCACTTGCTTGTTTAGAGGGAGCAGCAAGTTCGTAAGTTGCGCCTATAAAATACGTGTTTACGTGTTTTTCTCTGGCTCTTCTAGGTATTCGTTGCACATTGAAGGAACGTGCTGCCGTTTGCAATATGGGCAAACTATCTTCCTTTTACACTGTCGAGCGATGTGTCCATGGGTCAGACAACGGAAACAACGTCCGTGTTTTGTGAGGAGAGACTTCTTTTGCACATAGTGATTTTCCTATCCGAGCAAGATCCTGTATCGTGCAGGCTGGAGCAAAACAAGCACTGTCGCGTCTCGTTAGCTGTGGCACACAGGGCTGCTGCAGAATGTCGATGTTTGAACGTTGCTGTTTGATGCCGTTCCCTTCGTTCTCCGAGGCACGCTCGTATAACTGCTTCCAGACACTCAAGTTCGACACCAAAGAAGTTAATTAAATCATCGAACTGTTTCTTGTGGTCTGCTGGTTGGTGCTCACGCTCCACTCCGGTTGACGTTGAAGCAGTAGACAACGTTTTCGAATGCCGGTGGTATCTGAGGACCATGTCTCAAGGGAGTGCCCGAAGAAGTATCTCACGTAGCAGGGCACAATAAGACTCTGGGCTCACACCAAGTGCAGTCAAGCTTCTAGAGTGTATCTGCACCTTGTCGTAGAGCTTTCGTAGTTACGTTGCGTCAGTTGATGAGGAAACAGGTGGTATGTCAATCAGAGCCAGCAGGTGGTCTCGGGCAATAAGAGTCTGGTCACCAAACCGCTTCTGAAGTATTTCTATCGCGTCATTGTAGCATTGTTCGGTCATGGGCAGTCCAGAAACTGATGCAGCCGCCGAACTGGTCAGAAGACTGTTCAAGTAACAAAATTTCTTCGCCGCCCGCAGCTCTATGTTGTTATGTACAGCGGACTCGAATACACTCCAAAATCTGATCCAGTTCCGACGGTCTTCATCGAACTTCAGCAGTTATAATGTCGGTAGCTTCGTTCTAGTGGTTGCGGTTTTGCTATGCGGCGGTCTCGTTAAAGAAGGCGAAACGAGGGACTCACCAGCCTGTTGGTCTCGAGATCTGTACTGAAGCACAGCCCTGATCTTCACCACCTTGTCGTTGTACGAAGTCACGTTGGAGGTCTCTTCCGTGACCATTTCCTCCGTCGCTTCCAAAAAAATTTCGTCGTCCAGCTTCTGGATCGGTCGATGCATGGCCTCGATCCTCTCCAAGGAAATCGCTGCGTCCATCGCTGTAGCCAGGGTGCCACTTCAGAGGCCGTTTTCTATCTCGGTCAAGACGGCGGAAAGCTTGTCCCGAAGGGCAGTTCATCGCCGCAGCTTCCGCTCGATCGAAGTCATCTTTAGTCCTTGGGGGTAGGTCCGCCGGTCTCTGAAGCAGAAGCCGTCGAAGAAAGGCTGTCGGTCCTGCTTGTCGGTGTCGGCTGGGGAGACACGAGTCCCGGGTCGTTTCAGCACCAAGTTGTGGGATCCGTCGACCCCCAAGGACGAGACTCGAGCGTCAAGGGGGGAGAGAAGCGACCATCAAGGTCTGCATTTAATGGGACGTCGAAGGGAACAGAAGACGAAGAAGCAATGCGTGAGCTCATGCGGCCCGAGACGATGATGATGCCAGCCAAGGGAGATTGGCCGAAGGCCATCACGCCGATCAGGTGAACTGGCCGCAGCAGGTTGATGGCGGTCGATGGCGATGGAGCTGTGATCTCAAAAAGATTCTACAGATATATTCTAGAATATTTGTTCTCGTGCCGCATAGAGTAATCTTTCAACAATCTTCAGCATTACCCAAGTAACAAAAATGATCATCACTGCAAACAACTTTCTAATTTTTAGCAATCCTGCATGTCTTCCTTAGTAGCCTGAACCCATGCTTCAGTTTGAACATCAAGGTCACTGTCAACATAACCTATACTTTAACTGTGCCCATTACAGTCCGGTTCCTGCTGAAATACTGTAGTTTGTCAAACTTAGGCGTGCCGGAGTGTGCCGTTATGCATGTTTCCTTGGTGCACAGCGGGTAACAGAACGTTCGCCCATTTTGAGCATCGACCAACGTCACCCGAAGCTGCAGTAGAAATGCCTAATGCTCGTTTTTCTCCTGGGGGACCAGAAAGCTTCCCAAGAAAATTTTGATTTCTCGCATACATAACGAAAACTACAAGGCGTATACATGCAAGAATTGTGTCCAAGCTCAAACACTGCAAAGAGCTGCATTATCGTTCAGCTTTAAAACTAGCAGTGTGCACTCGACTGAGTAACGACAGCACACCCGTCCTCTAAAAATACGTCCTTTCCTAACGTTCGAGACTAAGATACCTATTTGGGAATGATTATAGTTCCTTCCAGATCTCACGAGAACATTTTCCACAGAACTCGCACAGAACATGACTACCCAAACGAGCATTATCAGAGGCCGCCGTCTTTGGGTCATTACAGTAAAAGCTCGTTCATTTGAGCTAAGTTAATTCGAACTCACAGTTAATTCGAACTGACGCCCGGGTACTGTGAATTTCAGCGGGGGAAAACTGTCGATAATTCAGTTGCGTCAGTGTTCCAACAGTTAATTCAAACTAGCAGCCTCTGGCATACACTGCTCCTTGAATGTGGAAGTCGGCTCACAGTGAGTGGAGAGCGCTGGAAAACCAAACAAAATTTACTAGAGATGCAAACCGAGAGAGAAGCAAATGCGCACAAGGCGTGGAACGCCCTTGACTAGTGGAGCCAGCGCACACGAGCCCTCTGTAGGTTTGTGCTCACACAGCGGGCCCGGCCGCCGGCAACAATCCCGCACTACTGTTCGTCCAGATGGACTAGTCCAGATGGGCTTCCTCTGGGGTCTGCCAGCACAGCACGGTACGATGGCCACTCCTTTGCTCATTTGAACTCTGCTTAACTCGAACTAATTTAAGATCCCATTCTAGTTCCAACTAACAAGTCTTACTGCATTTTTTGCAAAATTTAAAGTTCTATATGCACTGAATTGCAATCACTTTTTCGATTTAATCCTGGACTGCAACCTAGACTATACGCGGCCCAAGGAATTTACAAATAGTACATGCCTTCAGGCAAACCAAGGGCCTTTATGCATCAAGCATGGCAAACTTGACGGAGAGTAATGTGACTATTCGAAAACACCAACTCATTACGGTGCACTCGACATCGGGGCTGTACCGAGATGTTAGCCACATTAATATTGTTATTGCGGATGCTACACTTACCAACTCAACGCAACTAATCACATAGCACCGTCATCATCTCATGTAATGCCTGCCCAAGGGGACCATGCGTGCATTAAGTGCTTTATCACAGGCACGGATTTGCGCCACACGCAATCTCAATTTTTGTTCAGCTCACAACTTTGCCTGGCGATAAAAATATAATAAACACCAACATCGAAAGGGAGACCTCAAAGGCACTCGTAAACTACCGAGGGGGAGTATGCAACCTTAGCCACCTCATCCCCGGCTCCGAAAAAAAATCCTGGCTAAGCGCCTGAGTGAAAGTGAGTGTGACTCCAAGTCTTGCAGTGCTCACCACTCACGAGTGTGAGCCCCACTCATCACTCGCGAGTGGTGAGCCCCCCTCGCTACTCAGCAGTGCTGAGCCCCGCTCACCACTCGCGCAATTTGTGAGCGCCCCTATTGTGCTTGTACTCGCTGTCGGCTGTTCTTCACAGAAGCCACTCACCGTGACGGCTGTGAACAGCGTGATTGCTTTTAGCCCTGGACATATGTCGTCACTGCAGTCCTGATCTGGGGCACTGTAGAATTAACTCTCTTGTGGCATTGTGATTCAGGAATATGGTTTGGCTGGACTTCTGATGCTGCAATGAGCTGATGCGGTTCCGTTTCATGACTCATGGAGGGTCTGCTGCGCACACTCGCGTGCCAGCGGTGATGACGAGTGGCGAGCACAAGCGCGAGCGAGTGCGAGTAGCGATGGCGAGTGAGTGTGAGTGGCGACGGCGAGTGGTGAGCGCGAGTGCGAGTGGTCACAGCTAGCAGAAAGCCATGAGCACGAGTGGTTAGTATGATTGTGAGTGAGTGCGAATGGCTAGCGTGAGTGTGAATGAGTGCATGAGGAAAAAACATTTTTCTGTGTGAATGTCAGTGAGCGGCGTCCAGTTTTGCAGAGTGCATGTAGGTGTGTTTCTGCAAATATATCCCAGTTTGCTCGGGCTTCACTGAACCTTAAGGGAAGGTGAACTGTTTGGGCCTTTACCTACAACGCTGTAGGTAAGTGGTCACTGTTATATGGGTCTGTGCCGTGGAGGAAAGAATACTCAGGAGAGGCCCCTAGCGCCCCAATGCACTGCAAAAAGTATGGAGGAAGTGACGTCATTTTAATGAGTCTAGTTTCTCACAGTGCTTTCGATGAGGATGCTTTGCTATGCTGGCAACACAGTGCAGTCCCTACGGCGTCGCCCGCGGTTTGCGTTCGAAAACTTGTGGACTTCCGTGAACTTGTACATTTATATCAGTTACCAGTTGATTTCGCAGGGTTTCTTCCACTGCGGTTTCCTTTGTGGCCTAATGTTCCTTCGAAGGCAACACCCAATGGTTAACTGGCGTCGTCGGTGAGCTCTTGCGGTGATATCTCGTCGCTTCTGCGCAGTCGTTTTCCATCCCTATCGGTCTGCCAATGCCCGTTGGCAGCTTCGGCAAGTTTTGCCAGGTGCAACTGGCACCCCGGCACGCAACATCTTGAAAGCCACTGCAGCCGCTTATGCACGTGAAGTGAAATTCGTCACAGCCGTACGGATGAGCACTGCTTCCGTCTTCCTAGAAGAATGGGAAGGAGTGCTGGGCTAAGTGGGCTCGTCGACAAGGCTCCACAAACGTGACGTCAGGGCCTCTCCTAACCTCTTCTGTGCTTTGTGGTCCCACTCAAGAGATGGAAAGAGAACTGCAGAGTTAAGTGTCGTGCCCTAGGATGTATGCTGCTTTGTGCTGAATAAACGTGCTCCCAGAGGTGTTGCGAATTTTCCGACCAGGCAACCTTGGATATCTGTGCGGGACAAGCCCCATGTGCACGGAGGTTGCCTAAAAGAATGCAAGGTTCAGAGCTGATCTACCAGCGCCTCGAAATCAGAGCTCGTTAGCTGGATCCCCCGCGCAAAACGGCTCGTGGAGACCAGTGAGCGCACCCTGCTGCTCGGCAGGGTGCCGCCGTTGCCTGCACTCTATGGCGCCGTGATAGACTTTCTAGGCCAAATCATGGTCGCTCCCTCCGGACCGAATGAGCCACCTTCAGTTGAGTCGTGCAACGCACCTGCCTCAGCAACAACCCCACAGAGCCCACCAGCCTCAAAAAAGCGGGCGATCGACCGAACTCCAGATGATGCTGACGCTCCTGATGCCAATGTGAAAGAAATGGATCAGACATTCACTCCTGTATCGTATAAGAAGAAGCGAACCATGGGAAAATGGCCGTGTTTCAACCGGCAGAAGCAGGATGCAGTCTGTGGAGAGCCTACCCTAACGCTGTCGCAGGGGAGGTTGTGGCCGCAGCACAACAAAAGGTTCTAACTCATCGGTTGAACCGGGATGGCAGCCTTGTTGACAGCGTGCCTTCTCTCTCTGCGGCCAATCCTCTCCTCCAGGTGTCAACCTTTGCTGAGATTGCGGCTGACGCTCGGGTTCCCCAATCCTGCATGGCTACCTACGGAAGGATTCAAGCGGTCCCTCTAGAATGAGGAACTTGGGAGCTACCTACGCGACCAAGGTGTCCTATCTGCTCGCAGGCAAGTCTCCTACTCGCGTAACGAGGACACTGTCGTTCCGGCGATCCTGAAATTCAAGGCGGGCACACCACTTCCTGAACGAGTATTTCTTGGCTTCTGTAGCTTTCCCGTTACAGAATACATGGGTACAGCCATGCAGTGTTTAAAATGTCAGAGGCATGGCCATATCACTAAAAACTGCAGAGGGCCAATACGATGTAAAGTTTGCTCTGGGTCTCACTCATACAAAGACTGCACCTCACGGGCCCAGCCACGATGCACGAACTGTGGCGGCCCACATCCTGTGTTATTTGGAGCTTGTCCAAAGAAAAAGGCCGCAACTCTTGCTCGCCATGTGGAGCAAATTCCGGGCAAAGTTACTAGTCGGCGCCAACCTTCACCAAACCCAGACCTCGTCTTTACAACTGCGTTGCAATCATCGCGTCATCCACCAGCTCCGAACAAGTCTTATGCAGAGTCGTCCTAGAACAGTCATCGACCAAAAATTCAAAAAACCCTTCCGATGCTCGTTCTAAGGACGCATCCTTTCCTCGAAACGGCACTCGCATAAGGACCATGATGAAACAGCCAATCAGACCGGCCAGGCAGGCATTGTGAGTATGCTTATTCCGATGCTCTTTGCGGCCATCAAAGCACTGCTACGTGCCAACTCCTCTCAGCGCTTCCCTGAAGTCGAGGCTGTTCTAGCCTCAGAGCCCCTCATAGCATCTACCTTCACAGCGCAACGGCATGCCGGCCGATCACAACAATGACGACTCAACCACCATCGACTTCTCCGAAAGTGTCTATAAATGCCCATTTCTGGGACTGTACCATTTTTCAATGAAACGCCCGTGGCTTGCGTTCAAAACTTCGGACTTCCGTGAACTTGTACATTTATATGAGTTACCATTCATAGTGATATATGAATCACGTGTTGGGGATATCTTTCGTTTAAAAAACTATACCATCTATCATTCGCAACGTTTAAACGGCGTAAGCCGGCTGTTTATAGGTTTCCGCAACGACGTCTCGGCTGCAACAGCGGCCGTGCCACCTCATCACACCGGAGAATACGTCTGCGCTAACACTCTTATTTGAACACAACTATTTACACTCTCTGGTGCTTACCTGGAGCCAGAGACTGCTTTTGATGCTTCCAGACTCAAAAGTATCATCGTCAGCACGCCTGCGCCTCACATAATCTGCGGTGATTTTAACGCACACAACAAACTTTGGGGAGTGCTTCTACGAATTCTCGTGGAGCAAGACTCGCTGAGGAGATGGTAAAACATTCTATTGAACCGCTCAATGACGGCAGTGTGACGTTCTTAAAAAACCCCAAAGTCACCAGCTGCATTGATATTTCGTTCATGTCAACCCATTTCATCGGAAAATTTGCTTGGTGCACAGACTTCGAAACAAGAGGGAGTGATCACTACCCCATTCTTATATCCTCTCCCAGTGCAGCTATGTTTTGACGTGAAATGAGGGTCAAATGCACAGACTGGGAAGGCTGCAGGGCGTCTCCACGCAGACCTCGGAACCACAGCAGAAACTCCGGACGAAGACCTTATACCAACTTTAACCAACTGCCTTCGGGAATCCTCCTGAAGTGTGAAGACCGACCAAGACTACGAAAGATTAAGAGCCATTCGCCGGCGGGCAGAACGAGAGGCACAAAGAGCACAGAGGCAGGTGAGACGTCAGTTGGAAAAGTTGAGAAGGCAGCGGTGGCGGAATTTATGCTCAAACCTAGACATCCGCAAACCACTGTCGAGCATTTGGCGTGCTGTTAAGGGAATGCGCAACAATGTTTAGCAGCTATACCCATTCAGAGCGCTATCACTGCACGACGGCATTTCCCTGAAAGAGGCAGCTGAAGAGTGGTGTAGGCTCCTGTCCACGAGATCAGTACCTCCGGCATGCCCTAGAAGTGGCTCCTCCGAAGTACCACCAGCTGCTTGCACCGCCATGGACCTCCCCTTTTCCGTGCAAGAACTCAACGCAGCCATTTCCCGTGCCAACAAATGTCCTTCCTATGGTCAAGACGATATCACCTGTCCCACCACTCCCGATTACATCTCCTGCAATACTACAATTCAATTTGGCTAACTGGCACCGTACCTTCTGAATGGAAATTAGCAAAACTCGCGGCCATCCTGAAGCCTGGAAAATCACCGAAGAGGTATGATTCTTTCCGACCGATAGCTTTGCTACGCTGTGTCGGAAAAATGATGGAAAAAATAATGTTCAGGAGAATGACCTGGTACCTTAAAAGCAAAAAACTTTATCCACCACGGGTGAACGGTTTTCGCGAGAATAGAGCAGCTATCAGTGGTAATTTTTTTACGTTTCCAGGCAACTGTTACCAGCCGTAACGTTGATGATGGTTTATGTTTAATGGCCGACATGGGCAAAGAGCGCCAAATACAAAGTTATTTGATGAGGAGGGAAGACGAATAAAATCAGTTAATGACTATGAGCACGGCTGGTGCAAAGGGCCAGGGTGAAGAGCATGAGTGGTTAAAATAGAAATAAGGTGGCTTGTGTATAGGACTAGGGGTAAAACTATGGGTGGTATGAGATGAGTTGTAAGAAGTGAACCTCTGATAGAAACTTAAAGGTGCGCTGAACAGAAAACATGGCATCGTCTCCTAAGAAGTATGACGGGTGTGGTGGAATATTTCATGTGTGTAGTTGTGGGAAGTGTTTGCGTCGTGCAATGTCGAGTGCCTTACATTGTATGAGGATGTGGATCACGGATAGGGCCTCTCTGCACCTGCTGCACAGAGGTCTTGGAGATCCAGTGAGAAGGTGCGAGTGCGTTACATGTGTGTGTCCGATCCGTAATCTAGCCAAGGCGACTTCAGTGTATCTATTACGTGTGTCGGTGGTGTATGGTCCCAAGTGTGGTTTTATTACGTGTAGCTTGTTGTCTGTTTGTTCGCTCCAGTGTGTTTGCCATGTTTTGCGAAGTTGTTGTCTGATGTGTGGTTTCACGTCGGTGTAAGGTAATGTGGTTATGTCTACTGTATTCAAGAGTGAAGCAGCAGCAGCCATTCGATCCGCTGCTTCATTCCCGGCTATACCACAGTGGCCCAGCAAAGGACGAGTTCAAATTTGTGGACATACACAGACATAATACCTTTGATGATAAGATTTACGTGATTTTTTGAAGACTTTGTTGATGACAATGCCCGCACAACACTGAGGGAATCTGTATAGATAATGGATTGTGGGGTGTGGCTTTGAAGTATATGATTAATAACAAGAAGTACACCATAAGCCTCTGCCGTAAAGATAACTGTATTACTGTTTAGACTTCTAGTGACACTAAGGCCGGGCCCATCCGTCGCGCAGGACACCGAGGTGGAAGTTTTAGAGGCATCCGTATAAAATTCAGAACACTGATACTTCTGCTGCAAATACAAGAAGTGCTGCAGAATTGCACATGTGGGAGTTCTGTTTTTATCTACATGTTAGAAAGATGTGTCGCATGATACAGGGCGGAGATGCCATGGGGGTATAAAATCTGTTAGAGAACTTTGGATTGTATCTAAAAAGGAGACAGCAAGCTCTGACGCTTCCTCTCTAACTCTGTAAGAGAAGGGCGCAGAGAACGATGGTCGTATTAAGAGGAGTTCAGTCATCGATGTATCATAAATACTGATTTAAAAGGATGGCGAGGCATGGATGAAATTTTAAAAGCATAAAGGAGATCTGTGTATGCTCGCGGACGTTGTAGGTTCCATTTGTTGCACTCTACATACAGGCTTTCTACTGGACTAGTCCAGAAGGCACCACAAGCCAAGCGGAGCCCTTGATGAAGCCCAGGGTCCAGCATTCAGAGGGATGTTTTAGTGGCTGATCCTTAGACAACGCTACCGTAGTCCAATCGTGAACCTGGTAAAAACATGTAAAAGAAGTTGTTTGTCAGCACCAACAGAAATGTGCGAGAGAACCTTCAGGATAGTAAGTGTTTTTAAGGATTTATGTTTTAGTTGTTTTATGTGCGGGATGAATGTGAGCTTTTCGTCAAAGATAATGCCTAAGAACTTGTGTTCCTTTTTGACCGGAATAGAGACACCGTGGAGTTGAATGTCGGGATCCGGCCGAATGCCACGCCTCTTGGAAAACAAAACACAAGTGCAGTTTCCTGGATTAAATTTAAAACCGTTGCTATCTGCCCAGCCGGCTAGCTTGTTCACACCAATCTGAACTTGGCGCTCGCTGATAGACAAGTTACACGATTTGAAGGAGAGTTGAACGTCGTCTACATAGATTGAACAGGAAATCAATGGTGGCAGCGCCTTCCGAAGAGAATTCATATTTACAATAAACAAAGTGCAACTCAAAACTCCACCTTGCGGCACGCCATTTTCCTGCACCTGAAACCTAGAAAATGCAGTTCCAACTCGCACGCGAAACGTTCTTTCAGACAGGTAACTGGCAAGCGTGTTCATCATGTTACCCGACATGCCAAAGGACTTCAAATCGCTTAGGATGCCGTACCGCCAGGCAGTATCGTACGCTTTTTCAAGATCAAAGAATACTGTCATACAGTACTGCTTGTGGAGGAAAGCATCTTCGATATATGACTCTAACACAACGAGTTGATCGTTGGTAGATCGCCCCGCCCTAAAGCATGCCTGGCAGCTATCGAGAAGACCGTTGTACTCTAAGAAGTACACGAGTCTCCTGTTTATCATCTTCTCGAAGAGCTTACACAGGCAGCTTGCCAGGGCAATGGGACGATAACTGGCGGGAGAGGAAGGGTCCTTCCCTTCCTTTAGGACAGCCACTACTATGGCCTCCCTCCAAGAGCGTGGAATGTGCCCCGAAAGCCATATTTTATTGTGTAGGTGTAAGAGTGTTTCAAGAGTGTCTGGGTGTAGGTGTTGTATCATGGTGTATGTAATCTTATCTGCGCCTTGAGCTGAAAGTTTGCACGTGCTCACGGCAGCCCTCAACTCATAGATAGTGAATTCAGAGTTGTAAGAAGTTTTTGATTTGTCTTTCTCTTGTAAGGGCTTTTTCGCCTGCCTACAGTCCTCATTCCACCACGGCCTCCTCTGGTTGCACGGGGCACCAGAGGCGTGGGGAAGGGACTTTTCGGCGGCGTCGAGGATGTGCGCCGTGAGGAATTGGGTAGCTTCTTCAACGTGTAGGTGTCCTATGGATGTGTGGTGTAGTTTCGATGTCTCTGTAAGTGTGTTCAGTTAGCTCGTGCTTCATTGAACCTATTATGCGAAGATGAACTGCTTGGGCCTTTACCTATATATGTTAGTGAAGTGGGGAAGTGGTCACAGCCATATGGGTCAGTGCCCACACCCCACTCAAGACATGGAAAGAGAATTGCCGAACCAATAGCCAAGTCAAGATTTGAGTATTGTGAGCATAGGGACGTTACTGCCGGACATTATGCCCAAACGCAGCATAACCATCATCGCTTGCATTGTGGACACTAAGGGGTGTGTTTCCCGTTTAGTCATGTCTTTGCACCCATCGCTATTGTCATCTGTAAATGATCATCATCATCCCCTCGCTTCGACTGCGGACGAACGTCTGGGCTCGGCGACCGAATAAAGGCCTTCTTGCGAAACGCCGTCTCTCAAGTGGTGGAGGGTGCATTCGATCCTGCCGTCTACCTCTCCCGGTGACACCACTGGAGCTTCGATCAGGTCGGCGCTTACTGCTCCCCATGCAGCGCGACAGCAGCCATTCGGGCAGCAACGCTGCGGTTCCGGTCCAGCCAACCATTACGATCACCAGCCGCCAACGCGAGCCTCCCTTTTTCGCTGGCCTCCGGGGCGAAGACGCGGAGGAATGGCTCGACCAGTACGAGCGAGTGAGCGTGTTCAACGGATGGGACGACGCGTTCAAACTGCGGAACGTTTCCTTCTCCCTGAAACAAGTTGCGGAGACGTGGTTCTTCAACCAAGGAGGTTCAATCGATGATTGGGCGAGCTTCAAGGAAGACTTCCGCAAGATCTTCGGGACGTCCTCTGCTAGCTCGGCTGCAGCCAAAAAGAAACTGGATGCCCGAGTGCTACTCCCAGAGGAGACCTACGCATCATATATTGAAGATGTCATCGCGCTCTGCCGCCGGGCCGACAAGGATATGCCTGAAACGGAGAAGGTGCGGCACATCATAAAGGGAATTGCTTCATTTGCTTTTAATGCAATGGCTATACACAATCCCAATAGCATTGCAGATGTGCGAACGATATGTCAGCGGCTCGACCATCTGCAGTCTATCCGCATTCAACAGGACACCTTCCCTACCTGCCCTTCTGGCTATGCCGAACTCCGTGTGTTGATTCGTGACTTCATTCGTGAAGAGCTGCAACAGCGCGACACGCCCTACTTTCAGAACCACTACGGCCGCGCACCTGGGCTCCGTGACATGGTCAGAGAGGAGCTTGTGTCTATGACATCACTTCCCCAGCCATGTCATTCCGCCCCTCTTCACGCACCGACTTACTCCGAGGCCGTATCACGCTTACCTGTGCCCGTGGAGCCGATTGCTTCACCGCCACCGCATGGCCACTTGACCGCTCTTTCGACACCCTCGGCCGCATCGCCTTTCCGTTCAACATGGCGAGCACCACGCCCTACTAGCGACCGGCCCGTATGCTACTACTGTGGCATTCGAGGGCATATTTCCCGCTTTTGCCGACGACGCCAACTGGACGAGCGACGCGGCTACGCTCCCTACGAACGGGATAACCGCTTCAGCTACCCCATTCGTCAGCGTATGCCGTCACCCCCTCAAGGCCGCTCGTCGTCCCCTCCTGACGCCCCGGACCTTCCCAGCGGTACCCGTCTCGCCCGACGGCGCTCTCCCTCGCCCTACCGTCGTTCTCTGTCACCACTACGGCCCGTCGTGCATGCTCCCACCCAGCAATCGGAAAACTAGACACTGCGTGTTTTTGGAGGAAAAAGTGCATTGTTTGGATCGACCACAATTCCTCCTGAATTTCCGTCTAACATGTTGTCTGTTTCTGTCGAAGGGGTTCAAGTGGAAGCGCTCGTAGATACTGGAGCAAGTATTTCTGTCATTCATGCTGACCTGTGTTCGCGTCTGGGGAAAGTCAAGACTCCGTATGTTGGTCCTTGTTTACGTGGCGCCAATGAGCACGACATCAAGCCAGCTGCCTATTGTACTGTGCGTGTTTTGATTGGAGGAATCCGGCATCATATTCAGTGTGCAGTGCTTTCGCCGTGTGCTCATGAACTAATCCTAGGATGGGACTTCCTATCCTCTGCTTCAGCCGTTATTTCCTGCCGTCACCCGGCCACCAGAATTGCCGACACGGAACATTTAAGTTGTCAGGACTCACCACAGCCCTTCCTCAAGTTGAATGCTGACTGTGTCTTGGCATCTGGTAGTGAAGAAATTCTCTCCGTCGTTTCAGAAGAAATTACAGAAGGCGATGTGGTGGCCGTCCCGGCTGCTCGATTTCTTCCGCATGGAATTGCCATTGCAACTTGTCTAATTCGATTGGCAAATGGATCAGCAGCACTCGCCGCAGTCAATACTACTACTGAGCCCATTCTACTGCACCGAGGAACCACTATTGCTTCAGTAGTCGACAGTAACCCAGATTCTGTCGTTTCTGGTGGCACCCAGGCCTCAAAAGAGTCTTTGTTTGCATCGCCTTCCGATCTGTCAGCTCTTGCTACCTTACGCCTCATCAAACGAAGCTATTACTCGACGTTCTCGCAAAGCACTACACCTCGTTTGACGTGCATGCGCCCGGCCTCACACAGACCACAGCGGCAGAGCATAGAATCGAAACGGAAGGGCCCACCGTTATTCGCCGTGGACCGTACCGTGTCTCCTCGTCCGAGCGGAAAGTAATAGAGGAAAATGTGGCTGACATGCTCAAGAAAGAAGTTATTCGACCGTCGACGAGTTCGTGGTCTTCGCCCATTGTTCTGGTTCGGAAAAAGGATGGTTCCGTGAGGTTCTGTGTTGATTACCGGGCTCTAAATAGGATAACTCGTAAAGATGTATATCCTATGCCACGAATAGACGATGCTTTAGATTGCTTGCAAGGCGCAGAATATTTCTCGAGCCTGGACCTTCGTTCCGGAAATTGGCAAATCCCGATGGCCGAAGCGGACAAAGAGAAAACGGCATTTACCACTCCAGATGGCCTTTATGAATTCAATGTAATGCCCTTCGGTCTTTGCAACGCCCCAGCTACTTTTGAACGAATGATGGACACTGTGCTCCGCGGCTTCAAATGGAAAACGTGTTTGTGTTATTTAGACGATGTTGTGATTTTTTCGTCAACCTTTTCCCAACATCTGGAGTGCCTAGATCAAGTATTGACCTGCCTTTCTGATACAGGACTTCAATTAAATACCAAGAAATGTCGTTTCGCCAGTAAAAGTATCAAAGTGCTGGGACACGTAGTTGGCAAAGATGGGATTCGTCCGGACCCCAACAAAACAGCCGCTGTTGTCAACTTTTCTCGGCCACTCGCTCAAAAAGATCTGAGAAGCTTCTTTGGCCTGGCATCCTATTTCCGCCGTTTTATCCGCAACTTTGCCACCATAGCTTCTCCTCTGCACCAGCTTTTACGGGCTAACGTCCCTTTCAACTGGACGGATGAGTGCCAACAAGCTTTTCAAGCCCTCAAAAACGCTCTTACATCTGACCCTGTCCTGCGTCACTTCGACGAAACGGCACCTACCATACTGCATACCGATGCAAGCGGGTGCGGCATTGGTTCGGTTCTTCTACAATCTGATGCTCAGCTTCGTGAAAAAGTAATCGCGTACGCTAGTCGTTCGCTGACACCCGCTGAGCAAAATTACACGATCACAGAACAGGAATGTCTGGCTGTTGTCTGGTCTATTCAGAAGTTCCGCCCATACCTGTACGGCCGACATTTCACCATTGTCACTTATCATCACGCCCTCTGTTGGCTATCAACGCTAAAAAATTTGTCTGGGCGCCTAGGACGGTGGGTCTTGCGTTTGCAGCCGTACGATTTTACGATTACGTACAGGTCCGGCAGAAAGCATTTGGATGCTGATGCCCTTTCGCGTTGTCCCTTATCCTCGTCAACGCCCCCTGCCACCTTGGAATCCCGGCACACAAGCTTGCCATTAGCCCCTCTCAGCTATGCTTCAGTGCTCCAATCCTCGGAACTGCCAACGTTGCAGCGGGAAGACATCTACTGCCGGACTTTGATTGACCGACTCAATGGATCTGCTGAGCCGCCCAACAGCCGGTTGCGACGCCAACTATGCCTCTTTAAACTTATTGACGGCGTGCTAACCGTGCCAATCATCACCCTTCCGGTTATAACTTGGTGCCTGTCGTTCCTCGTCGACTCCGTCTTCCCATTCTCCAAGCACTTCATGATGACGCCACCGCTGGTCATCTTGGCTTTGAAAAAACTTGCGATCGTGTCAGCAGTCGCTTTTTCTGGCCAGGTCTGTCCTCTAGCGTCGCCAAGTATGTGGCCTCCTGCCCTTCTTGTCAGCACAGAAAACGATCTACGTCACCCCCGGCCGGTATGCTTCAGCCACCTCCGTGCCCTTCTGCTCCATTTGAAGCAGTCGGGATTGATTTGTACGGGCCTTTACCGTCAACACCAGATGGCTGCCGTTGGATTATAACCGCCGTAGATCATTTGACTAGATATGCGGAGACCGCTGCGCTCCGATCCGGTTGTGCCGAAGAAGTTGCTGACTTCGTGTTGCGCAATATCATCCTGCGGCATGGAGCGCCTCGTGTTCTGTTGAGCGACCGTGGCAGAACAATTCTTTCGCACATACTCGCCGAAGTTCTTCGAGCCGCCAATACTGTCCACAAAACCTGTTCCAGCTACCATCCACAAACAAATGGCATCACCGAACGTTTCCATCGCACTCTGTCCGATATGATCTCCATGTACATCAACCACAACCACAGCAATTGGAACGTAATTCTACCATTCGTCACTTTCGCATATAACTCCGCAGTCCAGCGCACCACCGGCTACTCGCCCTTCTTTCTGGTTTTTGGCCGTCAGCCCTCTTTTGCCATAGACACATTTTTTTTTCTCTGCTCCTGTTCCTGCTACTTCGCCGTTTCACGAACAGTTCGCTTTGCGTATAGCGCACTGCCGACGCATGGCCAGAGACCGCACGGAATCTCGTCAGCAAGAACGGAAGGCGCGCTATGACGCGACCCATCGCTCCGTCCAATTCTCCGAAGGAGACGAGGTGCTCCTGTGGACGCCTGTACGCACGCCTGGACTTTGTGAAAAGTTCCCACACCGTTACATTGGTCCTTACGTTGTCGTCCGACAGACTTCTCCAGTTAACTATTGCGTGACCCCAGCGGACACTTCAAGCGATCGTAGGCGTCGTGGAACAGAGATAGTTCACGTATCCCACTTAAAACCCTTTCAACGTCGACAGCGGTAATCATTCCCGGCCAGGAGGCCGCCTTCAACTGAGGGGGAAACATGTGAGCATAGGGACGTTATTGCCGGACATTATGCCCAAACGCAGCATAACCATCATCGCTTGATGATGGTTGGGTTTTTATGGCGCAAGGCCGACTAAGGGCAAAGAGCGCAAGAGAAAAGTTTATTTAATGAAGTGAAGTGGTTACCACAAAAAGGTAGGTATAACAAAACGTGTCAACCGAACATAGTAAAATTAGTTAAAGACAATGGTGATGGCTGGTGTATAGGGCCAGATTTGATTATGCGTGATAGGAAATGAGGTTTAAAAACTTAACGTCTGACAAATAATCAAACACACGTTTCACAGAAACACTGGCATCGTCACCTAGAAACAGCGATGGATGTAATGGGATGTGTTGTCTGTAGAGTTCTCTGAAGTGTTTGTGTCGTGTTGTCTGAAGTGCCTTACATTGTATGAGGGTGTGGATCACGGATAGGGCCTCTCCACACCTGCTGCACAGAGGTCTTGAAGATGCAGTGAGAAGGTGGGAGTGTGTTGCATGTGTGTGCCCTATCCGTAATCTGGCCAAGGCGACTTCATAGTATCTATTGCGTGTGTCGGTGGTGTATGGTCCCAAGTGAGGTTTTATTACGCGTAACTTGTTGTCTGTTTGTTCACTCCAGTGTGTTTGCCATGTTTTGCGAAGTTGTTGTCTGATGTGTGGTTTCACGTCGGTGTAGGGTAATGTGGTTATGTCTACTGTATTCAAGAGTGTAGCAGCAGCAGCCATTCGGTCCGCTGCTTCGTTCCCGGCTATACCACAGTGGCCAGGGACCCAGCAAAGAACCAGTTCAAATTTGCGTACATGCACAGACATAATACCCTTGACGATCAGATTGACAACGTCGTTTTTCGAAGGCATTGTTGACGACAGTGCCCGCACAACACTGAGTGAATCTGTATAGATAATGGATTGTGGGATGCGGCTTTGAAGTATATGATTAACAACAAGAAGTACACCATAAGCCTCTGCCGTAAAGATGCTAGTATAACTGTTCAGAGTTTTAGTGACATTAAGGCCGGGTCCATGCGCAGCACAGGACACAGAGGTGGAAGTCTTAGAGGCATCCGTACAAAATTAAGAACACTGATACTTCTGCTGCAAATACAAGTGCTGCAAAATTGCACATGTGGGAGCTCGGTGTTTATCTACACGTGTAAAAGATGTGTCGCATGACACAGGGCGGAGATGCCATGGTGCTATGAAATCTGTTACAGAACTTTGGATGGTGTCTAAAAAGGAGACAGCAAGCTCTGACGCTTCTTCTCTAACTCTGTAAGAGAAGGGCGCAGAGAACGATGGTCGATTTAAAAGGAGTTCACTCATGGATCTACCATGAAAAACTGATTTAAAAGGATGGTGAGGCATGGATGAAATTTTAAAAGCATAAAGGAGGTCTGTGTATGCTCGCTGACGTTGTAGGTTCCATTTGTTGCACTCGACATACAGGCTTTCAACTGGACTAGTTCGGAAGGCACCACACGCCAAGCGGAGCCCTAGATGAAGCACAGGGTCCAGCAATCTGAGGGATGTTTTAGTGGCTGACCCATAGACAACGCTACCATAGTCCAGTCGTGAACCTATTAGGCTGGTAAAAACACGTAAAAGAAGTTGTTTGTCAGCACCAAAAGAGATGTGCGACAGAACCTTCAGGATATTCATTGTTTCTAAGCATTTGTTTTAGTTGTTTTATGTGTAGGATGAATGTGAGCTTTTCATCAAAGATTATACCTAAAAACTTGTGTTCCTTTTTGACAGGAATAGAGGCACCGTGGAGTCGAATGTCTGGATCCGGCCGAATGCACGCCTCTTGGAAAACAGAACACAAGTGCACTTTCCTGGATTAAATTTAAAACCGTTGCTATCTGCCCAGCCGGCTAGCTTGTTCACACCAAGTTGCACTTGGCGCTCGCAGATAGACAAGTTACACGATTTGAAGGAGAGTTGAACATCGTCTACATAGATTGAACAGGAGATCGATGGTGGCAGTGCCTTCCGAAGAGAATTCATTTTTACAATAAACAAAGTGCAACTCAAAACACCACCTTGCGGCACGCCGTTTTCCTGCACATGAACCCTAGAGAGCGCAGCTCCAACTCGCACGCGAAACGTTCTTTCGGACAGGTAACTAACAAGCGTATTCATCATGTTACCCGACATGCCAAAGGACTTCAAATCGCTGAGGATGCCGTACCGCCAAGCAGTGTCGTACGCCTTTTCAAGATCAAAGAATACTGTCATACAGTACTGCTTATGGAGGAAAGCATCTTTAATATACGACTCTAACGCAACGAGTTGATCGCTTGTAGATCGCCCCGCCCTAAAGCACGCCTGGCAGCTCTCGAGAAGACCGTTGTACTCTAAGAAGTACACGAGTCTCCTGTTTATCATCTTCTCGAAGAGCTTACACAGGCCGCTTGTCAGGGCAATGGGTCGATAACTGGAGGGAGAGGAAGGGTCCTTCCCTTCCTTTAGGAAAGCCACTACTATGGCCTCCCTCCAAGAGCGTGTAATGTGCCTCGAAAGCCATATTTTATTGTATAGGTGTAAGAGTGTTTCAAGAGTGTCTGGGTGTAGGTGCTGTATCATGGTGTATGTAATCTTATCTGCGCCTGGAGCTGAAGGTTTGCACGTGCTCAGGGCAGCCCTCAACTCATAGAGAGTGAATTCAGAGTTGTAAGAAGTTTTTGTTTTGTCTTTGTCGTGTAAGGGCTTTTTTTCTGCAGATGTTTTGTGTTTCATGAAAGTGTTTGTGTAGTGTGCTGAACTGGACACGTGTTGGAAGTGTTGTGCGAGTGTGTCAGCCTGGTCTTCGAGTGTGTCCCCTGTTGTGCTAACCAGGGGCAGGCTGTGTGTCTGTTGTCCTTTGAGCTTGCGTATACGTGTCCAGACTTTGTGTCTGTGTATGAATTAATGGTTGTCAAGAAGGTGTGCCAACTCTCTCGTTTTGCCTCACGGCGCACACGTTTTCCAAACGCCTTGGCCCGTTTGAACAAAATAAGGTTACCCGACGTGGGGTACCGACGAAGGATACCCCACGCCTTGTTCTGGGACTCTCGCGCCCGCCTGCAGTCCTCATTCCACCACGGCCTCCTCTGGTTGCGCGGGGCACCAGAGGCGTGGGGAATGGACTTTTCGGCGGCGTCGAGGATGTGCGCCGTGAGGAGTTGGGTGGCTTCTTCAGCGTGTAGGTGTCCTATGGATGTGTGGTGTAGTTTCGATGTCTCTGTAAATGTGTTCCAGTTAGCTCGTGCTTCATTGAACCTATTATGGGAAGATGAACTGCTTGGGCGTTTACCTATATATGTTAGTGAAGTGGGGAAGTGGTCACTGCCATATGGGTCAGTGCCCACTCCCCACTCAAGACATGGAAAGAGAATTGCCGAACCAAGAGCCAAGTCAAGATTTGAGTATGTATTGTGTCTTATGTTATGGTATGTAGGCTGTTTCTTGTTGAAAAGGCATGCTCCAGAGGATGTTAAAAACTTCTCTATCAGGCGACCTCGGGCATCCGTGCGAGAAGAGCCCCAAAGAGAATTGTGTGCATTGAAGTCGCCTGTTAAGATGTACGGTTCAGGAAGCTGGTCGACCAGAGCCTCAAAGTCAGAGCTCAGAAGTGCAAGATCAGGAGAGATGTAGATGGAGCATACCGTTATCAACCTATTAAAAATTATTGTGCGGACGGCTACAGCCTCAAGGACGGTGTTCAAGGTGACAGGGTGGCATGCTAAGGATTTGCGGGCGATTATGGCCACACCACCAGAAGAGTGTGTGCAGCCATCCCTGTCTTTCCTGTATACCAGGTAATTATTCAAGAAATTTGTGTGTTTGGAATTCAGATGTGTTTCCTGGACACACATTAAACTTGGCTGGTTGGCATGCAGAATCTCATAAACGTCGTCAAGATTCTCTTCCCATTATGATGTGTTAGAGCTACTGGAGAGTGATTATTTATGTAGGGAGCTTTCGGGGCTTGGACTCTTGGAAGGGGTTTTCGGGCCTTCTCTACTGACCTGGACGTCGCAGCCCGTTCCTTCCGCTGCGATGAAAGCCGGAAGGGCTCGACGTCCATGTCGTCATCTGATGGCAAGGGCGTACCCAGCGGACTGGGCCCCCTTGACGTGGTACCCTTTCGGGCGTTCTTTGCCTGCGCTGCCAGTGCCGAAGGCGTGGGGAGCACGACAGATGGCACAGGCAGTGAGGCGGAGGAGGGGGTCGCTGCGACTGCCTCCATCTCCTCCGTGCCCTTGCGTGTGCTTTGGGCCGGTGGAGAGGAAGCAGTGGATGCAGCGGCATCCCCAACAGACGTTGTTGCCACCACAGCCGCTGCTGGGTGAGCGAGCGGTGCAGAGGCTGGTTGGGCTGCCTGAGGCAACCCTGGGGGGGGGGCGGGGGCGGGACCCAGTCCGACTCGCGGTACTGGGTCCCCGCCGAAACCAGACGCCGCTCCGCCCCCCGGCGAGCCGCGTCGGCGTACCTCCCCAGGGGGAAAGAGGCGAACCTCTTCCGCGCCTCTGGGAAGGTGATGTTTTCTGTCACTTTTAGATGGATTATTTTCTTTTCCACTTGGAATTTCTCACACTTCCTGGAGTAGGCCGCATGAGGGCCCCTGCAGTTTGCACATGTGAGGTTGTCAGAATTGCAATTGTCAGTGGGGTGGTCCTGAGCTGCACATTTCGCACAGGTTGTTTTGCCGCGGCAAGAGGTTGTGCTGTGCCCGAACCGCTGGCACTTAAAGCAGCGGCGCGGGTTCGGTATGTACGGGCGAATAGAGCATCGGATGTAGCCTGCATTTATATATTGCGGAAGTGTCGAACGGTTGAAGGTCAGGATAATGTGTTTGGTGGGGATTATCTTATCGTCCCTGCGCATCGTGATGCGGCGCACAGCTGTGACGCCCTGGTCCTTTAACCCTTCAAGAAGGTCGGAATCTGTTTCTGTAAGGAGATCCGACTCTGAAATCACACCCTGGGAGCTGTTCAGGCTCCGGTGGGGCGTGATCTTGATGTCCAGATCATGGATGCGAGTTTGGGCAAGAAGTGTGCGGGATTGTTTTTCATTGTTGTGTTCGACAAGGATTTCTCCTGTCCTGAGCTTTTTGGCTTCATACTTTTCACCTAATGTGCTTTGTAGAAATTTAGAGACAAGGAATACCGACAGTGAAGCGACGGGTCTCATTGGGTCAGCTGACTCGATCACAAAAAACGAGAATAGTTATTCATGTTTGTTGAAAGGACAGTTGTTGACAGAGGTGGGAATGAAACTTCGGTGCGGCCCCTTTTCGGGGGCCGATCACGTCTGGGGGGGGGTTTAGAAAATGCCATATATCATAGTATAGAAGCAGGGGACGGGGGTACTTTCTTCTTTGACTTTACCCTGATGGTCAAAGAGGTCCCGGAGCTCCCTGCCTGGTGAACAGACAGTGTTACAAAATGTGATCTGGTTGGTTGGAAGACGACGACACCGAAGTGAAGACGAGCAGCGACCGCACGAGAAGCGAGGCTCGTGACATCTTCTTCCTCAATCGAATAACGCTAGCCGCTTGAAAGCCGTGAATAAAGCGGTGTCCTCTAACCCGCGCCTGCTTCCTGGTTTTCAACAATTTGGTGCCGTGACCAGGATGAAAGGATTACACCGTTGGAGACCCCTACCGAAGAAGCAGGCCCATTGAAGAGGTCACAACGGTCACGAACGGCGCATCGAATCAGCTCCCGCCAGAGCCATTTCTACGTACCGAGCCCCATCATGGATCGTCCGAAACGGAAGCGTAATGTGCTTCGCGCCTCGACTACAAGGGTCATCAGCGAGATGATGTCCATGATGGAGGTGACTCCACTACCGACCGGTGAGCTGGCTGAGCAACTTCATATGCTTAAACGGAAAGAGGCTGCTTTAACCAAACTAGACAAAGAGATAGAGGACCTCGTTCCCGATGACGAACTAGACGATGAAGTGGCAACTGTAGAAGATTACAGAGATTCTATTGCACGCATGGTCTTCCGCGCTGAAAGACATCTTCCAGCCGCATGCACTCTAACGACTAACGGTGTGGTACAGGCCGCAACGTCACCTCAAGAACGAGTTCAAGTTAAATTGCCCAAACTTGAGATCCAACCTTTTGAAGGAGAATTCATACGGTGGCCTGCATTTTGGGACCAGTTCGAGTCAACGATACATAAGAACCTGTGCCTAACAGACGTTGACAAATTCAAGTATCTTCGCAGTTACCTGAAGGGGAAAGCGCAAGGCGTAATCAGCGGATTGCCTACAACTAACGACAGCTACCCCTTAGCCATCGAACTGTTGCAGCAACGTTTTGCAGACAAAACCTTCATAATTAACGACCACATGAGCAAACTGCTAAATCTCCCGAAAGTGACTTCCTGCGAAGACTTGAGCGACCTTCAGACGCTTCATGAGCGTGTACACACTCATGTTAGATCACTTAAGAACCTCGGAGTACATATTGAGTCGTACGGCATTATGTTGAAGACTGCACTATTGCAGAAGTTGCCCTATGAGCTCGTGCTTAGGTTCAACCAGTTAACGTTAACGACGCCACAAGCACAGGGAAAAGAACAGGCTGGTGAAGTATCGACGTTACTCGAACTTTTGAACCTGGAAGTGCGAAGTCGGCAGATCACTTCACTAATGACGGGATCAGACATGCCTGCCGGAACAAAACCACACCGGAACCAGGTCAAAGAAAACATGCAAGGTTCTTCTTCCGCACTAACGTTAACGATATCCCGCCATGGATGTCTTCTCTGCGAATCGAACTACCACCTCACAGAAGACTGCCGCACTCAAATTACATTAGAAGAAAAGAAAGCGAAATTGCGAAAACAAGGTTGTTGCTTTCGCTGCGCCAGCACTTTCACCGCGCCAAGAATTGCAAAAATGCAAGAAGCCTCTCATGTCGGAATTGCAAAGGACGCCACATAACTTCCTTGTGCGATCCAAATTGGAAACGACCAACCCCAGAAAAACTGACGACTATGTCCACATCGACGGCTGAATCAGAGACGTCCCAGGAAACGGGTTTTGGGTTTACAGTGCCTGGAGACGCGAAATTTTCAAAAGAAGTGACATGTTCGCACGTAGCAACTGAAGAGCCAGTGTTTGAGCAGGAAAAGGCTTCTTGGGAGGTGGATCAAGCAAGAATTACAGACAAAGGAGGATGTTCCAAAGAACGTCCACGGGCCTCACAAGTCCTCACCGAAAACGAACGAAAAGCAGAATATTTATGCTCCACTTCAGCGCCTGAAGCTTCATCGGCTGAGACACTTTGTGCAAGATGGAAGCATGGAGAGCACCTTTTTGACAGACCATGGCAACTAGGCCGCCGGAACAAAGACCTGCTCTTGTTGAGCCCTGCGGAAATGACTCCAAGGAAGTCTCCAGTTCTTCTCGACTACGGACGCACCAATCAATCGCCCATCCATTGCCAGGTTCAAGATTTTAGCCACCTGAAGCCAATCAGATCCATATTATTGCGCCGGCCCGGAGCCTGTTACAAAATGTGATCTGGTTGGTTGGAAGACGACGACACCGAAGTGAAGACGAGCAGCGACCGCACGAGAAGCGAGGCTCGTGACATCTTCTTCCTCAATCGAATAACGCTAGCCGCTTGAAAGCCGTGAATAAAGCGGTGTCCTCTAACCCGCGCCTGCTTCCTGGTTTTCAACAGACAGGGAGCCCATCCGCCGGAGCTTGACCTGGGCTCCGACGGCCACCGTTCGTGGTTTCTAATCCTCCACCTATAAACACATCGCCACGGTTGGATCCAGCTTATGTTTGGGGGCTCGGGGTCCGCGGTATTGCCAGTACCGTCACCAAGATTGCTCAAGGTGCCCCGTGCGGGGAACCATCATCGCTTGCATTGTGGACACTAAGGGGTGTGTTTCCCGTTTAGTCATGTCTTTGCACCCATCGCTATTATCATCTGTAAATGATCATCATCATCCCCTCGCTTCGACTGCGGACGAACGTCTGGGCTCGGCGACCGAATAAAGGCCTTCTTGCGAAACGCCGTCTCTCAGTATGTATTGTGTCCTATGTTATGGTATGTAGGCTGTTTCTTGTTGAAAAGGCATGCTCCAGAGGATGTTAAAAACTTCTCTATCAGGTGACCTCGGGCATCCGTGCGAGAAGAGCCCCAAAGAGAATTGTGTGCATTGAAGTCGCCTGTTAGGATGTATGGTTCAGGCAGCTGGTCGACCAGAGCCTCAAAGTCAGAGCTCAGAAGTGCAAGATCAGGAGAGATGTAGATGGAGCATACCGTTATAAACCTATTAAATATTATTGTGCGGACGGCTACAGCCTCAAGGACGGTGTTCAAGGTGACAGGGTGGCATGCTAAGGATTTGCGGGCGATTATGGCCACGCCGCCAGAAGAGTGTGTAAAGCCAACCCTGTCCTTTCTGTATACCAGGTAACTATTCAAGAAATTTGTGTGCTTGGAATTCAGATGTGTTTCCTGGACACACATTAAACTTGGCTGATTGGCATGCAGAATCTCATGCACGTCGTCAAGATTATTCAGAAGGTCTCTGCAGTTCCATTGAACTATGTTTTCTCTTACCATTATGATGTGTTAGAGCTACTGGAGTGCGACTATTTACGTAAGGTCTTTCCGGGCTTGCACTCTTGGGAGGGGCTTTTCTGCCTTCCCTGGAAGGACCCGCTCATATCTCTGCAAAGCAGACAGGAAGGGTCCCACTTCCATCTCATCATCAGATTTGGAAGGGGTACACGGCGTTCCGGACCTCCCAGACTTGGCACCCTTTCTGGTGCCCTTAGTTTGAGCCGCGACCGCCGAGGGCGTCAGGAGCACCCCGGGTGGCACAGGCGGTGCGGCGGATGTGGGAATTGCTGCAGTTTCCTCCGTCTCCATCTCCTCCGGGCACTCGCGTGTGGTTTGGGCCGGTGGAGAGGAGGAAACGGTGGGTGCAGCAGCATACCCAACGGACGTGGATGCCACCACAGCCGCTGCTGGCTCAGCGAGCAGTGCAAAGGCGGATTGGGCTGCAAGAGGCAACCCAGGGGGGGGGGGGGGCGGGACAAGTTCGACTCGCGGTACTGGGTCCCCACCGAAACCAGACGCCGCTCTGCCCCCCGGCGAGCTGCGTCGGCGTACCTCCCCAGGGGGAAAGAGGCGAACCTCTTTCGCACCTCTGGGAAGGTGATGTTTTCGGTTACCTTCACGTTAATCATTTTTTTTTCAAGATGAAACTTTTCACAAGCGCGAGAGTACGCTGCGTGTGGACCCTGGCAATTCGGGCAGGTGAAGTTGGTTGCAGTGCAGTTGTCGGAGAGATGATCATGCGGGGCGCATTTGGCACATGTTGTTCTGCCGCGACAGGAGTGGTACCATGCCCGAACCTCTGGCACTTGAAACAGCGCCGCGGGTTCGGGATGTACGGCCGGACAGAACAACGGATGAAACCTGCGTTGACATGCTCGGGCAGTGTGCAGCAGTCGAAAGTCAGGATCAGATGTTTGGTGGCTATTTCTTTTCTCTCCTTATGACGATGCGTCTTACTGCTGTCACGCCTTGATCTTTTAGGCCTTCGAGCAGATCGGTCTCCGTCTCGGTTAGGAGGTCTGGCTCAGATATCACACCCTGGGAGCTGTTGAGGCTGCGGTGGGGTGTGACTGATATCCAGGTTTGCCATGCGGGTTTGGCTCATGAGAGTTGTGGCTTGCTGCTGTGTTTAACCTCAACTAAGACCTCACCAGTTCTTAGTTTTTTAGCATTGTATGTCTTCCCAAGGATAGATTCAGGAAACTTGGATACAAGGAATACGGATTGTGAAGAGCCTTGGATTTGTCAACCGATTCAACTATCAAAAAACGTGGGTAGTTGTCGGGTTTCGGGGGAGTTAATGGCAGGAAGAGGTGGAAAAGAATCTTCGGTGCGGACCCTTTTCAGGGTCCGATCAGGTTTGGAGGGGTTTTTTCGATTTACCATATGGCATAGGAAAAAGCAGGGGACGGGGGTACTTCCTTCGCTCGGGTTACCCTTATACCGATAGAGGTCCCGGAGCTCCCTGCCTGTGAAACAGACAGGGAGCCCATCCGCCGGAGCTTGACCTGGGCTCCGACGGCCACCGTTTGAGGTTTCTACCCTTCACCTTAAAACACATCGCCACGGTTGGATCCAGCTTATGTACGGGGGCGCGGGGTCCGCGGTGTCGCCAACACCGTCACCAACATTGCTCAAGGTGCCCCGTGCCGGGCCGCCGTAACGTTAAATGTTACGTTAACCAGCCGTAACTATTACCAGGTAACGTAATTTCACTGGTTTCGTCTCTAGAAGACGAATTGCATAGTAGAAACATCAGCCATTGCAATATTCTTGGACATCAAATTGTCATTCGATTTAGTTTTCCATGATGCGATCCTAGCATCCCTTGCTGCTCTTGGCTTCGGGGGAAAACTTTGCGCGTGGATATCAAGCTACCTACAAGGGCGAGAACTCTTCATGTGCACTCCGAAAGGCCCAACGTCCTACTACGCTAATAAACAAAAAGGGGGTGCCTCAAGGGGCCGTCTTGAGCCCTCTCCTTTTCAACCTGACGCTCATCCACCTAAAGCGAGTCCTCCCGCATGGCGTACATGTCACACGGCCGAAGATACCGGTGCCGTCACGGCCGAAGATACCGGTGCCGTCACCTGGCAGCGACCGTGAAAAACACACGGACATGCGCAGTTAAGATGTCGGGATCGAAGCTGTATGTCCCGCTGCGATAAGTTGCCCTCTGCTCGCTCGCATGCATGCCTTGTCGCCAGGCCGCAAGAGCGCTGAAATGCAGCGCGAGATGAAGAGCTCCAGTGATGCAGCGCGAGATGGTATCTGCGGTCACTGTGTGTTCGGCTCACACGAGCGCCTGCTCCCCGTGTGTGCCGGCGCCACAATGCCGGCGCCACATTGCGGGGAGCAGTAACTTGAGCAAATAACGATGGACACCTGGGTGACGCCCAAACAATGCTCACTGCTGCCCGCTCCGCAGATTTTTACAAACACTAAGGTGCCTGCCCCCCCCCCCAAAAAGATAAAAGCGGGCAGCCAAAATTGTTGGCAAAGGCAACTGGCCTATAGAATGGTTGGACCTGCCTATCTTCTTAATTTTTGCTAATATTACAATTCTGCCAGTAATTTTCCTTGCCTACACAATGCTTGCCATTAATGTATGTAACGTTCCCCTTTATTGGGTCGAGTTCACAAAGTAGACAAACAGTCCGGTTCTCGTCCTTTCACCTCCTCTTCTTCCTCCTCCTCTGGAGGAGGAAGAAGAGGAGGTGAAAGCTCCTCGTCGAACTCTTCCTCTTCCTGTTACACAGGCCGCCCCTCTGTTGTCAACCCTCCTGGGTTGATGCGGCACTACGCTGCACATAGACGCAGCTTCCACGATGTTATTAGGTCCATTGTAGCATATGTACTTCAAAATTCCTTGTTTGCGAGCAGTCTTCACAACCATGTAGGGCCCTGAAAAAGGAGCCTTTGAGCCGCCCTTTTGGATGGGACAAATTCAGTATATAGGTCAAGGCTTGATTGTCTGTGAATAATCTGAAGCGTCGGCCCTCCAAGTACGTTCGGAAGTAACGTAGTGCCATCACTACCGCCAGGGCCTCTTTTTCCGTCGTAGAGTAATTAATCTCTGCCTTGGTAAATGTGTAAGAATAATAACCAATGGCCCTGAGCTGTCTTTTCGGTGATTCCTTGTCATCTCTTTGGTACAAAATCGCCCCGGCTCCGTAATGGGATGCATCTGTGGTCAGTTCAAACGGTTTGGTGAAATCTGGGAGCGTCAACACTGGGTCCGACGATATAATCTTTGTAAGCTCCTGATATGCGCTGTCGCATTCCTTGGTCCATTCAAAGGGAACATCTTTCTGCGTCAATGCTGTGAGGCATTTCGACTTAGTGGCGTAATCCTTGATGAATGCCCTGAAGTGGCCGGCGAGTCCTAGGAAGACGCGTAGAGAATGCACATCATGGGGCTTGCATAGCTGTAGAATTCGCTTGACGGATTCCTCTTTCGTGCTTTTCGTCTTGCCATCAAAAACTCTTCCCAGAAAGACAACGGAATTTTTAAAAAACTCACTCTTCTTGAAATTAATCTTCAGTTTAGCTTTACAAAGGGCGTCTAGCACCTGTGAGAGATGTGATATGTGCTCACCTCTGCTCCTGGAATAGATTATTATGTCGTCGACGTACACTCCACAAAATTGTCCAGTGAACTCTTGTAGGATGGTGTCCATCATTTTCTGGAACCATGCTCCAGAATTCTTCCATCCGAAGGGGAGTCTGTTGTACTCATATGTACCAAAAGGAGTCACGAATGCAGTGAAGTGCTTGTATTCCTCCTGAAGTGGTACTTGCCAATACCCTTTGCACAGATCGACTCGAGAGAACCGAGAGCGACCGCCGATTTCATTGATGATGTCGTCTATTCTTGGCATTGGGTACGGGAACAGGTCAGTCTGGCGATTCACAAGCCTGTAGTCTGTGCACAGCCTATATGTACCATCTTCCTTGAGAACCGTTGTGATAGGTGACGCAAATGTTGATGCGGAAGGTCGGATGATACGATACTCCAGCAGACTTTGCAGTTCAGTTTTTAGCCACTTCTTTTTTTCGTAGGACATGCCATATAGTTTTTTTCGTACACCAGTAACATCGCGCAGTTGAAACGGCACTTACATGACTGCTGCGGCTGGCGGATAAGTGCCTACACACAAAAGTTCAGGATATTGGGAACAGACGTTCTCGCTATTCGTGACCAGCCTGATGGACGGCTTTGTCTGCGCGCATATCGTCTCAGTGGGATGGTCAACGAGCACCTCATCCTTCCAAGAAAGGTTGAGCCTCAATCTCTTCATGTCAGGACGGGCTAGGATTAAATTAAACTTCGCGTCGTCTATTAGTAATGCTTCTACGAGCACTTTACTTCCCTGGTACTCGACGTCGACGCGCGTCCATTTATCAAGCACCCTAGCAGTCCCATCGTAGCCATGTACCTGGACAACCCTACCAGGAAATATGTCATCTGGCGAGGCACGTCCTGTACTCATGATGCTCACTGATGCTCCGGTGTCCACTAAAACGTTTTCAAGTCGCCCGCTGACATACATTGGTGCATACAGCAAATTGGATTCAGATTTAATTAAGTACACAGTCTCGCTTGGGGTCTTTGGGTGGGACCGATCACCCTCTTTTAGTCGCTTTTTGGCTGATGAGCACCACTAGGCTTGCCGACCGATAGTATGGCATTCCGAGCAGTGTCGTACTGTCGGGTCTGGCCTATTGGCGGCAGAAGGTCGACGCAGACGTCCCTCAGCGCATGGAGGACTCCTTCCGCTGTGGTAGGAGCCCTTGGAAGAACCTGGCGTTGAACGGCTTTCGTCATACCATGGATGATGAGTGGTACAATGGACGACTCGGGGAGATTAGGATCGGCAAGCTGCAGGAGTCTTCGCTTCTCGTAGAAGTAATCCACCAATGTCCCCTCCTTGTGTTTGAAGAAAATGGCCTGATCCCAACGCTCAACGGGGTTCAAGTCGAATGCGCGGATGAAGCTGGCTCGCCAGTCAGCCCAGGGCTTGTCAGCGTTCCCTACCATCCGCAATTCATACCACTTCTTCGCGTTCCCCGAAAGGTATACTCGTAGGTTATTTATGCGATCAGAGTCTATTATCCAGTGATTGTTGGAGCACGCGTATTCGTAGAACTGAATCCATGCCGCGGGACTTGAGGTGGTATCATAAAAACAATCAGGCTTAACTTCCTGTCTGCACCTGGACGGATCACGACTCAATTCCATGAAAGACATAAATTGCTGTTGCTGCTGAAGTTGTTGTTCTTGCAAACGCAAAACCTGTTCCATGATACGCGTGAGTTCCTCTGGATGGTCTGACCTTGCGTTCACTGATTCACTTGGCTTAATCACCCAAGCTTGAAAATCAGCGGCGCGCATGTTCACCTTGATGTTACTCTTCAACGCTAGCACGTCTAGCGTCAGATTAGCTTTCGTGGCAAGGAAAGATATGAAGTCAGGTGTGCTGACCTTTTCTGGGAGGATCACGGTCGCATCATCCCCGTCCTCTTGGTAACCGTTGACCACCAGACGACCATCTTCACGCTGGGTCAGATTGAACAACACCCACATTGTCCGGAATAGTCGGCTGCGCCAAATGTAACGTTCCCCTTTATTGGGTCGAGTTCACTAAGTGGACAAACAGTCCGGTTCTCGTCCTTTCACCTCCTCTTCCTCCTCCTCTGGCTGCTGCCCAGCTCCTCGTCGACCTCTTCCTGTTACAATGTATATAACTGGACACGAATTCTGGCGGCATATCTATTGTTTGCTACTAGCACCGCATCCTCAAAATGACTCATCCAGGGGTGAGACAGCTGAATCAGATTTGGGAGCAGTTTTTGGAGCAGTGAAATCTCGATTTTGGAGCAGAAGAACCTTGATTTGGAGCAGTTAACGACATTGATTATGTCACCTTATGTGCCTAAAAAATCACATTTTTGGCATACCGGGGGGAAGAGTGCACTTTTTAATCGGTTTTGACCGCACATAACACTGAAATAGCCTTTCAATAAAGTTTGTTCTACCAGAGTATCACAAGGTACGAACTGCACTTCATTTTTACAAACCATTTTTAAACTCTTAGGCTCTACACATAGATAGCGTGGATGGAGGTCTGTTGAAAAAATGGAAATGAAAAACTAAGCAATCGTAAGGCATTTTTTATTATCATGCGAACGCCTAAAGTATTATTTTTGTAATCCCAGACTCGGCTTTAAGCACAAGTGTAGAGCCATGGCAAAAGTTGCGCAAAGCGAGGTGACAGTCGTCGCACCCCACCAGCTTTCCCATTTCAATCCCCAAGGTGCACGTTCACTACGATCGTAATTTGAGTAACGTTGGTATGTTTAGCGACCTCCCTTTTGACATTGAATTTAACTTCAGGCAGATGACCATTATTAATAGCCCGTCCCGCTACCGGACACTGCTTGAACATTTGCGGCGATGTAGCCAGCTGCGTCGCCCCTTCTGCAGTGTCCCATCCCCGCCGCTCGCAAGCTCGCTGTCAAAGGCAGCAATAACTCAGCCTTTTAAAACGCCGCAATAAGTCCGAAATTTTACTTCAAGCACGCACCGCACCTCACACTCATGGCCGAAACACGGCGAATTCGCCGGCACCACGTTGCTTTTGATGAAATCAGTCTTTCGAGTGGCGCAACTTCCCGTAACAGTTCAAACGACTAATTGTACCCTCCCCCATAACCAAAACCACGGTAGAAATCTTTGAAGAGCTCTCTGTCTGACCTAGAGTGAACTAGCCTGAACCACGAGCAACTGCTTCCACTGCCGGCCATGTTTTCCAATCTTCACCACACCAAGATGGCAGCGCCCAGTGAGATCGTTCCGGAGATACGGCGCTCCGAAAATTGCCGTTTTTTCATAAACTTGAACAAGTTTTGCCGCCTCAGTAAACATTATGATTTCTATACAGGACTTTGCAATGGTTTTCGATGGGAAAGCTTTAAAAACGTCCAGAATATAACATCCGCAACCCGACATTGTGACTTTTGAAAAAACTGTTGCGGGGACAATTTTATGCGTGTTTTTTTATTGATTGATCAATAAAACTTTTACGAACACCATCACCTTGGGGGTGCTAAAAAATTATGCCGTCTAAAAGCATTTTTCCCCACTGAAACTGGCGGAAACTGGCGGCTCTGAGACTGTTTTGGAGCAGTTTGGCGCAATTTTTCCAATTTTCAAGCTTTTGGAGCAACCTGGCGCAGGAAAACAAATTTGTATCGAAACTGCGCAATATGCCCAGCTGTCTCACCCCTGCTCATCCAGCTCATTGTTCAGTGCCCGGGCCACTGCACCACGAACGCAAAACAATGCAGCGCCATCAGAAGTGAGGCGGCATGCATTTATTTTGGCTTCATTTATGTTCGCTTGTTTTCTTCGAGAAAGCATGATGAGCTAATAGTATGCCTTACGAGAGCGTGCACACGTTTCCCACGCAAGCACTGGCTGCAGCTAAAAACAATTACACGCCGCACTGCTCTCAACGCGACCAACATCTTCAGCTGCAGCAGCGCTGGTATACTTTCAGTGCTTGCGGCGCTCTTCCGGCATGGCGACAAGGCAAGCATGCGAGCGAGGAGAGGGCAACATATCCGCAGTGGGGCACGTACCCTCGCACCCGACATCTCAACTGCGCATCTCCGTGCGTTTTCCACGGCCGCTGCCAGGTAACGGCACCGGTACCTTCGGCCATGCACTCTGCGGTTCGTATTTGAATTGTCCATGACTGTACGTACTTAAAGATTCCTCGGAATCTTAATAGACCGTAACCTTTCGTGGGCTCCGGAGGTTAAAAGGCTCTGTACGCAAATATCGGCGATGTCAAAGATCGTCGGGCATCTTGCCGGCAGTTGACGGGGCAGTGACTGTCGCGCCATGATACTGCTCAGTAAAACCTATATCGACGGCGTACTGCGCTAGACTCCCTGTCCTCCAAAATCTGTCACCCTCAAGCAGAAAACAGCGAGATGCAGCAAGAAACAATTGCCTTCGTATCTGCCTCGGACTTCCCAGAGGGTCGTCGTGCTTCGGTACTGTCGCTGAAGCTGGCTAGGCTCCAAGAAACCGTGCGGATGCATCCATACAAAAAGACGCATGATAGAAGATGGCAACACAAGCTTTGGTTGAACATTCAAAACATTGCATCTTTCCATTCCCTCCCAGGCACCTAATTCAATGCCGCCTTATTTCCTGCCCTGGACCATTTCGCCACTGCAAATTAGATGCACCATCCTGGGAATTGGCTCTAAAAAGAATATGCCTCAAAGCGGCTTGCTACAGTTGACACTTGGCCCCATTATCCGGCTATACTCCGTCACGAACTAAGTTTTTACAGACGGCTCATGTACGCTTGATCGTAGTTAGAGGTTCTCTCATCGCCTTGAGCGGGCTACGTCATCAATATCAGCCGAGCTTCACGCCATCCAGGAAGCCGCCAGGGGAATGGACCATCTTCGCCAGTTCCAAGGCAGCCCTCCAAAGTCTACTGCGCAACGACTGCTTCAGCATCCACAAGCACGCCTCTCTTGAAATATTTGACTTGCACCACCTAGCCAAAGACATTTGGCACCAAGTGACATTACAGTGGCTTCCAGGCCACTGTGGTATTCTAGGGAACGAGAAGGCAGATGAAGCAGCTCGCATGGGCCTTCAAATGCATAATATATGAGGAAGGTCTTCTTCACCACGCATGACGCCTCAGCTCAGCCGTCTCTGGTCTCTTCGAGAGCACCATTATGCCTTCTTGCACTGCGTACAAGCTCATTATGCCTTCTTGCACAAGCTCAGGATTAAGCTGCCAGAGCGACTTCCGCGCCGACTAGAAATGGCAGCGCTCACAAAAACATACCTGTTTCGACTCGGTGCAACCTCCAATCCGTAGTGTGATAACTGCGGACCGCCGGAAACCGCGGAACACCTACTGTTAGAGCGCCCCGCTTACATGGTCGCAAGGTGCCGCTTGGAGCAGAAGATTGAGCACCTATGCCCAGGACCAATCAGCTTAAAGGGAAACTGAGGCAGTTTTCAATCTGCTGAATACACAGAAATTCGGAAGCGTTGACCTTAAAAACCTTACCTACGAGGTCTTTTTCTTTTTCTTTGGTTGAAATAGCGGCGTAATAGGCGAATAAACAAGCGCCATCGCCACGCCCCCGCGACGCGCAGAGCGCAGGGGAGGAGGACGGCACGAGAGTGAAAGGGGTCGTGGTGACGTCGTCGTGAGGTGCGATCGGCAGCCGCGGCAAGTGTTCGGCCCCTGCTGCTGCCTTTCTCAGTGCCGTCCGCCAGCGCTTGCTTTCCTGGGCCCCGTGCTGTGTTTTCTTTTTATTTAGCAACTAGTAGTGGAAACAGTGGAAACTTTTTCAGTGCTGCGTTGTACTGCTTCACAATCGTACCGAGGAAGCGGAGTAACCATGCCGAGGTTCTGCTCGGCATTCGGTTGCAACAGCACCTATGGCTGCGATAAAGCGGTCTTCACAGCTTCCCGCGGTAGCCTAAACTCGCTGCTCAGTGGGTTGCTACTGTAAAGAGGGAACACTTCAAGCCCACAAAGGCGAGTGTGTTGTGTTCTAGACATTCCCAGACAGGCTGCTTCCAGGCAGTATCGGGGTGCCATTCTGTCGAAGTGCAACCTCCAGCACAGCCCTGTTGAGGCACACATATTTTAGTTTTCTGGTGGTTGTGGCGCACCTAGGGTGCATTTGCCTCTCTCGAACCTCCCGTGTCTCCTGGCAACAGCAGCAATCTTCTTCGTCGGTCATTGTAACGCAGTGCGCGCATGAGCACCTGTCATGAAAACGTGGTTATCGTGATATGAGTGCCTCAGAAGGGACCACTACTGGCTAAAGCGTTTCAATATAGCTCATGCTGAACTAAGTGACGACGCCACTGCAGTTACAAAAGCCCCAGCGGCGGGATATCGGCTCTAAAATCTGGAACAGCAGTGGTGACGTCGCAAAAAACAGCTGTGAGGAGCGGCTCTCTCTAATCAAAATTGGAGTATCGTGTCGCCACTGCACGACTGAAGCCGTTCGTGCGTACTGGCGTGTGCGCTGCTTGTACTGTATGTACTCCTCAACTTCTTGTTGGATCAAGGACAAAGAAAAAAAAGCTGTGCACTGGTGCCGCGGCAGTAATAATATGGATGTTATGGATGAACCTCCGGCGAAAATACCTCTGTAGCACTTAAAATTTGCATATAAATTAATTCGTACGTCAGCAGAAATTTAACCTCCTCTAATAAATAAGGCCTTACTTTGCACCATGGTACCGCAATTTCGAGAAACACGGTGCAAGAAAAGGGAAATTAATTGTTGTGGCTTAAGACGCCACTCGTTGTTTCGAAGGAAATTTTCCATTGCAAAGGTAGTTGCTTTTCAAAATCAGCGCAGAAAATGATTCACAAATTGCATACGCAAACCATACCCCTTAAAAAAACCCGCTCAAAAAAAAAAAAAAAAACCTGACCTCGCCGGGAATTGAACCCGCGAAGTTGGCGCACGGGCGCGACGCGCGAGAGCACTGCGCCACCGCACAAACGGCGACACGATGCAAAATAGCCTAGGTAATAGATGGAGGCTCATCCTTCCGTGTCATACGTCGGTGTTTACTAGCTGGTTTACAGAATTCCTGGCTGGTAAACTGAAATTTCTTTAATAGCGCTTGCACAGCAAGGTTCCCCGGAGCCCCCACAATAGCTTATCGCCATCAACTCCGCTGCTTCGCGAAAGCGCTCGCAAAAATGTGTGTGCGCGGCTGCGACTGCGATTTCCCACTGCGGGGATAGCGCTTGCCGTACTTTGGTTTTACGTTTCACGTTAAAAACCTTTGCCGATATTGATTCCTTATTACCCAAATTACCCTACGTAACTCTTCTTCTGCACGAAACTGACCTTACATTTTGTACAGGCGAGCCGATCGCACACGCATTTACAGCTTGCAGCTCCGGGGTAGCGGCGTCGCCGAAGAGCACAGCCGAAGCGTCGAAAGCCAAAATACGGATTGCATTAGCGCTAGTGTTGAGTTGCATGGGCTTCGTGGACCTTACTGAGTTTATTACACTCCAGAAACTGTCAAAATAGAGCCGCATTCATTGCGGCACGAATGTTGTCGGGGAGCAGTTTTCGCTTCTCGGTCGATTCCCGACGACGCGTCGGGCGACCGGTCGGGTGACCGATTTTGTTGGTTTCTTCGGTCGGCGAGTCAGTCACCCTACGGCGACTTTCCATCGGCCGACGTGTTTGTGTCGCCGTCGGCGTAGTATGACAGCGCGGTCGGGCAACTCGGCAGTTGGCCGATGGTTTGGCGCCTCAGCGGTTTCCCAGGCGGGTGAACGTTGCCGGTTGGGACAGGTATTCCTCGGAAGTGTTGTTACCGTCGCCGGCACTTGTCGCCGTCGCCGCTCGTGCACGGGCGAGAGGCTCGAACAGTACGGGTGTACGATAAACTCACTACTCGGACTGGCCATCGTGGGATCAATTAAACAAATGCAAATTTAGCGTTTTCTACCGCGACGACCCGCTGGGAACGCGTTTCGTGCTCCGCCTCCTCCGAGGGTCCTCACGACGACGTCACGAAGACTTGACCAATCACGAACGGCGGTGAGTGCCCCTAGGCACCCGTTGTTCATTTTTGCAAAATTAAGTGCTTTGTAATAGTTTATGCCAAGTTTTGACTTGATTTTCGAGTTCTCTGTATGAAAAATAATAAAATGGGAGCAAAAGCTCTTTTTCAGTGCTTCAGTATCCCTTTAAGAGTACTCCTCGGTCCATGGCCCTCCCCTTCAGCTCAACGCAAAGCACTAGTGGCGTTATTTGAACACCTGGATGAGATCGGTGTCACTGAACTGATTTGACATACTACGGAGATCGTGATGCTCATTGAACTGTTCCCACAAACTCCATGATGTCTGCTTTTTTTCCTTACTTCTTTTCCGTCCTGTTATCTTATAGGGTGTATTCACAAGGCCTTGGACCGCGCGGCGGCGCTACCTGCGCGGCGGCGGCGACGCCATACTTGAGGTTGCACTCCGCCGCGCGGGCAGCGCGTTTCCCGACGCGAAACGTTGTTTGCGGCGCGGTGCTGGCAAGAACGTTCGTGTGGACGGTGTTTTTCTCTGTGTGATTCGTGTGTTTGAGAATGCCTCGTCGTAACGAATAGCCAGCATTGTTTTCGCTGCGAAATTACGGATGCGCTGTTAACGTCTTACAACCGCAGACCCGAAGCATGCCGAATGACGAAAGCAAGCGCGCCGTTTTTGTTGTTGTTTCGAAGCGAAGGCCAGCGCAGTGCTTGAAGACGGTATGATTTAGCACGACGAATGCAACTGTCCGATGGTTTGACAGGCGCGGACAGCGGCGTGCATAACCCTGTCCGTTTTGGCGATTTCGCGCTATCTCGATCGGTGTACATGTCATCCCCGTGCGCCGATTTCCTTATTTGCTCCGTTGCTTGAAGCGACCGTTGCGCGAGTTCAGAAAATTTCTTCACCCAAGACTGCGGCGATATTTGATGTAGTGGTGGCGTGTGAGATGAGGAGCTGGTTTTACCGTGCCACCCAGGCATGTTGCGCGCTTCTTAAGGAGTATGAGAGATGGCGAGGTTCTCTGGCGACAGTGTTTTGTGCGTTGAAAGCACAAAGGTCGTCCATTTGAGCTCCTAATGAAGCGGAACAATTACGCACAGGGTCTGGGTGGAAACCATCGCGGGGTAAGTACGTGATAAAATGAGGTATGGTGGCGACGACAAAGATCCCAGCGATTATTTTCAAGTCTTTTTTCTTTCGGTAAAGACGAAGCGGAAATTATAAGCAGAACAAGCCTTGCTACTTCATAATCAGCGCAGAGACAAGTGATAAAGGTTGGTCTAGTTTGTCCCTGCATACATTAACGTTTTAGTCTCTACGCTGTTTTTGAAGTAGTCAGACTGTGTACCCATCGTCAAGCTTTAGTGCCTGGTCACGTAACGCGCGCTTAGTCATTAGAGAACAGTCGAAGGCGCCGAAGAAGAATTGCATCAATTGGGATGCCCGCAATTACCTGGGAAGCGAAATTGCATGTACGCGTGCGTTCATCTCAACACTCGAAGTAGCCCGTGTTGAGGCTGGGAGCCCAGTATGGTTCGTCTCATCCATAAAGTACGCCGGCTACCTTAATTTGTGAACATTTTAAGCATGCGAATGTTTGAAACATGTGACGAGGTGCGAGGTGAAAGCTCCGAGGCCCATCGTCCCGGGGCCCACCTGAATGAAACGGGCTCCAACAGATTCGGTACTGATTAGCCATATTATCGATAACTTCTTTGGGAATTCGTCGAATGAAGACAGACATCCTTCAAGCACTGCCCTAGCCGTCGCTTCGAAACAGCAAAAGGAAAAACAAACAACACGGCACTTTAATTTTGTCGTGCGGCCTGCTTCGGGTCTGCGGTTGTAGGAGACCAGCGCAGATCGGATTTTCGAAGCGAGAACAATGCTAGCTACTCGTTACGACGAGGCATTCGCAAACCCACGAATCACGCAGAAAAAACACCGTCCACACAACCGTTCTTGCCAGCACCGCGCCGCAAACAACGTTTCGCGTCGGGAAACGCGCTGCCCGCGCGGCGGCACAGAACAGGGCGGCGGAGTGCAACCTGAAGTATGGCGTCGCCGCCGCCGCGCAGGTAGCGCCGCCGCGCGGTCCAAGGCCCTGTGAATACACCCTATAGGTGGCACCGCTTAAGCTATGGGGCACCACGGTCAAATTTCAACAGGGGGGAAACAAACGACAAAAATACAAGGGTTTCTATGGGGCACTAGTCGGTAAAACAAGATTCCTTTATTGTACGGAGAAATTATGCGCAGTGGGGCAATGGAAATCTACGAAATACACATCAGGCTTTCCACAGCCGGAAACCCAACGCAAGCTCTGGATATTTCAAAGCTGAAATTTTGAAGGAACGTTGGACTTGGTCCGTAGTACACTTCAGCACTGAGTGTTTCAGGCACATCTCAGACGGAAATGATAATAACAGCGCAGAAATCGCCACAGACACAAAAAGCCGACCCGAAAGGCTTTACAATCATTCGCGGCGGTGAAAAGACAGTGACTTTTTTAAAAGAACACCTGTTCCGTTGGACAATTTACCCGTGGTAAACACACAAGCCGTCGAAAGTTGCAAGTTTTTCGAGAATTCCCATTGAACGTTCCGCCTTACCGGGCACTAAAGTTTGACCCTAGGTTACTTTTGATGAACGGTGAGTGTACGTAGTAAGTTCCATACATACGCATTGAGTCGCGAGTCACTGCGGCAATTTATAAGGCCCCGCTTGCGAAGACGATAGATACCCCACAGTGCACGCTACGCCGAAATGAAACTTGAACATGCTAAAAGCTGCTCTCAAAATTTTTTTTTTGTTAGCAACCTTCCCTTCAAAACGACGCCCGCGAGAGTGGTCTAAAAACGCGTTCATTTTATTAAAAAGGCGTACAAGTAACATCAGCGCTAGTCACCTGCAACGCTCAAACAAGCTGATGTTTCCAAGATGAAAGCGCTGGTGAAGAAATGCCAGGATACGGTTCCGCGAACCATAAAAAAAAAGCATAGCACAATAACACAAAACGATTTCTTTTTTTAATTTTGCACCTGTTGCGCAAAAGTCAGGACCGCGGTACTTACAGGTAGCAAAGCAAAACATGCTCCTAGCACGGACGACCCGTAATCCGCACAAAATAGGCAGCGCTACACGTACCACACACTGTTTGAGTCGGTATCCAATGGTCATTAGACGTCGTCGCACGGAGAGCCGGCAGCGCATATAGCCGGTATTCAATGGCGTGTAATGCATGCCATGCGAGTGCGCCGCCTTATCTGTGGCCACGCATCTGCTGCCAAGGTGACGTGCGCACGGCCCGCAGACCCCTCTTCTCGTCCATGCCTTCATGGCGGCCAGGCAGGCCGCGAGCAGCGACGTGACCTTGTTTCCGTGCAAGGCGTGTGCGAGTGATTCGATAGTCAGTTGTACCGTGATAGCGCTGCTTACGTGAAAAGTCATGATTCCGCTCATGAGTGTGACAACCTTATCTGCAATTCAGCCCCAGCGCCAGCGCACACCTACGAGCGAGTGGGAGTCGGTCGTGGCACAAAGGTTGCAACGTGAGCGCAGTGGTCCCTTTGACGGCAGGAACTGCATCATTTCCGAACTGTTGCCCACTGAACGCAAAGTAATACCTCAACGCCAAGTGCTGCTGATTGCAGCACAGTACGATCTACCTATCACCAGACGTGTATGAAGTAGCCGCCGCAGATCAGCTGATTGCCAGCCGCCGCGCTCTAACGTCAGACGTGAGTTGTTTTGCTGAGTGTGAAACATTTAGCGCAAGAGAAAGCCAGCGCTAAATCGGTGTACGCGTGAACCATTTCTCCAAAGAAATTATTCAGTTTTCGTACTCAACCACGTATTAGAGGGCACATACCAGACGAAGTCGTGGAAGCGGTGCGGGTGCACTTGCGTCGACATCCGCGGCGGCAGCCAACTACAGCGTCGGCCTTACGCTGCTTATACGCGCCGTTCGAAGCCGCGATTTCATCCTCCGTGGATTCGAAGTGCTCGAGGGTAGGTAGAGCGCCACCACTTAAATGTGTGTGCAATTAATATTATATCTGTTGACGCCACTACCGATAATCGGGCTGAAACGCAGCAGACCACATACGCTGCTGTGTTTTCTTTCTTCGAGATGCGGGCGCAGAGCGCATGCGCTGGCACGGTGGCTACCGACATGGTGGTTTTCAGTGTGGCCAGGCGGAGAAATCGCCCGCTAAACTTTTCATTGAATACCGCCTATAAGACGGGCGAGCTGACACGCAGACAGTGATGGAACAAGCACAGGTAATTGAAGGCAAACCACGAGATGTACATACCATAGAGTTTCATAACTCTAGGGACACACTGCACACCGGCACAGACGAACTAACTGAACGAGCGATAAGCGCACATTTCCCGCGCAACCTTAGCACATCGAGAAAACCAGTACGTTTGAAACAGAAGCTGCCGCCGCGACACCCACACTCATTGGTCTAAACAATCAAGCGACCCGTGGCGGTCTGCAAATAAATGCCTTCAAAGAAAGACAAGTTGACAATCTGGCCGCCACCTCAACCACCTACCTCTATTCTTTCCCCAGCACTCTGCACTTATTGGGTGGTCGGAATCAATACAAACACACAAAAATGCGGGAGGTCACTGCTCTTTTTGTTCCCCTCTCCCGAACGACAGCACGCAAAGAAAGCTCGGGCAGCCGTTAGGGCAGTTCGGTGGCTCTTAAAGGGGTCCTGAAAAACCTTTCGCCGATGCATGGATGTACACGTAACCAAATAAAGCAATGTGTTAGCAATCTCCTCCCGCAAGAATTTTGTTAAAGCGATGAGTATTAGCTGAGAAATCGTAAATCAAAAACCGCGCATTATCGTCGCGCCGCGTTTCCTCCTCCTTTCAACTTATTCTCCGCTGTTGACGGTGCGCCAGCCTTCCCTCCCATGATGCTGCGCTCCTCAGCGGTGACGTACTTCCGCTATTGCGCTGGCCAGACTGCCGTCTGCTACGGGCAAACTTTGTTGACACCATGAATCCCGCAATCCGCTCAAGGCTGGAAAAGCGAACGAAAAATCTGGCCGCATGTGTGTGGCGGCCTGGCCTTGCCCTTTCGCGGTGTACGTTGGTGCAGTTGCTATCGGCGGCACGTGATTTTTATCGGCGGCGAACTCGCAGCTGCACGGGGAGGATCGTGGGCTCGTTCTCTTTGATGCACCGCGCACTGTTTATCCAAAAAGCGCCGTATCAGATGTCGCCCCACTGGTGCCGGGTCTTATTTTGCGGCGGTGGTAATTCCTGCCGGCGGCATGTGAAAAAGACATTTTAAACCGATACAGAACCCGTGCACAAAACGCTTCAATCATGTGACCAGTTCAGCTTGGGGCGATGCGTGGTGGAGAGCGGCAACGTTGGCAAAACATGCTCCACCGCGGCTCTGAGCTTTCTAGCGCTGGAGCGAGTGCCATTTCTTTGACAATCTCAAACACCGGTTGCCTTGGCAACGAGGCACAAACCACTCTAGAAGTCAGTTACGGTTCCGTGATCCCGGTTCAGCTCGGGGCCCCACCTCGCGACATGTGGGTACTGCAGGCGTACCACTCACTCCCATTGGGAAATGCGAGATGCGTTTGGCATTACAGGAGGCGATGGTGTGTGTGTTGTGGACGCCTTTGTTTCGCGATGAAATGCGACGTTGTGCTTCTGCGGGTAGATAGTGTTTCCCATGGTCTGGATTATCCTTCTCGAGCGACGTACGACTCAACCTCGCATGGGGTATGTGCAGTGTGCGTGGCTAAAAGCCATCTCGGCTTGTGCGCCAGAGTTGTGACTTGCTGTTCGTCCCCGCAAACCGCGCGCGAGGCGAGTGCCGAATTTACGACGGGCAGGAGGAGGCAACCCATCGTCTGTCAATCGCGGTTGAGACTTGCAACGCTTGTTGTGACGTTGTGTTCGTTCGAAACGCATCTCTGGATTGTTTTGAAGTTGAATAAAATGTGTGCGTCAAACCTGGGCATTCGGCTCAGGGCGTTCTCTGCGATTGCACGAAAGAAGTGCCACGGGGCTTCAACGCTTTCTCAGAGTATACTCAGGTAAGAAAATATCCATGTCGTGTTATGGCCGTGTTGCATTCAATACAAACGGTTGAGCGTTTGTTTACACTTGTTTCGTTTGTCGTAAAATGTCCAAGCACTCCAGCAGTACGCTGGCAGATCAGCCGGCGAGCCGACGCTGGGCAGACGACTCATCTCTTTGCCGGAAGTGCGTGAAAAAGTCGCCCAATAGCAGGATGTCTAGCTCATGACGAACATCTGGGAATCGTTGACGTAGACATGTGAAGATGGCGGCGTCCAAAAACACGAAGGGAAGGGTGAGAAAAAAGCGACAAACTTTGCAACAAAAGTGTGAGCTTTCCGCTGCGCGTAAAAGAGTAATACTTGGCACAGATGACGTCGACGACCCAATCTAACGATTCCGCTAGTTCATTTAGTGTGCTCAAAACGCCTTTCAGGGCCCCTTTAAGCGTGAACCGCATGGAGCGTCTTCTGCTGGCGAAAACGCGCCGCGCACGCCACAGGCGCGCTGCCGCTGCCGCGGAGCCACCCGCACGCTGCGCGCGGCGCGGCAGGCGGCGGAAACATGGCGGCGGCTTCGGCCGCGAAGTGGCGTCGGGAGCTGTAGCGACCGCTTCTGAGCGCTCTTTAAAATGCCGCTCAAGACACGCACGAAGTTGTTTGAGCGGTAAAGGAGCTTGTAATGTGGGTGAAAACGGTACTATAAAACATTATCCGCGCCGCTACTGAATGCGCCCAAGCAATATCTGCCGGGGTGGTAAGCCTAAAGATCCCCGGCCGAGCCAGCCGGCTGTCTCGAGTGCTTTGAAAACGCCGCCATGAGGCGCGCGCCTCCCCATTGGCGCAAGTCGCCAGGCTGCTCCCACTGCGGCGCGCGACGCGCGTCAAAATCTAACCAAGGCAGATGCTGCCGCGGGCGCGGAATCGTCGACGCGGGCGTCGAAAAAACGCACACGCAACGCCGACGCGCGCAAATCGCGTGAAAAAACGCTCAATGCGGTTCACGCTTTACGTCCGCGCGCGATTAACGAACTTAGCAGAGCTTTTCATGCGTATATAACCAGGTCAGTGTCGCGCGTATTTGCATGTGTATAGTGTGCAAAAGCCTGTGAAGGTATTATAACTCCGCCACCTTCAGCGTCTACTGTGTGGGACTATGTTCAGTGGGGTAGACAAAATTTTGCACCTGTCGGGGGACTAGTACACCAACGCGAATGCAGTTTCTTACCAAACTGGGATTTCATTCGAACGCCGTGAACTAAACAACGTTGGAGATTTCGCTCCTCTGTTTCTTCTTTTACTAACTTTTTAGGTGCAACAGTTGTACGGATTCTCATAGATATGGTAAGAATGAATGAGTGCGGCAGCTCTCGTGGAGGGACGGCTGAATTTTAGGTAAGTGGGGTTTTAGTCCGGACAAAATGCTGTAAAACAGCAAGCAAAATCTTCTCGGGAAATGTGTACAGTTGGAGTAATTCTTTCAGATCACACTCAAAAGCGCTCTCTAGAATTGGATAAAGGGCTAAATATCGTTCTCCAGAAATATAAGGTACGTCTTCGGCCATGTTTTTATAAAAAAGCCTGTGTCGTCAGCTTTGTTTCCCCTCTATTCAGTTTCTCGTTGGCGCCGCTAGGGGCGCCACCCTAAAATCTCCTTCCCAATAGGGCCTCCCCTACCCATTCCCCCGCCGAGTAGCATGTCAGTGTAGAGATTCTGGCAAACCTCTCGGCTTTCTCTCTCTCTCAGGAGGGATATATATATGCTTTACTTGTAAGGCGACATTGCTTTGTAGACCCCGATACTCGGGTGAGGTACCTGGAGGATGCTGCGCGAGCAGGGCAGGAAGGCGTCCTGGTTTCCCTCCTGTGCCGAGGCCAGCAGGTCCTGGATAGCCCGCGTGATCTTCTCCGTCTGCGCCAGCACCTCCTGGTAGCTGGGAAGCAGGCAGGGCCTGCAGCAGGGAAAAGGGTCTTGGCGCTCAACGTGCGTCTTGTGCTCGCAATCGCAAAAACAGCAATCTCAACACGAAGGGCAGAGCGTCGGCGCTAGTTCCTGCTAAAGCCCACCACCCAAACCGGGATGTTGGCATGCCGCTTGCGACCGCATTTGACCATTTGCGGTGCATCATTTGTTTGCGCTCCGAGGTGAGCACTAGGCAGCTGTCCCTGGAGCTACCTGCACCCCTCTACAGCCGTGCCAACGCCCAAGCTCCGCATCGTGCCGGTGGCACCTCCCTGAGTGTTGCGTTTAGTGTAAGGAATGGACTGCCCAGAACCACTCGAGAACTTTAATCATGACCGCAATCATCGTCAGCTTGGCGTCACCAGCTCTCTCGGCCACTGCTATCAATTTTCAGCCCCTTTACTGTTTACGGCCCCAAGTGTCATTCGTGACACTTTGTGGTAGAGGAGCCGGGTAAGCTCCATTCATGCCAAGTACTTCCTCACGGTCCCATGAGCTCAGCCATATCCTGAGCTCCACCGGCGAGCCTTTCTCCAACAGTCACACCAGCCAGCATTCTGCAAGGCCACAGGCTGCAATTCGGCCAACTGACTGCAGATCCCAAATGGACGCACGCGAGACACATAAACATGACGTCCCAGTCACAGCAGACTGATGCTTTCGAGCCCAGCGCATATTTTGTACCAGCCCACAGCGAACAGCTTCGAGGATTGTATCGAGCAGTACAAGTGAGTGTAACACAAAGACCAGCGCCGCCAGAATTCGTACTTCTCTTTGGAAGGAACGGCTCGCAACTGGGTTGTCAACCACGAGGCAGCTGCCATGTCCTGCCAACAACTTCCAACGTCAAAGGGCCCAAGGAACCGGTTCTAGGCACTACCAACTTCATCGCAGATGTTCTCCAGTTGAGCACCCGAGCCGATCTGCAGGCCAACTGACGAAAGCAAGGTGCGCACCCGAACAAGAGGCCCCAGGAGTGACATTTTTGGCAGCTTCATTCACAGTCCTGCGGTTGATGAGTTACTCAGGCCACAAACATCGAGCCAGTGCTGGCAGCGAGGAATAAAGAAAGCTGCCCCCCGACACAGCTCTGATCCTCCGCGAGGCTACCCGCAAGGTCCTTTGGGTAAAGCTACAAAAGCTGTTCCTGGCGCTCAAAAGACCAGCCTCAGCATCGGCAGCTCAACTGCAGCGGACTTTTGTTCCCAGGATTTCGACCAGCACTGTCGTCCCTGAACGTCCTTCCGTGTTCTGCCAGCCCGCCCGCCACGCCCGTCAGTCACTGCACGCCACGACAATGTGCCATAAAACTGCCGTACTTCCCTCTGCTGGGCCCACAGCCCGAAAAACATGCCTGGCAAACGACAAATAACCGTCCCCTTTGTTTCCACTGTAGTGCCCAGCCAGATCACACCATTGACCCCTACTTTGCGGATTCCGTCCAAGTGATCCGTGCCTGTTACGGCCTTGTGAAATTGAGGAATATCTCCGACGCCATCACAGCCTTCGCCACTCTGCTCATCTCATCGAGAAAGCCTTGCTGGAAAATCTAAGCATGGCAATGGTGAGAGGTGGTGTTGCCGACAAAAGAAGTAATGAAAAGCTTCTACAAACCTCGTGATGCTTGCCCCCTGCATCGATGACGCCCTGGAGCGCCCGCTACATCTCCTCAATAACCCTGTAGAGTGGGTACTGGCAGATTGGGGCAGCTTTTATTACCTTAGACAGGCTTCATACAATTTAACGTGATGCCTATCGCACTCTGTACAGCCCCAGTGACATTCCAGCCCGTCATGGGCCCCGTTCTTGGTGGCCTTAAGTGGCAGACTTGCCTTGTTTATCTGAACGGCATTGTCACCTTTGCCAGTCCATGTGATGGGCACTCAAAACAGCTTAGAGCAGTACTTAATGCCATGGAAATTGCTGGTCTCACATTCAATACGAAGAAATGCCAGTTCGAATACGGTGAGTTGAAGTTTATAGGAAAGGTTTCAGTGCTGACCCTGAGAAAACAACCGCCGTTTCTGCCTTCCCGTCAGCAGTCAGGAGATTTCGAGGCCTGTGCACACACTGCCAACGTACGGAACTTCGCCCAGATAGCCGCACCTCAGCAGGCCTTCAAGAAGCTGAAAACAGCTCTGCAGAAAAAGTTCATCATCCTAGGGCACTTTCACCAGGACGCTGAAACGGAAATTCATACTGACACTAATACTGGCGCAGTGATTGCTCAAATGCAAGACGGTGCTGAGCACGTCATAGCCTCCACAAGTCGCACTCTTACCAAGGCGGGACACAACTCAGAAAAGGAGTGGCTTGCGGTCGTTTGGGCAGTCACCAAGTTTTGACCCTATTGTATGGACAGGCATTCCGTGTGGTCACCAATACTAGGCTCATTCATTCGAATGAATATTACAGTATTCGAATTCACTTGCACCCAAATTTAAGATTTCCGATATTTCCAAGTTTTTGGAGTGAACAAATATCAAAACTGCGCTAAAGTACTATCAGGAGTTTCGGCTTCGTTAGGCAAGCCGCAGTGCCATCAACATCAGGCCTACATCTTGGCTACATGTGGAGCCAAGACACGTTAAACCATATTCAGGACGTTGTAGCCATCTTGCGCGCGCACGTTCATCAAGGTTGAAGTCAAGGCTCCCGTTTCATTGTTTCAAACAATGGAACGGTAGTCGAACGATTTGTTTGGTTACAGCGTGGCAAGCGTGCATCGAGCATCAGTTGCTTCAGTCAGTCAAGTGACATGGTCAATGCTTCCGCGGGTGCCAACCCGATATGGAACTTTATTGGGAAGGTCCCGGCAGGCCAGGAAGCTCAGTGTCTCAAATGCCACGCTAGTCTGAAGACGACTCTGGCGATGCATTCAACGAGGGACCCGGATGTCTACGTGGCACACGAAAAGGAATGTTGTGTGGAAAAGCATGAAATCTACTGCTGTCACTAAGCCCGATGCGCAACAGCCTTCAGTAGCTGACCGTTTCAAGCCGGAGCTACAGCATACGGCGCCAAAAGCACAGCAAAGGACAAAGGCTATTACCGAATTCATAGTGCGCGGGATGCATTCTTACGGTGTGGTTGAGGAGCCGGGCTTTGTGGCCGTTATGAACGCTGCTATGCCCGAGTACGTTGTGCCGTCGCAAACAACGTTTTCCAGAGCAATAATTTCGGAGCACTACGCTTCGAAGAAGCAAAACTTGTTAAACAGCTCAAGGCGGTGATTGACAACGGAGCAGAGGCAATTTCAATAACGAGTATCGTGTGCTAATGAAAGCTATTTGCAGGTAACATGCTACGTCATGGACAGCTCATTTCAACTGGCACATACAGGAATGGCAGATGCTCACACGGCCGGAAATAAGGACACCCAGAAATATACAATTTTTGCACAGAACAATTTTAAACTGTTCAGTTCTGTTCTTTGGACACCTGACAACTATTCGACCCCACGGACTATTCGCTTTGAACTAAAATATCGCTATTCGCACAAGCCTAACCAATAAAATTCACTGTGTTGGCTTGCCAACCTCAGGGACCTGTCTAGCCAACTGCTCGTTCCGAGGGGCCTTCCCAACCTCCCAGAATTTCATTTTACAATCAATCGCATCACGATCACAGTGCCTGTCCTGGGCCCCCGTGAAAGACACCCACACTGATGTGGACAATGACGACGACGCCTTTCTCACAGTTCGGACATGGCAGCCCAGCAGTGGCAGGATCCTGAGCTGCTCCAAGGCCTTCACATGCTCATCGTCCTGCTTCAGCGCAAGCGGCTGGTAGTGGCTTTCTGTCGTGACAGACAGCCTTTGCGCCGAGGCTATTGAAGCATGTCATCACCACCCCACTGCTGGACACCTTGGGCACCGAAGAACTATTACTGGCCTCGCCTTCCCAAGTCATTACACAACAACGTGCCGGGAATGCCAGTGACGAAAGAAACTGCCTGCACGGCCGGCCGGATTTCTCTAACTATTGAGCCACCTAAAGCACAATTAGATAAAATACGCATGGATCTTCTTGGCCCATCTCCCGTTTTCAACTCAAGGAATTGGCGGGTCATAATAGCGACGGGCTATATGACATGATGCGTGGAATCTAAAGCCCTCCAGTAAAGATCGTTTCCCCGAAGTCCGGTGTCGATCAGGAACCCAATCGCCCGGGCTCCGGTTGATTTGGCAGGAGGCTGGCTGGGCGATGGTGTTGAAGTTCTGGGAGACGGCGGTCGAATTGACGAACTCAAGGCGTTGGGGTTGATTAAATGAAACGAAGGGTTTATATACAGCTATTTACAGTAGGAAAACTGGGTACATGAGTAACGAAAAGAAAAACTTCAAACTTCAGCTAGACGCTAGCTCCAAGTGCGCACAAATCACTTCGGCTTCTCAACTTCGTCTAACTCTCCTATGCTCGGAGCGTACACAAACCGCTCGAGAAACAACGGCCGAGACCCTGTCTCGCCGCAAGATCCGTCTAGTTGCCCGGTGCGGCGCTGCACCCTAAACCTCCGACGCGATCTTAACCTCAACTAGGGGGGCTCATAAATCCCAACCTAGCTTTAACGGTGGAGACTCCTTGTCCCACCGGGAACTGCCAGCTCAGCGCTCAGACAAGAACGACTTCCAACGGCCAAGTTCGGCCTTATATAACCTCGAGATCACACTCTCTCGGGAACGCCCCTGTAGCGTTCGTACACGCGTATGGGCGTGCCCAAATACACGTAGACAGCTGTCACTCAGCACGCCACGGAGTATTCATTGAGGCGCCGCCACCTCCTGGTCAATGGCACGCCCGCAGACGAGCAGGTTCGAGCGACCCCGCGGGGTGAAAACGAAAGAAGGCGACAGTGCGTCATGCTGACCAGGGCGCGACAACAATGGAGACGCCGGTAATCCCTCCACCTCCTCGACGTTCCTGGAATTCGGCGGCGCCGTCGGCTTTCTCAATGGGGAATTATCCTTGAGGAATGCGGTGGGCCAGACAATCCGTCTCCCGTGCGCGCCGCGACGAATTAGCGGCAGTTGCAGCGCAGTGTCGGCGGTGCTACGTCGCTAGACAGAGCGGCGGGTTCTCACGCGCAGCCCGGGCGCCTGGCCGCTAATCTCATAAGTGGACCTTACACCTCCCGTTTAGAAAAAGCGCTGAAACAGATTTTTTATTGAGACCATTGTTTAGTGGCGTGGTGCTCCAAGTGCTCATCACTGACCACGTCTCTGCATTCCCGTCGCAGTTTATGCCGGACATACTCAGACTAAGTAAAACCAGTCACTGCCACACACCACCATATCATCCCCAAACAAATGGACTCACAGAGCACCTCAACAAGACCATTACCGATATGGTTTAGAAGAACTTGTTGTTGGGCGAGTTGGTGCGTCTTGGCGAATGAACACGGGCTTTGCGTGAAAAAAACACCGCGCACAGGACTGACAGGACGAGCGCAAACTCTCAACTAAACTTTATTGAACAGATCATACAAATATAAGTACACGACTACCTGGTTACACATGCGCATTCCTTCAATTAATACAATTGTTACAGGCAGCTTTATCACAACGCTACAGACACATGTCAAGAAACACAATCTCTGCTTTATGAAGAAACACCGATGCATCACTCACGTATCCTTCTCCCTCCTTTCTCATATGGTAGGCCTCTAAAATTTCCCGTGCCTTCGTGTCGCTGAGCCTGCGCAGAACCTTAACTTCTTTTAACAGTGGTTCACACTAGCCACTCATGCAGGCGACAGTGAGCGGGCAAGTGGGCAATAGTTTTGTTTTTGACGGAGAGGTCATGCTCACGCATACGGTCATTGATACAGCGTCCGGTCTGCCCTATGTAGACTTTGCCACATTTCAATGGTATTTGATATACCACACCCACTTTGCAGTCCATGTAGGGGTCGGCGTGTTTCTTGCCGCACCCTTCACGCTTCTTGTTTCCTTTTGCGAACAAAAACAGAAGACTTGCACAACCATGAGAAGACGTAATCACATCTTGTGGTATCTACACTCCCACGTTTACCCATTCCGGTAATTTATCTCTTTTTCTGTTAAAGCCACCGATGGCTTACTGACGCATTTTTCTTTCTTGATGCAATTTCGAAAGCTTGGTGTATCTCCCTCGTGTCTGTATCTCTGTACCTCTTCAAAATGGCGCGGTCATCCAAACGGGGTACGCAGTTGCATGATGTGCAAGGAAGTGCGAGGTTGCTTCCTGTGCGTGTCTTCAGCGAGTTGGCGTGTTCACGCAGCCGATCATTCACGCATCTTCCAGTCTGCCAGACGTACGAGCAACGTTGCGTACGAGCGACCACAACAAAGTGGAATGTCGTAAGCAACTTCTTTGGTGCACTCCGTGAAGCGTGTGGCATGATTCGTGGTGCACGTTCTTCGTTCTTCATTATGCGACACAGCATTCACTTTGCCGCACAAGTTACTCACTTGTTTTTTGCTGAGAACACAACCTTTACGCCTGCCCGGTTTCCTACTTTCTTGGGCCGATGGGATACGCCATGAATATGCGGTATAACAGCAACTCGCTCCGGCTCCACCAGCCTTCGAGTCCTTCGTCCCGTTAACTCGCCTTTCCGCTACCGCCGTCAGGAACTCATTCGGAAAACCTGCCGTCCCCAAACGCCTCACCTGGGTATAAAAACTTGTTGGAGCTTGGTGGGGGCACTAGCGAAGCAGGGCGCTCCTTAGTGCAGTCGTGGCGATACCCCTCTTCACCAGTTTTGAGTGCGCCGACGAAAACGGGAGCAGACTTTTTTGGGAGTGCGGTTCGTATCACCAGCACACGTGGTCCTTTGCGAACAGGAGACTCACATCCAAAAACCTGAGGCGCCCTTCTTCAGGAAGTTCCTTTGTGAGGGTGAACACATCCAAAACCGAAGCAAATATCCCAAATATCCGCTCCACTTGCGCCGTTCTGTCGTCACCCTGTTTGTACAGGACCAAAAAATCCTCCACGAAGCGGAACACTATGACGACGTCAGATTCCCTTAGGGCCTCCACCAGTCTTCTAATCAAAGCGGGCCAACAAGAGGTTGCTGAGTGCTGGTGCCAGGCATGACCCGATGCACACCCCATATTTCTGAATGAACACTTCACCATCAACCTTCACTATTGTGGACTGCAGGTAAAATGACAGCATGCTGACGATGTGATCAAGGATGGAATTGAAGAGGGCGGAAGAGGCGGTTCCAGAATTCTGTCGGCATCAGCGCGAATGACTTCATCAGCATGCTGTAAACAACTGTACTGGAAATATGCAGCAAAGGACCGAGTAAAAATGCACCTAGCTAGGTTCTCTGTCAAAGTTATTTACTAACTAAAACTTGACCTGAATCAGAGCCTTTTTACTGTCCAGGGAAAGGTGATCTCGTTGTAGAACACAAAGAATAATGTAAAAGTCAGCCGCGGCTATTAAAAAAAACAAAAAAAAAAACGCGGCGTCGGTCGGTAGAACTAATTCTGTTTTGCCAGCTACATACGATCGCTGGCTGCCGCAGTTGCACGGGTACATAATCGCAAGATGAGGATGTAAAACAGACTATATGATGTGTTTAAAAACAATCAAGCACCCCTCCGTCTAATGACGACAATGGTTGAGCACAAAAGCAAAAACGCCCGTGTGTACGAGATTTTGGCGCACGATAAAGATCCCCAGGTGGTCAAAATTAATCCGGAGCCCTCCACTACGGCGTGCCTCATCGCCTGCGTTGCGTCGGCGCGTTAAACCCTGCAATCAATCAATCAATGGTTGAGCACAAAGCTTTCTCGTGATGGATTCTTTAGTTGGCCAATACCATACGTGTTACTCTGGAAGTACGCACCACTTTTCTAGAATACCCACAGCAACTCGTGAGTGTGCACTGCGTAGGCCTAACGCTTGGGTTAGGGGCACCTGCTGCCTGGCATTCCGTGAGCACTTTGAGTAAGTTCCGGTTTGAGGTGTTTAACCCAAATATGTAACCTAACGTCCTAAACCTCAAAATGGGAAGTTAGGCCTAACGTCTTGTAGCTTGCGGGCGCAGAGCAACGCCATTCTTCTTGTGACAAATTCTTTGGTTGTCTGAATTTTCCAAACCGCTTTGACCACGTCGAAATGGAGCAATAGGATAGACGCCGGTGTGAGGAGGCGCTTTTTAGCCTGAGCAACAGAAGTGAAGACTACAAGCGCTCGTGCTGGTGTCAAAAAGAAAAGAAGGAAGATGAGGAAGAGGAAGGGAAGCGGAAGCGTGGTGGAGGCAGGAGTAACGCGGCGGTCGGTGAGTTCTCTGCTGGGCGCAAACGACCAGGAGACCTCGAGGCCAAGCCACGTCCTCCCTGTCGCCTTGCAAGATTGTCAACCACGTCCCTCAAGCTTCTGCAGCGCCACTGTAGTTGAAGACAGCTTAACTCTGCAGCGGCTTTTGCAACATCACAGGGATTTTGTGTTCATCCGCAACCAATGGCGTCTCGCCGTTTGTGTGACGCCTGCGGCGTACGTTTGAGAGGAGAACTACTTCCAATATGACCGCACTCGCTCGTTGACCGCTGCTGCGTTGGCTGCGTCGTCCAGCGACAACGAGGTTGCCAAGAACCAAAAGCTCTGTATGCAATTTGTTACGAATGGGCTGTAGTGCATCAAGGAGCCGTTTATCGACCTCTGTCCCGTATGTGTGGTTTGTACGTGGGGAAATCGTGGTGGGCAGTTTTTATGTACGACGTGGTTTGTACGTGGGGAAATCGTGGTGGGCAGTTTTTATGCGGAACGTCGTCACCGAACTCGATATGAGAACGAAGCTGCATCTGTTGCTACTGTGACTGTGGAAATTGTGTCGGTGTAACGCAACCTCTGTGAGGAAATAATGCGATCTGCTTTTATCTACGACAGTAGCGGTAACAAGTTGCCAGCGTCCTAGTTTCTTGCTGTGAACTTAGGCAGCACCCCATGTTGAGCGCAGCCCTAAGTGGTGTCTGTCTTGCCCGACGCGGGTTGTGCAAACGTGTGTGACGTGTTTTTTGGCCGGAAACGGCCGCTCGTACAGCTTTACGCTTTAAGTCGACTGTCAAATCTTACAACGTAAGGTATCTTCCCTTACTGATTCGCGTTTATCTGGCTTGTCGGGGCAAGGACGGTGCAGTGGCGTGGCGTGTCTTTTTTTTTTCTGCCGTAAACCGTTATGATTACAAGATTATTGCAGAGACTCGCAAAGAATCGTTCGCTCACAATTATCCGAGACTGGGTAGCTTTAAAGGAGCCATGAAGAGAAAACACAAGTTTGGTTCATTCAAAAGATTGTCTCGTTAGAATCATACTGACACCACTTTTCACGTAAACTTCGCTCAAATAAGCTACATAATTAGGAAAAACGGGAATGGTCATGCGACCCACCAGCTCATTTCCCGCAACAGAACCTGTGATGTCACATGAGCTAAGCTCTGCGATTGGCGGAGGCTGGCAGAAGCAGACGCAAATTAGGTAGAGCTTACAAACTAGACGAACGAGCGATTTGCGCTTAAATTTAGGGCACATTCTTTACAAAGCAATGAGAATGATGGGACAAACAGTGGAAGTTACGAAAGCACATGTAAACATAGAAGTACTGATGCGTTCTGCTGTTCGTACTGCGCACAGCATGCTTGGTTTAGCTGCACAGCACTACGGGGCTTGGGGTTGTCTCAGACGACACTGGCCGATTGACGCAAGCAACGGTGTCTTACGTGACCCCATTTGTCGAGCGAGCACTGTTTCAGGGAACCAATATTTTCTCCCAGAACAAAAACAAGCCATGTTTAAATGCGGGCAAAACAAACCAAACGCTTGCCACGGTATGGTGGCGCCATCTAGGTTACGGAACGTAAAGAAACGCGGGAACAAACCACCACCGCTGTACAGGGTGGAGACAACCTTTGAACGGTCCCGTGCCGCCGCAATTGGGCCAACGGGCTCAACGCGTTATTCTTTTCGTTTCCCACGAGACCTAGCAACGCGAAACAGACAATATGATTCAAACTTCTTCAGTAAACCGCGTTGCGGCGATAATTTTAGCGCGGTTTTGACACAATGACTTGCTTCGGCGGCGAGCCAGCAACCGAAAATGGCGGCGCCAGCGTATACGTGTCTCTACCCTGTACGGCGGATGCGTGAATGAAGGTACTCTAGGCTGCAGAGCGGTCGGTTCCTGTGATGTCATTTGGGACCACGAAAACGCACGATTGAGCGGGAAAATCAAAATTTTAACCTAAATTGTTTAATTTCTCAGTGAATAAACACGGTTTGTATCCGGACAAGCGCTGGGGGCACTATAAAACACGAAATCTTTCGAATAAAACCAACTTGCATTTTCTCTTCATGGCTCCTTTAAGGAAATCAGTATAAACCTGTTTTCCTGCGAGAGATGGGTGCCTATGATGGGATTAATGTGCCAATGGGCATTATATCGCGCATACATGAACGCATGAACGAGTGCGAGTGTTGTTGAGGTACTAATCAAATGTGGTGGAATTTCGTTTCTCGACTGCCATGGAGTCTGGTTGGTCGTAATCATCAGTAGCATTTTTAAAAGAGGGGTAAACAAACATCGGAACTGCATAATTGCTGGATTTCTAACCCCTCCATTGAAGAAAGCCGGAATTGTGTGGCCCCGCGACATGACCACGTATTTCTTTATACATATGCACATGCGCGCAGTTTTTTATTATGCCTGCTAAGATTACGGTACGTTTAACAAAGTGGAATCAGGGAAACTGACTATGCATGGGCTCAGGTTCAACTGCCTTGTATATTGTCTGCAGTGTTGGAATTTCTGAGAAGTGTCGTCGGCTATTAATGTTGTTTTGGAAGAGCTGAATGCATTTCGAAGGAATGAACCAACAGTTTCTACAACCTTTACCTTTCTACAAAGTTTGTGGAATGGTCTTTATGAGTTATAAAAATTTGTGTGTTGCAGCTGTGTTTCATAAGGATGGCTGTAGTTTAATGATTGCATTCTGGTGCTTGTGCAGTGAAGAATGTACAGAGTTGTACGTTTACGTTTCAACAAAGGGGTTTCAATGTGCGTTGGCAGACATTCAGATTTCCAGCATCTCAGTCATGATAGACCGTTATTTTACAGAGTGGGGTACATGTTTGAGCGTCTTCCCATGGAGCATACGCCTTCCCACTTAGATTCAACACCGCTTCCCACTTTTAGATATTTTTATTGTTCCAACAACTGTGTCGAGAGTTGGAGAACTTCCAAACAGTGATTGAAGATGGTTCAGGTTGAAGATATGCAGTAATTGCGTAGCAGGTATAAATGGGTTATGTCACCCCTTCAAATCCTATGTTCGTACTTTTCAAGCATGCACTGTTGCTTCTGCTTATACAGCTTCAAGAAGAATAGAAAACAGTGATGCGGCATATCAAAATGGTTTGACTTCAGGCCTTCAGAGTGTCATGTCGCTACTTTTTGAGCACACTGTTGCTTCTGGCTGTACAGACGCAGAAAAAATTTGAAAAATTTGCTCAACAGGTCGCAGTGGTTTCACGTCACTTCTGCAAGGTGCAATGTAACTCCTTCGCAGGGTTGAACTGTTGTCTCTGGCTAGAAAGCAATGGTAAGACATGAAATATTTAACAAAATACGTTGGAATGTGCCCATGGTAGGCTTTCTGGCTGTGAAGTCACTGCTTCTCTCACACACACATTCTGGCTACGAAGTTGTGTGAGAGTAGAAGATGATTATGCAGTACGTTAGAATGAATTCATGCCACCCCTTCACGCTGTGAAGTCGCTGCTTCTCACGCACACACTGTCGCCTTTGGCTTTAAAGATGCATGAGGCATTTTTAAATGCCTCATGCACTGGTGCGGCAAATCAAAATGGATCCAACGTCGGGCTTTCAGGGTACCACTTTGCTGCTGCTGGCTGGAAAGTGTAGCGAGAATGAAAAATGCTTGGGCCCATGACACCTTGACAAGATGCAGTGGGAATTAAATATTTCTTTTCCCTGTTCCAGTTCGGTGCTCTGATGGGTTCCAGAAGTGGACAAAAGAATGTAAATGCTTGCATTTTTAAATAACTCATGTTCATATTCATATTACTGGGCCTGCTGAGTGTAGTCGTCTAAATAGGTGCAGTAAAAATTGATTGCACTTGTATAGCCGCTCGCTGGAGTTTCGTATGGGGCTGATTATGATGATGATTTCGGGTTTAATGGCGCAAGGCCGACAAAGGCAAAGAGCTCCATGACAATGATGAAAGAGATGAGAAGGATTTGTAAAGGAGGCACTAGTTTAAAAAACTTTACTCAGGGTGTTGGTGTATAGGGCCATAAAGCATAGCGAGTATACAAAGAGAAATGGTGTATAGGGTGATAGTATTAAAACAATGAGTGCAAGCACCTAAAGTGGTTCCACCACCAGGTTCCTCAGGTTCCACCACCGGGTTCCTCAGGTTCCACCACCGTTTTAAAACACATAATGAACACAGGTGAGGTTATGGGCTATATGATATGTATTTTAAAAAGTATACATCTGCTAGGTAACTAAAAGCTTTTTTTGTATGAGAACATTGGATGGTCTGATAAAAATGAAGAGTGCAAGGGAATGTTATATGTGTAAGCTTCATTAAAATGACGTTTCCGTTCAATGATGCACATGTCGCACTCAATAAGGATATGAAGGACAGAAAGCTGACCCCCACATCGATGGCACTGTGGCTTGTTTGAATCTGTTAAAAGGTATGAATGTGTGATGTGTGTGTGGCCAATTCTTAATCTGCATAATGCTACCTCTACAAATCTGTTATGTTTTTCAGCAGGAGGCTTTTCTATTTTGGGTTTAATGATATGTAGTTTATTCTCTACTTCTCTGTCCCATTGTTGCTGCCAGTGGTCCCGCAGCTTCCTTCTTACAAAAGGTTTCAGATCTCGATATGGGACCTCGTTTATGTCTATGCTAGTTCGAAGGGCGGCAGCTGCAGCACGAAGGTCAGCAGCTTCATTTCCAGCAATGCCGCAGTGGCCAGGAAACCAGCAGACTGTGACAACGAGTTTCAGGCCATAAGCCGAGTAGAGAGCTATTAAAACAAAATTAAAAGTAGGGTTTCTACTGACCTTCCGAGATGAAAGATTTGAGACGACACTCAGAGAGTCCGTGTATAAACAAAGTTTTTAATTTTGTTTTGAAGAATGTGTTTTGAAGCCAGTAGAATACCGTAGGCCTCTGCAGTGAATATACTTGTGTTCTTGTTAATTGTTTTGGACATATTAAAGGGGTCCTGAAATACCTTCCGCCGATGCATGGATGTACATGTAACCAAATAAGACAAATTCACAATGTATTAGCAATTTCCTCCCGCAAGAATTTTGTTAAAGCGATGAGTATTAGCTGAGAAATCGTAAATCAAAAACCGCGCATTATCGTCGCGCCGCGTTTCCTCCTCCTTTCAACTTACTCTCCACTGTTGACGGCGCGTTCGCCTTCCCTCCCGTGATGCTGCGCTCCTCGGCGGTGACGTACTTCCGCTATCGCGCTGCTCATACGGCCGTCTGCTACGGGCAAGCTTTGTTGACACCTTGAATCCCTCATTCCGCTCAAGGCTGGAAAAGCGAACGAAAAATCTGGCCGCATTTGTGCGGCGGCCGGGCCTTGCCCTTTCGCGGTGTGCGCTGCTGCAGGGCAGCACGTGACTTTTAATCGGCGGCGAACTCGCAGCCGCTCGGGGACGATCGTGCGCTCGGTCCCTCATGCACCGCGCAGTGTTTATCCAAAAAGCGCCGTATCAGATGTGGCCCCGCTGGTGCCGGGTCTTATTTTGCGGTGGTGGTAATTCCTGCCGGCGGCATGTGAAAAAGACATTTTAAACCGATACAGAACCCGTGCACAAAACGCTTCAATCATGTGACCAGTTCAGCTTGGGGCGACGCGTGGTGGAGAGTGGCAACGTTGGCAAAACATGCTCCGGCGCGGCTCTGAGCTTTCTAGCGCTGGAGCGAGCGCCATTTCTTTGACAATCTCAAACATCAGTTGCCTTGGCAACAAGGCACAAACCGCCCCAGAAGTCAGTTACGGTTGCGTGATCCCGGTTCAGCTCGGGGCCCCACCTCACGACATGTGGGCACTGCAGGCGTACCACTCACTCCCATTGGGAAGTGTGAGATGCGTTTGGCATTAGAGGAGGCGATGCTGTGTGTGTTGTGGACGCCTTTGTTTCGCGACGAAATGCGACGTCGGCGACGTTGTGCTTCTGCGGGTGGATAGTGCTTCCCATGGTTTGGATTATCTTTCTCGAGCGACGTACGACTCAACCTCGCATGGGGTATGTGCAGTGTGCGTGGCTAAAAGCCATCTCGGCTTGCGCGCCAGAGTTAAGTGACTTGCTATTCGTCCCCGCAACCGCGCGCGAGGTGAGTGCCGAATTTACGACGGGCAGGAGGAGGCAACCCATCGTCTGTCAATCGCGGTTCAGACTTGCAACGCATGTTGTGACGTTGTGTTCGTTCGAAACGCATCTCTGGATTGTTTTGAAGTGGAATAAAATGTATCCGTCAAACCCGGGCATTCGGCTCAGGGCGTTATTGCACGAAAGAAGTGCCACGGGGCTTCAACGCTTTCTTTATGAAACGTACTCAGGTAAGAGAATATCCATGTCGTGTTATGGCCGTGTTGCATTCAATACTAACGGTTAAGCGTTTGTTTACACTTGTTTCGTTTGTCGTAAAATGTCCAAGCACTTCGACACTCCGCTGGCAGATCAGCCGGCGAGCCGACGTTGAGCAGAAGACTCATCTCTTTGCCGTAAGTGCGTGAAAAAGCCGCCCAATAGCAGGATGTCTAGCTCATGACGAACATCTGGGAATCGATGATGTAGACATGTGAAGATGGCGGCGTCCAAAAACACGAAGGAAAGGGTGAGAAAAAAGCGACAAACTTTGCAACAAAAGTGTGAGCTTTCCGCTGCGCGTAAAAGAGTAATACTTTGCCCAGATGACCTTGACGACCCAATCTAACGATTGCACTACTTCATTTAGTGTGCTCAAAACGCCTTTCAGGGCCCCTTTAAGCAGGGGGCCATTTGCAGCACAGGATACGGCTGTGGTAGTTTTTGACTCATCTGTGTAAAATTCAGCTGCCTTGTATTTGTCACGGAGGAGCAGAAAATGCTGAGTGATGACAAATGATGAAGATGATTTAGGGTTTTATGGCGCAAGGCCGACGAGGGCAAAGAGCGCCATGACAATAATGGGATGCTATGAGACGATATTAAAATAGAATCTGTAAAAAATCCACTACATTACAATTAAACTATGGAAGTTGGTGTATAGGGCCATAATTAAACGTAAGAAATATTGGTATGCAAGGTGCTAAAAACCCCACAATACCGCCATTGTTTTGTGACGGAACATGAGGCCAAGTGAGATCATGGGGAGTATGTTATGTACTTTCAGAAGTCAACATCGGCAAGGTCATTAAAGACTCTTCTGAAAGAAAACATGGGACTACCTGCTAAAAATAATGAAGGGTGCAAGGGTATGCAATGAGTGTATATTTCTTGAAAGTGACGTTTTCTCTCTATGTTGCACATCTCGCATTCAATAAGCATATGAAGAACTGAGAGCTGACCCCCACACCGATGACTGTGTGGCTTGTTTGCGTCTGTTAAAAGGTATGTGTGTGATGTGTGTGTGGCCAATTCTCAGTCTCCATAAGGCTACCTCAGGGGTGAGACAGCTGAATCAGATTTGTGAGCAGTTTTAGGAGCAGCGAAATCTCGATTTTGGAGCAGAAGAACCTTGATTTGGAGCAGAAGAACGACATTCACTATGTCACCTTAGGAGCCTAAAAACTCAAATTTTTGGCAACCCGGGGGAAAAGCGCACATTTTAATCGGTTTTGAACGTGCATAGCACTGAAACAGCCTTTCAATAAAGTTTTTTTCTACCGGATAATCACAAAGTACGAACTTTACTACCTTTTTACATACCATTTTAAAATTTTTTAGGCCTTACGCATAGATAACGTAGAGTTCCGTACAAGGGCAGAGCCACTGCAAAAGTTGCGCAAAGCGAGGTGACAGTCGTCGCACCCCACCAGCCCTCCCATTTCAAACCCCAAGGTGCACGATCATTACAATCGTAATCTGAGTAATGTTGGTGTGTTATAAACCATTATTACTGGCGTGCAATAATAGCCCATCCCGCTATCGGACATGGCTTGAACATTTTGCGGCGATGTAGCCTGCGGCGCCACTTCTGCAGTGTTGATCATCCCATTCCCGCAAGCTCGCTGTAAGAGGTGGCAATATTTGAGCGTTTTATAACACCGTAATGAATTCGAAATTTCACTTAAAGCACGCACCACGCCTCACACTTAAGGCCAAAACACGGCGAATTCGTGGGCGCCACGTCGTTTTTGATGACCTCTCGTCTTTCGAGTGGCGCAACTTTCCGCAACAGATCAAACACTACAAGCCACCCCCACAACCAAAACCACGCTAAAAATCGGTGAGAAAGCACTTCGAGAAAGCACTTCGCCGGGCAGCCAGGTTTTCCAATCTTCACCACACCAAGATGGCGGCGCCCAGTAATGTCATTCCGGTGATACGGCGCTCCAAAAATTGCCGTTTTTTTCATCAACTTGCACACGTAGTTTGTCGCCTCAGTACTCATAAGTATTTTTTCTACAGGAATATCCAATGGCTTTCGATGGAAGAACTTTAAAAACTCACAGAATATAACATGTGCAACCCGACATTGTGACTTCCGAAAAAACCATCTCGGGGACAGTTTTATGCGGATTTTTTATTGAATAATCAAACAATTGAACCTTTACAAACAGTATCACCTTGGCGGTGGTGGAAAATTATGCTGTCAGTAAGCATTTTTCCCCACTGAAACTGACGGCAGCGTTAAAATCATTGGCTCTCACACTGTTTTGGAGCAGTTTGGCGCAATTTTTGCAATTTCCAAGTTTTTGGAGCAGCCTGGCGCAGGAAAACAAATTTGTATCAAAATTGCGGAATCTGCGCAACTGTCTCACCCCTGATTTTAACAACAAATTGCGCTTACCCTCGCACCCATGTGCACGAATGGCTTCCTTGACGGGAGTAAGGGCGCCCTATGGCAAGGGACGTTGAGGGAGGCTTTAAAAATGAGGATCGGAGCTGCAAGGTCGCCTCACTGTAAGGGAGCATGAAGGGCTCCTTCAGTAAGGTGAGGAAATGGGGTAAGGCAAGAAAGGTTTTAAAATTCGGGCCTTAATCTCTTGAATGAATGCCAGCCTGGTTTCTGATCAGGGCGTTCTACTAACCTAGCCTTGCTTTCCTTAACTGACTACATAAAAAAATCTATTGACACTGGGAATTTCGTGGGTTCAGTTTTTTTATATTTCAGCAAAGCCTTTGACACGATCAATAACGACGTTTTGTTCCAGAAATTAGAAGCCTACGGGGTAACAGGGCTAGCACTAACGTTCCTAAAAAGGTATCTATTCAACAGACAGTTTATAGTATATGTGGCGGATACTTTTTCTGAAACTAAAACATTTAACCAAGGTGTACCCCAGGGATGTATTTTAGGTCTACTGCTCTTCAATTTATATATTAATGACGTTCCTAACTGACTTAAATCTTTTCATTGCGTCTTACATGCAGATGACACCACGATATCTTTATCTGATAAATGAATAATTTCTTTCATCTCGAAATGAAATACTGCGCTCGATAACGTCATTAAGTGGTGTCATGACAATTATTTATTCCGGAAAAAACAAAATTTATGATTTTCAGGACTTCTAAGAAACAGGTCATCATCCTCCCCGACCTAATGCCGGACTTTACCCCATTGCTCCATGTGACCATACAACATTTCTTGGCATTGTGCTCGACCCTAGCCTCACGTTTTGTTTCCATTTCTCTTATCTTAAACAAAAAACCTCATTTGCCATCCGCGCATTATTAAAGGCGAGACCTTTTTTCCCACATCAAGCACTATTATCACTGTATTTTGCTTTCGTTCACTGTCATTAATTCTGGCATTGCCTACTCTTCCCACGTTTCATCAGTTCAACACATTCAAAATCAATGTATTCGATTATCACTCGCAGTTCACATCGTCCCTCAGCTTCAGCTCTGCTTCGTGAGAATAAAATTCTATCTGTAACAATTTATTTCACTACAACTTAGGCCTCTTTTTTTACAAGTTACTTCACAGTTACATTTCATACGATTCCAATGATCTCAATCACTTAAGGACTAAAAATTTCACCAGGTTTGCCGCCAATAACAACTTCTTATTACTGACTGTGCATACTAATTACGGCAAGAAAACTTCTTGCTTCGCTGCAATATCATTTTGGAATAGCCTCCCTTTCGCTGTAAAATCATTATTGTCTAAAACAAGCTTTAAAACTCCCTCAAAAATTTTTTTGTTGTAATAACCCTCAAGTATCGACTTTCATTGTTTTTTTTGTTATTATTGCCATTTACTTTTCTATGTCTACATTTACTGCTTTGTACTACATTGTGTTACTGTTGCTTCGAATATTGTGAATTTATATGTAACTTAGTTTAAACCAATGTTTGCTAATTAATAATCTATGCAGTTATTTGTATTTCTCTTCTCTATTTAGTAGGTTTTCTCACGTTTATTTCTTAATCACTGCTCCGCCAAACTCACTTTGCGCGTTTTTATAGAGGGTCCCGTTACAGTCTGCGGACTCTGGGACCCTCGTCTGTATATTAATATGTTTGTATACCTTTACACGGAAATAAATTTGATTTGGACTTTTTGATTTTCACTTGACTTTTTCCACCTGAAAGGTCAAGATTATGTTTTGCTGGTCTACTTCAGGTTTCGCTTTCCTGAAGTCATCAGTCTGCGCTCGACCACAGCAGCGGCTGTCATTGCAGACGTCAAGAGCGTGTTTGCACGCCATGGCTTCCCACGGGTGGTCCGCAGCGACAACAGGCCACAGTTCTCATCCAAAGAATTTTCTACATTCGCACAGGGTTACGAGCATGTCAGCAGGTCACCGACAGCATGTCACCAGCAGCCTCCGGTTCCCGCAGTCCAACGGCCAAGTGGAGAGTATGGTGCGGACCGTCAAGGACCTGCTGCTCAAGGCGGATGATCCTACTTGGCACTGCTCGCCTACAGGGACACTCCAGGCGTTAATGGGGTAAGTCCTGCACAACTTCTCATGGGCAGACGCCTGCAAACAAGAGCTCCCAAGACTTCGCAGCAGCTCGAGCCACAGTGGCCGTCATCTCGGGTCCTCAACCTGGACGATCAAGCCAATCGAAGGAAGCAAGCCCAGGACTTCAACCGAAGGCATGCGGCTCGCCCACAACGCCCTCTCAAGTCTGGTGAGCAAGTCTGGGTACGAGACCTAAATAGCCCTGCGTTGGTTCTGGGGCCAGCGCAACGTCCCCGTCCCAGAGTTCAGCACCCCAGTGCCGGAGGGTCCGGTCAAGCCTGCCACCGAAGAACAACCCGAGAGTGAGCCATCCGTCAGAGACTCTAATGCAGGAGGGGCAGAGTTAGTTGCTCCTACGCAGTCTTCTGTGACTTCACCCCAGTCCCAGTCTCCACATTCGCCTATTCGTGTGTCTAGGTATGGGAGACTGATCCGGAGGCCTAGAAAATTGGACTTGTGATTGTGTGGTGAAGTGTTAGTGTTGTGCGTGCAGTGGTGTTCATCACAAAACAAGGGGGGATGTAGTGTGTGCTCGTACAGACAGATGGCACCACGGCGACCATTGATGCAGTGTGTGCTACCGAAAGAGGGCACCACTGCCAAGATTGCTCATGTATATATTCCAAGGTAAATACAGCCTTGGGGTCAGTTGACTGTTACCCGGCGTCGTGTGTTCGTGGTTAGCCGGGCGCGTGCTTGTGGAAGTACGCCCCGTAACAGGTGTCATCTGCAGGACAGCTTCAGTGGTTAATCCAGTAAAAAGGGAAGCATGTAACATCTCCGGCCGGGCAGATGTTTTTTTGATAGAAACGGAAGATGAAAACGTCTATGTGTCGATATATTGATGCTCATTATTCGCAGGTGGTCAAAATTTTTCTGCCGCACTAAAATCGCCTTATGGAACCGGTATAGCTTGAGATCAAACACGCCAATATTTTTTACGAGTGTGTTTCTGCAAGAAAACAAAAAGAAAAGGCCCATACTTGGTTTTAAATTATTCTTCACAGAGTTCATGCATGAATAGTTTGTGCTTCTTTTCGCTACGTTCAGCCACTGAATGAGTGCACAGTCAAAGGGTTCTAGCCTCTAGCCACCTTTTTTTTGTCCGGCCCTTCATGTAACCATCCTTATCATCACTGCATATGATAACTGGTATAATCATTTGTTTCTCGATCGGGACGTATACAGTGGGAAAGTTTGTACCCGCCAAATTTTTTACCAATATCACGGGAGCGTCGACCGTTCGGTCGATCAGTGCCGCGTGATGGAGTGATACGGCAAACTCAGCGAGAGTCGCCGCATGCGCACTAACCAAAGGCCGCTGCTGCCGTCGTCTGCTAGGCCGTTCCAAGAGCAGACAGCCGCCCCCGATTTTTTTTATCCGCTTATCTAATCTTGCCGAAAAATTTCGAGTATAGCAGGCAGTGTGATAAGCGAACAAAAAAAAAAATGGGGGGCGGCTGTCTGCTCTTGGAACGGCCTAGCAGACGACGGCAGCAGCGGCCTTTGGTTAGTGCGCACGCGGCGACTCTCGCTGAGTTTGCCGTATCATTCCATCACACGGCACTGATCGACCGAACGCTCGACGCTCCCGTGATATTAGAGAGTTTTAGCTAACCGTTTTCGACGGTCCGCTCCGGTATCGGCGGCACGATCAGCGCGACCCGAGCCAATGCCGTTCGCGGCCAAGCGCGCCACGCATGTGCAATGGCGCTCCCGCTTGCTATCGAAGCGGAGCGGACCGTGAAAAACGGTCAGCTAAAACTCTCTTATTGGTAAAAAACGGGGCGGGTGTACAGACAATGCCAAGCTTGGTACTCTTGGACATGAGGGAAGTGCTTTCTTGGCACAAGGGTGCTGGCGAATCTAGTTAGCCAACATCAACTGTTGGCCCATCCTTTGTGGACAGTAGCATGTGTGCGTGGTTGCGAGCACCGGAAAACAGATGCCGAGCCAGGGACGACCAGGGAGGGCGTGTCCTCTCCACCCACAGAAACCGTCAGCAGCAGCAGCTCCAGTGGCTGCAGGGACTCACCCTGTGTCGGCGGCGGCAGCGGCCGGCTCCCGGTCGGCCTGAAAGAGGAGAAGGAGGAAGTGTCGGCTGCCGGCCACCCATGGCATTCTGAGCCTACACAAGGATCTCCTCCTCGAGTGGAGGAGGAGGAGCAAGGCGCTGCTTGGCTCTGCAGGCTGCGCTGCCTCACACACTTTGGTCACAACATTCGGGCAATGCTTGTGCTATGCACGTGCTCCAGGGTGAGACAGATTTGGGAGCAGTTTTCGGAACCTTATCTTAGGAGCCCAAATTATCAAATTCGTAGAAACTCAGGGGTACAAGTACACTTTTTAGTGTGTTTCAGTACAAACACTGAAACAGCCTTTGGAGAAAGACTACCGTACTTACCCGATTCTAACGCGCACTTTTTTCCGGAAAAATCGGTCGAAAAATCGCATGCGCGTTAGAATCGGATACGAAACCGAAACTGCCGAAACAGCGGAAATTTCGTCCCACCCATCGCCATCACCATCTCAAGATGGCGCCAAAGCTTTTAGCAACGATTTTTCGGACGCAGCATGGAGGAGAGAAAAGGTTAGGAGAGGCCCTGACGTCACATTTGTGAAGCCGAGTCCCGCCATGACTTGAGCCCACTGAGCCCAGCACTCTATCCCATCATCCTTTGTTGTCTCCGGTTTGATTTGACTAACATGGCGTCACCCTGCCCTCCCGCTTCGAAGCGAAAACAGCTTCGCCGCTAATTCCTCGGTGCGATGTCATGTTCTAAGCTGTTGATTTCGCCTTCAATTAGCCCATTCAAACCCTCACCCAAAGTTTCAATCGAAAAACGTTCTTCGTTTTTGAGATTGAAGGACGATTTTTCAGCTCTTAAGCCTGGCAAAGTAGCGTTCGTCGTCACAGCAACGGGCTCGCGGGATGGCGAACGCAGACAACGAGAGCACTGTTTGGGGTCGTACAGCACTGCGGTCTTTGCGCGCTACGTCTCAGCAGCGATAAATTTCACTTCACGTCACAACGAAGAAACACAAAGTGAGCAAAGAACGAACTGTGGCTCTCGCCAACGCTGAGCGAAGGGGATTTTCCCAGCAGGTCGCCGGCGGCGGCAGCGGCTCGCTCCGCTGATCTCGACGCGCTGTAAGCGCCGCTGCGGCCGGGGTACGAGTTAAGGCCGCCTCCGACACCAGAGTTTTCAAACTGGCCTAATCTAAAAACGTTTGTCGTAGCGACTGCGCTGATTTGCAGCGTAGCGAGGCAGCCACATACCAAGCGCCTTAAAAATTTGTCCGTTCTATTCGACCAAATTTGGCCGCCGCAGTTGTAAAGAAGTAAGCAACATTGTCTATGGGCTCAAGAAAATTGACGTCACTTCCTCCACACTTTTCGCAATGCATTGGGATGCTAGGGGCCTCTCCTGAGTACTCTTTCCTCCATGGGACGCAGTATAGTGAACTAGAATGATCTAGTGGCGCGAACGGCGAGGAAGGGGCGTGCTCTTCTATGTAGAAAACGCCAGGTGGCGCTACTGCGCCCTCTACGAGAGGCGCCGCCGCAGCAGTCGCTGTACTTCAGGCGATCGGCAGTGGTTATGGCTGTCGTTGTTCCGATGTTGGGTAGTAATTAACCGTTACAAAAAAAAAAAAAAAAGGCTGCTCGCGTATGGCATCCCTCTACCTTGCTAGGAACGTTTTGTTGCAAATCTGCCCGTTTGAGCTGTAGGGAAGCGGCTATAAATCGAGTTGTTTGGTGCCGTCTGCTACCAGCGCAGACGATCGATACGAGCGTACGCGTTCGATGTGCTGCTGGAGGACAACTGCCATGTTTAATTCTTTACGAATGGATTTACTTTTTTGTATTTACTGTAATAAAGTCCCGGCATGAACCTACTTGTGAATTTGCCTCTACGGAAGCAAAGCATCCGTGAGTGAAGGAATTTTTAATTTAGGGGGCCTATTCTGTTTCCTATATTTTGCACCCCAAATGTTTTCGAGACCCACTTGCAGAATGTGCATGGCATTGCCAGGCCGATAACTAATACAAGAAAGCCGAGCTTTTTGTTGTTTTATTGGAACTGCAAAAAAAAAGCTTGGAAAATAAAAATGAGAACGCATTTTCCCTAGGCAGGAGTCACGACAATGGCTTAGCCAAGCGAAGTTATGTCGATTAAAAGTGTTCAAAATAAAGCAAGACAACTGCGAGTTTTAAGTTGTGCGACTCAGTTTCAAGTACTTCGAAGCCTGGTGCTTTCGAGTGTTGCTGCTGTTAATGCTCTTAGTTAGATAAAAAGCAGTGAGCTCGGCTGCCACATTTTTGCAGTGGTCAGGTCAGCCAAGCTGGAGCTCCCTTTTCGCCTTAACCACTTCCACAGTATCAAGAATGCTGTCTGAGGATAACTCCCGAAGGCTAAAAAATGTAGTGGAGGCATTTTCCAAATCAGCCACGAACTGGTAGAGAAGCGCAGAGGGGTAGGCCTCCGTTGCCTTTCATACGTGTGAACTCAGCTAGGCTTGTTCCAACTTTCTGCGGAGTTCATCGCCCAGGGGAGCGGCGAACAAAGACGCCTTGGGAGCACCTGGGTAACCACTGTGACCACTCGGAGCAAAGCAATAGCCTAGGTTTTGGCATCGCGGCTACTCGGCCTGTCTCTGATCGCAAAAACTATTTTTCGGACGATTGCGTACCTCTTGCTGCTGTTGGGGAGCATCACGGAAACGTAAAACATGCAGAAAATGCAAGGCCTCGACCATAACCAGACGGACAGATTGTCTGACCGCGCGCCGCCAACGCATCGCACATCCGCTCGTATCGTCTGAGCGCCGCTAGCAGACGACACAGCCCAACTTTAGGCGTCTTCGATTTGGCTTCACTCCCTGCACTCATTCAGGTAGTACAGCACTCGCCTCTCGATTTTCGAGTGCAGCGCGCGGCGCCGGCATTTTCCTCTTCGATGCACCGACGGTGCAGGAAGTGCAGGATGAGTTCGCGGCTTTCCCTGCACCCCCCAGGGAGGAGGTGCACAAGCAGACGACAAAAGTGCAGCACCGGTTCTGGCTGAACTCATTCTGAACTCATGCAGAAAGTGCAGGCCAAATCGAAGAGACCTTTTGTTTGCACAGAGTTTCTCACTAGAAACTCTATGTTTATTTGTAGCCGTTGCCCGATGGCTCAAACGGGTCTGATACGCGACAAAACGTTCCTAGAAAGGTACATGGAGAACAAAAGTGAGCATATTTCTTCCATAACGGTTAATCACTGTACCACACTAAAAAACGGCAGCGGCAATACTTGGCGAGCGCACCAAGCAACGGCCCGTTCAACAGCGGCACCGTTTGAAGAAGGCGCAGTGGCGCCCCTGCCGGCAGTAGACGCGTTTTGCTTCAGCCGAACTGCAGAGCGGCTCCCGTTCGTGCCACTGGATCGGGCTTCTCAAGCTTGGACTCCCCGGTTTCCCCATTGGCCTCGAGGACATGCCGTGGCACCACCTACGAGTGACGTCACTCGTTGGACGCTGGGGCGCGTTGTCGTCTGCTACAACACATTTCCTGTGCGTATGCGACAGCGTGTTTTCTTTTTCTTTGTCACCGTCTCGCCCTTCCTTGTTGATTTGATGCAAATTACCCTAAAAAGCGTTCTACAGACCGAATAATCCAGGCCAGCAGTCAGCGACTCGCCTCTTACCGGCGACACAGCCGCGTTTAGGTAGTTGCTACCATCGTGACCCACAGCTCGTACGCAGCCAGCTAACGCCAAGGACGTTGTAACTAGAGATGGGCAAAACGGCTCACTTCAGTGAGCGGCTCAGAATGGCTCAGTTCACTGAAGTGAACCGGTTCATTTGAACGGTTCAGCGGTTCATTTAGGTTTGTAACCTGTGTTAAGCATGCATAATCTAAATTATTACTCAATTGTTATTGAGTCATTGATTTTGTAACAACATCCGCTGTATTTGTGCTGAAAAGAATTGGCCTCACCATCATTACAAAAGTTTTTATGTGTCAGTGGTATTTCAGAATCACTCTCGGTCGATATATAAAGAAGAAAATGCAACTTTTTGTCAACTTTATAACCTCACAAATATCATCTCTACTAGTGAGCTGTGACGCCAGAAAAAATTATTCTGGAAAGCATGACACAAGACACTAATTTTAATATTGTGGTGGTGAACAACACTTTGTTCAGTTTATTCGGAGCGAGACGGGTCCGCTTTTTGGCAGCGATAATAGATGACGCGAAAGTTGCACACAAGACCCAGCTGGGTCGGCCGATACGCCTTTAATAACTCTACCGGAACGTGCCGACACGACTCCTTCAGAGCCATGCTCAGCACGATTCTCTAATCGAGTGAGCAGCCGCTGAACGTCGGTTCTTAGGAGAGCCGCTCTGTCAAAGAACAGCCGGGGGCCGAGAATCGCCGCGGAACTGAGCGGTTGAGAAGATGCGGCTCGTTCCTGACTCGGACAACAGCTGCACGCACAAATGTAACTGTAGTGATTCTAGTGAATTATATGGTCACAGGAGTTTATTTTCCTATTACTTTGAAAATACAGACGCAGTTCGTTCACTGCTGCCATTGCGGCCTCCCGATCTGTACAGCATTCACCCCCGCCGCCACCGTGGTTCCCAAATGGCGCCTCAGAAGATCCGCTTCGCGAAGAGCGGCTCTCGAAAAGAGCGGGAGCCGTTCTTCGGTTCAGTAACTGAGCGGAAAGAGCCGGAAGAGCCGATGAACGGGTCAAAACTGCATCCGGTTCTTCTGACTCGAATTGTCTGCTCCCACGACAGAAGGCGCGCTGGAGGAGTTTGAAAAATTAGCCCCAGCCGGCGCGGCAGTACAGTTGCTTTCCCGCGCCGATAACAGATGGCGCTGAGCGACGGCTCATTTGACCCGGGTCTTCGGTTCCGAAGCGACTAAAACCCGCCCGCCGACCGGACGTTGTTGCCAGCATACTCGAGAAACGCGTGCTGGCAACACTGATTTGTTCCGACCGCGACCGACGCTGGACGCTGCCCCTCATGGCTATGCTGGCAACACTTGCAACGCGCCCGGAACAACGACCGTGTGGCGGGCGGGTCCTCCCTGTTCTGTGGTTTTAGCACGACCGGCTGCGGTCGTGGGTTTTAGTCGCTGCGGTCTGCTGTGATGCTGCCCAGCACGGCCCAGCACTACAGAACCTAGAAGCGGGTATCGCGCATCAGCCGATCTACAGAAGAAGCCGATCTCCACTGTGCAGCGCCGGAAATGTGCCCATCTTGCTGGTTGCTTTCATCAAACTGCTGCTGAGTGTTCTCCGTGCGATCCTTGTGTGAAGTTGGCTCACCTTGGTGCATTTGGTGCAGCACCGCCACCCGTTTGTGCCAAGGAATCGGAGAGTGGAAGGCGAGCTTTACGCTCCCTGCAAGCTTTCGACATTGGTGCCTGTGCATCTTCGTGTATTAGCCGGCGTGCTTCCGGCCGTCACTTTCATCTCGTAGTTGTGATGGAATATGCCTAGCAATAGTGACTAATTGCTCAGGACTTCTATGAATAACCTCATTCTACTAGAGCCTGCAAGCTCCGCTTCGGTATGTTTGTAGTGTATCAGCTTGTCAAGTCTGTTTGAATTTGTAGTGTATTCTAGCCTGTGGAATCTTTAGTCGCTGCATAATTTGACGTGTGCCAGCATTTGTGTTCAGTTTAGAAGAATCTAAAAAAGCATGTAATCTTAAGCTAGTGCGAAGGGTGAACAAGGAAACGGTCAATGCATTTTAACTGTACATATAAGCTCTAGTTACTGCATGTGGCTTGTGCTACCCACTATGATGCCTGCATCGCTTATTAATTTCAGCAAGGTAGGTACAAAGACATACACAGCCGAAAAGTGCCGCGCTGTTTTATGCTTGTATTTGGCGTTAGGATGAGGCGCTGTTTTATACCAAATCACCCAGGATTGAACTAACGGGACGGACGCTACTTGCAACTGATTTATTTAGGGTATGTCCATCATATATGAGAGAAGCAATAACAAAAGGCCACAAGCATTCGACCAGAGCACACACAAAAAGAACTTATCTAAGAAGGCACATTATGCTTAGAGTAGATTGATAAAGAGGGGTCTCACTCACACATATTGTTCTTCATTTGATACAAACTTAATGTGCCATTACACCACAGCTTCCTTCCGCTATTTTTGTTTATCAATTTGGGTACACAATTACAACCTTTGCAGTGAAACAGCCTGGGTAATTTTCTACCGAAAGTGTGCGTTTTCAAATGGTCCCTAATACTTTAGGTCATTTGGCTGATGTAAACTTGTCAAGTCAAGGGTGTCTCATCACACACTTAACAAGGAGCTTAGCATGCTTCTCACGACAAACTGTGTGCAAGTGTGCTGAAGAATGGCACATGCCCACTCGAGGATTGGCAAGGGCAGGGTATTATTAGTACACACGCACTAGGGAGGCTGACCACGAGATATTCATGCACGTGTCTGGTGCCTCAAAAGCCGAACCCCTCCGACGGAAACACTTGAGTTTGTGCAAAGCATTTCCAAATTGGCCATTTAAAGAAAAAAAAAACCAAAGGAAGAGCAACTTATGCTGCATCTCATTCACACACGCTAAAGACAAGCGGGTTCCATCTGGGCCCACTTAGTAAGGGCTGTAGCTGCACAGGATACACAGAGAACGACAGTAAGGAGAGCGGGGTAGAGCATATATACAGTAGACGCTCATTAAGACAAACTCGAGGAAACCGTAAAAATATGCATTACCAGAAATTTGTTTTAAGCTGAGGTTTTTGCGTTGTGGATGTTACAAGCAAGCAAAAGTGTTGTTCATCCTATTCATGGAATTCGTCTTAACTGAAGTAGAGGAGAGAGCTGAGCACAACCAGTGGTCAATTTACTAAGACAGCAAAGAGGACAGCCGCCGACTGTGAGAAGCGGGGATCTCAAGCTTAGTTTTCTTACAATATATATATATCCGGGTTCCGGCCTTTGCGGCTTTATTGCCTCGTATTCGTGCAGTGCATTGGCTCTGCAAGCTATATAGTCTCACGGGTGGACAGGCAAAGTATTTCAACTGATATCAATGCTCAGTGTCACACTGGTCAGTCTGAACAAAAAAAAATCAGAACGATAATCAAACTGTGCTTCCCCTGCTCAAGCGCTACTACTCACACACTGAAGTCAAACGACTGCCAAATTCTTTTTTTCTAAAATGGAGGGTATGTAATTTAAAGAAAAAGCATGCTGTGCGCGCTGCTTTAGATTGGGGGGAAAAAAAATTCCACTTCCTCCAAAGAAATTACATTTACTACTCCTGCGATACACCTTTTTGCAGGGGTGTACAAATATCAAATTTTGTACCGCAAATCACACACAAATAGACAAAGTGACTGCAGATGGAATAAAATATGTTCGACTGAATATCATTGATTTAGCGTGTTTACAGCTTTGAAAGCAGAGCTCAAAGAGAGAGAAAAGATAAATTGGTTAATCACAACCTGACATGTAGAGTTTGCGCACTGATTTAGAAATGGTACAAAAAAAAAGGTGAATAAGAGACTGGAGCAGTGAAAAAAGTTTGGCACACATTTTCTTGGAGACATGTGGGTTCTTCAACGTGCTCTGAACAGAAGTATATTTGACGGGCTGCAGCCCCTCCAGTCATTGAAATAAGGCCCTTGCTACGCATGCCTACTAGGACCAGTATGCTACCGAGGCATAGCCAACAACTAATAACTCAATTTCTCGTTCATGCCATCCAATTGGCCGGACACTTCTTTCCGGCTTATTAACTTTGCACAGGTAACATTCCACTTCAGTTACTGTACAGCAGAGTTACCACTCTGGCTTTGCTCAAGGTGTTGCTTGCATTAGGCTTTCTTGCAAGGCTTAGTCGTCGTGCAGAAAAGTCGACCCAAACAGGCGTTCGTTGTGGTGAAGCCTGAAGGATTGCATGTTGTATGGCAGAACAAACTTTTATAGCTCTGTTCGTAAATTTTGAATACCTAGAACGGTAAAATTGCACTTCGGATAGAAGAAGCGTACAGCATAAATCTGCCATTTGCTCTCTATAGTAGCAAAATAGCGTTAACTGAGGTATACATGCGTGGCACCTGTGATTTCCAGCCGGACGTCACATTTGCAAGCTGGCTTTGCTGACTAAATGTGGCCCTGCCTGAGGCATATTCAAAATAGGAAAAACACAGCATAATTTACGCTAGGTCACTCACTTTAGAGGTGCTGTTAGAAGTTTCTAGGCTATTGCGTTCATGTGTTCCAGGGTATCGCATTTTCTCACTACTTACATTTTGAAAGCTCGGTCTATATAAGTTTGGATAACACATTTGCCTTAATCGTGGGTCTCTATTTTGCGATCTTCTGAAAAACGTCTTCAGGATCTGCCATGTGTTATATAGCTTGATACAACTTAAGGAGCTGTGCGTTCTGTAGGGAACCTTAGCAGGTTATTGATGCAAGCAAAAATTACCAAAAGCACTTTTTATTCTGTTTTAAATTACGTTTCTGCTAACAAGAAATAGATTCAGTTTAAATTAAAACTATTATGTACTACCCACTGTAACGGCCCAGCGGCTAGGATGTTCACTGCCATGATCGAAGATGTGGGTTCAATCCCAGCCATGGCAGCCATTTTTCTGGTAGAGGCGAAAAAGAAAACCTGTGTGTAGAGATTTTGCTGCACATTTCAAGGTCCCCAAGTAGTCAAAATTGATCCATAGCCCCCAATATGGTGTGCTTCGAGGTGCATGTGCAGCTTCGGCACACAAGTTAAACAAAGCCTCTCTCTCCCCCCCCACACACACAAAAAGGGTATAAGTTTCAGCTGTCGGGGTTGCTCAATTACATAGACCAATATAGGACCTTTACTTTCAGATTTTATAATATTAAGACTCAAAAATTTAGTGCTGCTTTGACAGGCCAGTGTTATTTTATTGCAGCCTTTCAGAATTTGGGTTATTGTTTTCAACAGTGAGCAAACCATGGTGTACACCAGATATTGCCTTTTCAGACAAAAATAGCAGACAGGTAGGCAACGCTCTTTGTAGCAGTGCAAAGTTGTGCCACCTCTGTAAACATTTCGGTCGAGTTGTTGTCCCAGTCATGTTACGAATGGGAGCTCCTTCAATTTGTAATACTTCCATGGAGGCCTTTCCAGCCAGCTAGTGTACACAGACCAACAGACAGTTCAGTGAAAATTTTCTGTATGCACTTAGTGAAAAATAAAGTAGGTTTGATGACTTGCTTTGCTGCCATATTTTCATTTTAATCTGTTAGGCAGGACCTGGTGATGAAGGTTACTCGTAGGACTGACACTTGGACAAGTAGATACAAACTATATTGAAAAGGTGCAACACAAGAAAAGGAATCGCACTTGTAAATAAATTTTATTTACACAAATGCACTGTACACGCCATTTGTGTGGTTACAATGAGGTGTACAAAAAACTATAGGCACCAGAAAGAATAGCAATGGCCATGAGAGGTAAACACGTACCCATTCAAAATTATATCCTGGCATGCTGCAACTGCACTTCAACAACAATACACATATAATCCATGTGGATTATGTGTATGGTCAGGTGAAGAGGATGAATGAAAGGATCTTTCCTTCTGTGCTGTTTTTTTTATTGCGCTGCGACTAAAACCAGGCTGGCTTCATAGATAGCGACCTTCCCATGGCAGCCGGCGACAATGAGGGCCAGCGTGCTGAAAATTGCTGGGTAGGGACGGCACACTCCATCAGGTGGTGCTAAATAATCTCCAACCTCACCAGCTTCACTTTGCTCACAGAGTGACTGTTGGCACGAAATGCAGTGGCTGTACCAATAACAACCGACCGTTCTAGTTAGTATGTATATCACCAGTCAGCACCTAGAATACAATGGCTCGTCCAGACCTCTCACCAATGGAAAAGTCAACGTATATAACTAAACCACACGGGTACCACATTTTCTGGCTCGACTACCATTATTAATTTTTGAGCATTCCCATTCATTCAAACATTCATAACCTTTACTAACCTTGGCTCTACATAGAGAAGCTTTCTTTTGGCGTGACGGTCATTTGCGCACATGCGAAATTTGACAGGAAACGCTTGAGTTTGTGCAAAGCATTTCCAAATTGGCCATTTAAAGCAGGGAAATGCCACCATTCTTGCGCGGGAGCATAACAATTTTCCAGCTGCAGGAGCACTAGTTGATCAAAACTTCTTCAGGGGCTGCGGCTCTTTCACATAAACTGTGCCACTCGTGTAGCACCGTCCTCAAGGTGGCTCGCCAGCCCTACAAATGGCAAAGTTGGGTATACGAGAGTTGGCCCTGGTCAGGGCCGGCGATGAGAACCGTACACATAGTTATCTTCGTGATATCTTTTTGAGCCACGCCCGTATACCAAAGCGATAAGAACCAAACAAAAAGAAAATGCTTTTGCCATGCCGCTGCTGGCCTTGCTCAGCTGTATGCAACAGTAAACCATCGGGTTGACTCAAAGTGCAACGCAAGAAAATTGCACAGGATCTCATCATATTCTAACAGGATGAGAGCGCGACAGCGTCTTTTATGGCTCGGTTTGTTGTCGAGCGTTCCGCCAATGCCGCCTATAGCCTACAATCCCGACAGTGCACTCGGTGCAGCCACTCATTACAGAATCACTATCCATGCTGCTGCGGCACTGCCTCGACTGAAGCAGAGGGCCAACAAAGACTGCGGGAGCAATTTATTTGAATGCACATTTATTTTTGTGTTGCACGTCTTACGGAGCGTGTTGCAAGGAAATCGGAATTGACCAAGCGCCAAATGTTTTTTTTCTGCAGCAGTATATGCAACAGTGCACACCAAGTGCTTGTTTATTTCTTTCTGGTCCACGCCATGGAACAACCATCCATGGAATTCCATGGATGTGCGCACCATTCTGTGACGTGGAATGTTAGGAATGCATTAGGAAATTGTCAGCTGTTGTGGACGCTTTCTGCAGACAATATCCGAATGTGCATTCTGTGGATACCGACCGGGTGCAAGCGTTTCGCAACATAGCAAGTAATATTTTCGCATTTAGAAAGCGATTCACTGAAGCACACTGTCGAGCCCACAGGTGTACTTGGCGCAGTGTCAATGAGCCTATAATAAGTGCAACAAACTGAGGAGGAGGCGAAATACCATTGACAACAGGCCGGACAAATAGCTCACAATGCTTCAATGGGGATCACAAGCAGCACAAGCTGGTGCACTGGCATAGGAAAGAACTAAAAAAGGCCAAACATGGAGAAAAAAAACATTTGGCATCAGCGAGCATGGGAGGTCACTGTATATAAAGTCGGTCGGAGCAAAACTGTTTTTCATAAACCCCCTCTCAATTTTTTTTAAACTCATTCCTCACTCCGCCGCTGTCATTAAAACATATGCACGAGGTGTGCATTTCTAGAGCAGCCGTTTTTCCTATGAAGGCAAACAAAATTGCCTTCGTGCGCAAAGTCTTAGACAACATTAATGCACCAACTGGTTTAATTAGCCGATAGTCTGCAACTACGGTATGCATTACAGCTCAAGTATGGCTTCCGTGCATGAACCTACAAATTTTAACTGCTGTACGGAAAAGAAAGCAAGCTTCATTAAATATATGTGCTGACAGCAATGTAAACTTAAAATTCCTTATAACACAGCTAGAAATTTTTTCAGAGCTAAAATGATAAAATGCAGTGCTGAATGATGCAAGGCATCACGCATGAAGTACTGTCATATGTACACGCAAAGACAAAAGTTGAGCAGTGTCAGTAACTCTTCGTAAAACTTTTCTTAGTGCCCTTTGGCAGGGCATGAGCAACAAAATGTCACTGAATTGCTCCACAACAATCGCTTTCTTGTTGCTCTGCAAGTGCCATGGCTCCAGTCCACCGCTCAAACAGATGAGACACTCTACCCCGCTGACCACGAACAGAAGTTCTTGGCTCGCTCCAGGGACACAACACCAGTGGTACCAATCTGCACCAAGTTTGTTGCTACCTGGCTTGTGGCTCCCTGCTGGCAAAAGAAAAAAAAATGTGCAGTGAGAGTTAGACAAGGGATTGCAGGGGGAAAAAAATCAATTTCTCCTTTTAAAGGATTGCAGGGCACACTGCGATTTCACGTATGCATTAGCAAACACACATGCACTCCTTAATGGAGGCTTCATGTCAATGAGGCATGGGTGACATAACATTGCCCCTTTGGAAGGGAGGTGTGTTCTCTTCATCTTGCTGGATGGCATGGCCAGCATGACAAGAATGGCAAGACCGAGGGAAGGAATGATGATGTGGAACAGAAACAGCGGCATTCTACTTATTCGTAACTGTCGCACATAAGAAGCTGCACCACTTCATGACTTTCTTACATTAGTGAGGTCCACATCTTCTTGTAAACACAGTCGTGATCCCGCCCATTGTTCCCCACCCTCTCCTTAGCGGGGTGCGGCTCCTCCCCCGAGTCAGTGGCGGCTTTGACGGTGTGTAGTGATGCAAGTAGTACGGATAAATTCTAGCCCAAGCTTGGTAGGTGCCCTACCTTATCGAATCGCATCTGTTATTTTGTAAAACTGTGGAGTCAATGGGCATGGAACAAAAAAGTGACAAGCAAGACAGAAAAAAAGAGTAACAATGTTAGACCACACAGAAAACACAGTGCAGTAGAAACAAAGGACAAGGTGAGGCTGCGGCAAGAGCTAACTTTCGACAAATGCTTTATTGCAGGACCTGCACTTATAAAAACATCTGGCTCATAATAGGAGAGAAAGAAAGAAAAACATCAAAACGAACAACGAAAGATGAGACAAAAACCACCACGCGCCGCCTACGCCAAGAAATAAATCTCTAGCTTTCATAAAGCCATAGATGGTCTATTGATGCGTTGATCACCGGAACATGCCATCTCAGCTGCTTCCACAAGTTCTTTTGTCAGTCCAGACTGGTGGTAATGCAAAACAATCATCTCGTCGTGCAGGGGATAACACGGGTATCTCGATACGCACTTTTTACAATGGGCAGCCTGCTGGCCGTCAGTGACAACGCTGCTTACTTTATTCTTGTACTCTTAAATGGACATTCAAATATCTGCTTGTTTGGCCAGTATAGTCCCTGCCACATGAGAGTGAAATTTCGTAGACAGCATGATGCCAACATCGTAGCAGTTTAGAGCAGACCGGTTTTTGCACACGCGTTAGGCAGGTTAACCTGCACAAGCCCAAAAGCCTGTTCGGGGCTGTGAACAAGACATTGATCCCACTAACAGCCACCTGGCTGCCCATTGTAAAATGTGTGTATCGGGAAACCTTTGTTATCCCATGTACGACCAGACAATTGTTTTGCATTACCACTGCTCTGGGCTGACGAGAAACTTGTGGAAGCAAGTGAGGTAGCATGTTCTGGTGATCAGTGTGTCCGTAGACTGTCTGTGGCTTTATCAAAGCCAGAGCTTGATTTCCTGGTGTAGGCGGCATGTGGCGGGTTTCGTCTCATCTTTTGTTGTTTATTTTTTATTTTCTCCTCTTACGAGCCAGATGTCTTTATATGTGCTGGCCCTGCAATAAAGCATTTGTTGAAACCTTGCACTTGTCCCGTCCTCGACTTATTCTGTTTTTACTGCGCTATGCTTCTCGTGAGAGTATGAACCAACACGCCCAAACATTTTCCATTCTGTTAGACCGCATCCAGGGCACAACAAAAGTTCACAGTGAAAGAATGTTAAGTGAGAAAACGAGCTTTTCTAGGCAATGCCCAGGGGCGTCGGGTATGCTAGGTACAGCAGTTGCTGCAAGAACCAATGGAGAGTGCAGTAACTGCACAGAGACGGCAGTAAGAGGAGGAGGCTAGGGTATATATATTCAGCATCCAGAGAGAGAGAGAAAGACTATTTATGGCCAGCAGGGAGTGGGAGGTCGTGATGCGCAGAGCCTCCACATCCCACCCACGTTCATGACGTCTTCGGGACTAGGCCCCGCCGGCGTCGGCGTGAGTGGTGCGCGAAAGGTACTCGGGAGTTCGTCCCTTTCCCCCCCGTCTGCGACTCGCTCCGCTTCTGCCTGGTGAGAGCAGCCTTGAGCTGCTGGACGGCTAGAATTTAGCTTACATGGCCTTATCGTCTGGTGGTAGGGCAGCGTATCGCCTTTATCACCTTCCAATAGTTTCAAGGAGAGAGGCCATGTAATTCAGCTGATATTAGTGGTCATTATCATGCTTTTAGAACTTCGCAGAGTAAACAATGCCAAGGTCATCATGAAGTGTTGAACCCAGAATAGTGGCTCAACTAGTTGCACAAAACAAGATAAGTAACAGTCACTAAGCAGTGCTTAGCATGCTACACATGCCCTAAGCAGTGCTTAGTGACTGTTCGAGCGCTACCACATCGATTCACATTAGGTAAACAAATTTTTCTCATCCGGCATGCATTGCATTCTGTAAGCATATATGCTGGTGCATGTATATATGTGTGCCAGCATATGTTGTATACATATGCACTAGTGGCATAGGCAAGATACATAAACTTGTGTATAGCTTCCTAGCCAATGCATTTTGGCCTTGGCAACTACAACACCACCCGAAGATAAGACTAGCCAGATGAAATTGTGGAGGAGGAACTCCTGACGTTTGTACTGTGGATACAGGAAAATTTTGATGTAGTCAGGTACACATCACATTTTCTGATAAAATGTGGCACTCCCCAGCATTCAGCTGAGCGACAGTGGGGTGCTGGTACTGGATGAATTGCATGGACATTGGAACGTAACGAAACCCTGCAGTGTATGAGTATAGCATTCCAGGTTACTCCATGTGAAGTAATACGTGATAGCTTAAGCAAAAAGCACCATATTCGTTTGGTCGTGGAAGTCAACCAATGTGTAAGCAAGGTGCTCACTGCATGTTCCAAAACATGCAAACGTCCATTGCAATATCGTCCTGTCTATTATGTTCGGCTATTACGCACGCTTTCAGTGTTTAATGAACTTCTTATTTTCGCTACACACGCCCATTGAACGTCCGCACCACAACCAGCTGCGCCACCGATGCAGTGAGCAATTTTTGCGAGTGTCGCCCTCGCCTTACCGCGGTCCAACAGGATCATACGTTAACACTAATTTACTCGTAAATTTTAACCCCATAAAAATCAGATTTAATCAAATTTAAATGTTTAGAGAATAATATTCGATCACTGACTGATTCGCACAATCGTTACTCGCAAGACATCCAATCGTCATCGCATCGTCACTGCAAGTTCTTGATCCGAATATCGGCACATTGTAACGGTCATTCTACGTAGTTTTTAACGAAATTGATGCCACAAGGCAAGTTACACTGACTGCAAATCATGCCTGAACATCCAAGGAGTACTGGAAAAACAACGGCGCAACCGCAAACAGTAGGGCTCTTTGATTTCCAGTCTCGGACTCACCGCGGACTCCCCGAGAAGCAGTCCGGCATTCGATTTTCCCATGTATCCCTATGACTTCGGGGAATCCTCGGACTACCCGCGGACTACCCACGGTGAGTCCGAGACTAAATCGAAGAGCCCCAATGAAGCAACCAAGTTACAGCCACGGGACGTGCGACAACGCCGGTAAGCAGTTCGGCCTCTTCCACTGGCTAATATTAGTGCTTTACACAGGTTAACTGTACAGAACCGCTAGGCTCCGAAGCTTTTCCGGCTTCGGGTGCGTCACGTAAGCTCAAAAACAGCGTAATATAGACCGTAACTAATGAATAAGCGGGATTTGAGTTCGATAACTTAATTGCCGTAAGCGTACATGGGCGCCGCCATCTTGAATGTTTGTTTACATCAATGTTACCAGACCAGCATCGACATTTCGCTAAATTTAGCGGCCACTTGCAATTATTGCGATCTGAGTACTTGTTAAGCTTCAAAAGAAAGCAAATATGAAATGGTAATAGAGAAAGCCAAAATAGCATGGTATTAATCCACAAAAATGCGAAATCCGCTGTAGCAAATCATGGTGCATAAATGTGCTTGTAGCAGTTGCTTCAGCATGGTAGATTGGCGGTAAATTTTAAATGCATACAAGCAGATTTGTATACAGTGTTCGACCTAATCTCTTGTTAAGTATTGGTGACAACATATTGTTATTTAGGTACGCTGTCTTTCGGTGGGTAAGCGCGCTTTTTTCCGCCATGCCGCTGCTGTTGACCGTGTGGCTTGCTGCTAGTTTTCTTTCAAGAAAGCCCCGCAGTTATACAGTCGAACACGGATATATCGAACACGGGTATATCGAATTATTGTCTATATCGAACTCATCAATTATCCCCTTGAAAATTATGTGTAAAAGTATAGGAATTCGTACGTTTATATCGAACGGTATTTTTTCCGACATTGGGTATATCGAACGCCGCGCGAGCTGGAAGGTGCTCTTCGGCGGTCGCTGCACCTCCGATTGAGGTTGAGGAGGATGTGGAGGAATGCGCGGGCATGACGAAGACTGGCTCGTGGAACTAATCTCCCTACCGGAACGAATTTGCGCTTGCCCAGTCGTGCCCCGCTACCGGCCGCCGTAGCGTTAGCGGACGGAGCCCGGTATGCTAAATCTCTCTAGGCACACAAGCCCGAACGCTTGGAAAATGTGACAGTGCGAGGTAGGGATGCCCCGACTGCGCACGTCATCTTTTTTTTTTTCGGCTGCGTACGTCCCCCAGCTTGCCGAAAAAATAGTTTTTTTTTTCTATCTCTCTGGGTCTGTCTTCCCCCGATGTCGTCTCGGGAAAGGGAGAGGGGAACGAAGGTGCTGGCGGCCTCCCCCTTCTTTTGCATTTTACTGCTGTTGCTGCTGTTTGGCGAGTTGTCCCGCACCTTCCGGAGATCACTGTTTCTCTCGGAGATGACCATCGCGAGCGCTTTGTTGGGGTTCGTTCAGAGAGCCTTGGAATTGTTACCTTCAAAGTTCTTGTGGTACGTGCGCGCTGTTCTTCTTTTGTGTGCCTGTTGTGCATGGTGTGCGAAGGCGCAGCGTACTGCTGGAATTTTCTAGTTGTGCAGCCTCGAGAAGATCGAGACCAGCGTCTTTAATTTAATTTCCAGGACGAATAAGCAGGCCAAGATCAGCGATTTTTTTTTTTTCACGGAAATAAAGCGTCCTGTTGCGTCGTGAGTGCGGAACTAGTTGTCAATCTTGAATGCGACGTTCGGTAAGTGATCGTCCGCCATAAGTGAGGTCTCAGAGCCTATATTTTTTATATCGAATTTTTTATATATCGAACTATTTCGCGATCCCCTTGGAGTTCGATATATCCGTGTTCGACTGTACGTTCCTTTATGTGTGACCAGCCATTGGTAACAGACACGTTTTCACTGTCTTTTTCATGTGGTGCAAGCTATGTTCCATCAGGTGTATGTGACACCTGAGGTAAGCTTCCACAAATTTCTGCTTTCTCCAAACGGGTGAAATAGAACAAGCTATGAATCTGACAAAAAAAAAAAAAAAAAAAAAAACAAGAAAAGCGGCGGGCAACCAAGAATAGCTTGTTTTTTTTTCTTTTGGTTCAGAAACAGCGATTTCTTGTGTATGGTTGGAGCATTGCTGGAAAAATACACTGGCACACTGGAGTCCAGCCTGATGATACCTTTGCCCTCTGTGCACATAAAGCAGAAGTATCATTCGAAAACTTGGAATGCAAAATAAATGTTCTGAATACTGTCGGCAGACCAAGTGTGTTTTGTTCTTCAATTGCAGTGAGCTGTTTACGGTGTGTGATTTTGAGATTATTGGTAGCAGCATATCTGCATTGGGTGCGCTAAAAGTAAACATGATACAAAACTAAGATACTGCAAACTTTTCTGAACACTGCGCTAGGAATAATCATCAAAGAAAAAAAGACGGCTCAAGAGTACGATACTCCCTAATGCAAAATTGGAGCGCAGTGCGAACTGCAGTCTTCTCGGTGACAGCGTGTAGCTGCTGTGCCTCAGGAAGTGATCGTGTCATCAGTGAACACACGACGCAAACGCTACTCTGGCGTTTTCTCACAGCGCCTCGGTGCCACTGAGCATGTCTCACGTGGCCTGTGCGTACTGCCCTCCCTTTCACACTTTCATTTTACTTTCCTCCTCCGCCTTCCTGCTTGCTCTATCTCATTTATCTCCAGTGCCCTCTTCTTCGTTCGGTTACAACAAAGTCGACGGCCATACGAAACCACAGGAATCAAGCGGGCACTTAAAGCCAACTGCATTCAAAATTTCGATTTCTTGAAAACACCATTTCCGTATAGTCTCCTGAAAAAGAAAGCAAGATGCAAAATACAACGGCTGAAATACGCGTGTGGACGCCGCAAGCGGTCAGCAAAAACCGGCCGAAATTGAAACCGAAATCGAGGAGAGCGTGGCCATTAAAATGACATTGCAGCCATCCAGCGAGCGGCCGGACGGCGTGCGGGGCAGCAAACGGGTGAAGTGTTCGCAGCAGAGCTTGACCGGTTCTCTAGCTGCGTGGCTGGCCAGAGGAAGAAGCCACCGTCAGCTGGAGCGTCACAGGCGTGTCATGGCTGTTTACGCAATCTGCCGGCAGGTGCAGCGTGGTCTGCGGTGGAGCTTTTTTAAACGCCTCTGACTGATTAACGAGGCAGTTCACGGGGCTACCACTCGTGTCCCAGCTGATGTGGGGGTACTTACTAGACATTAAAATAAATTTGGTCGAGGTGAAATTTGAGTGCAGTTGGCCTCTTAAGAGGTGCGCTCTAAAAAAGAAATGGCAAGCAGATTGCCTTAGCAAGCTGCGTTGCAAAGAAATTATTTCTGTAGCTGAACAGTATGATATATACAGAGTATGATATACAGCTGTATAACACCAGCCCTTTTTCATTTTTAAAGTGTTTTTCCTTACATTTCTTTTTTGCTGCTGCAGCAGCACTGGGAGCATGAGCATGCAAGACAGAATGTAAAAAGTGGTATGGTCACGACACCTTTCACTTGCATTACAAATTTCCTGATTCACTTTACTCGAAGTAGTAGAATAATTAAGTGAAGCATCAGTTTTACAGTTAAAAAACGGGTGAAAGAAGTAAGTCCACCATGGGTATAAACATTTAAAAAAATGAGATGTCTATTTATATGTTGTATTAGCTGGCGCAGAATCTAGCAGTACACCCGATGTCGAACCACATTCCATACCGAGACACGGTGCTAGTAACTATAATAAACAAACACCACGTAAAGTGATAGGTTCGCCTGGTGCACTGTCGATTTGGTTTGATTTGATTGTAGGGTTTAACGCGCCGACGCAACGCAGGCGATGAGGCGCGCCGTAGTGGAGGGCTCCGGGTTAATTTCGACCACCTGGGGATCTTTATCGTGCGCCGAAATCTCGTACACACGGGCGTTTTTGCTTCTCGCCTCCATCAGAAAAGCGGCCGCCGCGGCCGGGAATCGAACCCGCGACCTCGTGCTCAGCAGCGCAACGCCTTAGCCACTGAGCCACCGCGGCGGGTGGTGGTGGTGCACTGTCGAGGCACGAGTCATGAGGTCCCCAGACAGCTCCAATGAATACCACGCAATCTGATGGGTTCAGCTGGGAGGCTATGGAGCCCTGCAGTGTTGTGGAGCCACCAAGGACTTGCTTTCGTTTTGTATGTTATTTCTCCTTGTAAGCCATGCTCCATGTGTACCCAGGGAATATAGTGGCTCTTCACTGCTTATAACACTAAATATTTATCCTCATGGAGCAGATAAGGTTTGCAGCTCATTAATACAGAAATAAAAGTTGGCTCTCCCACATGCAAACTTCCAAGCTTCACTGCATGGCATTTTCTTTAGTGTTGGCTTTTTTGGCACGACGCCGAAGCCATGCAAGAAAGCCTACCACAAAAGCCTTGCACAAGAGTGGAACTCTGGCAGCCAATGTTGGCTGAGGTGCAACGCTACCTGGGCAAAATTTATAAACTGGAAAGAAGTTTCCCATCAATATGGTGGTATGAGTCAGAAATCAAGGTTTATTACTTGCTGGAAATGCTTGCATTAAAGTAAAAGTCATACCAACCACTAACGTACCTAACCTCTTTTCAATGCCTGGAGCAAGCCATTCAAATGCAGTCGACTCTTGATCATCACCTAATTGGAATTTTCGGGTAATTGGAAGCAGTGCTCTGGTCCCACCAGTGTTACATTCAATTCAGTAGAAGAAATTGCTTGGTAATTTAAAGCTGAAACCCAATTTTTCGATTAATTGAAAGTTATTTCGAATAAAAAGCATCAAGGTGAACATCACATCTTGATAAAATTGGAAATTTTAAAGCGTCAAAACACCGCCGTGTCCTGCAATGTTGGCACCATCACAACCGAGGCAGCGCATAGCTGATAAAGCAGCCGGTCACTTGAGACTTGTGCCAGTGTAAGCATCTCTCTTTTGAGGCCCTCAACCTTCTTTGTTGCGCACAGCTCCGTGCAACAGTTTGCGTGGTGAAAGCTTCAGGCTTCGATTTTCACCACAAGTCTGAACTATCACGGCAAGCTGTGTCACATTCGAATAGGCAACAAAACAAAACCAAGAAGAGAAGATTGTTGCGGACCAATAGCAATGTGCTATTGTGCCTTCTGTTTTTTTGTTGTGGACTTTGTACTAATGGTAGCCAACTGTATAATTTCTCTGGTCACAACATGTTGAGGAAACCGCATTTTCCACGGCAGGGTGTGCCAAATTTCATTCCGCTGCCTTGCCATACTGTCTTAATCTTTTAAGGGGCAACCACATGCAGCGACAGCGAGAAGCGACGTGAAAACTGTAACTCAATGGGTACACCAAACAGATAGCACGAGTGACAGCAACAAGTGAAAAAAATGATCAAACTGCCGCCAATGCCCTCCGTCGTCGTCGTTCGTCGCTGCTGCTCACTTTTGGGCTGCTTCTGTACAGCAAAAAGCAAGCGGCGGTGTCAGCCCGTCGCCTTCTGCTGTCGACTCCCTTAGCAACCTGGTTATAAACATTTTCGCTTGTCACCGTCATCCACACTACCAGTTTGCTGTACCCATTGAGTTGCGTTTTGCCGTCGCTGCATGTGGTTGCCGTTTGCTTGCCATTTTTTGTACCATTTTCCTATCGATACATAAATATTCTAATGCCTCAGGTCCTGACGACTGCCTAAGTTATCTTTTTTGTCACTTTGTTTTAAAAACTCTATAAACAATGAAGAAGATATCTGTATTCGAATATATTTGATTCATTCAATCCAGTCAGTTTTTGCTATTTGTATTTTATGCACAGTTCGAAATTTCCTGTTTGCACATCTCCAGTTAATATGTTATGCAAGATTAAATGAATGAACAAGCTGACCAATTGTTCAAACTTTCTAGGGAATGTGAGAGCAGTTGAAAAAACGAATGTACACAGAGAACGAAATCCCACTGGTAATAATCGTGTGTAGAAACCAGGGTCGGAGCAAAAAAAGAAATGCCAAAAGCAGATATCTAATGCACAGTAAATGCCCACAACGAAGTAACTTGTGATGCTTCCATGTGAAGGAAGAGAAAGAGCAGGCTCAGAGGAGGTTGGCACTGGACAACTTCTTCTGAGCCTGCTCTTTCTCCTCCTTCACATGGAAGCATCACAAGTTTCTCCATTGTGGGCATCAATTTCCTGACTACCTGTGATTTTGTACCCCTTCTCTCTCTTCTACCGTCTTATCTTTTCTTCATATGCTGCATGGCCAAAATATGAAGTAAAAAAAAAAAAAAGAGGTTAGCAGAGGGTGGTACATGAAAATTCTAGTTGAAAGCTGTAGGATAAAGCGAACAGCAATAGGGATCCTGCGGTTATTGCCATTTTAACCTCTCGTCACGGCAAACAAAAAGTCAGAAAAATCAGATGGTGAATGGCTTCAGCATATTAAGTTTCAGATGTCGTTATACAGTGGCACAATAGGGTGGACGGCAGCGCCACTGACGTGTCTGAATGATTGGACAATCTAAAAAATCAGTCTGTGACTGTGTACAGGTGCCGTCATAAGTAATTGGGGCACAGGAGCTGTGGCCGAACTGTATCGGAGCACCGTGTAGCTGCACCGGCGGTAAATGAAAGGACGAAAACACGCATGCGCGCCTGCCGACGGCGATGGCCCATCTATACCTCTCAAACCCCTTTTTAAATTTGGCTTCGAGCATTGCTCGCAGCACAGTGCCGCTCTCGGCGACGGCGCTGATAGCAGAGACGATTCTGGCAGCGTCTCTGGCGCACTTCCAGCTGCCGGAGAAGCGGCGCGCTGTCACGGGAATTTGTAGTGAGTTTTTCGTTCAAATATTTTTACATGTGTACGCTATCAGCGCCATCACCGAGACCAGTATGCTGCGAACAATGCTTGAAGCCAGGTTAAAAAAAGTGGCTTGAGAAGTACAGATGGGCTATCGCCATCGGCAGGCGCGCATGCGTGTTCTCGTGCTTTCATTTACCGCCGGTGCTGCTACACGGCGCTCCGATACAATTCGGCCGCAGCTCCCGTGCTCCACTTATGACGGCACCTGTACGTAAAGATCGAAGTCAAACACTGCTTTCAGGATTAATTTTTCATCAAAGAATTTGGCATGACCTACTCGTTCGAAAGCACCTTTTGTCACATGAAAGCTTGCTCACACCTATGACAATGCCACCAAGGAACGAGAGGCCTGAAGAAGACACCACTCAGTGGAGGGGTGTGAGAGAAGAAAACCCAGGGGCAACAAATGGATATGGACAAAGCAAGATAGCAGCAATCGGAAATGCAGCAGGCAGGCCTTAGTTCTTGTTCTACAGTGTACACAAATAGGCTCAGGACGATGACTATAGCATGAGCAATGCGAGAAAAATTCTCGTCTAGTGATGTGAGACCGGCCAAGAAGTGCCCCGTGTTAGCGAAAAGTAGCGATTGCTATCTATTCTTTGATTACCTACGAGACTCCTGGAATTTCGAAACCCCACTTGCATTGCTTGAGAAAATTTCTGCTGAAGTGCAATTACATTAGTAAATTGCAATCTTTAGCAATTCAATAACCCATAAAACGACCATGCTCGGCAACCCTTGTAGTGCGATTATAGCATTTGAAAAAGAGAAGCAGCTGCATTACGTACACTCAACACCAACTGTCGGGAATCAAACGTGAGTGTGTTAAGTGGGCCCACCACATGCTACACAGTATTTGTTCATTGAAAGTATCAAGTATCTCTATTGCGCTTTCCCTCCAACAGAATAAGTCATGACATGCATTCCGTGATATAAATTCCATCTTCCAACTCCTGCATACAAACGCTGAAAATTCTCCATTCTGTTTAAAAAAAAATTAGAACAGAAATTGTGAGGACAGGTGCAAATTGTATCGACACACACACACACACACACACACACACACACACACACACACACGCACGCACGCACGCACGCGCGCCACAAATATATGTGGCTCCTCAACAGAAATATACTTGCACTGCACTGTCTACGAAAAACAGGATCGGGAGCGCAGATTCGGCGAAACACTTACATCCGCAATGAGAACAGTGGCACCCTGTATGCCAAGGCTTGGACAAGCAGTCTCTTGAGGTAGGTCTGGCTCTTAGAAACGGAGCAGGTCACCGATCAGCCACTCGTACACATGCTGGGACTGTGGTGGAAATTTATCAGCCCCTGTAACGAAAGCGCAGTGAGCGGCGTCTCGATGACACATGATACGAAATAAATATCTCCGAAACATTGCTTGCTTTACATTTGTGCGTGCAATCTAAAACCCCTGTTCTGCTTACTACGACTGTTAACGTAGTAAGCCTCCATGTAATAACTGTCATTAGTGGTAATCATAGCGACACCACAGAAGATTCTAGCCAACAGGAACGCATATGAGCCTGTAAGTTAAAAAAGAAAAACATTGCGACACTATAGTGTTTCGGGTGTGCTTTCGCAAGAAATGGCACGTAGCTTATCCACTTTGAAATTAGCCTACACTTCTACCACGAACACTAAAGGCAACATCACCTTGTGTGTTTTCTTCTCCGTATGAAAAGGGCGATGTGACAAGTCTAAACACTTACCTCCTCACGACCTTGTTGCTACCACCGACGTTGACGGCCACGAAACCGAGCTAGCGAAGTCTCCGACTTTGCGCCGTCGAAGCTGAGGCGCAGACTGACGTGAGGCTCGGTAGGACCCTAGGAACTTCAGTTGTAGTAAAAGCTGCGATTCCAAACCACGAAGGCGCACAGGCCGTCCGGCCGCTAAGTCGAAACGGTGCCGGAGAAGCAGGGACAAGCACGGCCCGCACCGCCCGCACGGACGGACAAGCAAGAAATGCGCAAATCAATGTTGTCAGCACGGCCAAAGGCCCTCGATTTTTCAGACCAAAGTTGGAGACGTTTTGAGGCAAAAACGACAGCGTTGCCAGCATAGTTTGGTGCGTTTAGGCCGATTTGGCGGCGGTCGCGGGCGGGTTTTAGTCGGATGCCTTCGGTTCTTCCGCTCAGTAACTGAGCGAAAGAACCGGAAGAGCCGATGAACGGGTCAAAACTGCATCCGGTTCTCCTGGCTCGAATTGTCTGCTCCCACGACAGGGGGCGCTGGAGAAATTTGGAAAATTAACCCCAGCTGGCCCGGCAGTGGAGTTGCTTTCTCGCGCCGGCAATAGCTGGCGCAGAGCGTTGACCCGGCTTTTAGGCTCCGTTGGCTCTTTCTCCATGGTTTGCAGTGCTGTCGCTCGCCCCGTTCAACACGAATCACTGAGGGGGCGAGAAGGGTCTCCCTCTCTCCAAAAGAACCGCCGCTCACTTTTACTGAGCCACGGCTCACTCGTTCGTCAAAAAGAGCGGCTCAAAAGAACCGGATCACTCCTGAGCGACGCATCTCTAGTTGTAACTGATCGAGACAAGTACGCGCTAAATTCATTATGAAATACTGGTGACGAGACTGTATGTGCAAGGAAACTCCTTGTAGTAGAGACGAAAACGCTTCACTCACTTGTGATCTCACCGCGCGTATACTTCTCGCATTGCCTCGTAAATAAATGACTACGTGAGAACGGTTATCGGATTGCTTCGCCGCGCACGTGTAAAAGTGCTACTATGATCTGCAGTTTGGCTTAAGCAGTGCCTATTTACCCTACAGTGTTTTTTTTATAGTTATGGCCGGATTCGATTAACGATCACTGCCGTGACCTGCACTCTGCACGGCTGATATGTTTACATTTCGCGACAACTTGTCCGCAAAGTATGAATAGTATGAACGCGAGTTTTCGACGCCTTCGAGGAGGTTTGGACATGGCTATATTTAGTTTCAATTAGCACCTCGGCGTGGGAATTTATAATTTCAACGTGGGCTTTGGTCTGTTTACAGTGAGCCTGCCTTTCTGTAGCATCAATTTCGAAACTCACCACTGTTCACAGAAATACCCCTGTTCACAGAAAGCAAAGCTGTGTACGAGGCGAAACACGTCGTTAAGGATGGGGAGTTTTAGAATAGGAGAACCGAGCGTTGGGGGCCCCGAAGAAGTTAATGGAAAACACGCACGCGTGCGACGAGACGGTCTTCTCCAACAGCTCGCCGCCGGCTTCGGATGCACCTAATCGAATGTTGGGAACTTTAGGCTTACCGTCACGGCAGATATTTCATCGCCGCTATCGTTTTAAGTTGCGAATGACAGTCCCTAATACAACTTTTCACCACACTGCCGCCCCTTTTCTCGTATGTGTACCTTTGTATGCGTGTTGGTTGCCGACCGTTTCAGCGATCGACGGTCAAGATACCTGCCACGGCCTCGGCCGATTCTTGCGCGCAGCTATCGCCATCCTTCAGCCACTCGCCACACCGCGCGTAAGCGGGCCGGCGCTGCCGGCACCGATGTCCGCGGCCGGTCAGAGTAGATCGCGGCATCGCTTTGAAAACCGCAGCTGATGACACTGCCTAGGACAATTTTTCACTACATTAAAATCCACTTTCACCAATGTGGAACTACTTTTTCACGACTAGTGTGTTTTCAAAAAGCGGCGACAAGTTACTGCCGCGACCTGCGTCGGTTCGAGCCGCTCCGTCGGCCGTGCGGGCAGGAGCGGCGGGTGTGTGTGCTGAGCATTTCTGTGAGCAGTAAACGCTTCATGGTTTACTGCTTTATACATTCTTACAAACAAGGGAAATCTAGAAACTTAGCTCGATGATTGTCGTAGTCTACATTGTTGACCGGGGAAACGAGCCGCAGCTTACGCTTCGGTCACATATGTCGTACACCACTACGCTCAAGTTGTTTGCGGAGAATGTACCAGAGCTGACACAGTTATAATGTCCTCACGAGGTCAAACTGCGCTTTACGCACTCAGAATTAAATTCCAACGACGGAAATTAACACGAAAATATGTTTAGTCAGCTCTTCCGAAGCGAAGCGTCTCGCGCTGCAAGCCAAGTACGCAGCGAGATAGGAACGGTGATCCTACAAGTGACGTCAAAACGATCACAGCGCCGGCCTCTCCAGTGGTGGGCCTCGCGGCCAATAGGCGGCGTAAAAATCGACGCCCCACGTGACCAACCTACAGCGCAGATATTTCGACCATCAAGTCCACCAGACGGCGCAACCGAAAGGTTACTTTTTGGTAGAGAATACAAAACATTCATTGCGTGACTCAGAGAGCCAACAAAGTTCGCTTACAATGTGTTGTTTAAAAATATTATTAACAAGTTCCACATCAAACATCCGTTGAGCAAAATGTACGCAACTTTTTACGAAGAGCCGACTGGTACACCCCCTCGCTTCTGAATTCGCAACCAGAAAGCTGCCAATTCAAATTGAAACCGCTGCAACGGCCCACCGTTTCTAAGTGCGCGGAGCACTGGTTTCGTGACTGTTATGTGCTTTTGCGTCCATCAGTTGTTGAGAGGACTGGCAAAACACGGGAGTTGAGTGCTTGTGGAGTGACAAACGTGGGAAAATCCGCATCGGAAAACAGCTGTCGAGGCCAGAATATTTGATTCTTCCAACACAAGGTGAGTTTTATGCACTCCGCTAGAAAGACGGTGCAAACGAAACCGTTGTCGCCGTCAATACCTCATTTGTGCATGACTTCCGCTGGAATATTTTGTTATTACGATTCAAATATAAAATCTTCATTCCTCGGAGTTTTTGATCCGAGTGCATGCGGAGTTAGCAAAAAAAACTTGAAAGAAAGAGAAAAGCCCTTGAAAAACAGCCTCTCAACTCTCCTGGCCGCTCTCGAACATTTCTGACTATCTAGAACCCGAAAAGTTGTGGGCGCATTTGCCTCAAAAGGCATGGCATTATTTCGGATGGAACTTTTGAGGCTACCAAAAGACAGTAATTCACCCAGGCTTTACCTAACTGTTGCCTTTCTGTTTTGACGCGTTCGTGAGCATTTAGTCAACAGCGCTTTGCTACAACTAAAGTTTGCCTTCATACAGACGTGGTGATGCGAGACTGGTTATATTAGCATGCCTTGTGACAGCTGATGCTTGCGTCGTGGTTAATACACGTGAACTCAAAAATACTGCGTTATTTTTTTTCAGAGGTCAGTGTTCATTTAGACATTCTGGCTGAACCTTCAACATTTTCGGCGCACGCCACAACTGCACCAAGGACTGGCAGGCCATTTCAACTCTTCGTGCTTGCCTGATATGACAGCCATGCGCCCGACTGCTGTGTTTATGTATATTTAACTTCCACTTATAGTTGTTTCTCTGAATTTGTGTGACATGATTCTCTTTAATTTACATCCAATTTAATTTACATTTTTCATTCATTCCTTGTTTTTTTTTTTGCAGATACAACCAAAGAACAAAGAAGCACACACCGGAAGGCGCCCACGTCAAGTTTTCAGCACGAGCAAATGTATTATGTTGCCTGCAGATAAATGTTACAAAGTGGCAGATATTTTCACTAAATGTTAAAAAGAAGGTCAGCATATATCAATGCGTTTATACATGTGATGTGCCTATATCTGAGTATGAATGGAATAGTTGTTCAATTCAAGAACACGATATTCGGTGTCTATAAATATTTAACTTCGGCCGAGTATTCGGTGTACTGCAAATATTGAGACGCATCAAAATGGGCGATGTGATAGTGTTAAGTAGCTAGCCACTAGGCTCACTCTAGCCCCGAAATTCAACGTTTATCAATAAATCACGATGCGTACACATTGGCAAATGTAAGAAAGCAAATGCGGGCTAGTTTACTTTCTTCCATTCTCTTTCACTGCTGCTCAAGAGTACTTCACTTTCTCTGTACATTTACAACACTTCGCACAAAAAAAATTGCTTTAAGACCAACTGTACAGCTCCTGTTATCAGCCTAAAGCAAGTTTGTGCAAGAAGCTGAGAGAAAGTAAACTTTATTGGAGCACCTCATTTCTGATAGACACTATGATTCTATGCTCTGGTGATCGAGTAGGTGTCTCCTTTGTTAATAGTGCAGGGTTGACCTTGCAGGTGGGCTTTAAACCTTTGTGCACAAAGAAATGTGAGGAGTCAAAGTTTGTCTTGGAGGTCTGGAAATGTAGTAGCCCGGGTCATCTAGAAGTAGGGATAAGCGTGTCGCAAAAGTGAGGAAGGAGGAGGTGTGGTGCTTTGTACCTCAAGGGCAGATTGCTTTAGCGAGTTGGATGGGTAGCCTGGGAATACCTCGCAAGGGCTTTTTGTATCGAATATAATAAGGAAGGCCACTGCTACACTCAGTTAGTAAGTGTGTGAAAATCCCAGTTTTGTCCAGGGCACAATTTTACATGTAGCCACCGACTGTATATTGTTGCACAAGTGGGTGAAAACTATTCAATCAATACACCATGATGTCACTCCCAAACATAGTGCACGCAGGCAGGTCTTGTTCTAAATTGTAAGGAATGGAAGATAGTAGATACTATTGGTTGAACCTACAGGGAGACTAAGAACTTTAAGTCGTGCACCGAACTGTGCATTGCAGTCCATGCATTGCAGCGTCAAATCATATTTGTAAGTCTTGCTGACTGAAGCATAAAAAGTCCTTTTAAATGTGTACTGTCAATACAGTATAAAGCCATCCACATTACTACTGGCAAAATTCAACATTTCATTTCATTTATTTACACCTGAAAGGGCATTACGTAAGGGGGGGGGGGGAGGGGGGAGCTCTTGGCCGAAGTATAGTCAGCGTTGCAACACATACAAAAACTAAGAAGATGGGAACAAAAAGAATACAAGATTAACGAGATGAAATTCAACTCATTGCAGCAAACGGTGTTAATCAGGGTAATGGAACTAACAATGTGGCTCTTCGACGTGCAAGTGCGAGTCAACACAGGGTGCGTAATACGTTATTGTGCAGCTGGGTTCTGAAATCATATTTATCCTCTCCTGCTTATGGAATATAAATTTCTTGGCGCATTTTTACTGTGTAAATATGAAGGTAAAATTATTTAAACATAGCGTGTTTACATTCTATATGTCATCAGCAACTGAAATATCTCGTTCATGAGTATTACAGCACATGATTCGTGACCACCCTAGAGCGTAATAAACAGCTGATACCAACGTATGTACGTCCTATTGTTGAATTGTAAAGCTACTGTTTATGCCAGCATCAAGTATAATAATGGGGCATGCAAAAAGCATTACTGTAATTAAACTAGTCAGCAATTAAATAGTTAGCAATTTTCATGCAACAGAGCATATCGGAGTACTTTTAAAATTTTCAAAGTGTCAGATAAATATTTTTAATGCCGTAGGTGTTTTCTTTCTTTTTCTTTCAACTTGTGACGCTGCTTAGCGCGTGCTTGGGGCCTGCCGCACCCCCCAAAAGAGATGAAGAAAAAAAAAAACGCCGTGCCTCAAACACTCGCTCACGGATTTTAGTTCCATCGCTACGTTCAAATGTCGATATGTTCGCAGTAAGCGATAGCGTTCGCAATAACTATCGCTTTAGTCCGAGAGAATTTCCAAGCATCTGTTTCGTTCGTAACTTGTTGCGGCATCCAAAAAGAAAAAAAAAAAAAAAGATACGGGCAGCAGAATATTGGAAGCAATGTGCCCTTCGTTCGAAATCTTAGCGCAAGTGAACGAGTTGTTATGGAAAAAAAAAGTTGTCACGAAAGCGACGTACAATTGCAGCGATCGAAATGAAATGATGTCCTGGCCTCTGTAAACTTGCGGATGTCAATAAACGATTTGTTCTCACTTGCTGCTCACTGTGTTCTGTGCCAGTCGAGGCCATCTGGTCACCTGGCATAACGTCACTTCACTAGCGCGGCGCAAGTAAACACGCGGCCAGCGTGCCAGCCGGGAGCCACCGGGAGCAGCGAGCCGGCGGCGGCCGTGCGAGGGCAGGTTCTTGAGGAGCTCAAGCCCCGTGCAAAAAGCATCCGCCATGTTTACAAAGCCTTGTTTAGAGCGCCATCAAGCAGGCGTCCTCGGTAGTTCACGACGCCGCCACTACGCTTTTCTGGCAGTACAGGCAAAGCTAGACCTTTGCTTCTCTAAAATCCTCCCTGTTCTGTGACTGGATCAAGCTATTCTAGTTCACTGTAGGACGCAGGAAGCATAGGCGCCTAGCCTTTTTTATCGGCGTTCACACAAATCGTCAAATCGTTCCACTTGCGCGCTTGATAACAGCAATGGCAGCAGCGGCTCTCACGCGTTCAAAACGAGCGGTCGGCTCAAGCATGCGCCTCTGGAGAAGCCCGCGAGATGGGCGTGCGAGGCGTGGGCCACGATCCCATCGACCATGGTTGAACGTTCGTTCAGAAGTGTGGCATCGCGAACGCGCTTGACGGCACCAAGGACGAGATGTTGTGGTCAGCGGAGAGTGACGAGGAGTGAAATTACTTCGAGAAATAAATCGCCGGTTTCTCTCGCATTCGTTTTTCTTGCTCACAAAGTTCCGTGCGCAATACAATCGGAGGTGCAAGCTTTTTCGTTTTTGCCAGGAAAATCGGGTGCGCGTTAGAATCGGGGGCGCGTTAGAATCGGGTGATTACGGTATTCTTAAAAGAGCATCACAAGGTACCGAGTGCACTACCTGCTTACAAGCTTGCTAAACTTTATTGAGGCTGTATGCATTGACAACAGAGAGACCGGTTAAAAATATCAAATTAAAGAATGCTGCAAGGTGTTTTTTGAACTATTTGAATGCTGAAAATATTTCATAATCCAAGGCTGTGTTGTACTGCCTGGAAAAAGTTGCGCAAAATAGGTGACGATCGTTGCATACCACAAGCCCCTCCCATTTCAATCCCTGAGGTGCATGTTCACTACAATCGTAATCTGAGTAAGGTTGTCATGTTTCGCTACCTCGCCTTTGGCAATAAATTTTAGTTGAGGTACACTAGTTATTACTTGCCGGCAATAGTAACCAGTCCCGCTATCGGGCGCTGCCCAAGCATTTCGTGGCAATGCAGTATGGACAGACTTTTTTGGCGTGTCAATCATCCCATTCTCACAACTGTGAGCTCGTACACAATAACTTAGCATTTCATGACACTGCAATGAGTCCAAAATTTGGCTTCACAAACCCCAATTACAGACGCACGCACTGAGCCTCAAAGACGGTCACTCAAGGACGGGCGACGGTGAAGTCATCGTTTTCAATTAACTACCTTCTTTGGAGCCGCGCAGCTTACCATAGCCTGGCACACGTTCTCAAGCATTATTGCCGCCGCTGTTCACTGTTCACTGCCGCAAGACACACAAAAAAAAGACACCAAACGGAAAAAGGGGAAAGATGGGTGAAGCGCACTAAGCACCTGAACTACGGTCGGGAAGGCCGTTTCAGCGGACCCGGTGAGAAAGCCAATCACGCCTTGATAGAAGCTATCGTTTTATTCCTTTCGCCGCCTCTCTTTCTGCCGTTTGTGTGTTTGCCAGACAATAAAAAAAGGTGACCGGAATGCTTGGGATGAGGACTCGGCCAATCTAACCGTACCAATATAGTGTCGTTCTGGAGATACGGAGCACCAAGAAGTGCACTTTGTCAACTTGCACAAATACTAGCTTGTCACCTAGGCTGACCCGAGTATTTCTCTATGGCAATTTGCAATCGTTCTCAACGAGAAAACTTTGGAAACGTACAGAATACGAAATGCTTTTCAAGAGAGGAGGAAGAAGACAGGGAGTGACGTCATCTGCCAGATTGGTCTAAACAATTTGCTTTACACACGCAATCTGAAAATGGAACTTTCAGAAAAAATGATCTTTGGGGCGTTTCGGCTGCATGATCCCGGTGTTAGATGTGTAGAAGTATGGATGGCCGAGCGGTAGGAAGTGACTACCGCGAACAGTAGGCCATCAGTAGCACCCGGCGTCTTTTGATTGGATGAATAGTGACTGATTGATTGAACAATCACATACAGCGTCATCTTGGGGCTACTTGAAGAATAATACTTTCAAGTACCATTCATCTCACTGAAACTAACGCGAGTGTCAAAATCCTTGCTTATCAGGAAGTTTTGGAGGAGTTTGGTGCAATTTCAGAATTTTTATGCTTTTGGAGCAGCTTGGAGCAGGAAAATCCTGATGTCTACCCGATTACCAGTTTATCACAAACAGCATTTTAATGCGTTAAGAGTTAAAAGCAGCTCCTGATACCCTCTAAAATAAACTACTTAGTACATCTGTAGATTTAACCAGAAAATTTTGGAATGGTTAGTTTCTCCCCGAATATCAGTTTAAAAAGCAGCACCTGGTTTTTACCCCACGATTTAAAAAAAAATGTATAAAACCCAAAAATGAACATTTTTGATGTCGTTGTTCTTTTTTTCTGGTAATCACCATTGGCATTTATGCTATTGGTCATGTACATGTGCCAGCACTGCCAGCACAAGCACTGCCATCTCGGGGAGCCTGGCGTAGCCAATGACGCGCGATTTGGAGTGCGCGGGGCCAAGGCGGCAGTGTCGCCAACTGTAGAGTTTTCCCCCTCCCTGTCGTGGGACAGTTTTGGCTGTCGTACGGGCGTAGGGCCCTTCAGCCATTTTTCCCCCAATCTCAAATTTTCCTGTCAGACCTGCAACTGTAAGCAAAATAAAAGCCTAAAGTATTTCCCCATCGAACGAGTTGTCACGCCAACCTAGGTACAGGCACGTTTCTGCAGGCACATCTGTGGACAGAAAGAAACGGTTCTTGGGCGCGTGCCTAGAGTGCAAGCGGCTGAACAGCGGATGGGGGCAGTGTCAGAATTGACAGTCTCGGACTCACAGTTCACATATATATGTGAACAATGTATGTGAACAATGAATGCCCGACTGTCGGTAGGGGAGTCCGTGATGATAACCCAAAAGCCACACTATCACCATCACGGAGAAAAGAAAGAGAGCTTTCCCCTTATGATAAGCATGCAAGAAAGAATGGCTATCAACACAGAGATTCACCTCAATTTGTATTTAGCCGTCACGGCATACATCGTAATTAGTTCACCGAAACAGAACTCACCCAGTCGCAGTGCACCAACAAGTGGCGGTGCATCGCAGTGTGAACCTTTCTGAGAACGGGGAGGATGTGGGACGATCTGCTGCAGCCGCACGTGTACAGCACTGGGCAGAGAAGAGACTAAAGTGCTCTTGCCGCACGCTATGCACCTGACGTCATGCGCGCGGCGCCAGGCCAGCATTCCTTCCAATAAGGGCTTCAATGAACGTGCATTCCTTCCAACCAGGGTTCATTGACGTGCGCCCAGTCGTTCAAGGTGGACTCTGGTTCCGAGCGCATTTCCTGGCATTCCTGCCAAGCTTACAAGTCCCAAGAGTGAGCTGAAGGGGCTCGCCAATAACGTCCTCCCAGTTCTGGGAACGTGGCATGGCAAGTCGGCCAAGCAGCAGATACTGGGCTGGGCTTCCCGGCCATTCACGCCCTGCAAGTTTTTAGGCCATGTTTCTGAGGCTCCAGAACCCCTAGGACTTGGAACACTTCCGGATGCCTACACTATCCACCTGAAGCCAGACACAACTCCGCTCTCGTGAAGCATACCCAGACACCTGCCGCTGCCACTTTGGGACCCGATTAAGGCTAGAACGGGATGAAGTGATTTGTTGCGTTGAAACACCTACACCCTGATGAGCTGGAGTGGTCCTCAAGGCTTCGGGTGGAGGCTTTGTGTGGACCTAACCCGCCTCAACAAGGCCATTCTGCGGGAATGCCGCATGTTGTCCACAGTCGAGCAGTGCCTCGGTCTGCTTCCACGTCGAGCTTCCACCAGGTCAAGCTGTTTCCCACACTGCAGGAAAGCACCGTCTTCATAACCCCGTTTGGCCATAACTGTTTCTTCCGGCCTCTGTTCAGGATCGCGACAGCTCCGGAGTACTTCCAGTGACAGGTGTCCAGCATCCTGGAAGGCCATGATTGACGATATTCTCGTCTTCGGCAAGAGATGCGCTGAGCACGACCGTCGCCTGCACGGAGTTCTTACTTGGCTAACGAATGCTCAACCGTGAGAAGCGCACCTTCGGAGCCAAGTTTCTTGGTGCCACCGTAGGTACAGAAGGCCATACCTCGGCAAAGTTGGCGCGGCTCACTCAAACTCACTCACAATTTTTTTTTCGAATCACCACTCACTCAAACTCAGACTCAAAGCTGAGCAGCACATCTGCGCTCACTCAAACTCAAACTCACATTGAGCGCAAAACTCAGAACTCACTCGGACTCAAAACTCAAAATGTACTCAAACTCAAAAGGGACTCAAAACTCAAAATGTACTCAAACTCAAAATGGACTCGAAACTCAAAATGTACTCAAAACTCAAAATGTACTCAAACTCAAAGTGAACTCAAAACTCAAAATGTACTCAAAATGTACTCAAACTCAAAATGTACTCAAAACTCAAAATGTACTCAAAACTCAAAATGTACTCAAACTCAAAATGGACTCAAAACTCAAAATGGACTCAAAACTCAAAATGAACTCAGAACTCAAAATGGGCTGAGAACTCAATATGAATTCAGAACTCAAATGGCCTCACAACTCTCTCATGCTAGGAATTTACTCGGGGTCAGATGGACTCTGATTTCATTAGCAGTCAGTGTTTTCAAATTCACGCATGGTAAAAATATTACGGGTGTAAATTCGTGAGCTCAAACTCTTGCACTCGCCACGACATGACACCGTAGCTCCTGTGAGGTCGGAAACAATTTTCGTTGCAGATTTAATACAGCTATACCTGCTGCCCATGCAGAGTAGCGCTGGTTGGAAGCAATTGTACGTATATATTGGATACCAAACTCTTGACGTAGGCTCCGTGTTCGTGTTTATGACAGAGGCGGTCGAGGCTCGATGGTGTGCTGGGTCCCCAGGTCGAAACAAGCAAGATTGGGTGAGGGGACGTGCGCTCACTGCTCCGTTCATTTATGTCGAAGCTGTTTAGGGTTACGGTTCCGTGCATTCTTGCTCTGCACCCTGAAAAAACGCTTTGTGTCAAAGCGAACTGTCTCCGCGAATCTCTGAAGCGCGAGGCGTTCATGGATATACCTTTGCTGTTTTATTGCGTAGCATTCTTTGCCGAGTACACCCCTCCCCCTATCCCCGCCATGATCTTGTAACGCCCTGCATATACACAAAAATGCAGATATCACGGAAGTTCAACCTGTAATCATTATAAACGCGTAAATGTAGAGAATTGATAAAACTAAATGTTAAAAATCTAAAAAAGAAATAAGGAAAATATCGAAAATGGCGAACCGTGTAACACGGGAGTCATAGATCGTCTCAGATTGGGTGAAAATGCAGAGAGGTAAAGTACGTTGTTGGGCTAGTTGGTGCATGTCTCAACTTAACACGTCACCAGTCTTCGCTTAACACGGTTGTCCAACACTTCCGAGACAATGCACTACAGCTCCTCAACTCTGACAAGGAGGGCGGCTTCGTGGTTATGCCCACTGACTTGTTCACGGAGAAGGCGATGGTGGCTGTGCAGAAGAACTTCGTCCCTGTTAAGCTCAACCCACAAAAGGTAAAGAACACAGCGGTGTCCAAGTGCAATGTGTTAGAACTCGAAAAACTAGCAAAGTCTATCAAGGACTGCAAAGATTCCTGCCTTTCTATATTTTTCGCGGCCAAGACGCATAAGGATGGCATTCCCTTCCGATGCATTGTCAGTGAAAACGGGTGCTGGCAACGTGAACTTAGTAGGTTTCTTCAAAAGCACTTGCAAATGTTAAGAGTGGATGATCCTTTTGTTGTCAAGAATTCTTCTGAAGTCATTGCCTACTTGGACAATAACAGCTCGGTCGGAAGTGTTTTTTCAGTGGATATTGAGGATTTGTTCTTTTCTATTCCACATGACGAATTGCTTTTATGTGTTCAAGATTGCATTGATGTGAATGGGGCTACGAAGTTCCAGAATATGACGGGTATCTCCGTAGACGCCTTTTTGTCCCTTCTCGAATTCTATTTAAGCGCCACCGTTGTGAAGTTTTCCGGAGATCTATACACGCAAAAAAAGGGAATTTGCATTGGCTCGTGTGTCGCCCCCATTTTATCCACTATTTTTTTGTCTAGTTTTGACCGGAGGTTGCAAGAGGAGGTGAGCAAAGACACGGTCCTTAGGATTTTTAGATACGTAGATGACTACTTAATTTGTTTAAGTAAGCAGGAATTGCTAACCTACCACGAAAGCGTGGAGCAGGTATTGGGGTCCTTTCGCGAAGTGGGAGGCAGCCTGAGCTTCACTCATGAACTTCAGACAGGGCAGAAGCTTAGATTCTTGGATTTAGACCTCTGCATAGCAAAAAATCATGTTTGTTGGATGTACTGCCCTCGTGCCACAAAAGGTCTCCTTCCGTTTGAGTCCGCCCATTCAAAGACAGTGAAGCGAGCGATTGCCATCTTGTGTCTTGAGGGCGCTCTTGTTAAATCATGCGTTCACCGCATGGAAGCAAGTTTCGATGCCCAGTTGTCACGACTTGAGGAAGCGGGTTATCCTCGCCCACTTTTGTCAGTCGTATCAGAGTCGATACTCAAGAAGATTAAGCATCGGCACTCGAATCCTGTGGTTAACAGTGAAAAGAAAAAGAGACCCCTGGTAGTGCCTTATATGCACAAAGTGACCCACAATCTGAAGCGAGTGGCCTCGAGGTTTAACGTGCCGATTGTGTTCTCAGCGCCATGCAAGTTGGCGAGCCTGTGCAAACGCATCAACGGAAAAGAAAAACTAGTTGTTGCGAAAAGAAGCACGGTGTGCAATACGTCCACTGCCGAGTAGGCGTCGTTTACAAGATTCCACTGACATGCGGAAAATTTTACATCGGCCAAACTGGCCGATGCGTTAATGAACGCCTACGTGAGCATGACCTCTCAATGAAGAACGGCACTGGGTCGCACTTGCCCCATCACTGCCGGGAGTGTGGCAAGGAATGTGCACCACGACTAGAAGATACGCAGATAGTAGGAAAAAGTCGTGACACTGTGGCGAGAGAACTGCGTGAAGCCTATTTAATCCAAAAATTCCGCGCTGATTGTATCAGCGAGCCCTCGCTATCACTGTTTTTGAATGAGTTTCGCTTCCTCGACAACACGCAGTAATGATGTGTGGAATTTTCTGCTGCCGTGGCCTTGTTGGTTCTTTTATCGCTGATTTTATTTTTATGTGTGTGGCTTATTGACAACCTACTTATACTCCTGTTTTTCCTTTCCAATAAATCAGTTGTTAGTGCGCATCCGTCCCGTCCTTCTTCGTGCTCGTGTTGTGTATTTTTTAAGCGCCTTTTTTCAAGTTGAGAAATGCAGAGAGGTGTGGCGCTAAAGAATGTGGGGTATCAAATTGAGGGTCTCGAGGAGGAAAATCACGTGGGACAAACAAAAAAGTGCCTCGTTGTTGGCTTAAGCACTTGTATTAGTATTTATTAGCATTTGCTAGGTGGAATGAGCTCTCGTAGCTCGGAAAAACGCCACGCTGTCGTTGTTAGCAATGACCGCCACCGTACCCAGCAGTTAACTTCCAGCATGCACGCGTGTGTGAGTGTGTGTGTGTGTTTGAGAGAGTGTGTGAGAGAGAGAGAGTGAGTGAGAGAGAGTGTGAGAGTGAGAGAGAGAGAGTGAGTGAGTGTGAGAGAGTGAGAGACTGTGTGGGGGCCCGTGTTCCCCTACGCCTCGTCTGCACATGTTTCCGCGAGCTGGGAGCCGCCATTTTGGGTAGCCGGCGCGTCACGTAGGTCGTGTCCTCTTCATGACCCCGCGCGACGTGCCGAACCGGCTTGCACCCTCTCCCCGACCTGGGGAAGATCTCCTCTCCCCGCCGAGCTGACCTGCGGGACGAACGAGCGCTCCGGGGGGAGTCGACTGGGCGATTTGGTCGGAGTCGGTTGGCTCGGCTGTGCCTACGCCGAATGCCCCGATGACGGTGAACCCAGTTGGCTCCACGGACTCTGCCGAGAGATTCTGCCCTGATCGGTCGCCTCGGGATGCCTCCCCTGCTCCCGCGGCCGTGATGACGGATATCGAGGTCTGAGCCCAGCGGCTTGAGCGAGCGACAGGAGCCACTGTCTCCCCGCGAGCGATAGTCGTGTTGTCTGGTGTATGCACTGTATCTGCCAGGCAATAAAGCCTCACTTTGGATTGCCGGAGCCTGTCTACCGCATGTGAGTACTCGAACCCGTGCGTGAGTCTTCGGATTCCGCAGGGCTAGTGTACGGAGCGTAGCGTTCTCTAGCAAAGCTAGCCGGGGTCCTCTGCTATCCCGTACGTTAGCCCACATTGGCGCCCAACCAAGGTTTTTTGCGATGACAGGGCGGCACCCCCGCTTCTCGTTGCTTGATTCCGAAGTTGAGGGCTGGTTGTAGGACGAGATTGCTTGTGGTAACGGCTTGCGGGACGCCACTGTCGACCCGCTGCTGCCCACCACCGCGCTCACGCCAGAGCTTTGTCGAGGCGGCGCCGATCTCCCCGATAACCGACGCGCCGCGCAGGAGAGTTACGGGAGCCATCCCACTTCTGCCGGCGTGAGGCACTACGACAGCGCGAGGGATGATTACCCAGTCCCGCGCCTGTCGGCCGCCACCACTACGCCCAGGCCCCTCTGGGGCCCAGGCAGCGCTATCCTAGCAGGCACCCAAAGCGCCGCGCGGGAGAGTTACGGGAGCTATCATCCCACTCCTGCCGGCGTGCCGCACGGTGTCGGCGGGCGGAACGCTTCTTGCGACCACCTGCCGTCACCACGGGCTGCAACGAGATCATGCCCTCCGGGCCTTGGTCGTAGCAACCCAGCGGATATGTTTGCAAAGGAGGAGCTGCGCCGCAGCTCTAGCGCACCCGACCCCGCCGTGTACGAGCCTCACGGCTCTAGCGGTGCGGCGGTCGCCTCGTTCGCCGGCGTGTTTGCGCCACGAACGTACCCCACCACGCAGACCTCGCAAGCGGTTACGGCTAGGGCGCACGTCGCCTGCCTTACGCCAGCGTTGTCTCGCGAGGAACCACCCCTGCCTTCGGCAGCAGTCGATCTCGCACAAGCCCTGATCAACGCGGTGCGCGCACAACCGAGCGTCAGGCCTAACAGCTCGCTCGGTAGCCTCAGAATACCCGAGTACGGCGGTTACTCTGACCGCATGAGTGCTACGGAGTACCTCGAGGCGCTGCACCGCTATCAGGAGGCGTCGGGTATGGACGACAGCGTGATTATAGGACGTGTTCTGCCTATATCGCTGACCGCCCAGGCTGCACGGTGGTACCGGCTGGTGGGGCGCGACGCTCGTACGATGGGAGAATTTGAAGCGCTCTTTCGTAGCGAATTCCTGCCCCCAGATTACGAGCGCCGCATGTTGAACGAGCTAGAGATGCGAACTCAACCCCGAGATGAGTCTCTGCTCGAATACGTCAGGGCAATGCAGGAGTTGTTTTTGCTCGCAAAGCCCATGGCGTCGGAGGCGGAAAAGGTTGAGAGGGTGACTAGACAAGCCCACCCAACTTTTGCAGCGTACCTTCGAGGCTTTGCCAACCTCAATGAACTGGCCAGCGAAGCAAAACGCATCCAAGCCGATATTCTAGCTGCTCGCAGCTATCGGCCGCCTCCCCCAGCCCACGCCACGCTGGAGCCAAGGTGCGCATGGCAGGGTGCGTCCCCACCGCCCATGCCGCGCGCCGCGGCAACAGCAGCGTACGCGGAGAGCACGGAAATAGAGCCGCGCGATGTGTCGGAGCGCGCGCTCGACCCGTACTCGTACGCCATGCGGGCGCGTTCTGACGCCCAGCAAGGCATGCCGCAGCACGGCTACGGCCGGGGACAAAACGCGCATGAGGAACCCAACAGCTACGCCCGTGTGGAAAGCTCGAGGGGACCGAACGCGCAGCGCGACAGTCAGGGAGCAGTAGCGCACTCGGAACCCAACCGCTACGCCCGTGTGGCAAGCCAAGGGAACCAGCCAGCGTTGCGCGGACAGCGGCCTCCGGCTGCGCAGTCGCATCGCGGCATCGTCTGCTACAAGAGCCGCGCAACGGGCCACTATGCCCGCGCGTGCACCGCTCCCTGCCCGGCGCCGGAAAGGCAGCGCAATTCGGGAAACGCCAGCCGCCGTCGGTGAGCACTTCGTCGCCGACGGCTATGGCTACATTAGGTGGTGAGCCTGAGCCCCTAATCCCGATGGCGTGCAGGGTGAAACGCCCCAACGCACTAGCGCCTTTCATCGCCCTTACGATCGCTGGTCGAAAGTTTGCGGCGTTGCTGGACAGCGGAGCGTCTGCTACGCTGTTCGGCGATGATGTCCTCGCTCATTTGCATCGGAGAGCTATTCGATTGCGAGCTTGCGACATCGCTTTCCACCTAGCGAGCGGGTAAGCCAACTCAGGCGGCTCGGCGAGGTTGGTGGTCCGATGGGAGAAACGAGTGCGACGCCACAGATTCGTACATCTCCCGGGCCTCACAGTGCCTGTAATTCTCGGCCGTGATTTTCTGGCTCGTACAGGCATTGTGATTGACATTGCCAACGGCGGGTATAGGCAAGGCGTTCATGCAGCACTGCTCCCGTTTGCAAAGCTGGCCGAGGTATCGGAAGCGCGCTCCGCTCCGAATATCTCGCGCGCGCGCGGCAAAAACGCAACGCTGCCGGAGACGCTTTGCACTCCGGAGGCCGCGCGAGCGGGCAGGGAAGCCATGTCTCCCACCCGCGCAGCCGCCGCCGCGACGGTAGCTCGACGAGCGCGCCTTGCGCTTCCGAGAGCTCGCGCGGGCGCTCACCGCATCTCGCGGCGCCCCACGCACCCTCCCATCGCGCAGCGTAACAAAGGGAGCCCCGAAGGGACGGCTGCCACCCCGCGCCGAATCCCGGGCAACCCCCCCTTACCGCCCATGCCGGCAGTAGCCCCCGCCTACAATTCCGGTACGGCGTTCAGCAGCGAAGAGTTCCTTAAGGGTGAGCAGAACTATCCGTTTTGTAAATAGCCTGTATATTATAGGGATATATTGTTTTTCGTTGTTGTTTTTGTTGGGCTAAGGGAAGAGCCGTGCTCTGAGATGGAGCGAGGTGGCGCGGCCACCGGGTGTCCGGTAACAGCTGGTATTGCTGTCGGCACCAAGTTGTAAATATTTGTGAACCCGAATCATTGACAGGCCAGGAAGAGCCGAAAGTCTGAGGGGGGGGGGGGGGGGGGGGGGGGGGCGGCGCGGCCGCCGTGGCGTCCGCTAACAGCTGGTATTGCTGTCGGCGCCGAGCGCAAAGCAGTTCGTATTGCTGCAGGCGCGTTTATTTGTTTGTTCGATTGTTTTGCTTTGTTTGTTTTCTGGTTGTTGTTTTTCTGGTAGGTTACGTTTCTGCTCAACCTAAGGGGAACTTCTGCTGATATACATCCCATCAAAGGAGGCCTCTGACCCCTTCAAGGTGGTTATCCCGCGCAGTCGGCGAAGAGCGGTTTTTGAGCTCTTTATGCGACTCGCGGGCGGCCGGTCACGAGTGGGGCCAAAGGCTTACATTTTAAGTTCTGCCACACCGTGACTTCGCTTGATAACCTCGAATGTAGTGTGTGATACCGGGGCGGCCTTCTGCCCTGAGCACACGAAATTCCGGGTTATCCAACCGCTGCACCAGTGTTAGGGTTCCTTTTTTTTGGCCCTAGCCTGGCCCGAGTACACTGTTTCGCTTTCCCACTCGGAAAGCAGCAGCGGGGAAGTTGGGCGTTGTTTTGCCGTTACTCCCGACTTCTTTCCGCAGCGCATCCCCCCCCTGGCGTTTGCCCCCGGTCTGGTCCCGTCACCCGCAGCCACACCACGCGCGGCCGGTTGCTGCAGTCCCTGGTTCTGGCATCGCTGCCAGCCCAGGCCCCGTCCTCAGGCCGCCACCCGCTTGACACGGTTTTGCGACGAGATGTAGCCTCCTGGCGCCTCCCCGAGGCACCTGCCTCGGGCGCTTCCCAACTGGCAGCACCAGAGTGCTCGGAAAGCTGCCCTTCTGGGCTCGTCACAGGCAGGCCCGGCCTGCACATTCCATCGGGGCCACGCCCCCTGGCCGACCTGCTCCCCTGGGGCCCTCACCACCAAGGCGGCCGGTTCGGCGGCCGTCACTGTGGTCCTAACGAACGAACCACTGGCTCAACGAGGCCCCTCCTGTCTGTGGAGATGTCGGCCTGCCTGCTGTTTACGCCTGTGGCCTCAGCCTGCGGCTTACATCTGCTGCCCCAACCTGCTGTTCCTGGACTGCCCTACCTCCGGTGACTACAAGGACGCGCTGGACTGAAGGTGTGTCGTGGACTGTGCGTGTGGTGTGGCGCTGCTGGGAGAACTGTTAGGAAATTTGCGGACCTTTGTTGACTGGGGGCGAGTGCTGTTAATTTCGGGGTGTGTTGTACCAGAGTCCTTCAATGCTTTTCTGGTCACGAAACTCCGCCGTAACGCTATGGGAGCAGTTTGCTATGTCGCCGAAGCCGCCGCGGGGCGGCGCTGAGTGCATAGTGGGGGACAGACGAAACCTGCGCGCTGCGTCGGCGAGGCTGCACTCCCAGGGAATCCGGTAGTATCGGCGCGTTGTTTTCTGAGTTTTAAGTTACCAGTTGATGTGACGCCTTTGGTAATATTGTCCGAGGACACTGGGCGGAAATGCCCAAGACTTGTTGCGTACCGGGATGCCGTTCCGGCTACAGAGGTACGAGCGAAAAGGTCTCGTTGTTTTGCTTGCCAAGTGACGCCGATAAGCGCGAGCAGTGGAAACGTGCAATACCGCGACAGGAAGCCGGCGGCTTTTCTTTTGACTCGCAGCATGTCCGTGTCTGCGAAAAACATTTTGACACTGCGGACGTTGTTTGGAACGACACTTTTTTGGTGAAAGGAGATGGCGTCTCTTTGCGACGTGAGAAACCCAAGCTGCGGCCAGACGCCGTTCCAAGGCGCTTCGACTGGCTGCCGGCGTATTTGAGCAAGCCATAGAGTTAATACTAGAGCAAGCCGAAGCCGCGATCCCGTTCAACGAGGGTATGCTTTCTAGCTTATTGCGGAACACAAGTTCGCTCCTTCCTTTCAGAACTTTAAGTTGCCCTTGAGTACGTGACATCGATGATCGCTGCGCTGTCTGGTGTTTATGCTTTTATAGCTTATTGTGTGAAAATGTTTTCTGCTATGAACCGTATTGTTTTAGAAACACTCCATGATCATTGAGGACATGACGATATGTATTGAAATATTCCCTTCGTGGCATTATTGACTCGTTAGCTTGACAACATGTAGTGTATTTTGACCAATGTGAAGTAGTCATCTGATAAATCAGTGGTGGAGCAGTAGCATCATGCTTATAAACAGGTGTGCTTTTTTTAGAGACTTTGAAACACTGCTTCTTTTCAGTAGGTCAAGCATCCCCGGTCAAGTATCTTCATAGCTATGCCTTGCGAGTATAGTCGATCATAGCAAAACGCCCTGTTAAACTGAAGCATGCAACATCGAAGTGGTAGTTGGATTTTGCTCGGAGGGTGGGACATTTCTGGGAAAGCAACGCATTCGGAAATTGGAGCTTCTCGAATGACCTTGAGTGGCTGCACAATATTGCGCGAGACGCACTTTTCCTCATTCTGTGCCTATGTAACGTTACTCTGTTGAATGAACCAGCTAGCCCAACAGCAAGTTTTATTACCCTGTTGAAGTTCCATGAAAACGAACACAAGGTAGATGCGAACTCGAACTTAAACTTGGTTAGAATCCTAGAGATGGGCATTTATTAATGCGACGAAAGCTTCATCGCTCGCACTTTGAAGCTTTGCTGAAGCTCTATGTAATGAGCGCACAGGAATGAGGTCAACTGTAACAAACTTAACACACGAAATTTATAGCTTTCGCTTCGGTACCGCAGCCGCGGCGATCATCGGCGGCGTAGACGGCGGATTGCATAGCGCGATCGGCGTCGCCGCGGGGGCTCACTGCGCGTATCATATTTGCGAATTTCTAAATCTGAGGCTTCGCCTGTCGCAAGCCCAACTAGATAACTTTCGCTTAAACAAAGCACAATTTTACGCTGCCTTGCACGAGATGAAAGAACTGCTGCAACAACACGTAAATTCATAACTGCTGCGGCACGACTGGCTCCATCGAAGCGTTGATATCGTGCAAAGGTAAGCGAAGAAAACTTTGACACGCGAGTGCAGCAGCCACATTGTACGCCAGGCTAAATATGAGTAATAGCAGAATATTCTATGCGCTATCATCAACTGAATGATTCTGCTTGAGCTTTAGTTTCGGTACCGCAGCCGCGGCGAACACCGGCGGCGTAGACGGACGGATTGCATATAACTCGCGCGATCAGCGTCACCGCGGGTGCTCACTGCGCGTATAATATTTGCGAATTTCTAAATCTGAGGCTTCGCCAAAGTCGCAAAACCAACGAGATAACCTTCGCTTAAACAAAGCACAATTTTACGCTGCCCTGCACGAGATGAAAGAACAGTCGCAACAACAGGTATGTACATTCATAACTGCTGCGGCACGGGCTCCATCAAAGCGTTGATATTATGCAAATGTAAGCGAAGAAAACCTTTTCACACGCGAGTGCAGCAACCACATTGTACGTCAAGCTAAATATGAATGATAGCAGAATATTTTATGAGCTATCAACAACTGTCTCGAACGGGTACCAGCTTCGGCAGAATGCTTGCGCGCGGGTGGCGCGGGCATCAAATGCCCCCGCGCTGACAGCGGCGACCCTAGCGGCAACTTTTGTCCCTGTATGAAACTGGAGCCGGAGTTTCGTGACCAGAAAAGCATTGAAGGACTCTGGTTGTACTTTTGCTCGGCAGCGGTTGTCCAAGCGGTGCAGGCTCGGTGTTGAGGAGGGGGGGATTGTGGGGGCCCGTGTTCCCCTACGCCTCGCCTGCACAAGTTTCCGCGAGCTGGGAGCCGCCATTTTGGGTAGCCGGCGCGTCACGTAGGTCGTGTCCTCTTCATGACCCCGCGCGACGTGCCGAACCGGCTTGCCGCGAACGTGTGCGCGAGGGAAGGAGGACCAGTTTGTCACCTTCCTTAGCGCCACCCTCTCCCCGACCTGGGGAAGATCTCCTCTCCCCGCCGAGCTGACCTGCGGGACGAACGAGCGCTCCGGGGGAAGTCGACTGGGCGATTTGGTCGGAGTCGGTTGGCTCGGCTGTGCCTACGCCGAATGCCCCGATGACGGTGAACCCAGTTGGCTCCACGGACTCTGCCGAGAGATTCTGCCCTGATCGGTCGCCTCGGGATGCCTCCCCTGCTCCCGCGGTCGTGATGACGGATATCGAGGTCTGAGCCCAGCGGCTTGAGCGAGCGACAGGAGCCACTGTCTCCCCGCGAGCGATAGTCGTGTTGTCTGGTGTATGCACTGTATCTGCCAGGCAATAAAGCCTCACTTTGGATTGCCGGAGCCTGTCTACCGCATGTGAGTACTCGAACCCGTGCGTGAGTCTTCGGATTCCGCAGGGCTAGTGTACGGCGCGTAGCGTTCTCTAGCAAAGCTAGCCGGGGTCCTCTGCTATCCCGTACGTTAGCCCACAACTGAGAGTGAGTGAGAGAGAGTGTGAGAGTGAGTGATAGTGTGAGTGTGAGAGAGTAAGATAGTGTGAGATTGAGAGAGTGAGAGTGAGTGTGACAGTGTGAGTGAGATTGTGAGTGTGAGAGTGAGTGAGTGAGTGTGTGAGCGAGCGAGTGAGTGAGCGTGTGAGTGTGCACCTTTTGCTACATACCTTTTGCTATATCCTCATAATTATAACCAGAAAGCATTTTTATATTTGTCCCACGTGATCCCCCTCGACGAGACCTTTAATTTGATACCCCACACACCCTAGCAGGGTCATATGGAATTCATACCAGTCAAACTAACCGTGACTCTCATGACTGTAACCAGGACGCATTATTTAAGTGTCCGACGTGATTCCGCTAACTCGAACCTTCAATTTGACACCCCACATGCTTCAGCGGCCTCACCTTGAATTTAACCCACTACGAAGCCTTTTTTTATTTGTACCACGTGATTCCCCTCGTCAAGACCGTAACTTTGATACCCTACACGCCCTAGCGGGGTCACTTCGAATTTTACCCCAATATAAGACTCGCCATAACCAGGAAGCATTTTTGTATTTCTCCCACGTGATTCCGCTCATGAAGACCATTAATTTGATACCCATCACATCCTAGCGGAATGAATTTGAATGTTAAACCAAACAATGACTATCCATGACTATCTCATGATATGGCCCTACCACATTTTTGTCCCACGTTATTTCCCTCATCGGAACATTTAATTTGATGCCCCGGACACCCAGTGGCATCATTGTGAGTTTTAACCTAATTTATGACCCATTTTGATTGTCATGATAATAATCAGGAAGCACGTGATTACCCTCATCGAGACCTTTAATTTGATACGCCACACGCCCTAGCGTCATGAACTTCAATTTTAACCGAATCTATGACTTACCATAACTAAGTCATGATATATCCATAACGCATTTTCGTCCCGAATGATTCCCCACATCAAGACCTTGAATTTGATTCCCCAAATGCCCTCGCAGCGTCATTTTGAATTTTAACCGAATCTATGACTCATTATGACTGCCTGATGACTACAATCAGGAAGCATTTTTTTATTTACACCACGTGATTTCGTTAATCCGGACCTTTCATTTGATACCTTACACGCCTTAGCCTCATCAGTTTCACTTTTCACCCAATCTAATGTGGTCATTATTCTGTCTTAAGGGGCGTTGCCCAGTCAATTCAGCTAATTCATTTGAAACAGCGGAAAGGACAGCCCCCGCCCCCATTTCCCCCCGGCTCTCACCTCTTCCTTTGACCCCTAGTATATCTAGCCGTTAACAGTAGCAGGCGAACAACCAGCACGCCAGCGCCGCCATGTGCTTTCCCACCACCCTTTCCCACGCTCTTATCCTTTTCCCGGCTTTGTGTTTTCCGAACAAGCGGCCGTGCTCCCACTGCAGGTTCACGACGTTCAGCATGCGTTGAAGCAAGACTCGTGTGCAGTATAAGAGTTGCGGATGTTCTAAGCTGACTTACTTAAACTCTAGCTATAAATGAAGCTTCCGTTTCATTATTTTCTTGGGAAAAGTAAAGATATTGTCGAGCGACAAAGTAATTACACTGCCGCTGGGCTTCTCCGTCGGTTCCGTTCGCATCTGGCGCGTCTGACGAGGCAGACATGTGAGCGACGGCGACAGCAACACCGTAACCAGTTTAATACTTTATTTGTGGCTTTGTCTTGTTACCCCTCGAAATATAACGCAGTCAAAGGTCACAAGGTTGGTATTCAACCTCCAAGTTGGCATAAATGCCTTGCAAAAAAAAAAAAAAAAAAAACTGAACGTTTATGCGTTCCGAACTCATTGTGTAGTGCGTTGGCTTGTAGTCTCTGGGTCCCGCGTTGTTAGCGAACAAAACTTACGCTAATAAAACGTTGACGGCACGACATTTCAGTCGCGATTAAATGTTTATGGGGTACAGTAGCCACAACAAAATTTCGCGGAACCGCTGCCGTGTTGCTTTGTGTATTGGACTTTTTTAATTACCTTGCGTGACTGCAACAAGAGTGAAGCCCATTTCCGGTGAAATTCCGGACTGTTTTCTCAAGAACGAGCCAAGTAACTGCTACCGTAGAACGACGTATTGAGAAATGAATAGTGGAGTACGTTTTATGTTTCATAGCGAGTGTTAACAAGCTAGAACTTTAGGCACGAACATATTTTCACACGGACATGTGGTAAGGCTGGTGCAAAGTGCTGTATTTAGTAAGCAGCGTGCATTTAGCATTGTAGTGAACTATTTTTTTGCTTATTACAGGCGCTACGACGTAAAGGTGTTTCCCGTGGACAAGTGGCGGATGCAGCCGAGACAAGCTTTCCAAGCTGGCCTATTCTACAATAGTGCTGTTGAATAACATATCGTGACCTTGGCAGGTCGGAGAATTACCGGGGATAATGGTCCTGTTTTCATTTACCTGAATGCTTCTGTTTTGTAGGCATCTCAAGCAGTTAAACGAAGCATAATCGGTTCGCGCTTCATGAGCAGCGCTTTTTAAAATTTTTTCTCGACTAATGTGTGTGCTTGCTTTCGTGTTTGTGTTCGTATTCTTGCCACTGTTAAGCCAGGTTTCTCGTAAATTTGATATGCATAATAAAAAAACTACAGAGAGACTCGGCGTGTTGTGTTGCTCAATTGTTTTTGACAAGTCACGTAATTGCTTCGCAAAGTTGATGCAGTTTGTTTTTGTGACTCGCGGTCCGATTTCTGTTTTATACATGTCATTGTACAAAATATTATTTCAAGAGTGCGCTATAAATAAATAATGCGCACTCGTTAAATAATTTCCTGTACAGTGGCATGTATAAAGCATAAATCGGGCCGCGAGGCAACTCATAAAATAGGCATTGGTCATAAGGACTGGCCACAAAGCCAAAAATGTGCATGAAAATAGCCTCGGGTCCACCTGTAGGCAATATCATGGCAACATACTTTGCCAAGCGTTGTCCAATATTGGCCTTCCAGAGCTTGGCCAATTGTTGGCTTGTCACCCGCCGCGGTGGCTCAGTGGCTAAGGCGTTGCGCTGCTGAGCACGAGGTCGCGGGTTCGATTCCCGGCCGCGGCGGCTGCTTTTCTGATGGAGGCGAAAAGCAAAAACGCCCGTGTGTACGAGATTTCGGCGCACGATAAAGATCCCCAGGTGGTCAAAATTAATCCGGAGCCCTCCACTACGGCGCGCCTCATCGCCTGCGTTGCGTCGGCGCGTTAAACCCCACAATCAATCAATTGTTGGCTTGTCACCTTTCCCAAGCGCCAGCCGATGATGGCGGCCGAGGTATTGCCGAGCTCGGACACATTGGCCACTGATTTGCCATGCTTGGTATTGGCAATTTCTGCTGCTTGGGTTTCCTTCGCAGCAATGCAAAGGACTTCTCTGTAGAATCTAAAGACTGGCTGTTAAAAGGCAAACTTAGAAGGGCCATGCAGACGAAATACAAGTTTGTTTTATTCGAAAGATTTTGTTTTGTAGCGCTTGTCCGGAAGCAAACGATGATTTGTTAAATTAAACGTTTTCCCGCCCAATCGTGTGTTTTCGTGATGTGTACCATATGTGTAGAATCTTTGAGATCCCACGGCCAGCTAGCCTGATGAACCCGATGGCCTTCGGCCAATCCCCCATGGCTGCAGGCAGCATGAGCGCACGCACTGTTTCGTCCCCTTCGACGTCCATTAAAGGCAGGCCCCCTTGACGCTCGAGTCTCGTCCTTGGGGGTCGACGGATCCCACAATATGTGCTGGGCCGTGGCCTCTGCAATTGGCTGCCGGCGGCGCGCCGTTGCTTCAGCCGCCCGGAGAGAGCGCACGTTTAAAAGGGGGCGTGGCTGCGATTTTCGCCGTTTCCTCGGCCGCAGAGGATGAAAACTCAGCCTTCGCAGCCTGTGTGCGACGTTTAATAATAAGAAAAAAATTTACCGCACACCAAAGCAGGAGAAAGGTAGAAGTAGTTACTGGTGCCATTAGGGTAGTTACTGGTGCCTCTGAATTTTCGATGTAGACTATGCCCAGGCTGACGCATAAGTGAATTCGTTGCACACGCATTCGTTGTAGTCACGCATGATTCCAAAACAACACGTTTTCTGGCTTTATTTCTGAAAATCTCGTACATGTTGTTTAGAACGCACGGAACGCACGGAACATGGTTCCGAGCAAGGATCAGATTATGGGGATTCAACCGACCGAAACCCTACAATCAGTAAACACGGAAATATCACCTACGCCATTTCATTTTTTCTCCTTTAAACGTGTGGTCTTTGACACATGGCAACACCACTTGAAACGTTTGGCAAAACTTTTACCGCGATACTATTTACAGAGACTTCAGCATCAGAAGTGTATACTGTCCAAATGGCTATCAGTATTTCTTCCGCAATAGGCAGGGTAAACGTGCTGGTGCCGTTTATTGGCATGCATGCTTGCATATACAAAAGCACACAGACTTCCAGTCTACCATAAATGGACGTGGTCTAAGTAATGTCATAAAAATCTTTACCCGAGGTACGACTGCTACTTCTGCCGTTTATTGGTAAAAAAAAAGTTCCTGCATTTTTGCAGCCGCCCCTTTCTACAGGGGCGATTTCCCGGGCAAGCGGGGTGAACTTCCCAATCGTTGTAGTCCCACCCAAGGCCTAAGCGCCAGGCCGGGGAGTCCCTTGTACCTATTTTACCGGTAGGTGCTTGGCGCCACCAAGGCACACGAATGCACATGGTGCCTTCCACAGCCACGGTGGACGCTCAAATCGCAACTGCCTGTGGCAGGACATGCCGCCAGACTCTTTCACTCCCGGCAATGGCGCAACGCGGCATGTTGGCCGGGGGCCCCTCGCAAAGGTAAAGGCAGCTTTCCAGACGTGAATTCCCCTTTCAAGGGTCTGCACTCGACCAGGTACGCCTGTACCCATTAAAGAAACCGGTGGGTGCCCGGCGGTACCAGGATTCGAACCCAGTACCTCCCGCATACGAGGCGAGTGCTGTGCCTCTGAGCCATCGCTGCAGTTTTAAGGGGCGGAAGGGCAGCGTGTTTACCGGACTTTACCTGCAGCGTCAAGCACCGGCAGCAAAAGATGTTTATTGTACACAACATCAAATATATACATAAAAGACAGACGCGCCCCCTGGGGGTGAAAGAACACAAAGTAAAACCGAAACAGAATATAACATACTCCCTCCCTTATATGTAGTAATTAGTTGTTAGTAAGTGTTAGTAAGAAGCCCCTATGCAGGCACTGTACATATTTACACGCTGTATACACATACATATTTGCACTACATGCACACTGTGGTATACACACAGACAACTAGTGGGTCTGATAGTCCTTGAGCCAGGCCGGTGGCCGGCGCTCTCGGGACGGCCGATGGGGACGCTGCACGGCCGGAGATGCTAGCTCTGTAGCACGCCAGGAGACCGCGGTTGCGGCCCAGGAGAAGCGGCTACAGCATGGCAGGCTCCGGTACAGGAGCAGGCGACTGCGGTACGGCAGACTGCAGTACGCCAGTAGGCGGCGGCAGGGCAGGCTGCGGCGGCGCAGGTAGCTCCGAACGTTGGTATGGTGGACTCGTGTCCCTCTCGGGAACCCGGGACAGCTTGGAGGCGTTCCATGTGCGGCCGTCCGCAAGGCGGAAAGAGGCAGGTCCCCTCTTCTCCAACACTCCAGTTGGCGAGGAAAAGGGGCGATCTCCCTTGAAGCGAACGGACGGCTTCTTGAAACGAACGAAACCACCCACAGCTATCTTAACTCCTTAGCAGCTCTCCTCCGATCCGTGTACTCTTGCTGCTTTGCTGTTGAAGCCGAACCCTTTGGCGCAGTCGCGCCAGTTCCTTTGCTGGGTCTTTTGCAAACGCTGGTGCCGAAAACCCCACGACATCCAATATGGTTCGGGGCATTCGCCCATGCAGCAGAACTGCTGGCGCAACCCCAGTGGTAGCCTGCGGAGTACAGCGGTAAATAGCTAGGTAGTCTGTGACTGCTTGTCGGATAGGTCGCCTTTCGAGGAGTGAAACTTGGATGAAGTTCTTCAAAGTTCGAGTGAACCTCTCTACTTGCCCATTCGCTTGAGGGTAGTATACAGACGAATGCGACAGCTTGATGGCTCGGTTTTGACGAAAGGTTATAAATTCACATGAAGTGAACTGCGGCCCATTGTCGCAAACAATCTCCTCCGGGTATCCTTCACGGGCAAAAACACTGGTTAAGAAGTCTTTGACGGTGCTTGTGGCCACTTGTAGCAAGGCCCAACTCAGGACTGAAAAGTGAACCGAAGTCGTGTGCCAAGGCTGGCGGGAGGTTTGCCTGCCTGAGTTGCGCTATTGACATGCGGCGGCGGCGGGGCAACGGACGTGTGCAGGCACTCGAGAGTGGAGCCCTGAATTCGAAGATTTGGGGCCTTAATGCCGTCAAGGCCAATCAGACAAGTTCCTTGGCGAACGATGTAGAAAAGAAGTGGTGCAGAGCGCCCTTTAAATTGAACGTCCGCCTGGAAACAGCCTAGAACGGAAATTGGACGCTTAGAATAGTCAAACAAGGTGACGTGGGGAGCTGGTTGGAGCAAACTGCTTTGAAAATGTCGGCGAAATTCTTGCTCCGACAAAATTGAAACAGACGACCCTGAGTCAACAAGGAATGCCAACCTGACATCCGCTACGCGCACTTGTATCTAAATTGCGCTGCGAGCGGGATGCTGCACAGTCAAAACTTGCTCAGAACTTTCACCTGACAAAGCATCGTCATCGAATCCAACTTCACGAACCCTGCCTTGCAGTTGTCGCTTGCGGTAGCACACTTTCTGAAAGTGGCCCTTGATACGGCAAAATGAACACTTCTTTCTTTGCGCTGGGCACTGCGACGCTGATGCGCGGTGATTCCGCGAGCCGCATTGGAAACAGAGCGGTGAAACGGACCGGCTATCTCTGTCTCGCCGAGGGGGGCGGTGCCCCTGCGTCGCACGTAAACCGCTCGCGCTGCTTGGAAAGTTCTGCTGAAAATGCGCTTGTGGCTGTGAATTCAATTTGAGAAGAATGGGAATACTGGGGACGACGCCGTACAGAAACAGGCTCGACCGAAGCAGAAAATTCCTTCAGCTCTTCAGCTGCTAGCTCAAACTGAAGAGCGATTCCAACTGCACTTTCGAACGAAAGGGAGGAACCCTCGAGCAGCAACCGTTCACGTACGCGGTTCGAAACAATGCCGGCAACAAATAAATCGGCCCCGGAGAGCATCATCTCGTGAAGCGAACGAACAATGCGAAACGAGCTGCCGTAAAGCAGCAACGAAGTCATGAACGGACTCGCCTGTGTGTTGGCTGCGGCGGTGGAAACGATGACGCTCGACGACGACGTTGCACGACGTCAAAAACTGCTGCCGTAAGGCGATGAGTGCAGACTCGTACTAGTCAGTAGCGGGCGCGGGAGGCTTCTCTTGTACTGCCGGTGCTGTGACGCTTGCTGGTGCTGGTGCTGCGGCGCTTGACGCTGCCCTTGCGCCCCCAAACAATGCAGAAGAATGGCCTTGCGTCGCTCTGGTGGGAACTCCGGACGCTAGAAGGTAGACTGTGGAAGTCTGCTCCCACTCCTCCCATGGAAGTGACGGACGGCCGGGCGGCGTATTCCCAAACCATACCCCGTAGGGGCCCAGGCCGACCACACCCCCCAAGCAGCAGCGCAGCAAATGAGGTTAAAAAAATTGCAATTTTTTAACCTCCTTGGACGCAGCACCGTGACGTCACTCCCTCTATGTGCGCGACTTCATGCGAGGTGGATTTTTTCTTTTTTCCCCTACCCTCGTTTCGGCTGCTTTGCGGGAGGCCGATGGTTTCGCTCCGTGGGCGGGGCTGGCCTGCGGCGCTGGGGAAGCTGACGCACATGTGATAGAAGTTAACCATTTTTACCTGAGCCCCTGATCTCTCCGCGCTCTTCTTGCGCGCCTGCAAGTTGACGCTGACCTCCGATCGTGTTCCTAGATAAGCGCTCGGCTCGGTGCTCGAATTGCGCGCGCGCGGATGGACGCTTTCACGCGCATGCACGTTCCGGAAAGCAAACACTCTCATTGAAAGCTCATTCTACAACACACAGAAGGGTATACAAATGAGTTGGGTGCTCTTTCACTATATACACACCTCAAAACACGATTCGGTGCTGCAGGTAACGATTACAAGAAAGGCAGCCAATTACCCATGACTACATGTACAAACTGTCCTACGCTTGCGAAATATTACAGCTGCATGAGCTGCTACATTTTGGCACTTTCATAAGCATTATTACATTGAATTTTTTTAACATTAACTTCCTTGCACTAAGTCTTTATCAGGAACAGTGCCACTAAGGAAAACATTGACATTTTGTTAACAGCAATAGAAGGTGTGAATCGTTCTTGCAAGGGTGATACGTTGATAAGAAAGACACCAGCTCAAACGTACATGTTTTACACTCGGTCATGAATGCTGCATAATTTGCACTGCTGGTCATTACAATTTAGGGAAACAATATCGAAAATATATACCAACCAAGGGCTAAGTAATAGTAGTTGGGTTGTACAGCTACTGAAGCACTCGAGGAGTTTGATATATGTCTTCTGTACAGGGCTATTGACCACAGTCTCTTCACTGAAGCCATCATGGCGCTGTTCGTATCAGTAATCATGCGTGCTACCCCTCACACTGTTGCCAATGTCGATTAATTATTTTTAACAATTTGTGCGTCATGCACACACAGATATTGCTGCATAAGATACGTTATTTATAAATAGACAGCTCCAGCAGGATCCAAATGGCGCTGATGCCCCCCCCCCCCCCCCCCCTGTAATCGGGAAGGCACGCCAAATCGTTACCACTTAATTTGGCTCTGTCCATTATTCGACCGTAATCGCCACCAGCTCTTAACTCTAGGTCCCGCCCCTGCGACTGAACAGGAACATGTTAGTCGGGTCCGTGACGATCCCACCGCACTAAAAGCAATTACCGAGTACGCCCTTGAAAACGGACTCTACAAATTGGTGTAGCAGCCTTGCTGACTTCCCCGTTCGGTCTACAATGTGAACTGTCTGCAGCGGGCACTGTTTTTAGTGTGAACCGCGTTGTCTACAGTGTGAACTGTACATTAAAGAGCGAACTGTGCGTTTTTCTGCCACTGACTGACTTTAATATGTTCATTTTGCGATTAGGACCCCAAGACTGCAACTGTGTTCATTGTGCGAGTTGTGACCTTCCCCTTTTCCCCTCATCCTTGCTCCCCCAGGGCCCCATGGCCTCTCATTTATTAAAGTGTTACACTCACTCAGATACGTATATTCTTTTCGCTGGGACTAATGAGTAGTTGCGCGTGAAGTTGAAGTCACGGTAGTCGCAGCAGAGATAAAACTAAGTAAAAAAAGTTATCGCACTATTTTTGCGATAGTGATCTGGGAGTCCAAATAGCGGCAAAAAATTGTCACTTTTTGAGATCCACTGTTGGGTATAGATGAACAGTTGGTGTCTGTTTCCTGCGACGCATTTTTAGCTACCACATATATGGATTTCTGTAGTGTCTGGCCTTTTAATTCGAACGCATTGTGTCACAGCTCGAGCCTCAACTGTAAGCCACACACACGCAAAAAAGTACACAAATGTATAAACAAGAAATAGCAAGAATAAAAATATAAATAGTACAACACAAGTTGCAAAACGCCGCCTCGCGTATTACAACGCTTCGTATCGAAAAACATACCTTTCGCCCCGTTTCTGGACATTTTGAACAATCCAGGTTGTGTTGGTGCACCCGCTCTACGTGTCCATGAAGGCGTTGCCTGCTACTTCGTCAGGCAGGTTAGCGCGGAACACAGACTCATGATTTGTTGACGCGAGGTCATCTCTAACGACCTCGAGCGGTTGCTCGTGCTTATCCATGAAGCAGAAGTTATAAGCTTCGCGACCATCGCGTGCGTGCGCGGGGGACGCGCGTGGCGCACACAATTATGAGGACGGACCTTGTGATGGGCAGTTCTGCGCGAGTGCGAGGCACAGACGAGTATGGCGAATAACACGCGTACGCTCGCTGATGTTCGCAGCAGTCGAGCGACCGACGTACGCGTGTGCTTTCGACCGAATGAGAGCAAACGTTCTGCGCTTCGGTAGGGAGTCCAAAGGACCACCCAAGACCAACAAAAAAAAAAAAACATTTTTGCCTTCACTTTTATTGGGAGTGCTTGCTTTCCGGAACGTAAACAATAACTACATATGTACGTGCAAAAGCATCCATCCGCGCGCGCTGTTTGAGCAACGCGCCGAGCGCTAGCTTAACTAGGAACAGCATGGGAGACGAGCGACTGACGGCGCACAAGAGAGCGCGGACAGCGAGCTTCATATACGCCAGGCTTGAGCTAGGAGCGAAACCATCCGCAGCCGCGAAGCAGCGCGATCACAAAAGATCAAAACAAATTTTTGTCTTCCTTTTTATGAGAGTGTTTGCTTTTCGGAACTTGTATAATTGCAACATGTACGTGAAAGCGTCCATCCGCGCGCGCGCACTTCGAGCACCGCGCCGAGCGCTTATCTAGGAACACGATCGGAGGTCAGCGTCAACTTGCAGGCGCGCAAGAAGAGCGCGGAGAGATCAGGGGTTCAGGTACAAAAGGTTAACTTCTACCACATGTGCGTCAGCTTCCCCAGAGCCGCAGGCCAGCCCCGCCCACGGAGCGAAACCATCGGCCGCCTTCAAAGCAGCCGAAACGAGGGGAGGTGGAAAAAAGAAAAAATCCACCTCGCAAGAAGTCGCGCACCTATGGGTAGTGACGTCACGGTGGTCCAAGGAGGTTAAAAAATGCAATTTTTTTAACCTCATTGGCTGCGCCGCTGCTTAGGGGGTGTGGTCGGCCCGGGCCCCTACGGGATATGGTTTAGGAATACGCGGCCGGGCGTCGGGAGGAACGGCGGCGGCGGTGCAAGGCAGGCGAAACACATGGTAGGGCTGATCCGGACGCACTCGATGCTGAAGGTAGCTTGACATGTTATCCCATCCTCGTCGCCAATGTGGTGTTTGCGAAGGACGTAAGAAGCACCGGCAGCACCACCGTACGAAAGACGTTTCTTGTCTCAACACATCAAATACATACATAAAAGACAGATGCGCCCCCTGGGGGTGAAAGAACACAAAGCATAACTTAAACTGAATATAACAACGCCTTCCACTGGGGCATTTCGCGACAAAGTCGGGTAACTTCGCAAGCACTGGATCCCCTGTTCAGGGTGTGCTTGTACCAATTTTTATAGTGGTTATACCAGTTATACTGGTTATACCAGCGGCACGGAAGTACCTACCACTTTCTTGTAACCAATGAATACGGTCCGGCGTGGTATTACGGTTTCCAGGTAGGCGCCTGTTCCCACTTTCAAACTGGTGCAGCAGCCTCCTATGTATGCCGCAGTGGTAGAGCGTGCCCAAGCCCTTTATCCCCTGCCAAGGCAGTACAGGGGGCGCTTGTACTCTTGTGACTGGTGGGTGCCCAGAAGGGGTTCGAGGGACCTTCCACGTCGCCTCCCACGGCTGCTTGTGGTCAAGCTCCAAGCGTTTGTTCCACCGCCGAGACAAGCTACGGTACCCTTTAAAGAAACCGGTGGGTATCCGGCGGCCCAGGATTCCAACCTGGTACCTCCCGCTTACGAGACGAGTGTTTTACCACTCAACTATCGCCGTCGGTTTATTGCCGTTTATTGGCATGCATGCTTGCATATACAAAAGTACAAACGGACTTCCAGTCTACCATAAATGGACGTGATCTAAGTAATGTCATAAAAATCTTTATCTCTAGCTAGTTCTCTCCTTGGTGTGTTTATTACTAATATCCCAAACAACTTACTTACAGCCGATGTTGTGCACACATATATATTAGTGATCACCTTAAAGGGGCACTGACACAAAAATTTTGCATCTTGTTTTTTTTTTTTTGTTGCGATAAGTAGCTAGTGACCTACTTATAACCTGTAGAAACCTCATTTGCTTCAGCGTGCGACGGTTGTTTAATTAGAGGCATTTTCAATGCGGCCAGTCGCAGTTTCGGTTTCAGCGAGTGCCGCGAAACGATGGATTTTGTGTGAACAAAGCTGACCACGTGACCGTCGGAGGGATATCACAGAGCAGAGCCGCCGTATCACTGTAGAATCCGCATCGACGGCAGTTTCTGCGAATGCCCCCACGTACTGATCTTGTGAGCACGGCCTCCGCGATCGGCTGCCGGCGGCGCGCAGATAAGAGCGCAGCCATCCGTCGTGCGTATGACGCGATCGCGCCCCGCGCTCTACTGAACTGCATTGACCATGCAAATTATATAAAGTACGTAAGCCTGGATAAGAAATACCTGAAAAATAATCACCTTTTAGCGAACCGAATGTTATTTAAGCCTAAAAATTTTCTATTGGTAGTAGGGAATATTGTCCGTGTGTCGAAGGCGTCATGCGGCACATGTTAAAGAAGTCGCATAGCTGCAATCGTAGGTAAAATAAATTCATTATTATCAGTTTCTATGAGTCGCTTTGCATCCATAGCATCAGCTATGCTTTCTTTTTATTGCGATACGAAGCGCGAAAGTTGCCGAAACGCCATTTCGAAAAGCGTTGTAGCTTACCCGGCTTACGTTTCAGCCATCGGCTCCGCGCGCCGCGGTGCGGCGGAAAACGGCGAAACAGCCTCTTCGGAATTACGCTCTCTCCGGGCGATTGGGACGGCCGGAGCAACGGCGCGCCGCCGGCAGCCGATCGCGGAGGCCGTGTCGTGAGGCGCTTAATTAAAAAGCGACCGTGGATGTGACGCAGGCGCTGCGAGTGCAAATGCTACCGCGGCTAAAGAACGACGCGCGACGCTCGAGCCGGTGGGTGGCAAGACGCGCGCTGGGAGCAGCCGGCCGGTCTGCCTACAGGTCCGCCTACAGATGTGTTCGGCTTAGCACTGCGGCGGATATTCGAGTGCCGCTCTCGTAAGCGGTGCCGATGACAATTTTTAAAGGGGCCCTGAAAGGCATTTTGAGCACACTAAATGAAGTAGCGCAATCGTTAGATTGGGTCGTCAAGGTCATCTGGGCCAAGTATTACTCTTTTACGCGCAGCGGAAAGCTGACACTTTTGTTGCAAAGTTTGTCGCTTTTTTCTCACCCTTTCCTTCGTGTTTTTGGACGCCGCCATCTTCACATGTCTACATCATCGATTCCCAGATGTTCGTCATGAGCTAGACATCCTGCTATTGGGCGGCTTTTTCACGCACTTCCGGCAAAGAGATGAGTCGTCTGCTCAGCGTCGACTCGCCGGCTGATCTGCTAGCGTAGTGCCGGAGTGCTTGGACATTTTACGACAAACGAAACAAGTGTAAACAAACGCTTAACCGTTCGTATTGAATGCAACACGGCCATAACACGACATGGATATTCTCTTACCGGAGTACGTTCCATAAAGAAAGCGTTGAAGCCCCGTGGCACTTCTTTCGTGCAATCGCAGAGAACGCCCTGAGCCGAATGCCCGGGTTTGACGGATACATTTTATTCAACTTCCAAACAATCCAGAGATGCGTTTCGAACGAACACAACGTCACAACATGCGTTGCAAGTGTGAACCGCGATTGACAGACGATGGGTTGCCTCCTCCTGCCCGTCGTAAATTCGGCACTCACCTCGCGCGCGGTTTGCGGGGACGAACAGCAAGTCACTTAACTCTGGCGCGCAAGCCGAGATGGCTTTTAGCCACGCACACTGCACATATCCCATGCGAGGTTGAGTCGTACGTCGCTCGAGAAAGATAATCCAGACCATGGGAAGCACTATCCACCCGCAGAAGCACAACGTCGCATTTCATCGCGAAACAAAGGCGTCCACAACACACACACCATCGCCTCCTGTAATGCCAAACGCATCTCACACTTCCTAATGAGAGTGAGTGGTACGTCTGCAGTGCCCACATGTCGCGAGGTGGGGCCCCGAGCTGAACCGGGATCACGCAACCGTAACTGACCTCTGGGGTGGTTTGTGCCTTGTTGCCAAGGCAACCGATGTTTGAGATCGTCAAAGAAAGGCGCTCGCTCCAGCACTAGAAAGCTCAGAGCCGCGCCGGAGCATGTTTTGCCAACGTTGCCGCTCTCCACCACGCGTCGCCCCAAGCTGAACTGGTCACATGATTGAAGCGTTTTGTGCACGGGTTCTGTATCGATTTAAAATGTCTTTTTCACATGGCGCCGGCAGGAATTACCACCACCGCAAAATAAGACCCGGCACCAGCGGGGACACATCTGATACGGCGCTTTTTGGATAAACAGTGCGCGGTGCATGAGGGGCATGAGGGACCGAGCGCAAGATCCTCCCCAGCGGCTGCGAGTTCGCCGCCGATTAGAAGTCACGTGCTGCACTGCAGCAACGCACACCGCGAAAGGGCAAGGCCAGGCCACCGCACACATGCGGCCAGATTTTTCGTTCGCTTATCCATCCTTGAGCGGAGTGCGGAATTCATGGTGTCAACAAAACTTGCCCGTAGCAGACGGCAGTCGGAGGAGCGTAATGCGGAAGTACGTCACCGCTGACTAGCGCAGCATCATGGGAGGGAGTGCTTGCGCGCCGTCAACAGTTGAAAAGAGGAGGAAACGCGGCGCGACGATAATGCGCGGTTTTTGATTTACGATTTATCAGCTAATACTCATCGCTTTAACAAAATTCTTGCGGGAGGAGATTGCCAATACATTGTCTTATTTGGTTACATGTACATCCATGCATCGGCGGAAGGTATTTCAGGACCCCTTTAATGAAACGCGCCATCGCATCATTAACTCCTTTCTCATGTAAGCCACCATGGTCGGGACTTGGGGACAATTTCGTGCAGCGGTAACAAGCTATCACTCGAGCTACCTGCGCCGGCCTGGGCCACTTCGCGGCCGTGGCCGCCGCCTGCACAGCGACCGTGCGGCTAGCTCAGTGGGCTTTTCGTGCCTCCGGCGCGTTTTGATGCCGCATCCAATGGTAATAAACAGTAATAGAAACAGAGTGCCTGGAATCGCTGTAGAACTTTGGTCGCGGCCAGCTGCCCGATGAGCTGACGAAATCACGAGCTGACGAGAACGATCGGGTCGTTCGTTCTCGAGAGCGGAAGCTCCGCCCTCCGGCCCTCTGATTGGAGCGGCGAGCCGGGCGAGCCGGCGAAAAACGCCGGCAGTGCGGAAGCGGCAAACACAAACTCGTGACGTGTTTGGATGTTGTTTATTTACACAATATCCTCGGGATGTCGATTGCGCGTGGTCCTCTGCTGGCTGCTCGGTTGCGTTTCGCACACTTTAAAATTGATTTTAAATATGCTCTAGGCTGTATTCGCCGCTGATATTTTGCAGATAATGTATATGTGTTCCCACCAATCTATCTCCGAAGTTATCTCGCCTTCAAAATTTTGTGTCAGTGCCCCTTTAACTGCTCACCGAAAAAATAATACCCTTACTATGTCATGCCAACAAATTATGTGCAGAATATTACCCCAGCAAATCTAGAAATTCAGAAACATTCTTTCGAAAAAATACACATATAAAGTCGATAGCGGTGTGAAACGCCTCGCGGAAAACCGTGACCTTTTCACTCATGGCAAATAATTTGTTAGCGAGATTGCAGGAGGTGCTTGAGACCTCTCAAGCATATTAAAATAAAACGCAAAAAAAATGATTGATTCGTACGTGTGGAAGAACCCTTTCGGCCCTGGTGGCGTCAATTGACGCCCTCTAGCGCATAGAGAACAAAACGAAAACTGCTAGTTTTTTGGGTAATTGTCCTTCAATGATGCCTATTGCGATAGATATCACTGATGTTTCATTTTAGTGCAGCTACTCGCTACAAAAAAGAAAAAGCTCTGATGAGGTCGAAATTACGACACTGAGGCTGAAAAAAATGGCGGTCTCCGTTTTATTCCCAAGCTTGTAAACTTATAAATACATGCACTGCGAAGCTAAATTTTTGTTTGTAGGTTCATGTAGTCATAACGTTTAGGAAAATGTGCAAAAGGGATGTCATTGCTCTACACAAAATTTTTAATTGCCAGATGCCCCAATTAACTGCCTCATTAATAAACCTGTTGTTACTTTTACTTCCAACTCCATTATTCGTTTGTGGGCTTATGGGACCCTAAAATTCAGGAAAACACAGAAAACACTGCCTTGCTTGAAATAAAAAAATCAGGGCCGAAAAGGTTAACATTTCACTATCGTAGTCGCCTGCCTATAAACAATACATGAGAGCTTATCGGTATTACGCGATTTTCACGCACGCACGCGTGCACACGTGCACATGCACACACGCACACACACACACACACAACGGATTCCCACAGCATTCGGAACACCTTAAAAGGCAAGAAAAGCATATTTTCGCGCTGCGATATCGCATGAAAATGCTGTAACCGCGAAAAAAGAATTCAGCACGCTGGCCGAGATGACAGAACCCTGGGCTATGACATTCGGCTGTCAAACAAACGACCACTAAAGCTGCGTGCAAAGACAATCGTGGGTGTTAAACAACGTAAGTTAAACAACGTAAGTTAAACAATTTTGTAGTTGTATGGTCGAGTAAAGACACATAGACTGCATATTGAGTTTTTTGGCATGCAAACGCGACACCGAAGTCTGATTTACAACTCAAAGTGCAGGCAGCGTCGGCCAGATGAGCGTCTCTTCAGCCTTAGGCTAAGGCCGCCACCTCGCCGCGGGAATAGGAGTTAACAAAATTACACCTCTCCGCCTGGCTCCGCGATAAATGGGACGGCTGGAGCAGTGGTGCGCCGCCGGCAGCCGATCGCGGAGGCCATGACTGGGGAGCATTGTTCAGCGTTAGTTAATCTGGTTGGTGCCACCATACCGTGGTGGGCCATTTTCTGCCTTTGTTTTCGACCGTATTTGTACCTGGCTTGTTTTTGCAAAAGTTAAAAAAAAATATTTGTTTTGTGAAACATGGTGTTCGCTCGACAAATATGGTCACAAAAGACACCGTCACTTACACCAATCAGCCAGTGTCGTCTGAGACAACCCCAAAGCGCCACAGTGCTGTGCAGCTAAAACAGCATAGTGCATGCAGTACCAACAACAGTCTGCATCGGTACTTCTATGTTTTGTTGTGTATTTTCGTAACTGCTTACCCCACAATTCTTACTGCTATAAAGAGAATGTGCCCTAAATGTAATTGTTGCTGTAGCTCGTTTGGCAAGCTTATAAGCCCTGCTAGTTTGCGTTTGCTGGCCTCAGCCAATCACAGAGCTGTCACATACGACACCATAGGTTCTGTTGCAGGAAATGAGCCAGTGGGTTGCATGGTCATTCCCTTTTTTCCTAATTATGTAGTTTATTCGCGCGAAGTTTACGTTAAAAGTGGGGTCAGTATGATTCAAATGAGGGAATCTATCGAATGACCCAAACTTGTGTTTTGTCTGCATGGCCCCTTTAAGGTCCATTGTGGAATTGCGTACACGGTATGGGATCCGTCGACAATCCATGACCAACAGAAACTAGAACGGGTACAAATTTAGCTGCGAGAGATGGCGTGTCAGATTTAGTGCGACCGGAGCAAAAGAATAACTAAACGGGACTTGCAGGAAATCCGCCGCAAAACATTACGATTAAAAATTTTTCATGCAATTTATCATTGGCAAACAGGCACAGTACGGGAAAAGTATCTGTTGCCTCCTCATTATACATCAAAGCCAACGGATCACACATTAAAGGTCAGAGAATACTTTTGCTAAACTGAATCGTTTCGGTCGTTTTTTTTCCCCCCAGACCATTCGCGACTCGAACAACTTGCTCTGCGACATCGTATCGGTTATATCAAATGATTCATTCTTTTTGAAGTTGGTGTAACCCATTCTGATTGTTTTGACTGTTTTTCTTTTCGTTCTATGAACTCGGCGATTTCGTGGGTGCTTGTTTGTGGTGTACATGTATCTACATGGTACAGATGTTTTGTATGTTTGATATATGCTGTAAGGCCAATGATTGTAACTACTTTGTTGTGTGCTTCTCCCTGCCCACTGTAATGTCCCTGTCGCTGTGCGTCAACAACAGATAAATAAATAAAGACCCTACGTACTATCGTGGTACATTGAAATGCGAACAACGGAGTGCGTGGCTTTTAGTACATGCTGCGTATGTGCAGTACAAGCAACTAGTGAGAGTGCGTGTCCGTGGAAAGACTACCAGGTGGCGTGCGAGCGCTTTGGTTTGTCTTCCCGCAGCATTTGGCGGCCGCTCACGCGAGCGTTACCGAACTTGGTTGCTGCGTTGAATGAAAGGGGTGCACACAGGTACATCCCTTTTTTTTATTTTGTGTCGAGGGCCATGGAAAGAACATGGTCTTTCCTTACCAAGGTTGCTCACGCACTCTTGTAGCTCGTTTCCACCGTCGCCAGAGTGCGCGGTATGTACAGAAAGCCACGAGCTCCATTGTTCGCATTTCAATGCATCACGGACAGTGCACTCTTCTTCACATGGCCATGGGACAGGAGCCCCTTCAATCGTCTGGGCTCCGGGCACGACTGCTAGAGGGAGGGAGAGTCCTTTCAGCAGCAGACACTCACCCGTGGGTCACTGCTGGCTTGGGAGCTCCCCCCAAGGTGGCGCCACTCGCACATGGACTGCGGCCGGGGGCTGCGCTGCACGGACCCTGGGGGCGAGAAAGAAGGGGGGAGCCTTTCCACCCTGGCCGCATTTCGTCGCTGGTTTCCACTACGTCTCATCAGCCCCACTGTGCACGGCCCTTTGGCCCTTCCAACTGTGGTGAGAGCCCTTTCGGCCAGCCATTTGAGCAAGCGGTGCCGTGTCGCTCTGCTGTGCTTTGCCATGCCTCAACTCATTTATGCAGGGCACAGACATGGTCCTTAACATGTATCCCCCAACTTTAAAGGTTATATCGGTTGATGAGGAAGGAACCCGACCTCTTCAGGGGTTCCGTAAGCCATGGGAAGCCCACGCAGGACAAAGCAAAGAAGCATGTTGGCCATTTCAGTGGTACCACTGGTTCGAGGTTCCCGGCCAATACCAAAATTCTGTCAACTTGACCATGAAACATTACTTTTTTCAGCATTGGCATATCGTCAGTGATGGGGCTGCAGTATGGCTTTTCTCTCACTGCCGCCCTGGTCTCTCCACACAGAGCCGTTCCGTTCCTTTATAGGACTTGTTAGACCAGCATCTCCTGCGGAAGATCTTTGGCACGGCAGCTTTGACAGTTTTGTTCCCACCTGGCACCAAGTCGGCCGCACCTTATAAACATTGACAATCTGCAGTTCTATGAGAAATTTCGCATTCCCATTTCCTTCTGCATAGCTTCCGAAAAAGCCATAAATTTGCTCAAGCTTTTTCAAGCACTCATTTAGCCTCCACACTTTCACTTCTAGGTTTATTTTCATCTATGCCAACCAGGCCAAGTGTCTGGCATTCTCCAATTTTTGATCCCCTTTCAGAGTGCTCTTGAACTTCGCAGGCTCGCCCAAAGCTATGTTTATCAGAGCAGGCTCGTTAATTCCAACTTGAACAATTCGGGCTTACAAATTATTCCGACTGTGCCATATGGTCCGGCCCAGTGTCCACCAAAGAGCACGCATAAAGAAGCCTGTTAATTCGAACCAGAGCAGATGGCACCTGACGCAGGGCCAGAGAAACACACCCGGTGCCAACACAGATGAATCCCACAGGTCAAAAGCGCACAGCCCGTCGCCACCAGCGGCAAGGCATAGTGCGACGGCCCTCCGCTCAGAGCTCGTCTCTTCTTCAGCCAGATGGGACTTTCGCCACAGTCGCTTGTTGGAGCAAAAGGCAGGCCGCAATCACGGGCTTTGCCAGGCATCAAAGTGCCGACACGCCTAACTGGTCCCCAACTGTTGCTACTGTTCACTTTCATTAGGTACAGCTGCCCCCTCATAAGGTACAGATCCCCTCATAAGTCGAGGGCTCTTACAGTATATGGTATGTCGGCAGCAGCAGCACTCCTGGCATCCTTTTCAAAGCCAGCAACAAAAGTTCTGGTGTTCAATTTCCCGTTTCCTTTCCCCTTCACAGCACACACGTGCTTCTTTCAGTGTTCAACACAGCTGCACTGAAGAAGACACCACTAGGTTATGCTGTGGTCATTCAATGCAACACTTGGCAGCGCTTTTCTAAGCTAGTGAAAAGACAAGGAGAGCAAGAAACAGAGGCACATGGCATGCCTTTTGCTGTCGCTCTTGAAAGTACTCCACAATGCTTTCCTTTCTTAGGGCACTGTGTCTGCTCTTCATGTCATGCAGGGACAGACGCACGAAGCATGATTAAGAAATAAAGTTGTCCAAGTGTATGCCAAATTTTAAGTCTAAATAAATAGCACAGGCCAACGTGGCTCTCGCTACATCACGCCTGTGGTCTCTAGACACGACAACACAGCACAGTGTCCCACAATTGGACAGGCCTGCAATTTTTTCGCACGTGCCCTTGCATGAAAGGCCAAATGCAACGAAAATTTGCCTGCCCCAAATTCTGCTTCAACGTGTGGTATGCATCACTAAAGTCTCTTGTGATTTAATTTTAAACTCCACAGACGCGCAGTTTTTTTATTAAAACCGTTCGAAAACGAGCCACTTTAGCCGACGCAGCATGTAGCGGAGTGTCGCCACAACTTGCGGTCATTGCGGTGAACTTTCGGATGTCACGTGCCAGTCAGGAGATCCGTGCGGCGGTCGCCTCTCCTCAGTAGCCCTTTTACGTGGGGCCTCACGCGAGTGAGCAGTGCGATTCGTGTCATTGTAGGGTCTGATACCGAACACTGGACTTCGGTTATACTGGGTTCACTGGGTTTATTATAAAGTAGGAAAAGAAAGCGTATACATGGCTTCCGCCGCAGCACAGAAGAGAAAGTGAAGTGGCGGGCAGGGCGCGGGCGTAACTCGATGCCATCGTCTGCTCAAGGTTCACCGCGCTCCGCCGCTGGGAGGTACTCGTGGGGACTCGTGTTGGGGGCTGTTCCCGCCGGCAGCTTTCATGCGTCGTGGGTTACGCTCCTATTTTCCCGGCTGCGTCGACGATTTCGTGCCTGCGGTGGCTCCTTTCCAGCACAAGCAAGTGCGTTTGTGCCTTGAGTAGCGTTTTAAAGAGCGGTGAGAAGCGGCCGTTGGAGCTACCGCACTACTCTGCGACCAGTGCTGCCGCCATGGAGGAAGAAAAATGTTAGGAGGGAGCATGACGTCAGGCGGCCCAGCTTCGGCAAGCCAACCTCCTCTGAAGCCGCTTTCTCCTCTCCTCGGGCTCCTCCCGCGCAATGCATTATGGAAAATCCACCACGCTCAGGCCCGCGGTAGCATTTAGTGGCTCCGGCTGGCTGCCGGTGGAGATGGAGGCGAGCGCCGTCGCCGATGGCGCCGTTCAAGATCGTTCGCCAGCGTTGCGCTCCAAGCTTCGTATCGTGGAAGTACTGCCGCTGTCGCTGTTCAAAGCAAGGCGAGACTTCGATCGCATTCTTAAGAAGCACCCACACGAGCTGCAAGCCGAATTTCACTTCTGACGTTGGATCGCTCGAACGCGCCGCCGTAAACATTCACAAGCATGGAGCGGCCTACAGCTGCGCGGTGTTTGCCAGGTGTGCTGTGACGTTTGCGTTTGGCATTCTGCTGAGTGTCGTGTCCGCGGGGAGGTGGTGAGACTAGCTTTGGTTTCGCTCGCGCGCGCTTTTGCATACGTTCGCCTTTTCGGTGCTCTGGCGTGGTGGTACGTTTTTATCTACTTCAGTGCACTGGAAAACAACGGGTTCAGAACCCTTATGCTAGGGTGTGACCACCTCGCGTCGCAAGCAGTAGGCCGGCTGTTTGTCCGCTGAGGACCGCTCGATCGGTGCGATACGTATATATATATAAAAAAAAAAAAAACTAATGCTAGATTACGCCTGGGAGGGATCTTGCTGAATTGTGGACTGACTGCGCCTTGGCAATAAATGGTTAAAGAAATGGTTGAAATGGTTGAACTTTTCAACTTTGCCTGAGCGGCAAAGTTGAAAAGATCATCTCCACTTCTGCACGCGGCCGCGGCACACGACTCTCCGACTGCGGCGTGAACTTCGACGGGTCCGAAAGCTCAGTAAACAAAGATGTTTTCTGCCTCTCCCGTCCGACCACTTTTCCCGCACGATCAGGCCGCTGCGCGTTTCGGGTTGCAGGCAGAGCTGCGCGCAACGACTCGTCGCCGAAACTCGAATACGCGGACGGCCCGGCAACCTAACGGATAGACGCACGCACGCAACGTCGGCGAAGGGCCACATGAGGCGCAAATAACTACCGCTTGCCTGTCACGTGAATAGAACACCTCCCATCAGTCTTTCCTTTTTATTTTTTATGACTAGGCTTCACGATTGTCACGTGATGCTCCCTCCTAAACTTTTCTTTCCTCCATGGCTGCCGCCATGTTGCGTGCGCCTGCCGCTCGGCACGCCTCGTACGGGTGGTTTCCGCGGAGGCGCCAGCGCAGGCGTGCGCGGTGCGTTTTCGCTTGCAGAAAAACCAGAAAACGTTTCATGCGGTTCACGCTTTCGTCGCGCGCGAACGTGTTGCGTTCGGTAACTTCTTGGGGCCTCCAACACTGGTTTCCGTATTCTAAAACTGTGGGCAGGCCCCGAAGTGGTTTTTTCTGACTGGTACTACTTGACTGAAAAATTCCCTGACAATTTCCTGACTTTTCCAGGTGGCTCAAAATTCCCTGACTTTTCCCTGTTTTCCCAGTTTTCCCGGTCGTTGACACCCTGCATCTGTTAGCTCTTCACGTAACACCTATTGCATGAATAATTGTTTTCACGCATTTCCATAATACCAGAAGCTGAAGAAGCTCTGGGTTGCCGAGGCATAAGAGTTTTAGCTAACAGTTTTCGACAGTCCGCTCCGGTATCGGCGGCCCGCTCAGTGCAACCGGAATGCCGTTCACGGCCAAGCATGGAGTTAATACTCGGCCAAGTGCACCACGCACGCGCAATAGGGCTCCTGCGCTGCCCAGGGGACGCTGCGAAACCGACTTCCGGGCAGTACTTCCGGGTAGTACAAAGCTGCAGGGGACCCATAGGATCCCGTGTTGACAGAAGCAAAATGAGCTTGATACTCCCGATTGTTTTGCGACATGGTCTCCAACCCCTCCCTGACGCGTCTGATCTCTTCCGGTGATCAACTTGGCTGTAGAAAAAAAAAGCTACGTTCACAGCGTCGACAAAAGTGCTGGTACAGTGACGGTGCTCTGCCACTTGCAGGCTCACCAATCGATGGTCGCATGAAGTGAAATTTGAAGTGAAAGCTTCTTGTTTGAACTAATACACTTGGTGACAAGGACGTTTCAACAGCAGGCTTTTCTGCAGCGGTGCCCCATGCTTTTGAGTACGTGCATGCGAACTTTGCGTTTACTCTCATTTAACACTGCTGGTTTGCGTCACCGTTACAACTACATGGTGCAGCGCTAGCTCGCCCTTTCATTGCGTGGCTCAGTGACAAAATGCAGCAAGCATCACAAGCGTGAAATCTGTTTAGTGATTCCGAAACTATGGCCGTAAAACAAACTGGTCGGGCGAACTGAGTAGCCGTCCTGTTTCCTTGTTCGCTCTCACTTTATTTAATTACGCTTTTGCATCATATATCCCCAGTTCGCACTTAACAGACTGGAATAAGGGTTGGCAACATATTCAGTTGTAGTGCCGAGTTGCATGAAGTCGATACGGCGGAAGGCTGGATGGCAAATCAGGTGGGAGGGGGAAGGGGGCTTTGAAGGCAAAGAGAAAAAAATCAGCGGATTGCCAATAATATTTGACAATAACCTGGCAAAGTGCTAATATGGGGAACAATGCAGCTGGAAGCGATCAACTGTCTGCCCTTGTCTCCCCGTCAAACACTATTTAAAGGGACCCTGCAACAGTTACCATCGACTGCTAGGAATGTATTTTGGGGTAAAGTCTCAGCAATCTACTCCAGCAAGAATTATGAAAATCCGTTCACTATCACCGAAACTACGCGCGATGACATATCGCGCATAATCCCTCCCTCTCAACTCTACCGTGGACAACCAAAGCCTCCTCGAAATTAAGGCCACTTCACCCCCCTTCTCCGATGCTCTTACGTCACCACACTTTGACCGACGGGTAGTTTTACGGTCGGCCCACTGGATGGCGCTAGCGGCGCGCGCTTGACAACGGTTGGGGCGCACGTACGGCAAGTCTTTTCGTGTTTGACGTTTGACGAGGTTGTTGTGTTCACGCTGTTGTTTGTGCCACCAAAGGTTCGTGAGCGCTGTTTTCTGCTGTGGTGGTTTTACGTCAAGTTCTCGTATGTGTGATTACGAGGCTTGAGTGCGGTGCGACCGTACGGAGCGAGCGATGGGCCGGTGTTGTGTTCCAAACTGTCGCGGCAACTACGATGGTGGGCCGAAGGTCCGCGTGTTCTCCATTCCGAAGGACGGCCGCAGAGCGAAGTGGATACGGGCCATTCGTCGTGACGACGTTGACATCGAGACGTTGCGCGACCCCAAGGTGAGATATCGTGTTTCACCATCATTACCACGAGCCTGCTTGAGGATTAAATTTTGAATAAAGTGCTGGCGTTCACGTACGTTCAACACAAAGCGCCTGGTTTTGCGATACTGATTGGAAACGCATGCCCTGCGCTGTTCATAATTTATCTGTAAATTATAACTTCGGCGTGATGGCACGCGCTGAAAACGTTAGCTAGCCAAAGAGTTCTGCCGTAAAAAAGCCACAAAAACCGGACTTGCGGCAGCAGAAGGACGCGCACGGAGACGTTGACTGGAAATTTTCATTGGCGCCAATTTCGTGTGGTCGAACTTTTGTTGCGCGAGCGTGTCTCCTACCAAGTGAATCACTTCAGCAAATGGCAGTAAACACAACGGGTGCGTACTTTAAAACGTTAAAGGGACAATTTTTAAGCAGTATCTTGGCCTGTGCATTGGATATGTTCCCCGTGCATAACACCACCCAAATCACCAATGAATTTGTCATTGTATTCCAATGTTATTACAACATGTGGACTCTTGCTCCTGAAGGTTCTCACACATTACATGATATTGCAAGCAGGATGTAGAGGAAGGAATAGGAAAGGTCTGCTGGTTTTAACTGTTCGCTCTCGTCTACCGTGTATTGCAGGTGTGCGAGCTGCACTTCAAACCGGAGTATCTGCGGACAACTACCTCGTACACAGATCATAATGGCACGACGATAGAAGTTGCCATGGGCCTTACGAGGCTTAGTCAAGACGCAGTACCGACGGTGTTTCCGAATAGCCCTTCTTGTTTGTCAGACTGTGCACCCGTCCGTGAGGAGCCAGAATCAAAGAGAAAGCGCCTTGAAGATCAACAGCTCCAGGAAGCCATTCAGCTCTCACTTGAATCCCATGAGGATGAAGAGCGTCAGAACAGGGTGTCATCGTTTGAGCAGTTGGTGTCGTTAGTGCCAGGTTTTCCAGTTTCTGATTTCTGGATCGTAAAGAAGCTGGAAAATGCCATTCTGTTCTTGCACGTTGATGATAAGAGCGGGCACCCAGAGGTTGAGCGCTCGGTGACAGTCAGCAGTGACATGAAAGTGTTGGCTTTTTGGAAAAATGTGAAGCTTTGTGGAGGTGGTGTCAGCGCTCCCGACTTTCTAGATGACATGCGGACGCTCCAAGCTTTTTTGGACAGTGTGGAACACTATAAAGCCCCAGATGCCTGCGAAAAAGATAAAAAAACGGGAAGCCTGTTTTCAGCTCCTTTTCTCGCTTCTGGATGACATTTCAAGCCAGGGCCTTTTGCCACGAGAAAAAAAAGAAGCCCTTTCATTCATGGTAGAGCAGCTGCACCTACTCCTTAAAGAAGGAGGAGCCTTCAGCAGACCTGATTGTCTTTGCCAGCTTGTTTTATACCATTTCTCCTCATGCGTACAAGTTTGTACGAAGCACTGGAAAGCTGACCTTGCCTCATCCGTCTACAATAATGAGGCTTTGCAGTGACTACAATGCGAGTCCTGCAAAGGAGCAAAATGGTGAAGGCTTTTTAAGGTACATGAAGAAACGAGCAAAGCTTTTGGAGCCACACGAACGATACGTTACACTGATGATGGATGAAATACACATCCAGCAGTACTTTGAGTACAAAGGTGGCTCACTTACAGGCACGGCTTCTAACTCATCGGAAGCAGCCAAAACTGCACACGTGTTCATGACACAATGCCTGCTATCATCACACAAGGATGTAGCCCACATTCTTCCTGTATTCAGCATTGATGCCAGCCAGTTGCATGAAGTGCTTCGAAAAGTCATTTTAGGGCTTGAAGAAGCCGGGCTCACGGTAGTTGCAGTTGTGACTGACAACAATTCCGTGAACAGGAAGGTAATGGCCATGTTTTCAAAATCAAGAACTGTAGATATAGTGTACCCACATCCGGCTGACTCTTCACGACCCATATTCTACGTTGTAGATTCAGTGCACTTATTAAAGTGCATCAGGAACAATTGGCTCAACCAAAAGAATCTGGGGACCTGCATTTTCTACCCCCAGTTCAACAGCACGAGTTCACCTGTTCCCGTTCATGGAGCTTCATTCAAGACCCTTCGGGACCTGCACACGTCAGAACAAAACAGTCTTTCTAAGTTTGGATATGGATTGACGTACAAGGCTTTGCATCCTACAAACCTTGAACGACAGAACGTGAAGCTGGCACTTAAGGTAATGAGTCCATTTGTTGCAGAAGCCCTAAGAACTCTTGGAGCAGAGCTTAACTTGCTTTATGCGACAGAGACAGCAGCTTTCGTTGAGTTAATTCACAAATGGTGGCGCGTTGTCAACGTGAAAACTCCATCAAAGGGGCGGCGACTCAACGACTCCATGCAAGAGCCAGTGCGAGGTATGGCTGATATGCAAATTGAGTTTCTCAGCGATTTTGTGGACTGGCTGGACACCTGGAAAAACGTGCAAATGGATACAGGAAGACTGACGTCAGAAACACACTCGGCGCTCCGACTCACATCGTACTGTCTGATTGAAGTAAGTCGGTACTGCCTTGAAGAGCTGCACTTCGAATACGTGTTGCTTGGCAAGTTTCAGACAGACAGTCTGGAAGATCGGTTTGGTCGTTACCGTCGACTGTCTGGATCCAATTACCACGTTTCGGTGCAGCAGATCTTCGAATCTGAAACAAAACTGAGGCTTCAGGACTCCCTAGTGTTCCCAGACATGCAAGAGCTGTGTAAACCTTGCCGCACAACTTTGGATGCAGCCAAACTTGTGGAAGACCATGGTATCAAGATCACAGCCGACGACATTAAGCGAAAGGAGCCCAACATGCCAGCAATAACGTACATTGCCGGATTTTGCGCCCATGCCGCCCTCAAGAAACTGCCCTGTGAATCGTGCGCACTGAACCTCACAACTGAAGAAAGGGAGCTACAAGTGGACAGAAACATCCTTATTGAAAATCTTTCCAGAGGTGCCCTGAAGTTTCCCCAGCCGGTGGTCGTGAATGCTGTTTTGCACACACAGCTTGTCTTGGAAAAGCTGTCTGAAAAAGAAAATGCCACCTGGTTCCATGCAGCAGGAAACCAACGAGAATTGCTGCTCTGCTTGTCGAAGCACTTCCTCTCGGACAACGAGGATTTGGATGTTTGCTTCAAGGGACACCACCCGGACACGGTTCTTCACAATGTCTTGCACGCAGCTGCGAACACTCTGCTGAAGAACTACGTGAACGTGAGAACGGACAATCTGAGGGCAAAAAAGGTGGAGGAGCAACAGAGGAAATTGAGAACGCTTACCTAAGTAGTAAGCTTAAAAAGAAGTAGTAAGTCAACGTATGGTTCGACAAATAAGGTGTCGAGGCGTTGAGGGTGATCAAAATAAACACGTGGAAAGAAAACCTGTGTATGAGTTTTTATTTCCTACAGAAAAAAAACCAGCAAGCCAGGAGTAAACAGACGCAGAACAGTGTGTTGCCCCTCCCATCAGCCGTTTCTATAACTAGTTTTTCAGAGTAATGGAATGTAAACCGAGTGTTCTTGTTTAGTTGTTGACAACGCGAACCAACCCATGGAGATAAAGTGGGCGTTGCGCGTAAACAAATGTCGGCGTGCGATGTTTACCGCGCGACTCGGTCAAGGTGTGTGACGTCAGGAACATGGTGCAGAGGCCTCGAAATCTAGATGGCGTTGGGACAACTCAACAAAAACTGCGCGCTCTCTCCCGGAGAGGGGGGCGGCTCGCAGCGTCCTCTTCGGCGGCCTTCGATATAACACAGGCCGGGGAGTTTTCTCTTTTTCTCCGCAACGTGGAGGTGCCTATTCCCAGTCTGGTGCCACAAAAAAGCAGGCATGGGTGCCTGCTCGCAAGCGCGCGCTCGGGCTGGTAGGGGGTTTTTGAAGCAATAAACGTTTGTAGTCGAGTGGTCCCGTTGAAAGGGAAGTATTGAGCTCATCACTCAAACTCCGCGCGCACTCAAAACACAAAAGAAGCGGCAAAATTGTGCCTACAGGTTCAGGCATAGAAGAGGTTCGGACACAGCGATGGTGACGGCGGAAATGGGAGAATCTAGCCGGGAAGTCGACCAGTGACAGCCGATCGGGCAGCCATGGCCTATGAGACGTCGCTTAGGCCATGCCAGGGGTGCATAATGAGAACTGAAGAGAGCGCGGTTGGTTTTTCCGCGTCTTTCACAGCGATTTGCGCGCTCACCGCTTCACGTGCATGTGTAATATTTGGCTCAGGTATTCCTGGCAGTGTAATCTAAACGTCGTGCAGGTTTACTTGCACTGCTCAAAGAGTGTTGCAGGGTCCTTTTAAGGTCGCAACTGGCGTGTCGGCGTTCAGATTGTTAGTGATGGGGGAGGGGTGGGGGTTCCGACGACGTGCTGGGGGCCGCATAATACAGCCCCGCGGACTGAATGTGGCCTGCGGGCTGTAGGTTGCCGACCCCTGCAGTACATACTATAACCAACGCAGTCAGTGATGATTGCATGTAAATATTTGGGCCACGCACCGTGTACGTGCCTGTGTTATGTTATGTAAATATAGAATTACACATCTCTGCAATAGCGGACATGTGATTTGGTGCTTGTTTTGCATCCTTTAATTGCGCTTAATTTGTTTATTTGACGCTATTGCCTAACCTACTTGCTAGTATACATGCACCCTGCCGTTCTAAAAACCGTATGGCGTAAAATGATAAGCACGAATAATTTAGTTTGAGAAAATACAAAATAAAATTTCCACTTGTTTTTAAGGCGGTGCCAGGCCAGCAGTGTCAGCTGAGTCGACTGCGCTTCTCGAGTCATCTTGCATATGCTCCCGCTGAAGCAACCATTTACAGTAGCAGCATTCTGTGTATACTTGCCAACTGTTTCTTTGTCAACAGTACGCAAGAAGAAAGAACAATAAGGATCGTCAGGAAGTTAGACCACCTGACTTGGGGATACGGTCCCACGTCGCTAAGATCGTGACAGCTCGCTCAAAACGAAGCCGATAAATCAGCTTGTTGTAGCAGATATTATTTTGTTTAGCCTCTGCAACGACTTTAAGGGCATTTTATTCAGTATGAAGTCACTTCAACACATCACAATGTGATTAAATTAAGTACAATTATGAGTAAAACTTAAAGGGCCCTGAAAGGCGTTTTGAGCACACTAAATGAACTAGCGCAATCGTTAGATTGGGTCGTCAACGTCATCTGTGCCAAGTATAACTCTTTAACGCGCAGCGGAAAGCTCACACTTTTGTTGCAAAGTTCGTCGCTTTTTTCCTCACCCTTCCCTTCGTGTTTTTGGACGCCGCCATCTTCACATGTCTACATCATCGATTCCCAGATGTTTGTCATGAGCTAGACATCCTGCTATTGGGCGGATTTTTCACGCACTTCCGGCAAAGAGATGAGTTGTCTGCTGTCGGCTTGCCGACTGATCTGCCAGCGGAGTGCCGGAGTGCTTGGACATTTTACGACAACCGAAACAAGTGTAAACAAACGCCTAACCGTTTTTATTGAATGCAATACGGCCATAACACGACATGAATATTCTCTTACCTGAGTACGTTCCATAAAGAAAGCGTTGAAGCCCCGTGGCACTTCTTCTGTGCAATCGCAGAGAACGCCCTGAGCCGAATGCCCGGGTTTGACGCATACATTTTATTCAACTTCCAAACAATCCAGAGATGCGTTTCGAACGAACACAACGTCACAACATGCGTTGCAAGTCCGAACCGCGATTGACAGACGATGGGTTGCCTCCTCCTGTCCCTCGTAAATTCGGCACTCACCTCGCGCGCGGTTTGCGGGGACGAACAGCAAGTCACTTAACTCTGGCGCTCAAGCCGAGATGGCTTTTAGCCACGCACACTGCACATACGCCATGCGAGGTTGAGTCGTACGCCGCTTGAGAAAGATAATCCAGACCATGGGAAGCACTATCCACCCGCAGAAGCACAACGTCGCATTTCATCGCGAAACAAAGGCGTCCACAACGCACACACCATCGCCTCCTGTAATGCCAAACGCATCTCGCACTTTCAGATGGCAGTGAGTAGTCACGGCCGGGCTAGAGAGGGAGCAGCGCGCGCTCTCCAGCCCGGCCGTGGAGTAGTATGCCTGCAGTGCCCATATGCCGCGAGGGGGGCCCCAAGTTGAACCGGGATCACGCAACCGTAACTGACTTCTAGAGCAGTTTGTGCCTTGTTTCTAGGGCAACCGATGTTTGATATTGTCAAAGAAATGGTGCTCGCTCCAGCGCTAGAAATCTCAGGGCCGCGGAGGAGCATGTTTTGCCAACGTTGCCGCTCTCCACCACGCGTCACCCCAAGCTGAACTGGCGTTTTGTGCACGGGTTCTGTATCGGTTTAAAATGTCTTTTTCACATGCCGCCGCCAGGAATTACCACCGCCACAAAATAAAACCCGGCACCAGCGGGGCCACATCTGATACGGCGCTTTTTGGATAAACAGTGCGCTGTGCATCCAAGGGAGCGAGCGCAGGATCCTCCCCGTGTGGCTGCGAGTTCGCCGCCGATAAAGAGTCGCGTGCCGCCGATAGCAAAGTTCTGCAGCAACGTACACCGCGAAAGGGCAAGGCCAGGCCGCCGCACACATGCGGCCAGATTTTTCGTTCGCTTTTCCAGCCTTGAGCGGAGAGCGGGATTCATGGTGTCAACAAAGCTTGCCCGTAGCAGACGGCTGTGTGAGCAGCGCAATAGCGGAAGTACGTCACCGCCGAGGAGCGCAGCATCATGGGAGGGAAGGCTCGCTCGCCGTCAACAGCGGAGAGTAAGTTGAAAGGAGGAGGAAACGCGGCGCGACGATAATACGCGGTTTTTGATTTACGATTTCTCAGCTAATACTCATCACTTCAACAAAATTTTTGCGGGAGGAGATTGCTAATACATTGCTTTATTTGGTTACATGTACATCCACGCATCGGCGGAAGGTATTTCAGGACCCCTTTAACTCTGGTGCACAAGCCGAGATGGCTTTTAGCCATGCACTCTGCACAGACCCCATGCGAGGTTGAGTCGTACGTCGCTCGAGAAAAATAATCCAGACCATGGGAAGCACTATCCACCCGCAGAAGCACAACGTCGCATTTCATCGCGAAACAAAGGTGTCCACAACACACAGACCATCACCTCCTGTAATGCTAAACACATCTCGCACTTCCCAATGGGAGTGAGTGGTAGTGCCCTGCAGTGCCCACATGTCGCGAGGTGGGGCCCCGAGCTGAACCGGGATCATGCAACCGTAACTGACTTCTGGAGCAGTTTGTGCCTTGTTGCCAAGGCCACCGATGTTTGAGATTGTCAAAGAAATGGCGCTCGCTCCAGCGCTAGAAAGCTCAGAGCCGCGGCGGAGCATGTTTTGCCAACGTCGCCGCTCTCCACCACGCGTCGCCCCAAGCTGAACTGGTCACATGAGTGAAGCGTTTTGTGCCAGGGTTCTGTATCCGTTTAAAATGTCATTTTCACATGCCGCCGGCAGGAATTACCACCGCTGCAAAATAAGACCTGGCACCAGCGGGGCCACATCTGATATGGCGCTTTTTAGATAAACAGTGAGCGGTGCATCAAAGGGAACGAGCGCACGATCCTCCTTGTGCGGCTGCGAGTTCGCCGCCGATAGTCACGTTCCACCGATAGCAACTGCAGCAACGTATACACCGCGAAAGGGCAAGGCCAGGCCGCCGCACACATGCGGCCAGATTTTTCGTTCGCTTTTCCAGCCTTGAGCGGAGTGCGGGATTCATGGTGTCAACAATGCTTGCCCGTAGCAGACGGCAGTCTGGCCAGCGCAATAGCGGAAGTACCTCACCGCTGAGGAGCGCAGCATCATGGGAGGGAAGGCTCGCGCACCGTCAACAGCGAAGAATAAGTTGAAAGGAGGAGGAAACGCGGTGCGACGATAATGCGTGGTTTTTGATTTACGATTTCTCAGCTAATACTCATCGCTTTAACAAAAATCTTGCGGGAGGAGATTGCTAATACATTGCTTTATTTGGTTACATGTACATCCATGCATCGGCGGAAGGTATTTCAGGACCCCTTTAAGCGCAAACAGACACAGGGACGAGAAAGGGAAACGACAAAGCGCTGGGTCGTTTCCCTTTCTAGTTCCTGTGTCTGTTAGCGTTTAAAGGAGCCATGAAGAGAAAACACAAGTTTGGTTCATTCAAAAGATTGTCTCGTTAGAATCATACTGACACCACTTTTAACGTAAACTTCGCTCAAATAAGCTACATAATTAGGAAAAACGGGACTGGTCATGCGACCCACCAGCTCATTTCCCGCAACAGAACCTGTGATGTCACATGGGCTAAGCTCTGCGATTGGCGGAGGCTGGCAGAAGCAGACGCAAATTAGGTAGAGCTTACAAACTAGACGAACGAGCGATTTGCGCTTAAATTTAGGGCACATTCTTTACAAAGCAATAGGAATGATGAGACAAACAGTGGAAGTTACGAAAGCACATGTAAACATAGAAGTACTGATGCGTTCTGCTGTTCGTACTGCGCACAGCATGCTTTGGTTTAGCTGCACAGCACTATGGGGCTTGGGGTTGTCTCAGACGACACTGGCCGATTGACACAAGCAACGGTGTCTTACGTGACCCCATTTGTCGAGCGAGCACTGTTTCAGGGAACGAATATTTTCTCCCAGAACAAAAACAAGCCAGGTTTAAATGCGGGCAAAAACAAATTAAACGCTTGCCACGGTATGGTGGCGCCATCTAGGTTACGGAACGTAAAGAAACGTGGGAACAAACCAACACCGCTACAGGGTGGAGACAACCTTTGAACGGTCCCGTGCCGCCGCAATTGGGCCAACGGGCTCAACGCGTTATTCTTTTCGTTTCCCACGAGACCTAGCAACGCGAAACAGACAATATGATTCAAACTTCTTCAGTAAACCGCGTTGCGGCGATAATTTTAGCGCGGTTTTGACACAATGACTTGCTTCGGCGGCGAGCGAGCAACCGAACATGGCGGCGCCAGCGTTACGTGTCTCTACCCTGTACGGCGGATGCGTGAATGAAGGTACTCTAGGCTGCAGAGCGGTCGGTTCCCGTGATGTCACTTGGGACCACGAAAACACACGATTGAGAGGGGAAATCAAAATTTTAACCTAAATTGTTTAATTTCTCAGTGAATAAAGCACCGTTTGTATCCGGACAAGCGCTGGGGGCACTATAAAACACGAAATCTTTCGAATAAAACCAACTTGCATTTTCTCTTCATGGCTCCTTTAAGTTTCACTCATGGACGTTCACCAACTAGCTCGTCTCTCCATTTTGCTTAAGCACAACCAACTTTCGCTCTGGCTTGTAATTGAAAACACATGGAGGGCGGTGAGGATACTACACAGAAGCGTCAGCCACTAGGGGCCAACAAATTTGGGGCCTGAGGACCAGCACTTGATGCCATACTTCAACCGGAAGGCGGAGATAACGGGGAGTTACGGGCTTCTCTACTGGGGCCATCGAGTGATCGTCCCTAAGAGTGCCCGATCAGTGATGTTACGTCTGCCGCATGATACTCATCAAGGAATTTGCTCAATGAAGCGGCTAGGGCGCTCCTTGATGTGGTATCCCCGGATCGATAATGACATTGAGCACATGGTTAAGTCCTGCCCCAGTTGCATCCAAGCTGCCCTTATGCCCCCCAAGAAACCCCCGGTTGCATGGCCGAAGACGGATGAGCGGTGGTCGAGGCTGCCTATCGATTTTGCGGGGCCGATCGATAGTCACATGCTACTGATTGTGGTGGATTCACACAGTAAGTGGATAGAAGCGATACCCATGAAGAGTTCCACCACGCACGCCACCATAGAGGCCCTGCGCACCTTGTTCGGTACATTCGGGTTGCCCTGGACGCTGGTATCCGATAATGGCCCATAGTTTACTACGAGTTGGGAATTTCACAATTTTATGAAGCTGAATAACATAGTACACCTGCGAACAGCACCGTATCACCCTCACTCCAATGGGCTCGCGGAGCGGGCTGTGCGTACTGTCAAGTATTCTTTGAGAAAGAATGTGCAAGGGTCACTGGAAACCCGCCTGGCGAGGATTCTGCACAGGTACCGCAGGACGCCGGAGGCCTTGGGCCGGACACCAGCGCAACTCCTAATGGGCTACGATCTTCGCTCCAGGCTGGACAACGCAGTGTCCGTTCCGCCCTCACCAGGGGACCGTCCCTCCCTCAATGTGTGGCAGCCCGGAGAGCCAGTCTGGGTGAGGAACTTCGGGCGAGGCGAGCCGTGGACTCCAGCCAGCATTACATCGACAGACGGAGCCCGCCTAGTGAATGCCGACGGTCCGGAGGGGGAAACCATTATTCGGCGCCACAGCGACCAGGTGAAGCCACGGGAGTTGGAGCACGACCAGGGAGAAACCAGTGGCTCCAGGTGCCAGGAAACTGCCGGCGGACCCCTAGCAGGAGGAACACCGAGGCGAGTGCCAACAAGCAACGAGATCGCCGGAAGCACCTCCACTCCGGTGTTGCGTCGGTCGGGCCGGCAACGCAAACCGTCAGACCGTTACTCACCGTAGGGGGAGCGAAATCATGTATCTGTGACGTCACGCCAGCCAAAGCCGCCGTTATCACCACTGCTCCTTCTCCTTCCCTCCCTCTTAACCCCTCTCGCACAACGCTACATTAACCCGCGCTATCGCAATAAACGCTTTGTCTTGGCCCAGCCACTGCCCCGGCGTGTTCGTTTCAGGCGACCGACTTGCTTTCGTCCAACGTGACGCGTTCCTTCCAAGGAAGCCTGCCATGGTGTCTTTGATGTACGTATGTACTCCATTGTGGTCTGTTGTCTTGGTGTGAGCTATGTTGCTGCTGATGCCTATTGATTCTAACTCCAAAAACCTTTTTACGTCTTCGTTTATGTCTTCATTCGTAGTGGTTACCTTCAGTACCATCACTGTTAACGAATTCATTGGTTGGGCTCGAAATTGTATTGGCCCTGGTAACGCCCATCCTAAAATCGTTTCCGCGGCCATTACTTTGTCTTGAAGCCGTTTTGTTCATCTCGTAATGATCTCCCAATAATAATCCGCTCCGACGAGCAACGATGTTGTTTATGTATTACAAAACTTGCGCTAAATAGACATAAACAGATGAAGGAAGACGGACGATGCGCAACTCACAACTATATGCCGTCCGTCCGTCTTCCTTCGTCCGTTTTCCTTCGTCTGTTTATGTCTATTTAGCGCAAGTTGCGTGATACATAATGCACCAACTAGCCCAACAGCACATTATACGGAACGATGTTGTTAATGGGGCCCTCGTCTTGTGATACTGCGTCAGGTCATCTGCCAATGTCCTGCACTACTCTCTTGGGTGGTGATGGCAACGTGTCTTTGGAGATCATGTCTATTTCCAGTGCATCAATTATAATCTCTTCGGATGGATGCCTCTTAATTTTCACCTCCACAACCCTCATTTCCATTTCTTCCTCGCCGCCACCGAACGACCCAACGATTAGCCTCTCCATCCTTTCCTCCTTTTTCCTAGTTTTCACGACAAGCTTTGAAGAATGAAGGATCGTTGGCCAGCATTATTCTTGCATAGCTGCCACATTTCTGCCCTTCCGTCCAAGAGACAGCAGTTTGTAGCAAGATGCACGAAGAGATGCACGACCGGCTGGATGCAGCTTGGCTTGTCTCTTCCTGGCCCTTAGGCATCGTTTCTTCTTCACTCCTATCGTGGTCGTGTTTTCTGGGTCAGCACATTGAAGTGGAGTGTCTTCCTTTGCAGGTCTTGCAGCGAACGTTGGCCCGGAAAATTTGCCCCGTATGGTTTGGTCTGGTGCATCAGAAGCATCGGTTTTCCTGTTGAAGCACAGCCCAGCCTTCTTTTCTTTCAGCGTAATGGTCCGTCGGCAGTCTTCTGCATAATGTCCTTGTTTTTTACAGAATACGCACTTTTTGCTTGTGATGCTCTGGAAACTTGTCATCCTGCATGTAGGTCTGACGTTAGTCCTGGGTGATTTTAGGGTTTAACGCGCCGACGCAACACAGGCGATGAGGCGCGCCGTAGTGGAGGGCTCCGGATTAATTTTGACCACCTGGGGATCTTTAATGTGCGCCGAAATCTCGTGCACACGGGCGTTTTTGCTTTTCGCCTCCATCAGAAAAGCGGCCGCCACAACCGGGGATCGAACCCGCGACCTTGTGCTCAGCAGCACAACGCCTTAGCCACTGAGCCACCGCGGCGGGTTCCGCTTGGTTGTTGCTTCGGGTGTCAAATTCTCCTTCTCTGCTGTTGATGTGAATTTGCATAAAATCTAACAGTCTCTGGATTGTTTGACCACTGGCGTCCGATGCAGAGAGCGATGATCCTGTAATGTTTGTTTCTTTGGTGGCTTCCTTCATCTTGAAATCCACCATCATATCGGAAGGCAAAGCTTTCTTGATCAATGTCAGTAGCATTGGCGCGTAGCGTTCCAGTTTTACTCCAAATGATTCGAGTCCTTGTTTGTAGAGCTGTATCTTGTTACAAAGCCGCTTGGCTCCCGTTAGGTCTTTTTTGCTCTTAATAGCTTCGAGACATATAAACCTCTCGCACATTCTCCTCTTAGCCGAAGGCTTTTCGCAGCAGTTCTACAGCGTGGTCATAGTTTTCTTCTGAGAACTACAACCCTTCGACCAGTGACGCAGCTTCCCCTGTTAGCGATGCCAGCAAGTGATTAAATTTTTGCGTCTTTGGCATGCCCTCTCTGCCGTGTATTGTCGTTTCAAATTGATTCCAAAACCAGGGTCATAGCTTCCTTGTTCCGTCAAACTTGATCATTTCAAGCCTTGGTAGCTTCACTATGTCACTTGGTTCCGTGCGGTTAGTACCTTGCATGCCAATACTGGCATTATTTTCTTGAGCACGATGGGCTGTGTGAGAACTCAGCTCGTATTCCTCAAGTTTCAAGTCAATCTTGGTCAAGGTCTCCACTATCTTTATTTCATACTCGAGCACTCTTTCAAACTCGGCTTCTGCATTTTCTACTGTCAAAACTTGCTCTACTTGGCTGTCCACTTGCTTTAGAGCCTCCGAGACTCTTGTCACGTGGTTACGTAGCGTTGCCAACGCGCTCCAATCTACCTGTGTCACAAGCTTCTGATCAACCTCATTAACAAGGGTGGTAGCCTGCCCTCGCAGCGCCATGCGCTTCTTCACGAGTACGTCTCTGTTCATGTTTCTTCTAAATACCGCACTGAGGCCTCGCCTGTTTTCGTGACCCTGCGATGCTACTCCACAGCCTTGATCCTCCCAGCGACGCTTGTCCGATCAACGTTAAATTCCGGCCAGTCCGTTGACGCTGAGGAGGCTGGCAGCGTTGATGATGTAGTCTTCCTTGTATCCTGGTCGTGGCACCATTGAGGCGAAGGAATCGCAGAGGCCGTGGTGACGTTGCGACGAACACATATTTTTTCTAGAAAAGCATGATGATGACAACTAAAACTGGAACGTGCATGAGGTGACTTCTTCTTACTCGTTCTTTTCCCTGGTTTTCTACACCCGCCATAGGGTGCGCGCCTCCCCATAGGCGAAACTGGTCAGGCTCCTCCCACTGCCTGGCTGAGGCAGGCAGAAGCCACCACTGGCGCGCAATCGCGGACGCGGGTGAGAAAAAAAGAACGCGCGCGCAAGGCTCATAACAAATGCTTGCTGGAACGATGAAACCCAACAAGCATGAGCGAACTGGAATGAAGGGTAAAGCGGTGGCATGCGGCGGTGGCGGCCCCGCCAGAGGCGATTAGGCTTACCACCGCGGAGGATATTTGATGGGCGCTATCGTAAGTGGCGTGTATGACGTTTTACTGTGAAATATTTCGCCCACGTTATCCGCGTTTTTTTTCTCGCGTGCCCCTCGAGTTGCGTTTCAGCGAGCGGTTAGAAGTGGTCGCTAGAGCTACCCACATCACGCGGGTGGTCTCCGCGGCTGCGTCAGCGCACCTGTGGCTTGCGGGGCGCGTTTTGCGTTTTTGCGGGGAGAAAACGCTCCATGCGGTTCACGCTGATGCCTGCATACATGATTAAGCTCCGACAGAAACAGTGCGCCAGCCGCGTATGCACGCCACGCAGTTTGTAGGCAAGGGGCTCGCTCACAGACTTTGTGGTTCGCTGCATCCGCAGCTTGGGCGGCGGCCCGTGTTGCCGTTCGCGTTTTATTGAGACCCCATTTTGGCGCTTGTGTGCCCCAAAATATACCTCTACAACTTACATTTCATGGCTAGTTCTCCATGAAACTTCGTTACATTGAAATTCCGGCAAACAGGACTTCGTTACACAGGGCATGAAAATACATGGTGTGCATACACTTGAAGTTACGAAAAATTCTGTGTTTCGTTACAGCGAGGGTTTCGTTTCATTGAAGTTCGTTACATCGAGGTTTAACTGCATACGGCCTCTTTCAAGGTGGACTCCGGTGCTGAAGTCTCGGATTAATCCAGCGGAGCCACTTATTTCCACACCCTTACCGAGCCGCCCATGGGAAGTTCTGGGCATGGATCTCTTCCTCAGTTTTTGCGCCTCGTGGATTATTACTCCCACTACCCTGAGGTTATCACCTTACGGTCGTCGAGGTGCTCAAGAGCATATTTGCTTGACATGGTATCCCTGAAATGTGAGATCGCATAATGGGCCACCATTGCCGACTGCTATGGCTTCACCCTTGTGACCAGCAGCCCGCATTTTGCTCAGATCGAGTGACCCACATCTAGCTTTACTCAGCTACAGAGATGCCCCGGGCATGAATGGCTTTAGCCCCGCTCAACTCCTAATGGGGAGCCAACTCAGTACTCGCTTACCGAAGACGAAACAGTTGCTGCAACGGTTGCTAGAGACACAGTGGCCACAAGTGATGCGTCTTACAAGATGAAAAGTGAGTGCAACTTCAACCAGCACCATCAAGCTAGGCCGCTGCCTCTGCTGGAGACGGGAGAACGAGTGTGGGTTCGACCTGAAGGCATTCGAGCTACAGTGTTAAGTGAGGGCCAACGCTGTTACATTGTAGAGACTGATCAAGGTGCAGTCCTGCAGCGTAATCGGCGACACCTGTTGGGGTTCGCACAGCCGAATCAGACAGACCCTGGAATTTCTACAGACACAACGCAGGGTGCTTCTCCTGCACATCCGACGGCGGACATACCCAACACTGCACCGAATGTAGTACCCGACATCAGCAGTGACCATCGAGACGACGGTGTTACGAGAACATGTAGTGCCACCAGCCCGATTTACATGTAAAGCTGCACAACTTCTTGAAGGAAGGAGGTGTTGTGGTGTCACCTGGGTATGGCCAGCCGTCTGGCGGTGCCGCCCGTGACGGGCATGCCTGAATAAGGTACTTGTTGTTGTGACGCTGACGGCTGCGGTGGTGTCTGCTCTGGCCCCAACGAACACAGTGTCGGGGCCAAGCCAAACACCCCATGTAAACAAAACTAATAAAATTCTGGATTTGAACTTTGGTAACATACACTGAAACCGAATTCTTACACGCTAGCCGGCATGTTTTGACGTGTTCCTCCCACGGTAGCTTTTTCTTTTTTTTCTTTCACAAACACACGATGGTTCGATCGGCACAGGGCATATTGGCTGCGCGGGCGCCCACCTAGCGCTCAACACTGCCTTTCATGTACCTATTTCCTAGCTCCCAGCTTCACCACGACACCTCACAATGCCTGTCTTGTTTTTGATTTACCGGACGACTACAGTCTGCGCTCGTTACAGCGGATCCAGCAACAACGGACTTTCGGCTACAACAGACCATTTCTGTTGGTTTGTCGGGTCTCCATGCATTTTAAATGCAGTCCACTCCGTTCATAACTCACCCAGCTAGAGCAGAGTATCGGCTACAACAGACTAAATTTTAGGCGAAAATTGTTTCGACTGAATGTTTATAGTGGACTTCCGTGGGGTCGGCACCCGATATGCTTTTTCTTTGTTTAGTTTGGCAAGAAAATTGTTATTTCTGGCAACACTGCTGGCAGCCGGGTCGCTGACGCAGCCAAGCCAAGCCAGTGGCAGTGGCTTTTTTTTTTTTGTGCATGTGTGTGTGACCAGTGGCATGAGCAACAGAGTAGCTGATTTCACTGTCGGATAAATTAAGTGTAATTAACGCTGTCGAACATGGGGAAAAACCGGCCGACATCACCAGAAGACAGTCCACTCTACTGTCAAGAACAAGGCCGCTGCCGATAAACGCGACTCTGGTGAGATTGAAAACAGCACTATCGAATACGCAAAGTGGTGCACCCGGAGGCAAGTCTGCCGTCGTCAGTTTTTTTTATGTAGTAATAAAAAACTCGGGTTCAGTGAAGTTCGGTCTTTATTATTCCCACGCATGCATCGTTCCAGTTCCGTTCGGTGAAAGAGGTAAGAAATGCCTCAAGTAGGGGGGCTGGTTCCCATCCATTGTGTGCGATCTGCCGGTAACCGCGCGCAGTGCAACTGGTCTAACTTTCGATTTCACAGCTGTCCTTCATCAGATTGTTTCTTATCAGCTGTTTCAATGAGAAAACTAAAATCGTTAAAAATGTGGAAGCTGCCTTGGGGGAACGTCAGGCAGCGATCCAATTTGTTTTACGAATAGTTTTGGGAAAACCTGCCTCGTCGTGAAGGGATTAAAAGAGCCTAGCTAATTCTGATGGCCACGACTGATATTTTATAGCTGGTTAATATTTGCGCCTAGTTACATTCTTGCTTTATTTGCTCAGATTGTCATGTGTCTTTACACACTTGACCACATGCGCTAGGCCTTTTCGAAGTGCCGGTGCTAAGCTTTGGAAACGATGTTTACGCAATTCTTTGCCACCGCGCGAACAATGTGCGGAGTTGCTGCAGGCGTGTACAAAGAACAAAGTGTATGTGCTATGTATATGCAATATCGGTCAAAGTATCCACTTTAAGGCTCATACACCCCCCCCCCCCCCCCCCCGTCGGATACTGCATACTTCGGCTACAGCGGACGTTTTTTTTCCAGATTAGAGGGTCCGTTGTAATGGGCGTAGACTGCATAGGCACGTCTCAGCAGCTCACAGCAAAGCAATAATGGTTTTACAAACTTCCCAACCCCATTTCGTGCATGTTTTAAGTGTTTGAAGACACGGACAACCCGAAACACATCGAATGCACGCCATGTTGTCGCAGGTAGTCTTGGGAGAATCTGCTAGCTGTGCCCACACGATTATCGAGTGTAACGTCACTTCCGCCCGGCAGTAATGGGCGCCCTTTTTCCCAGTTTCAGTTTGAAAAGAGCGTTTTTGATCTTCGTTTACAATGCAGCGACGCATATTTGGGCCGTCAAATTTTGAAGGTAGCAACTTCTAAGGTAATACAGTCAAACCCCGTGATAACGAAATCCCGCAGGTACGAAATTCCCGCGGCAACGAAATATTTTCCCATCCCCGGCGAACGTCTATAGACGCCCATGTATTTTATATCTCGCGGCAACAAAATGTGTTTGGAAACTGATCCCGCTTAAACGAAATTTGCTGCAAGTTTGGTCGGCATTTTACTTACCCTTTGGAGGTTAACTGTGCCCAAAAAGTGCTCAAATTCATTTTTTTTTTACTCAAAGTGCGTAAATTTCTGCCACAGCACGCTTGCATGGCCGCCGCCATATTTGTTTACAAAAGACCGTGCAGCCGGCTGCCGTGGTGTGGAGGCAGCCTCGCAGCGGCACCACCAGGGGCGACACATGGTGACTCAAGTCGCGGCTTTGGCTTGGGATACGCTAGCCCGCTACCGCTCAGTGCACGTGCGTTTGTTGTTTATGTGCGGCGATCGGCATGTTTGCTTTCGGTAAGATGCCTTCAGCAGCCCGAAAGTGGAGGTTTTTATCGCTATGAGATAAGGCAGCCATCATTGCCGAAGTCAGTGGCCCAAGTGGAGGAAGGGAGTGTAAAGGGAGGATAGCGCCGATGAGTTTGGAAACACCTGCAGCTCGCTCAACCATTGTGGAAAGCAAGGATCCCACCAGTTATCAATGGCGCACACGCACAAAACAAAACAGTGACCTCTGCGACCTTTCTGGACGTCAACAAAGCGGTGCTCCCTTAGTTTTCTAAACACTATTGGTGCAACGAAGTGCCACTCTGTCTAGCAAAGTTTGTAAACAGAAGAAGCTGGGTTTCGCTTGCATGATGGGACACACTCGGTGCCGAGGGCCAGGGAGAAAAACGTGCAGAGAAGGTGAACCCACGGAATGTGTTGGATGCATTTGACACAATCTCGTCTTTCTTAGGCACGCGCGACGACTAGCAATGAACCACTTGTACAGTGAGAGCTGAACTGTGATGTTGGTTGCAAGGTAAGGCTCACAAAGTAATATGACCTATTTAAGGAAATAAATTTTTGGTTTGTGGCTGATTTTCCGGTCGTTTATGTTTCATTCTCGCGGCAACGAAATTTCCACAAAAGCGAATATTCCGGCTTTCCCCTGCGGTTTCGTTATTACGAGGTTCGACTGTACTACCGAAAAATAGTGCATTGAAGGAGCTGAAAATTTCGTTGCAGTTGGCCTTTAAGCAAGCAAGCCTAAAAAATTAGTGCCCATACTCGGTGAAGGATGACCTGTGAAGCTGGATGCAGTGGACGAAGTGCGCGAAACAAAACATGTTTGTTTGCAATGGGCAATCAAGCAATTAGCACTTAGCCCAATGAAACTTTGGACGACTCGAGATTTCTTCCAGCAGACAAACAGGGAGCTGCTCGTCTCCCTCCCGCACTGTAGGCACCTTACTACTGTCTGCACGTTTTTTGAGCCTCCCACGAGCACATCGGTGAGGGCACGAAGCCTGCACCTGCTCCACTTCTTCCTCCACTCCCAACTCGTGCCTGATGAGCTGTGTTCATTTCCTTTCATTTCATTTCACTTCATTTCAAGTGAGAGGCACCGCCAAAACTGCCACTCTGAAGCCATTCCATCTGAACAAGAAATATTTGCTCACGTAGACGTTGCTGTTCATTTAGGAGAGATCCCCAGCTACTCGGCGGGTTGGATGCAGATGTGGTGGAAATGGCAGCTGTAGCGGCGGCTTTCGGCTGTTTTTGCACCCATTCGCGCTTCTGTTCTGGCGGACACTCCTTCGATTCCCGCTGGTGTTCCTCCTAGCAAGTGACACGTGTCTGTCCATAGGGAGGTAAAACCCAAAAGGACTCTAGCTTTTTCTAGTGTACAAACATGTGGCTGTCCGTTGGCATCTCACTGTCTATGTAACACACCAACCCAAACCGAAACCGCTCGATCATTGAGGACAGCTGACAGGTCGCAGCGAGCCGCGAGATGAGGACCAGCTGTGCATGCACGCCCCCCTGCTTCCACCCACAACCAGTGCACGCATAAACTCCTTTCATGCTGAAAAAGAAGTGTGGGCTCACGTCGGCATCCAAAGCGGGCAAGTTGCCCTGCTGACGCCTCATACGGGTGCTTGTGAAAGAGGCACTGGTGGTGGCGAGGGGAACAACAGCTACGGCAAATGAAAACTGGGAGGAGGGTAAGACTGCTTCACAGTAACGTGTTTATTCCTTCTCTGACGCAAGCACTTCATTACAGGCTCAGAATATAAATTTGAACGTCACGATTCCCCGCAGTGAGTAGCGCCTGTGGGCCGACGTCCGTGCTCTGCAGATACCAGGCTGGTGTGCTCAGAGAGTATCGGAACTGGCATTGTGGCAGCTTCTGGGTTTCCAGTCTGACTCGACATGAGCACAGGTTTTAGCCTCAAAAGCACTTCTCTTTTCTTCCCCTTTGGAAAAGTTCAACCACACTATTTTTGTTCAAAAGCTATCCCCCAAGACAACTGTAATTCTAGTGGTGCGTTCCATTTCATTATGGCCAACTTTTCGAGTTAGAGACAAAATTTTCGTTGTTATATTTTTCTCGCTGCTATAGGTGCCTACCAGCCCACTAATCATGGAATGGCAGATTACCGTCCGTATTTGCACGATTCTAATCGCTGAAAGTAGTCTTAAAATTTTCTTGCGCATTACTATCTGGCTCAAAATTGAAATCAGCTTTCAATGTCCCCGCTTCAGTTGTAATGCCAGCAGGAGCTGCATAAGCAAGTTATGAAGCACAAGCAATTGTTGCTGCCACAGTTGCATGCATCAAAGAAAATGTCTTTTGCCAAATATGTGATGTCATGTCTTTTACATCTGTGCTATAGAATAGGTGTCAAATTGTTTTTTTTTTTTTTTTAACTTTCAACAGTAAATATACTTGCACGTCCCAATCGGAAGCGCGTTATAATCGTGCAAATGCAGTAGATAGTCGATCGCAGCCCAAGTAACTGTTAACGGCCTCGTTCATTTGTGTCAGCCTCAGTTTCAACGAAAGGAATACCGAGGCGGCCCCAGTGACCGAAGGGCGCCCACGCAGCACGGCATCAGTAAACTGTGACGTGGTGCACAAGGCGCAGCACCTCGCCCGAGTCCAGGGAGCCCCGACGTTGGCATGCGGCACTCAACGAATCATGCCAATTTCAAGAGGGGCTTCCTCATACGCGCGAAGCTCTGAAATTTTGTGTGGGGCAAGATGAGGAAGAAGCGCTGCACACCGTGGATTGTGCAAGTTTTTCTTGCTCGGCCTGTCGCTCAACCTGGCATTGGGCTGAAACCTCAGCATCCCTTGTCATCCCGGTGGCCTGCCTCACCGCTGTGCCCGTTCAACATGCCAGGTTGTGGGAAAGGTGTTGCACGCTGGGCACCTTTGTGGGTGTGTGGGCCAACGTGCAGGATAGCAGAGGACCCCAGCTTGCTTCGCTTGAGGAATCCTAAGAATCACGCACCAATCGGGTACTCACACGCGGTTGAGAGACTCCTGCTATCCAAAGTAAGGCCTGGCAAACACAGGGCACGACTATCGCTCGCCCAAGCCTTGGATATCTGTCATTGCATTCGCAGGAGCAGGGTGGGGGCATCCAGGATCTCAGCAGAGACCCGGCGGAACGCTCCTGCGGACCACGGCCTCTCATCGGCTCGGGGTAAGAGGAGAGGGAGGAGGCAATGGACCGGTCCTCCTTCCCCCTCGCCTTTCGCACACGTGCTGGTTCGGCGCGTCGTGCGGGGTCATTGAAGAGGTCATGACTTGTGCAACACACTGGCCGCCCAAAACGGTAGCTCCCAGCTCGCCCAAAACATGTGCAGACAAGGATCCCCACAGGTGGAACGACAGTCCTTCGTTTCACTGGCACTGCTGCCACCTACGAGTGAGAGTTGGGGCTGCTGGAAACACGCGTCCCAACAGTGCAGCGAAATCGGGTGCTACAGTGCCCAAAGATGGCCAGCGCATTTCTTCCCCTCCCACTCGTCGGGACTGGCCTGGCAGCGTGGCCGCCTCGCAACTTGCGCAATGCCACGCAAGTGGGACTCACCCTGCTCTGGCGGCATCCTGGCAAGGCGCACGGTGGCCTGGAGGGCCTCCACGGCCAGCCGCAGGGAGGCCTGCTCCTGCTGCAGCTCCGCCAGGCGCTGCCACAGCTGCTGCTGCCGGCCCTGCAGCAGCAGCACAAGAGTTGGCCGGGGCCACGCTGAAACACTGCTAGGCTAGCAGCCCCGGAAGCGCGTTTCTACACACTCAGCCAGGTTGGCGGCAGCGTGCACAATGGCCCCTCCAGTTGGTAGCCATCCTCATAGGCCTGTAACTAGCAGCAAGACAGGATTCTTTTCCTTCTCTAAGAAGTGGTACAACGATAGCCTCTTTCCACGTTCTTGGAAAGTGACCTGTTTGCCATATTTTGTTAAAAAGACAGAGTATTGCATTGAGAGTGTCCCAGTGTAGGTGTCTAATCATGTCATAGCTAATTCTATCTGCTCCAGGGGCTGACTAACCACATGTCGTCCGTGCACTCATCAATTCACGCATGTTAAATGGGGCATTGTATCCTACATTCGAACGCTGTTTCACACGTAAGGGCTGATGCTCAGCTGTTTTCTTGTGCTGCAAAAATTTTTGTGTGGAATGTGAAGAACTAAATACATGTTCAAAGTGTTTCCCAAGAGCATCTGCTTGACCTTGTACAGTGTTACCAACACTACTTACTAGGGGAATAGGGGGTCTTGTAGCCTTTTAGTTTCTTTATTCTAGTCCATACTTTCCTAGAATCTGTATAGGAGTTTATAGACGAAATAAACCTTGTCAAACTTTCATTTTTAGCCATACGACATGTAAGCTTTCTTTTGGCTTTTGCTGGTTTAAAGTTGAGCAGGTTGGGATAGCGGCGTAAGAGTGCCCACGCCTTGTTTTGTTCAGACCGTGCACGTCTGCAGTCCTCATTCCACCATGGTTTGGGTTTGGGGAAAGTTTTGGATGTAGTCTCTGGAATGCTTTTCGGCGCAGAGTCAAGAATATGGGCCGTAATAAGTGAGCTGGCTGCTTCAACATCTAAATGGCTTATTAATGTAGGGGGAAGCCTGGAAAGTTCTTTGTATGTTTTCCAGTCAGCTGCTTGTAATTTAAATGTCCAAAAGGGTTCTGTGATTTCAGAGTCTGTGATTTGTAGCTATTAGCTTTACAGGAAAATGGTCACTGCCATAGGGGTTAATGATGTTCCATTCAAGCGCAGGCAGTAAGATTGCTGAGCCGATTGCAAGGTCTATTGCTGAATAAGTACGGTGAGTAGAGTCGTAATACGTGGGGTGTTTCTTATTAAAGATGCAGCATCCCGACGACGTGACAAACCTTTCAATGAGCCGCCCTCGAGCGTCGGCTCGAACAGACCACCAAATGGGGTTGTGAGCATCAAGATCACCAGTTTTGATCTAGGGTAGCTCATTGATGAGGCTTTCAAATTCAACGTTGGAGAGGCGATGGTCAGACGGAAGGTAAAAAGAGCACACTGTAACTAGTTCCCCAAAAACTATGCCTCTAACAGCAACAGCTTCAAAAGGTGTCTGTAGCTTGATGAGTATTATTGCCACACCACCAGATGCAGTTTAGTCTGTCCTTACGGAAGACAACATACTGCATTAAAAAGTTTGTCTGTGATGGGTGCAGGTGTGTTTCTTGGAGGCACAATATTTTTGGTTTGTGATTTGAGAGTATTTCATATATATCGTCAAGATTGTTTAACAGCGGCCTACAATTCCACAGGATAACACTTTCAGAGGCCATAAATACCAAGAGAAGAGAGATACAGATCATGAGATGCACATTTCCAATTAAAAGGGTCATTACTGAACGAGTTTTGTTTTTGGGGCCCTTTGAATAGTCTACCTAGGTCGCCGAGTTAGTTCCCGGTGTAGTGATCTTGGGCGACTTCGACTTGTTGGATTTACCATGACCAGCAGATCTGCGACGCTCCTGTTGTGTTTCAGGAAAAGGTGTACCTGGAGAGACATCCATGGCCTCATCCAAGGATTCTGAAGGAGAAGTGTCAGTGGAGACACTGTTTGTGCTAGAGGCCGCAGCCACAGCTCTGGACATTGCTGCAACAGCAGTGACCACAGCAGCCGCCTTCTGCTGTTTTGCAGATGCCCGGGATGGAGCCAGATCATCACTCATCTGGACTGAGCTCGTGCTTGAGGCCTTAGGCACAGCACAAGAGCTCGTGCTGGAGGCCTTAGGCACAGCACTAGAGGAGGGTGTAGCAGCAGAAGCCACGGGCTCAACTTTCTGCTGCTGAGCGGGGGGCTGTGGTGGGACCAGGTTGCACTGGGTGACCGCATCCACCAGACGACGCTCCACCCCCAGGCGAGCAGCGTCTGCATAACTTCTGCCTGAAAGCAGGGCATGCTTCAGGCGTGCTTGTGCAAAGGTTAGGTTTTCAGTGACTGAGTTGAATTATTTCTTTTTTCCTTTTTGAATGCGGGACATGCACGTGAGTACGCAGCGTGTGGTTCACCGCAGTTTGGACATTTCACTTGTTCTTTTTTGCAGTCATCGCTGGTGTGGTCAGCACATGCGCAGTGAGCACAGGTGGGTCGGCCACGACAAGACTGAGTTCCGTGGCCATACATCTGGCACTTGAAACACCTTTCGAGGACTAGGTATGTAAGGGCATACTGGACAGGATATGAAGGCAACATGGACGGATTCAGGAAGCGTTGGACGGTCGAAGGTCAGAACAACATGCTTAGTTTGGATTTCCTCACCTGCGCGACGCATGGTGATCCGCCGCACAGCCGTGAGGCCCTGGTCCCTCAGTCCTTCAACCAAATACTCTTCTGTCTCGTGAAGCAGTTCCCTCTCAGAGATCACGCCTTGCGTTGTATTCAGGCTACGATGTGGTGTGACCGTTACTTTGAGTTCAGCCAGGGTGTTCTGTTTTAGTAGGTTCCAACTTTGGTTCTTTCGTCGCACTTCTACCAGCAGATCACCCGAGGCTAGTTTCTTTGCTTGGTAATCCTGGCCGACAACGCTTTCAAGGCACTTTGCAATGAGGAAGACAGATTTTTTAGCAAGTGGTGCATTTTCGTCTTCAGAGTAGATTACAAGGTATTTTGTGAAAGTTTCACCTTGGGAGACTGGTTTCAGTTGAGTTACCTCGGTGCGGCCCCTTTTAGAAGGCCGATCAGTTTTTTGGTGGGGATAGAAAAAGCCAAATCAATTCGGCGGCAGAGCCGGTCGCCCACCACCGAGCCCAACAAGGGACCGTGACGTTAAAGCACACGCTAACCGTTACCTTGCCGCTATAACCCTGTACTTGGTACCAAGGTTGATATCCTTGCACAGTTTAACCCTTGCCGCCAGGAAGAATGTAGAGATCAGGAAGGAAGGAGATGACAAGACAGGGGTAGGAGAGGAGATAGGAAAGTGAAAGAGCTGAGAGGAGGAGAGGAAAAGGCGACTGGCTGATTCCCCCCGGGCGGGTCAGACCGGGGGCACTGTCTGCGAGAAGCGGGGGTCGAAGTGGCGTGTTGCCACTGCGGAGGGGCCGTAAAGGCCCAAAACAACCCCAACTTTGGCTCAGCCACCAGTTTCCCATTTTCCCCGGACACGGCAAAGCCACGCACAGCCGGGATGTGGGTGGGTCCAACTGACATGTGCTGGGGTCCATGGTGTTGCAAGACACCAAGTGCCTACGGCAGTAGGCACCCCTGAGGAGCTCAGGACCGTGGTGGCGCTACTCACCAAAACACCTCGAGTACACAAGGTGCCCCTGCAGGGTGGATCAGAGAGGTAGCTTTCAGAAGTTTTTGGCATATTTCCTTGAATTCCATGAGCACAAACATCTCTGAGTATACCAAACTGCCAAGTAGTACAGTTGAACCTCGATATAACGAACCTCGATTTAACGAAATTCCCGATATAAAGAATTTTTTCAATTGTCTCGATTTTACGAAGTAGTTTTGTGCGGCGCTTCCGATTTAACGAAGTCACGGCAAGAAAGGAAGAATGAAATTCCGGTCGAAGCACGTTTTATTTTGCCTCTCAGACTCTACATTGAAAAAATTCAGTTCTCGCATGAAAGAAAAGTGGTGAAATCTACAGTTAACAACAATTAAAAGAGAAGAAAGAAGCTGCACAAACTGCTAGCAGTCATGGACGGTTTAATAGTGCGGCCACCATTTGGACATCTCCATCGTTGCCTACGCCAGCGCCCTCTATGCTTAGGCTGCCGAAGCCTACTTCAAGCTTTTTTTCTACGCGTCATTGCTCACGGTGCTGCTGCTCTAGGTTGTGCTCGCTGATAACCACATTAATATTTTGTTCGTGCATCGTTAGGTGAGTCTTGTAAGCAGCATGAGCACTCCAAGGGAAAGAAAAGTGTTCCGAACAAGAGCCTGAGGAAGTCCGGTGAAACCGACAGCCACCGAAGTGTGATGGATGCCATCGACGTTCTGCGGAGGCATGCAGGCGCACGCGAATGTTTAAGAGCAAGCCTTGTTAGCGCTGTCAGCATACAAGCATCACGTAAAGCCCGCCCTGGTCAAGAAACGCCAAGCACTGCTTACGGACTTCTTCACTACGGCTTGAACATCGAGTGCTGGTGGCAATAAATTGCTCTCTTTGAACGTGGTCATCTTTGTTTCACCAGCATTCATTAGACAGCTGCGGTGCAGAGAAATCGGTTTCGTAAGGGCTCAGTGGGCATAAAATTGCTTAATCGAATTTGGCCGGAAGATATTTAATTTAAGCTTTCCGCTTTCCCGAGCACGTAAGCGCTGCTCCATACAGTGAAGCGGTCCGCGTGTACTCCGCTCAACTCACAATCATGGCTTTATCTCGAGTGTTGTGGTTGCATCACGCGCCCATACTGCAGAGCCTTTGTACATGAAAAAAGTCTTTCGAAAGTTTCATATTAGCCTTCGGCTGTGGGGCCGCCGCACCCCTCAACGCCGCACCTAAGCCTACCACTGAATGGACGAAAAGACACGCAACTTCGAACCAGTACCCGCCGGGGTGAAGTTCACGGGGCATGAACGCTGGTTCAATTGACTAACAGCGGCATTTAGTAGTGACCGAAATGAAAAAATGAAAAAGTGGAAACCGAGTCTGCTATCATGTTTAATGAGGCGTTGCGGAAAAAGCACCGGTGTTACAACGACACACAAACTACCGTCGGCTATCCGAATTCCACTGCCTACGCGTTGAAACTTTAAATTCACACAATTTTCGCGACCAGTTTTATTACAAATTTCGCTTTAAGTGGAGAGGTAACTACATAGCAGTTGTTTCTGGGTGATGGGCAAAGTTTTGAAACCTCAATAACTGGTTAAATGAACTGTAAAATTGAAACCTCGATTTTACGAAATTCTCGATTTAACGAAATTTGCGCCCCCAAGTACGACTTCGTTATATCGAGGTTTAACTGTATCATACGCCTTTTCAAGGTCAAAGAATGCCGACAAAAAGTACTGCTTATGGACGAGCGCATATCTTATTCCAAGAGCAGAAGTTGGTCAAGTGTGGTCGGAAGCCTTACTGGAAAGGATCTAGCCTCTAGAGAATGCATTAATTTTGGGTTGATCATCTTTTCAAACACCTTGCATAAACAGCTAGTTAGGGCTATAGGTCTGTAACTTGAGGCCTTTTCCTTCCTTCAATATTGAGGTGGCCTCTTTCAGACTTGGAGGAATATATCCACTCTTGCAAATCCTACTAAAAAGTCACAGTAATGTTTGTAGGTGAAGGTCCTTGATCATTTCATAGAGGAAACCGAAAATTCCTTCTTGTGTGCCTCATTTCGAGGTGATGCAATTTTTCTTCCCAACGTTTCAGAAACGGGGTTGATATTGATCCAAAGTAGTGCCCGATCGTGCACAGCGTCGTCAACCAGAGGAGGGCGGGGGCAGGTCTGCTGCCCTTGCAGTTTGCGCATCCGTACCTTTTCTTGGTCTACTTCTCCCAGCTCTCACTTTCCGCTATTTGCCTCACTCTTCTCAATTTCACGCGTGTGAAGTTGATGTCGTTTTCAGCCGCAGAAGAGCTACGGAAAAGGCGCATGTTGTCTCTTGTTCCACCGGAGTTTTCTTTTTTGGTTTTTGGGATCACTGTCGGCTTCCATTGTGTGATTTTCGATAAAGTCACGTGGAAGACAGGTGAGGTTTGCTCCCGTCAGCAAAGCCCATGGTGACACAGTGACACTGCCTTTTCTTCTAGCAAGATTAAAAAGTGCCCGCCGTGGGGCTAAAACATGTTGGCTTCTTTTTATTCAATATGCACGTTCTAATGGCGATACAGTTTTGCATCATAGTTTTCGCAGCCCCAGAGAAGATGGTGGACACTGTAGTTTCCAGCTATTGTGTACGGCTCTGGCCATCAGATTTTCAAACTCGTCATTCGGTAGTCTAAGCAGAGCATATCGTTATTAGCCACTGCAACTGCACAACTCTCACTGCTACCGCCTCTGGTTCAGTCCGGAGTTTGACTTTTCTAGCTGTGGTTGACCTTTACTGATGGTTCTGCCTGTCCTTCTGCACGTGATGTGTTGCTGCTGAAGTTGGTTTCTTGGGCCAGAGGCGTGAGCATGATCCCATCTGCCACCCCCAGGGATCCACTCTGTTACCCTTAATGACCAGCGGCAATCTCACCTTCGCATTACATGCCCTGCCCATGCCCATTTCTTCTTCTCAATTTCCACTACAGTTGAACCTCGTTATAAGAGACATGGATGTAAGAGACAAATGGGTATAAGAGACACTATTCACCCACATGGTTGGCTGCCCTATCTTTCCCATTAAATTGGCCTCTTTTATAACAGACATCGGATGTAGAAGACAGTTGGTTATAAGGGACAAGTCATTCTTGAACTTTAATCGATAATCTCGCAGCAGACATTTTAACTTCAGATGCAGTGCCACCAGTCACTAATTACAGTTGCTTCCATTCTGGAAACACAGGTGGACGACAGGTGCCTGCAGTCGCTATTCATTATAACTTCAGCAAACACAAAGTGGTTCAGTCAGCTATGAAATGACGATGAGAAGCCCTGCCAATGGAAATGCAACTTACAGAAGTGATTGAATCTCACTGCCATCCATTGGATGGAGCGCGATCGCACATGCGGGCTCTCCCACTCGCGTAGCTCCCAATCAAGAAGCATCGCAGATGTTGGGTCCTGCAAGCGTAATGAATAGCCTGAGCACACAGCGGAAGAAGCTGTGCTCTCTGACTATTTATCAGGCTTGTGAACTCAACATCTACGATTCATCTTCCACAAACAAGGAAAGGAAAAAAAGCTTGTATAATCGGCTGTAAAAAACAGTGTAAATACAGTCATGAAGCAAACAAAGATTCAGAGCTGTTTCATAAATTCTGGGGGCCATACATAAATTAGAATGAATCTTTTGAAACATGCTGTAGCGTTCTTTTGAGCTTATTTTAGTCATACGATGCCAACATTGAACTAGGATCTGATTAGTAAGTGAAAACATGGTTCCCTGCTTATAAGAGACATCTCATATAAGAGACAGAAACTGCTCCCCGGTACGCGTCTCTTATAAAGGGGTTCAACTGTAACATGTTCCCTCTCTTCTTGTTCACCTCCTACCCCTCTCATGCACTCACCAGGGCGTGGCTGTCCTCGTCCGAGGCCACGCTGTCGTAGAGGGGCTCGTCGTCGCTCAGCCGCTGCTCCCGGCACCCTGGAAACAGCGAGAGAGCCCCTGCATGGTGGCCTCTGCACTGCCGCCCCCGAAGCATTCCGCCGAACCTTTCCCCCCGGATGGTGTTAGCACGTTCCCGACTACCCCTCTGCCCAGCACACACGGCAAAGAAATTTCAGAGCTGTGCGCTCCCTTCATAAAAGGGCCATCCAGTAAAAAAAACACAAGTTTGGTTCATTCCAAAGATTACCTCTTTACAATCATACTGACAACACTTTTAACGCGAACTTCGCTCAAATGAACTATATAATTAAGAAGAAAGAAAATGTCCATGCGACTCCCTAGCTTACTTTCCACACTAGAACCTATGATGCAACATGCACAGCTGTGCAACTGGCCGAGGCCAGCAAAAGCAACAGAACTAAGACAGGGCTCATAAGCTTGCAGAACGAGCTATTTGCGCTTAATTTTGGGGCCATTTCTTTTATGGCAGCAAGAATGGTGGGGTGAAAAACTGAAGTTACGAACAAACACGTAAACACCGAAGCAGTCAGTGCAGCATATTGCCGGCTGACACTGCCTAACAAAGCCGTCGGATGCATTGGACTTGTCTCACACAACACTGACCTACTGACATAAGCGACATGGCCACTTACGGGACCACGTTTGTCAAGTCATAGCTTACGTTTTAGGAAACGATTAGTACGAACCCTAATAAAAATATGGCAGGTATAGAAGTCCGGCCAGACGCAAAGTGCGAAGACTGGCACTGATGATGATGATGATTGCAGTGGTATTCCCTTTTTAGCGGGGTGATGACGCGCCATCTTACCAAAAAACCTAATTGTCAAACCTCGCGATAATGAAATCCCGCGGGTACGAAATTCCCGCGGCAACAAAATATTTTCGCATCCCAGGCGAACGCCCATAGACGCCCATGTATTTTATATCTTGCGGCAACGAAACATTTTCGGAAACTGATACCGCATTAACGAAATGCGGTGCAAGTTTGGTCGGCATTTCACCTACCCACTGGAGGTTAACTATGTCCAAAAAGTGCTCAAATGCATTTTGTTGGACCCACAGCACACTTGCATGGCCGCCGCCATATTTGCTTACAAAAGAGCGCGCAGCCGGCGGCCGTGGAGGCAGCCTCGCAGCGGCACCACCAGGGGGCTCAAGTTGCGGCTTTGGCTTGGGCCACGCTCGCCCGCGGTGAAAAGGGAAAAACAATGGGATGAGGTCCCGAGCGGGACGCGCGGCCGCAGTTGCTCTATTTCTACAGCAGCTATTTTTGTTCACAAATACGCGGCCTGGGTAAGCTGCTCCGTTCTGCTTGCTCCTCCATTCAAGTTGTTTTAGGGGCTGCTAACAATGCATGCACTGCACACACCGAAGTCGCTCTTTTCATTTTCACAATAAAAAGGGTGCAACTTAAAACTCCACCTTGCGGCACTCCATTTTCTTGCACATGAACCCTAGAGAGTGCAGTTCCAACTCCCGCGCGAAACGTTTTTTCAGACAGGTAACTGGCAAGTGTGTTCATCATGTTACCCGACATGCTGAAGGACTTCAGGTCGCTTAGGATGCCATACCGCCATGTGGTATTGTACGCTTTTTCCAGATCAAAGAATACCGTCATACATGATTGTTTGTGGAGGAAAGCATCCTTTATATAGGACTCGATCGCGACGAGTTGGTCGATGGTGGACCGCCCTGAAGTCTGCCTGGCAGCTCTCGAGAAGACCATTGTACTCAAGAAAGTACACGAGCCTCCTGTTTATCATCTTCTCGAGGAGCTTGCACAGGCAGCTTGTAAGGGCGATGGGCCGATAGCTGGCGGGAGAGGAAGGGTCCTTCCCTTCCTTCAGGAAAGCCACTATACTATGGCCTCCCTCCAAGAGCAAGGAATGTGCCCCGAAAGCCATATGTTATTGAATAGATGGAGAAGTGTTTCAAGGGTGTCTGAGTGTAGATGTTGCAAGGTAAATATAGCTGGTAGCGAAGCTTCCATAGAAGCCCATACGTTCAGAAAATGGCGGCTCTTAAGCTGCTCATGGGGCTTAGCGCCATCTGTGTGAGGAGGGAACACTTCCGGTGGAACAAAAAATAAACAGGATGTGACGCAAGATCCGGTCAGAAAGTGACGTCATTTTGGTGGCATTAGCGGGAAAATGTGACTTCAAACTAGCCTTAGCAGGCCTCTGATCGCTGAGGGCTCAAGTCATTGCCATCTGACGCAAGTTGGCGAGCCCTTGGCGTGTGTCTTTCAAGTCAACGCCAGCTTATACTCGTGACTAGAGAAACGTACTTTAGCATACTGTCGTATGATTCGCCTCGGTGTTCATAAAAACATCTTGCGTCTTCTCTGAACCTTTATTCTGTATTCATGCCTTCCACTGCTGTATAAAAGCAATCACTTGTTTATTTTGATTGCAGTGGGTGGCAAACGTACCGATTCCCCCCCCTTCCCCCCCGACAATTTTTTTTCTGCCTTGGGATACAGAGCACAAAATGACACTTGACCGCTCTCCCCGGCCCCCCTTTCATATAAAAAACGTGCCCACTCCTTACCCCGATACCAGTTTCTACCAACGCCACTGCAGGGTTTAATTGCGTTGCACATACGCAGGTTGCGTGCGTGCCTTAAGTATAGATCAAGGTTATATAATGCTTGCTCAGTTTGTGGACTTCTGTTCTAAGAGAAGAAATAACGCATAGTCATTCTATAATCAAGACATTTGAATTTTATTCCAGGATAAACATAAAACAAATTTACCACACTGCACCATATCAGCACGTATACAATAAGTACAAAATGCTCGTGGGCACTACATGCATTATGATTTTCCTTACGCGCCAAAAAATTGACTTTACCCGTAACACATAGCATTAGGAGCAATGAAAGCGTCAACAGCAGAACTACTTCGAAACAAGAGAAAAGAACTAGGCACTGCATCTTGACGCAGAAAACCGGGCCGCAGGAATGCCGATTCACGGAAGTGCAGCGAGTGCACCGCAGCTGCCCCAGCGTCTTATCAAGTAGACAAGGGTTTCTACAGACGTTCACTCAGCATTCACCCCTGCAATTTCCTGGTTGCATTATTAGGCAAGTGTCGCAACAGATAGTAAAAAGAGGACAAATGGATCAATGCAAACGAAAGCGACGGCAGTATGTAAAAGCACATAGCAGGAAAGATCTCGCAGCAGCGCAGCACAACACAGTACTGCGATGGAAATAATGCTTGCGCATACAAGTGCGGGAAGCAACGAGCACCTCAAGCGTTGTAATGCAATAGAGAAGACACTGAGATAGACAATTAAAGCGACTCGTTTAAATTCGATTGGTACTACGCTGAGAGGTCCTAGAGTAATTGACACCACTTGCTCCGAGCCAGCCTGAGGTGAAATCAAGAGATAACTGTTACATAACAAAGCTTTAGACCCATTTTTTTTCGAAGCACCACCACTCACCCTTACACAACCCCCGTGCACGTATTAACAGTACTATAGTTTCGCGTTACCTGTGGAAATGAGAGGAAAATGGTGCAGTAAAACGCCGGGCGTACGGGAGTTGCTGTTGCAACCTTGTACAGCACATCGTTTCCGTAGGTACCGAGGAAATCACTCCGCTCCAACCGTTGGCAGCATCGTCCCGTAGTTCACCGTGCCCGCCGGGCACGGATGATACACGGATGATACAACGGATGATACGGATGATACAACGCACCTCGCAACTCCACGCACAGCAAATTAACAAGAAAAAACAAATGCAAATGCGCACCACCAAAACACGCGAGGGGCGTTTCCTAGCAGACGAACTTTAGGAGCGCCTTTCCGAACACTACAAGGACTGCATCACAGAACAATGACATGTGCCATTCTTCAGAGGGCGCTACAAAAAAGGTTTGTGAGAATGAACAGCATTTTCATAAATTATTTACACATTGTGCCTAAATAAATGTGGTTCAGAAATAAATATTGTTCGTAAAATATAAATGTTGTTTTATTGTTGAACAAAACTTGGTTTTTTTGTTACTAGTGTTTGTTCCCTCCTCACCTAGTCGCGCTTCAATCGCCACTCCCATAAGCCCCCATGCTGATGTCGCTGGCAATAGGTTCTGAACCGCTTTTTGCCCGAAGCTTCGCTACCATTTATATTTACCTTGGATGTTGTATCATAGTGTATGTGATTTTGTCTGCACCTGGAGCTGAAGGCTTACATGTTGTCAGGGCTGCCTTCAGCTCATGAATTGAAAAAGGAGAATTGTAAGAAGTGTGCGACTTGTTGCAATCACGCAGGGACTTCTTTTCCGCAGATGTTTTGTGTTTCATGAAAGTGTTTGTGTAGTGTGCTGAACTGGACACGTGTTCGAAGTGTTGCGCAAGTGTGTTAGCCTGGTCTTCCAGTGTGTCCCCTGTTGTACTAACCAGGGGCAAGCTGTGTGTCTGTTGTCCTTTTAGTTTTCATATTCGTGTCCCGACTTTGTAAGAGTTTATGGATGTCAAGAAGGTGTGCCAACTCTCTCATTTTGCCTCACGGCGCACACGTTTTCCGAACGCCTTGGCCTATTTGAACAAAATAAGGTTACCCGACGTGGGGTACCGACGAAGGATACCCCACGCCTTGTTCTGGGCCTCTCGCGCCCGCCTACAGTCCTCATTCCACCACGGCCTCCGCTGGTTGCGCGGGGTACCAGAGGCGTGGGAATGGACTTTTCGGCGGCGTCGAGGATGTGCGCCGTGAGGAGTTGGGTAGCTTCTTCAATGTGTAGGTGTCCTATGGATGTGTGGTGTAGTTTGGATGTCTCTGTAAATGTAATCCAGTTAGCTCTTGCTTCGTTGAACCTGTTGTGGGAAGATGGACTGCATGGGCCTTTACCTATATGTGTTAGTAAGGTGGGGAAGTGGTCACTGCCATATGGGTCAGTGCCTACACCCCACTCGAGAAGAGGAAAAAACTGCGGAGCCAACAGCCAAGTCAAGATATGAGTGTGTGTTGTGTCCTATATTAACGTATGTGGGCTTATTTTTGTTGAAGAGGCATGCTCCTGAAGATGTAAGGAATTTCTCTATCAGGCGACCTCGGGCATCCATGCGTGAAGAGCCCCAAAGAGAGTTGTGCGCATTAAGGTCGCCTGTTAGGATATATGGTTCGGGCAGCTGGTCGACCAGCGCCTCGAAGTCAGAGCTAGAAAGCACAAAATCAGGACAAATGTAAATGGAGCATACCATGATCAACCTATTAAAAATTATTGTGCGTATTGCTACAGCCTCAAGGATGGTGTTCAGAGTGATAGGGTGGCATGCTAGGGATTTCCTGGCTATTATGGCTACACCGCCCGAAGAGTGTGTGCAGCCAACCCTATTCTTTCTGAACACCATATAGCTATTTAAGAAATTTGATTGATTGGAATTTAAATGTGTTTCTTGGACACACATTAAACTTGGCTGATTAGCATGCAGAATCTTACACACATCGTCAAGATTATTCAGAAGGCCTCTGCAGTTCCATTGAACAATATTTTCTCTTCCCATTATTACGTGTTCAGAGCTACTGGAGTGTGATTATTTATGTAGGGTCTTTCGGGGCTTGGACAATTGGAAGGGGTTTTTTTACCTTCTCTACTGACCTGGACGTCGCAGCCCGTTCCTTTCGTTGCAATGAAAGCCGGAAGGGCTCGACGTCCATGTCGTCATCTGAAGGCAAGGGGGTGCCCAGCGGACTGGGCCCCCTTGACGTGGTACCCTTTCGGGTGTTCTTTGCCTGCGCTGCCAGTGCCGAAGGCGTGGGGAGCACCACAGATGGCACAGGCAGTGAGGCGGGGGAGGGGGTCGCTGCGACTGCCTCCGTCTCCATCTCCGTGCCCTTGCGTGTGCTTTGGGCTGGTGGAGAGGAAGCAGTGGATGCAGCGGCATCCCCAACAGACGTTGCCACCACAGCCACTGCTGGGTGAGCGAGCGGTGCAGCGGCTGGTTGGGCTGCCCGGGGCAACCCTAGGGGGGGCGGTGGTGGGACCAAGTCCGACTTGCGGTACTGGGTCCCCGCCGAAACCAGACGCCGCTCTGCCCCCCGGCGAGCTGCGTCGGCGTACCTCCCCAGGGGGAAAGAGGCGAACCTCTTTCGGGCCTCTGGGAAGGTTATGTTTTCTGTGACCTTGATGTTTATTGTTTTCTTCTCAAGTTGCAACTTCTCGCATTTTCTGGAGTACGCCGCGTGTGGGCCCTGACAGTTAATGCACAGGAGTTGTTGTGAACTACAATTATCCGTGGGATGGTCATGTTGGGTGCACTTGGCACAGGTTATTTGACCCTGACACGAGTTAGTACCATGCCCGAACCGCTGGCACTTAAAACAGCACCGCGGATTCGGGATCTACACTCGGACAGAGCACCGGATAAAACCGGCATTGATGTGGTCAGGAAGAGTGGAACGGTCAAAAGTCAAGATGATATGTTTAGTTGGTACTATCTCACCGTCTCTTCTAATGGTGATGCGCTTGACTGCCGTCACACCTTGACTTCACAGGCCTTCAGGAAGATCGGCATCTGTCTCATTTGCAAGATCTGGCTCCGAGATCACGCCCTGAGAGCTGTTGAGGCTGCGGTGGGGCGTGACCTTGATGTCAAGATCGGCAATACGGGTCTGCTTCAAGAGTTTTGTGGCCTGCTGCTCACTATGTACCTCGACCAAGATTTCACCGGTTCTTTGTTTCTTAGCTTTATAGGATCCACCTATAACACTTTCCAGAAACTTCGAAATCAAGAACACTGACTGCGAAGCAATAGGCCTGGCTTGTTCAAGAGATTCAATTATCAAGAAATGGGGGTAGTTATCAGGTTTTCGGATTGTTGTCGTCGTCGGAAGGGGTGGATAGGATACTTCGGTGCAACCCCTTTTAGGGGGCCGATCATTGGGCTTGGGAAATTTAGAAAAAACCATACAGCATGTATAAAAGCAGGGAACCGGGGTACTTCCTTCGCTCAGGTTACCTTGATACCGAGAGAGGTCCCGGAGCTCCCTGCCTGGTAAACAGACAGGGAGTACAATAAAATTGACAGTTGGGCTAGTTGGTTTTGATTCATCGTAAGTAGCGCTAGAGACGGGACACAGAAGAGAAGACACACACGACGGCGCTATCTGCCCATAGCGCCGGAGCTTGACCTGGGCTCCGACGGCCGCCGTTTGTGGTTTCTGCCCTTCACCATAAAACTCGTAGCCACGGTAGATTACAGCAAGAGTATGGGGGCTCGGGGTCCGCGGTTATCGCCAGTACCGTCACCAAGATTGCTCAAGGTGCCCCGTGCGGGGGTATTTGCGTTATTATTTTTTTTCTTGCTAAATATAAAGTTCGATACAGCATTGAATGGCGAACTTTGCAGTGACTTGCTCTACCTCATCTGGGAGTGGTAACTTAAGGGGGTGGCTGCTCCAGAAAAGGTATAACTTGATAGTACACGCCTTCAGGCAGATTATAGGGCATTCATGCACGAAGCATTAAAAACTTGACCGGTAGTAATGCAACTACTTGAGAACACCAAGCTCATTTCGGCTGTGCGGAAATGTCAACCAGGTTCATTATGTTACAAGGCACAAGCTTCTCATGTCCGCCCCGAGTCCTGATAGAAGCTATAGTATACGAAATGGACTGCGTTGAGACTCAAAACAGAAGCACAAGTTTAAACTGGCATGACTTAAATACCGATGACTGAATTATTCCGCTTTGCATGTGGACTAATCCTGCCATGTTCGTGTAATTTTCGCCTTTAACAGCGCTGTTCTTGCACGTGATGTCTTTGTGTTTAGGGTTGGTATTTGCTAAAATTATTGCTAATGATATAACGCTTCCTGTATGCATAATTTATAGCCTCTCGTTCTTTTAAGATGAGACCTGCGCTACACATAACGCAAGTGCATAGATTCGGTACTGCACAGAATGAGCTTTATTGACCTTACACTGGCAGCTAATGTATGGACGTTGAATGCAAAAACATTTTACATCGCATTTTGGGCAAGAACAACTAAATAAAAAATCTAATTCTTACGGCCTACGTCATTTTATTGCGGATGTCACACTCATCATACTCCACACGTTGAAATAAAGCAAGTAATTGCATAAAACTATGGCCATTTAATGCAATGCCTGCACAAGGTTCCCGTGCGTGCAATGTACATCACGGGCATAGATTTGTACCATGCGGTCTGTGGATTTTCGCCCAGTTTACAACTCAACCTGGCACAAGTACAATCATAATCAACACCAATATCATGAGAGAACCTTAAAGGGCCTACTTGAAGACAAAACACAACCTTGTTCAATTTAATAGCACTAGCCTTTGGTAACTCGCACAGCTCCATTCCAATTACAGACGTTTTTTTTTCAACCGCAGCAATGCAACAAATATCATAAATTTTCAAATTTAGCGCTGCAGTGAAGTAACATCGGCAGGAGTTGTATATATATAGGCTAGCGCTAAAACGTAGTTGTGAGTGTGTTAACTGCACGTTGGAATTCAAATGATAAGATCAATGGAGGCCCCTCAACAATCGCGCAATCATGTTCCTTGGTGGTGCCTTAGGTCGTTGGGCACCAATCGTCCAACAAGATCCTGTGCCGTCATAGTGAAATCGCCGCCAGAAAGTGGGCGGGGATTCGCGATTGCTTAAAATGTTTAATTTAACATATCCATAATTCCTTTGAATTTTGCTGTAAAACTGATCATAGTTATCGGGACAAGGAAGTCTTTTTAATGAACCGAAGATGTATTTTATCTTCATAGCCTTTAAGGGCGCTTGCAAACTACCGCGCTTTTTTTTCTTTCGGGGGGAAGGGGGGGCCCCCCGAACAAAAATCCTGGCTACGCGCCTGCTACCGATCACAACTAGCCCAACAACAAGCCTTATTGAACTTAATTTCTTGTACATCGGACCTTTGTGCTCCTCATCTTCCTCCACTACCGCGTATCTGCCACTTTGTCGCCCTGATTGCTGAAGCCAGATGCGGTACCAGGATTCTCACGTACAGTTTGACGCACGGCATTAGCTCTCCAGTGATCACAACTCTTCTGGGAAGAATCACGCCAACGGACTCAACGGCCAGAAGACTGTGCAGGATTCTGAGGGACGAGACCTGGCGTCAATTGAGATTGTACCAGGACAACATCAGGGTATCCTGCGCTGAAGTCCAAGTCAATGACAAGGTATTTCTTTCAACTTGCCGAAATGCATGGAGAGCGGCTGTTTGAAGCTTCATTCAGGTTATTGCCAAAGAAGCAAAAATGTTCGAGAAAAGGGGCTCATGAAGTGGTAAATCTGTCGAAATCTGTTCTTCCGCCGCAAGTACAGGCTACCCTGGAAAAAGGGCCAAAGTACGCTGTGCACCCCTCCGTAAAACCTGTTGAGCTCCGGTCCATGGCGCATAAGGTGGCCATCGGAGCAGACCAGGACAAAAGGAGGCGTGCCTCTCGGAGTGTGTGGATGGCGTCATCTCGCACCATTTGACAGCAAGAAGCCGTAATGTGGCGGTGGGACCGACAGTGCGATTTCTCTGCGACAATGAGCTGAGGCTAACGCAGTCTGATAAAACTGGCGCGTTTGCCGTTCTGGAAAAAAGCCAGTTTCGAGCCAAGGCACTCGAAGCTGTCACAAAAAACTTCGATGAAGCAAGTGAAGTCACCGAGCAGCAACTAAAGACGTTGAAGACGAATGCAGCCAAGTTATGTGATGATGTTGGATTGGAAGGCGTGGCGAAGAGCATTAAAGGAAGAAAAGGCCTGTGCCTGAAACCATTCTACAGCTACAGCCCTTCAGGACTATAGTCGTAGACAAGGGAACTTGGCAGAACGCCTTGGCCAAGTTTCTGCAAAGACAGTTGGCAAGACTTCCCGTAGAAGACCCGTTCTTAATCAAGAAGTCAGACATTTCCTGAAGGACTCGAGGCCTGTGTCGTGCTTCTCTGTGGATGTGTCGGACCTTTTCTACAGCGTGCCTCAGCTTTGGAAGCGGTTGAGCAATGCATTGATGCTTATGGATGTGTAAAGTTTCAAAATGAATGTGGAATGAGTACCAGAGATTTCCTTGGTCTTCTAAGCATGTACCTTGAGTCCTTATACGTTGAATTTGGGGGGACGGTATTTGCCCAGAGAGAAGGAATTAGCATCGGCTCCCGCATTGCCCCCGTTCTATGTGACATTTATTTGGCTCGGGGAGTCCGAGAGCTAGAAGAAAGCCTCGGTAGCTTTGGCATAGTGAAATGTTTTAGATACGTTGACGATTTCTTGGTGTGTACGGTTCCCGGAAGCGTTAATGAAAGCATCGTACAGGACATCTTGGGAAAGTTTAAAGCGGCACATGAAGGGCTAGACTTTACCTTGGAGTTGCCGGCAAATAACGTCCTTCAGTACTTAGATTTGAAGTTAAGTTTTGAACTAAGACACACGTGTTGGTGCTACCATAGCAGGGGTGAGAAGCAGCTTTTGCCTTTCGATTCGGCACACAGCAAGCTGGTAAAGCGTGGTATAGCCAAAGCTTGTCTAACGCAGGCGATAAAGAAGTCCTGTTTCCATGCTATTGCGGAAAGCTTAGAGAACCAAGCTGCGAGGCTCCGAAATAGCGGCTACCCACAATCTTTGATAGGTTCTGTGCCGGAAACGATCCTTTCGGTAGATATTAAAGGAAGGCAGGTCAAGCGGAAAAAACAGGACAAACGTCCTGTGGTGATCCAGTACATCCATGAACTGTCTCATCGGTTAAAAAAAGTTGCCGCGATACACGAGGTTCCGGTGGTTTTTTCCACTCCGCAGAAACTTTCAAAGTTGTGCAATTTGGTCGATAAAAAGATAGGTAGCCAGAGCAGAGGAATGAATGGTGAGCGCAGCTGTGGTGTAGCGCACACGCGCAAGTTTGTTGATTATTGCATGGGTGTTGTCTACAAAATCCCTCTTTCGTGCACGAGGGCATATATAGGGCAAACAGGACGTTGCCTTAACGAGCGGCTCAAGGAGCACCGCGCGTTATGTGAGCAGAAGACCATTTCAGGTAATCTCTCATTGCACTGCTTCGACTGTAAAAGCGCTCCGGCAGTCCAATGCGCTCTGGCATTCAATGATGCTGAGGTCCTGAGGTCAATGATGCTGAGGTCCGGCATTCAATGATGCTGAGGTCCATGCGAAACACAACTTTTCGAATTTACGACTGATCTTCATCTAAACCTTGATCCATCATTTCAGACTGATGTAATTTTCGTTGACTTTTCAAAGGCCTTCGATCTCGTCCCTCACCAACGACTTATCAAGAAACTTTCTTCCCTTTCCCTCGATCCCCGGACCTTATCCTGGATTAAGTGCTTCCTAACCCGCCAGTCGCAATTCACTGTTATCGGTGGTGCCCATTCCGATACTACTCCAGTAATCTCTGGCGTCCCTCAGGGCTCGGTTCTCGGTCTACTTCTCTTTTTAATCTACGTAAATGATCTTCCTTCTGGCATTTCATCAACGCTTCGTCTTTTTGCAGACGATTGCGTCATCTATCGTCGTATATCAACTCCCGAAGATCAACTAATACTACAGCAAGACTTACACATTATAGATAACTGGTGCGCTCAGTGGATGATGAAGCCGAATATTTCCAAATGCAAGTTCATGCCTGTCTCACGAAAACACACTAACGTCATCCATCCGTATTCATTAAACTCAGTAGTGTTATCGCAAGTGGATTCTTACCGATACCTGGGCATTGTAATTACAAGCAGACTAACCTGGACCGAGCATATAACCAAACTAGCTGCCGATGCCTCAAAAACTCTTGGCTACCTTAGGAGGTCATTGTCATTATCACCTGCAAGTCTTCGTAAATTGGCCTTTGAAACTTTTGTTCGTACTAAAATGGAATACGCATCTGCGATTTGGAGCCTTCATCAGATATACCTAATTAACATTCTTGAATCCGTCCAAAATCGTGCCGCCAGATTCATCTCCACAAATTACGACAAACGAGCAAGCATCAGTCTAATAAAATCATCCCTCGGTCTCCCTGTTTTGTCAGCTCGATGCAAAATTTCATGTCTCTGTCTTTTTCACAAACTATACTACAGTTTTCCTCACCTATATGGCTCACTTTTACTTCTGCCTGTCCGAACATCTCGTCGCTTATTTAATTCCATGAGTATTCAACAGTTGTTTGGTTCTACTAACGCTTTTAACAAATCATTTCTTCCTACGGCTATTGAAGAGTAGAATGGATTGACTGATGCTATTGTCAGCGAACAAGTTGCTTTTAAATTTAGAGATTTATTACTAGCCACCCTTGACTCTTAATCACTGTTCTTTTTTTGTTGTTTGTTTCCTGCCACCTGTATATTTTGGACTGCGAATTGACTGTTAATAATTCGTTCTACGTGCTCTGTGTTCTTTTTGTTATTTGTTCCTACCTGTATGTATTGCTAATTCAAAAACTGTATACATGAACTGTATTTTCATTGACATTTGTACTTTGATTGTTCCCCCACCCCTTAAGTAATGCCCCGAGAGAGGCCTTTAAGGGTAAAATAAATGATGATGAAATCAAATGATAAAATAACCAGAGAAATTTGGGAGGCATTTTGCATGACATCGGGAATAGAAGGAGAGTGCGTTAGCTCCCCTTCCATTACCTTGCTAGAGAAAGAAAAGGAGTATCTCCGGTACAAACAAACAAAGAAATTTGACGCATGCACACAGTGTTGGCCTAAGTGGTGGATCATCTACCTATATATTTCCTTCTTCTTTGTTGATTAAACTTCAGTTGTTAGTAGCGCCTCACTCATTCTGACTGGTTTTCTTTCGCTCTACGTTTGTCCCTTGTGTTACAAAAAAGCGCTTTTCCAACCATGTACAAGTTTATTGGGCCCGTAGCCCCTTCCCACGTTTACAATGAGTTGCTGTTGTCACCCCTTATCAGACATCGTGAACTTTTAGACAGATGAAAATGTATTCTCACTAAGAAAGAAAGTTTCTACATGATATTGAAATCAAATGCATACAACGACAATCGGAGAAAGAAACACATGCTGACGAAAGTTGAGCGACACTGTGTGCCTCGAGAGCCCTAAATAATGATGACGAAGTTGAGGTTTAATGGCGCAGCAACCTTTCGGTTATATGCGCCAAACACAAGGCAAGAAGATATCAATGTAAGTTAAAAGTGTTTTGTTCAAGGTATCATAATTATAGAAATGATTTCTTTTAAAAACTGTTCCGTGAGATGAAGTAGCTAAAACTGGTGTAAAAAGCCAGTGTCTCTAAAAAATTCAAAAACTTTAGTCGAAGGTACCATTGGTTCATCACTAAGTAAAAGCATTGGGTTTAAGGGTATACAAAAGGTGTATAAAGCTCTAAAATGTCTAATGCGGGCTGCTTCTAGGTATGGACAACTTATTAGGATATGTAGTCCAGTAAGAGGTTATCTGCAGTGCTCGCAAATGGGTTCCTGTTCCTTTTTCAACAGGAAGCCACGTGTCAGCACAGTGTGACCTATAATGCAGCCGGCACAAAATAACCTCAAAGAACTCGGTGTCTACAACTTTTCCATTCAGATACGTAAGGTTTGACTAGATGTAATTTATTTCTGGTTTGTTTATCCCATTCATGATGATGTTTGGAGTTTAATGGCGCAAGGCCGACTAAGGGCAAAGAGCGCCAAACAATAGTGATTACATGAAAGTGGCATTGAAGTAAAAGTAGAATATTTCAGTAAAAATAAACAAAGTAAAACACAACGTAATGAAGATGACTGGTGTAGAGGGCCAGGTTGTCAACATGCATGATAAGAAATGAGATGTAAAAATTTTACGTCGGTAAGAAACTCGAAAATGCGTTTGATAGAAAACATGGCTTCGTCTCCTAAGAAGTATGACGGGTGTGGTGGAGAATGTCGCGCGTGTAGTTGTGGGAAGTATTTGTGTCGTGTTGTATCAAGTTGATTGATTGATTGATTGTGGGGTTTAACGCGCCGACGCAACGCAGGCGATGAGGCGCGCCGTAGTGGAGGGCTCCGGATTAATTTTGACCACCTGGGGATCTTTATCGTGCGCCGAAATCTCGTACACACGGGCGTTTGTTGTGTCAAGTGCCTTACATTGTATAAGGATGTGGATCACGGATAGGGCCTCTCCGCACCTGCTGCACAGAGGTCTTGGAGACCCCGTGATAAGGTTCGAGTGCGTTGCATGTGTGTGCCCTATCCATAATCTGGCCAAGGCGACTTCAGTGTATCTATTCCGTGTGTCGGTGGTGTATGGTCCCAAGTGTGGTTTTATTACGTGTAACTTGTTGTCTGTTTGTTCGCTCCAGTGTGTTTGCCATGTTTTGCGAAGTTGTTGTCTGATGTGTGGTTTCACGTCGGTGTAGGGTAATGTGGTTATGTCTACTGTATTCAAGAGTGTAGCAGCAGCAGCCATTCGGTCCGCTGCTTCGTTCCCGGCTATACCACAGTGGCCAGGGACCCAGCAAAGGGCCGGTTCAAATTTGTGGACATACACAGACATAATACCCTTTACCATTAGATTTATAACATGATTTTTTGAAGACTTTGTTGACGACAACGCCCGCACAACACTGAGTGAATCTGTATAGATAATAGATTGTGAGATGTGGCTTTGAAGTATATGATTAACAACAAGAAGTACACCATAAGCCTCTGCCGTAAAGATAATTGTATTACTGTTTAGAGTTCTAGTGACACTAAGGCCGGGCCCATGCGCCGCGCAGGACACCGAGGTGGAAGTTTTAGAGGCATCCGTATAAAATTCAGAACACTGATACTTCTGCTGCAAATACAAGAAGTGCCGCAGAATTGCACATGTGGGAGCTCTGTTTTCATCTACATGTGTGAAAGATGTGTCGCATGATACAGGGCGGAAATGCCATGGTGCTATGAAATCTGTTACAGAACTTTGGATGGTGTCTAAAAAGGAGAAAGCAAGGTTTGACGCTTCCTCTCTAACTCTGTAAGAGAAGGGCGCAGAGAACGATTGTCGATTTAACATGAGTTCAGTCATGGAGGTATCATGAAAAACTGATTTAAAAGGATGGTGAGGCATGGATGAAATTTTAAAAGCATAAAGGAGGTCTGTGTATGCTCGCTGACGTTGTAGGTTCCATTTGTTGCACTCTACATACAGGCTTTCAAGTGGACTAGTTCGGAAGGCAGCACACGCCAAGCGGAGCCCTAGATGAAGCACAGGGTCCAGCATTCTGAGGGATGTTTTAGTGGCTGATCCATAGACAACGCTACCGTAGTCCAATCGTGAACCTATTAGGCTGGTAAAAACATGTAAAAGAAGTTGTTTGTCAGCACCAACAGAAATGTGCGAGAGAACCTTCAGGATAGTAAGTGTTTTTAAGGATTTGTTTTAGTTGTTTTATGTGCGGGATGAATGTGAGCTTTTCGTCAAAGATAATGCCTAAGAACTTGTGTTCCTTTTTTACAGGAATAGAGACACCGTGGAGTTGAATGTCTGGATCCGGCCGAATGCCACGCCTCTTGGAAAACAAAACACAAGTAAACTTTCCTGGATTAAATTTAAAACCGTTGCTATCTGCCCAGCCGGCAAGCTTGTTCACACCAAGCTGGACTTGCCGCTCGCAGACGGACAAGTTACACGATTTGAAAGAGAGTTGAACGTCGTCTACATAAACTGAACAGGAAATCGATGGTGGTAGCGCCTTCCGAAGAGAATTCATTTTTACAATAAACAAAGTGCAACTCAAAACTCCACCTTGCGGCACGCCGTTTTCCTGCACATGAACCCTAGAAAGTGCAGTTTCAACTCGCACGCGAAACGTTCTTTCAGACAGGTAACTGGCAAGCGTGTTCATCATGTTACCTGACATGCCAAAGGACTTCATATCGCTAAGGATGCCGTACCGCCAAGCAGTATCGTACGCCTTTTCAAGATCAAAGAAGACTGTCATACAGTACTGCTTGTGGAGGAAAGAATCTTTGATATAAGACTCTAATGCAACGAGTTGATCGTTGGTAGATCGCCCCGCCCTGAAGCCTGCCTGGCAGCTCTCGAAGAAGACCATTGTACTCTAAGAAGTACACAAGTCTCCTGTTTATCATCTTCTCGAAGAACTTACACAGGCAGCTTGTCAGGGCAATGGGGCGATAACTGGCAGGAGAGGAAGGGTCCTTCCCTTCCTTTAGGAAAGCCACTACTATGGCCTCGCTCCAAGAGCGTGGGAACTGCCCCGAAAGAAATATTTTATTGTAGAGGTGAAGAAGTGTTTCAAGCGTGTCTGCATGTAAGTGTTGTATCATTGTGTATGAAATCCTGTCTGCACCTGGAGCAGAAGGTTTACAAGTACCGAGTGCGACCTTCAGCTGATGAAGCGAAAAGGGGGTGTTATAAGATGAGTTCGATTTATTACTGTCTCTCAAGGACTTCTTCTCACATGATGCTTTGCGTTTAATGAATGTGTTGGTGTAGTGTGCTGAGCTGGACACGTTCGAAGTGTTGTGCAAGTGTGTTGGCCTGGTCTTCGAATGTGTCCCCTGATGTGCTAACCAGGGGCAGGCTGTGTGTCTGTTGCCCTTTTAGCTTGTGTATTCGTGCCCAGACTTTGTGAGTGTCGGTGTATGAGTTGATGGAAGTGAGGAAGGCGTGCCAACTCTCCCTTTTCGCCTCACGACGCACACGCTTCCCAAGAGCCTTTGCCCGTTTAAAGGAAATGAGATTATCTGGCGTGGGGTACCGGCGAAGGACACCCCACGCCTTGTTCTGGGCCTCTCGCGCCCGCCTACAGTCCTCGTTCCACCAGGGCCTCCTTGGGTTGCGGGACGCACTGGAGGCCTGGGGCATGAACTTTGCGGCGGCGGCGAGTATGTGTGCCGTGACGAGTTGGGCTGCTTCCTCCACGTGTAGGTGTTTTATGGTTGTGTGGTGTAGTTTAGATGTTTCTGTGAATGTACTCCAGTTTGCTTTTGATTCATTAAACCTGTTATGGGAAGATGGACTGCATGGGCCTTTGCCTGTGTACGTTAGGGAAGTGGGGAAGTGGTCACTACCATATGGGTCCGTGCCCACGCCCTACTCAAGACATGGAAAGAGAATTGCAGAACCAATAGCCAAGTCAAGATGCGAGTATGTATTGTGTCCTAAGTTATGGTATGTAGGCTGTTTTTTGTTGAAAAGGCATGCTCCTGAAGATGTAAGGAATTTCTCTATCAGGCGACCTCGGGCATCCATTCTAGAGAAGCCCCAAAGAGAGTAGTGCGCATTAAGGTCGCCTGTTAGGATGTATGGTTCGGGCAGCTGGTCGACCAGCACCTCGAAGTCAGAGCTCGAAAGTGCATGATCAGGAGGAATGTAAATGGAGCATACCGTTATCAACCTATTAAATATTATCGTACGGATTGCTACAGCCTCAAGGACGGTGTTCAGAGTGACAGGGTGGCAGGCTAAGGATTTCTGGGCGACAATTACCACACCTCCTGAAGAGTGTGTGCAGCCAACCCTGTCCTTTCTGAATACCATGTACCTATTTAAGAAATCTGTTTGTTTATAATTGAGGTGGGTTTCCTGGAGACACATGATACTTGGCTGATTGGCATGCAGCATCTCATACACATCGTCAAGATTTTTAAGGAGGCCTCTGCAGTTCCATTGGATGATGTTTTCAGTTCCCATTATTTAAATTTAAGAATAACTGGAGTGTGTGTGTGTGTTTTTGTTCATGTGTCGTCTTTTGGGGCTGTTATTCTAGGATTTTTAGGCCTTTCTGTCGGCCGCTCCTTGTGCTGCGTTGCAGGCAGGAACGGCGCGACATCCATCTCCTCGTTGGATGCCAGAAGGGTGCCCGGCGGACCAGGCCCCTCGGACTTGGCCCCCTTTCGGGAGCCCTTCGTTTGAGCTGCCACCGCCGAGGGCGTCCGGAACACCAAAGGTGGCACGGGAGGTGCGGTGGCGGTGGGAGCCGATGCGGGGCCCCCTGTGTCCATCCGGTCGGCACCCTCCAACGCACTGGAGGACGGGGAGGCAGAGGCGGGAGCAGCACCGGTCCCGACGGAAGAGGTTGTCACCACAACCGCTGCTGCCTCAGCAAGCGGCGTGGCGACGGATTGGGCTGCCTGAGGCACCCCAGGGGGGGGGGGGCGGGGGAGGGACCAGGTCAGACTCGCTGAACTGCGTCCCTGTGGACACCAGACGCCGCCCCGCCCCCCGGCGAACCTCTTCCGCGCCTCTGGGAAGGTGATGTTCTCTGTGACCTCCACATTAATGACCGCCTCCTCCTGCTTAAACTTCTCGCACTTTCGAGAGTAGGCGGCATGGGGTCCCTGGCAGTTGGCGCAGGTGAGGGTTGACGATGGACAATTATCAGATGGATGATCATGGTGAGCACACTTTGCGCAGGTCAGACGACCACGGCAGGAGTTGGTTCCGTGCCCGAACCGCTGGCACTTAAAGCAGCGGCGTGGGTTTGGAATGTAGGGCCGGACATTGCAATGTACAAAACCTGCATTGACGTACTCTGGGAGTGCGGACCGGTCAAAAGTAAGGATAATGTGCTTGGTCGATACTACTTTGTCATCCCTCCTCATAGTTATGCGCCTCACAGCTGTCACGCCCTGATTTCTCAGGCCCTCCAGCAGGTCAGCATCTGTCTCATTCATCAGGTCTACTTCAGAGATGACACCTTGAGTACTGTTCAGGCTCCGGTGGGGTGTCACCCTGATTGCAAGATTGGCTATGCGAGTTTGTTCAAGAAGGATCTTGGCATGCTGTTGGCTGTGCACTTCAACCAGGATTTCTCCAGTTCTTTGGCCTTATATTTGTCACCAATGATGCCCTCCAGAAATTTTGATATTAGGAACACGGACTGTGATGCAAGAGGCTTTTCTTGTTCAGTGGATTCCAACACCAAAAAACGGGGGTAGTTATCAGGCTTTGGAAGACTGAGGGTTGGGAGTGGCGGAAATGAACCTTCGGTGCGGCCCCTTTTCAGGGGCCGATCATGTTTGGGGGGGGTTTTACGATTTACCATATGGCATGTAAAAGAAGCAGGGGACGGGGGTACTTTCTTCTCAAACCTTACCCTGATAGCCTGAGAGGTCCCGGAGCTCCCTGCCTGGTAAACAGTCCCTGTCTGTTTACCAGGCATTTCATCCGCCAGAGCTTGACCTGGGCTCCGACGGCCACCGTTTGGGGTTTCTACCCTTCACCTTAAAAACACATCACCACGGTAGGTTACAGCTTATGTTGGGGGGCTCGGGGTCCGCGGTATCACCAGTACCGTCACCATGAATACTCAAGGTGCCCCGTGCGGGGTGTTTATCCCATTCAGACTGCCAGTACAACTTCATTGGCTTTCGTATGCTGCTTCGAAGGTCCTGGTAGGGAAGCTTTAACTCTCTTATTTCAAGATGCTTGGTCTCATATGCTGCTTTATCAGCGGTTTCGTTTTCTGGGATGCCGATATTGCTTGGTACCCAACAAAGGACAACTCTGACCCCTGCTAATGTAAGGCAGCACAGTCGGTTTTTTAGCTCACCTACAGCTGCATTCTTTGAAGGGACAAGGGAGGTTACAGCATGTATGGCACTCAAAGAATCTGTAAAAATGGCCACTTTTCGTACTCCCTTTGCTACTACATTTTCAATAGCTGAGGTTATAGTACCAAGAATTTCCGCAGTAAAAACGCTACTCTCTTTGCTACTGCCACCGCTGGATTGAAAACAGCAAAACCTGCATGACAGGAGGTTTTTGAGCCATCAGTAAAGTAGTGGCAATAGCTACTGTATTTGTCTTTAAGTTCGTGAAATTCTTGGCGCAGAATTTGGTGTGGAAACGTCTTTTTGTCGTATTTTAACAAGGACAAACCACATTCGACGGCCCTGTGGCCCCAGGGGGCCACAGCGTTCGAAAAACTCTTAAGGTTTGACGGGCATATCTTGAACGAATACCGAGACATGTATTCCTCCAAACGAAGGGCGGACCACTCTGGGCTTGTTTGCATACAGTTTCTTGCAACTATATTCTCAAACACTTCACCAGCACAGGGATGGTCCTTTATACATGCTGTCTTGGTGACACATACTCCACTTAAGTATGCTCGACGGTACTCCAGGGGCCATTCATTGTACTCAACGTAGAGACTGTCGATAGGGGAGGTGCGATATGCTCCTGTGGCAAGTCTGAGGCCCACATTGTGTACTGGGTCGAGTGAGGTGAGGACAGACTGGCGGGCTGACCCATACACGATACAGCCATAGTCAAGACGAGACCGAACCACCGAGCCATAAATTCTTAGCATACATGTGCGGTCTGCACCCGATGACTTGTGCGACAAAATTTTCACCATGTTCAACGTTTTCATGCAGCTTATTTTGAGCTTCTTTATATGAGCTCAAAATGTCAATTTCGAGTCAGATGTGACACCTAAGAATTTGTGTTCGCTGTGTACTGGAACAACACATCCTTAATTTTTATATCAGGGTTGGGATGCATACCTCGTTTTCGCGTAAAGCACACACATGCACACTTCTCGAGAGAAAAACGAAAGCCATTTTCATCCGCCCATCGTTGTAACCGATTTACCGCAGTTTGGACCTGCCTTTCACAGATCGAGAGGTTACACGAGCGAAAAGCGATCTGCAAGTCGTCCACATAAAGGGAGTACATGACTGGCCGGGGAATAACCTTTGCCAAAGAATTTATCTTGATGAATTTGTCTTGAAGAATTTATCTTGATCTTGAATTTATGTTGAAGAATTTATCTGCCCTGAGGAACTCCATTTTCCTGAGGGAATGTATGGGATAGTGTATTGCCAAGTCTTACATTGAAGGTTCGTTCCTGGAGAAAATCTTCAATACATGAAAACATTCGCCCTCTGATTCCCATTGCTGCTAAATCCTTGAGAATTCCATAACACCAGGTTGTATCATGAGCCTTTGCCATATCAAAAAATAATGCAAGGCAGAACTGATTATCAACAAAGGCATCTCGTATTGTTGTTTCAAGCCTCACCAGGTGGTCAGTCGTAGACTGAAACTGCCGAAATCCGCATTGAAACCTATCTAGATAACCAGAACTTTCAAGAATAAAAACCAACCTAAAATTTAACATCCTCTCAAAGGTCTTGCACAAACAGCTGGTCAAAGTTATGGGTCGGTAGCTTGATGGACACTCTGGGGGCTTGCAGTCTTTAGGCAGCCTACTGTATAATGCGGAATATAGGTCGAGGCGGAATATTGGTCGACCCCTTACCTTGTAGCCGAAAAATGCAAAAAAAAAAAAAGGTACCAACCATTGTTTTATTGAGGCTATAACTTGTTTCGTCTCAGATTAGTACTTATTCGAATCTAAGCCGATAGTTTTTTTGAAATACTGATATATCAAACTCCAGGGTCGGCTTGGATTCGAGGATTTTGAAATACGCGCCAATTTCCAAGTGAAGTGGTGCACAGCTAGCGCCACCCAGAAAAGAAAGTATTGTAGCCATTACTAGACGAGCCAGTAGCCATTAAGGGCCATAGGCCGCCATTTTGAATTGTGCAGATTGTGGCCTGCGTGCGGTGTGGCGTTTGGTTTTGACAGCGCAAAAAGAAGCGGTGCCATGATTATAGTGCCGCTTTTAAAAGAAAGGTTGTTTTAGCTGCGGAGTTGTCGTCGAACGTTCAAGCCGGGCGGGACTTCGGCGTGGATGAAAAAAATGTCCGTCGTTGGAGGACGCAACGGGAGAGGATATTTGCGTGCGCCGCAACGAGGTTGGCAATCACCGGACCACGAGAATGCCGTCACCATGAAATGGAGATGGCATTGGCTGACTTCGTTCAGACGCAGCGAGCAGCTGCCCTTCCAGTAACGACGGAAGTGCTCCAGGCAAAAGCAAGGGAGCTTTTAAGGGAACGAGGCTTATCGCGGGCACACCTCAAAGCCAGTCGGGGCTGGCTACAGAAATTCATGAAGCACTTCGGCTTTAGCCTCCGTCGTCGAACCTCAATCGCCCAGAAGTTGCCCGGTGATTTTGAAGAGAAACTGATTGAGTTCCAGCACCGCACCTTCATGTTCAATAAACGTGTTTTCTTTTTGTGAATGCTGACCTCGCCTTTTTGTTCGGCCTACATTCGAGGTAAGTTTTTTTTTTTTTTTTCGCGCCTTCGGACTTTCGGGGGTCGGCTTAGAATCGGGGCCGGCCTAGATTCGAATAAATACGGTACTCCTTTAAAACTGTCTGAAGTATCGTCGGACAACTGCTTCTGGCTCGCTGTCGCCCACACAGCAGGTCGTCCTCGGTGCAGTCCAGGGAATTGCTTACGCAGCACTTCTTAAACACTCGCAAGACCATGTCATCGTGAAGCAAGCGCAAAGCATGGGACACTCGTGTGCAGACCGGAGCGACAGCCAGTCTGTGCAGGCGGTCAGCAAACATCTTGGGGTATCCATTCGTAGAGACATCGCATGACGCTAGCGGACAAAATTTGCCCCTTTGTACAGCAGCACAGGTACACAGAGCAGCGCCCATGAAACGAGGCCTTCCGAGCGTTGCATACTGAGAGCTGCCCCTTCAGCTAACGCCGCTAGCAACACTTTTTTTGGTGATACCGAACTGGCGCAAGGCGGACACGTCATTGGCCTTGGAAAACCCCCAACTTTTCTTTTAAATGCTGCTGTAAACTGGCACCAAGTGCCTAAACTCATTTTGAGCAAGAAGAAAATAGCACGCACACATTCGCCGACAGTATGGAGGAAGAAAAATGTTAGGAGGGAGCACGACGTCAGGCGGCACAGCTTTGGCACGCCAACCTCCTCTGACGCCGCATTCTCCTCTCCTCGGGCTCCTCCCGCGCAATGCATTATGGAAGATGCACCACTCTCAGGCCCGCGGTAGAATTTGGTGGCTCCGGCTGGCTGCCGGTGGAGGAGGAGGCGAGTGGCGTTGCCGAAGGCGCCGTACGCGATTTTTCGCCAGCATTGCACTCCCACCCTCGTATCCCTCGTATCGTGGAAGTACTGTCGCTGTTCAAAGCGACACGATACGTAGATCCCATGCTCACGGAGCACCTTCACGAGCTGATGATTTAGGGTTTTATGGCGCAAGGCCGACGAGGGCTAAGAGCGCCATGACAATGGTGGGATGCTATGAGGCATATTAAAATGGAATCTGAAAAATCCACTACATTAAAATTAAACTACGGAAGTTGGTGTATAGGGCCATAATTAAAAGTAAGAAATATTGGTATGCAAGTTGTTAAAAACCCCACAATACCGCCAATGTTTTGTGGCGGAACATGGGGAGTATGTTATGTACTTTAAGAAGTCAACATCGGCAAGGTAATTAAAGACTCTTCTGTAAGAAAACATGGGACTATCTGATAAAAATAATGAAGGGTGCAAGGGTATGCAATGAGTGTATATTTCATGAAAGTGACGTTTTCTTTCTATGTTGCACATCTCGCATTCAATAAGGATATGAAGAACTGAGAGCTGCCCCCCACACCGATGACAGTGTGGCTTGTTTGCGTCTGTTAAGAGGTATGAGTGTGTGATGTGTGTGTGGCCAAGTCTCAATCTGCATAAGGCTACCTCCACAAATCTGTCATGTTTTTCAGCAGGGGGCTTTTCTATTTTGGGTTTAACGACATATAGTTTATTCTCTACTTCTCTGTCCCATTGTTGCTACCAGTGGTCCCGCAGCTTCCTTTTTACAAAAGGTTTCAGATCTCGATATGGGACCTCGTTTATGTCTATGCTAGTTCGAAGGGCGGCAGCTGCAGCACTACGGTCAGCAGCTTCATTTCCAGGAATGCCACAGTGGCCAGGAACCCAGCAGACTGTGACAAAGAGTTTCAGGCCATAAGCAGAGAGGAGAGCTCTTAAAGGGACACTGAAGTGATATGTAAACATTGCGGGATTACTAGCGCAAATTGTAGTCCGGAGTCCCCAGGCCATGTTTCGACCACTCTAGGCGCGTTTACTCGATTTTATTTAGTAGAAAAACTAATTCGAAAACGCTGTCCTCCTCTCTTTACGCTCGCCCATTTTCTGTGGCGTTTTCGTGTGACGTCAGGAGGGGATGAGCTGGCAATTGGCTGCGCCACGGCTGCGCTACTGCACGGCTCCCCGGCCGACAGAGTCAGTCGGCCCAGCGTTTCGTCCGCCGGCCGCCGGCGCGTCGTCGCAATCAAGGAGGTTAAAAAAAATTGCTTGGTCGCAATTCGTTCGCTTGGTTGAAACGAAGCCAGGACACGTTTGTGAATGGAAGAATGTGCCTTTCTTTACTTGGTTTGTTTGTACACTGTATCAGCTCCAAGTCAAGGTCGCTTCACACAAGCGCTGCACATGCGACGCTTCGCTGACTGGTACGCCAGTAGGAAAATATAAGGCCTCTTGAAGGCGGGAGAAGAGTCAGCGAAGTCAATATAGGTACTAAGCAAATAAAATCAACTGATATTTTTACCGTACAGCGTAAAACTAGGGCGCGGGAAGCACTTTTTTGCGCTGGGCGAACAAGCACAGCGGTCAGCAGCACGACTACGCATCTGCGAACGCTTTTCCGTCTACGAAATGCAATTGCTAGACGTGAGCTACTGTGGAAACTCGGGCGACGCTTACTGCACGATCCCAGTACAACAAATAGTCACCTAAGCGGCTTGAAATGCCAAAACTAAATAAAAGTGTAAACCGGTTGTACAATATATACCCTATATTAGGAAGGCATTCGCGTCCCGCTCCGTGGCCTAGCACTCTGGGGCGCTAGGGCTTCACCGCAAATGTTTTGCGAGTCGCGAGTTCGAATCCCCGCGGGTACGTGCCTTTTTTTTTTTGTAAGTTAACTTTTTTGTTTTCCGCCGATATTTTCTATATTGAGTTCACCTTTTTTGGGGCCGCAACGTTCATGGCTACACGAACTAGTTCACAAAACGCGCGCAGGCTGGCACTGGTGCGCTAGCGAGTTCTCGTTGGCGTGCTGTTCCCATAAGCACCGACTGCTTGCAGGCAGTGGGCACAGGCCAGAATGAACAGACCCTTGGCCTGTTGCGAACACGCTTTTTACGATACAGGCATGAGGGAGGCAAGCTCCAAATATGGGGGAAAAGCGCATGACATTTGGGCGTCTGCGGGTACGCGGAGGGCGTTCATGCACTGCGTAGGTCTCGGCTAGTGAATGCTACGACTACAAGCCGTCCTGGGAGGCTTATCTTGTGCATTTTACAGCCGACAACATGGCAGAAGCGCGGTACGATGATTACTGAGATATTGAGAATGCCCATCCAACAAAACCATTGGTTATGTTTTACAGAACCGAAACCGAAACTTGTGTGATTGCTAACCTTGGGCATCGTCCAATCACGGCGCCCCTCCTCTCAACGTCACAGCCTTAGTTGTTGCGGCCGCCGCAAACCGCGCATGGTAGTTTTTCTTCTTTCGCGCTTTGTAAAATAATTACCGATTTGTCAACCGGATAAACGATGAAAAGTGTGCTAATTTGAGCCAGTCTACGCAGTGCAAGCAAAAACAGGAGCTTGACAAATTCACTTCAGTGTCCCTTTAAGGGGACACGCGGGTCGAAAAAACGCGATTTTTTCGAAATATACCGATTTTTTGTTTTCCCTTGCATTAGCATCTTTGACTATCCTTCTTTCATGGGTAAAAAAATGAAAACGAAATACGAACGAGAACTTAGTGAAAAATGTGTCTGAATGACTCGCGGTGACCCAAGAAATCGCGCAATCAAGCCAAATTTCGGCCAGGTTTGAGAATTTATTCCACACGCAGCGTGGCTCGCCGCCATTTTGGTCACTTGAGAGAGGTAGATCAAGCCTTCTTCTCTCGATTGAGCCGCTCGCCAGCTTCGTATCTCCGCGTAAAAAAAATAAAAAAAATGTTTCTTCCCGCTTGTTTTGCGAGCTCCCACTGGGCATTTAAATCACGTGACGCGAAAGCGGGACCGCCATTGGCTCTTGCCGGTGCCGCTTGTGAGCCGCCATCGCCCGCATCGTTCCGTTCGCTACTTCGCGCTATCTTTTCGATTTCCTTATCGTGTGTTTTTAATCGTGAACGGTGAGGAGAAGCGTGACTTTTGTCGCCGGAAGCAGCGTACTTCATGCCGGTACAAAGGAAAGCGCAAGCGGCGCAGCATTGTGACGACCACGGCCAATGCCGGCACGACCGGCACCGTGAGGCCTAATGGCGCCGGGCCTTCAAGCGTTGCAAGCGCGGCTCTACCAGGCGGGGCTGATTTTATCAGCGAAGATATCGGCTTGATAAGCGCATCGGAGAAGAAGTCGGCAGCCTTCCAAGGTGAGGAGACAGCCAGCCACGGGAGCGGTGCAGTTATCTGTGGAGTCGGCGCTCTGACTGACCTTGAGTGCCGCCGTGTGCGCGACGTGCGGGAAGTGCGAACTCGTCGTAGTTGAGGTTGCGAACAAGCGGAAGGGCCTCGCATCGGTACTGGAACTGAAGTGCAAAAACGAGAAGTGCCCTGCGGGAGTGGCTGCGGGAGTGATTTCTTCTGTTTACTCATAGCAGCGCGCTGCCGCCGTGGATCGCGGAGGCCGCAAACCGGAACTCTGCAGTTTCGCCGTCAATGTGAAAGCGGTACTCGCTGCACGCGTGGTTGGCATCGGACACGATCAGCTGTGCAGGTTTTGTGCCATTCTTGGTCTACCAAAACCACAGCATCAAAAGACGTTCTACAACACTGCCAAGAAAGTTCATGTTGCGGCCAGAAAAGGCGTCTCAGACAACCTTGCTGAAGCAAGGCAAGTAACTGCGTTGCAAGCTGGTCAGACTGACCTCAGTGTGATTTTTGATGGTACTTGGCAGAAGCAAAGACACGAGCCACAACAGTGTTGGCACTGCCATTTCTCTTGACACTGGTCTCTGCCTGGATTTTGAGGTGCTGTCAAACTACTTGTACTTGTAGCCGCCACCAAAAGCTTGATGAGCAAGAGGAGGAAGTGTGGCAAGCCTTTCATGCCTCTTGTGTGAAAAAAATGTTGACTGCTCATCCCATGCCATGGAGACGGAAGCAGCACTGCGCATCTGGCACAGGACGCTATCGTACAATCTGCAGTTCACTAGTGGAGACTGCCACTGCCCTCGCAGGGTTGTGGTTCAACAGAGGCCACACTAGTTTTGAGCAAGTTCTCCAAGAACTGGGAATCTTCCCTTCAGAAGAACTGGTCAGATCTTCCCTTCAGAAGAACTGGTCAGACTAAGCAATGCAAGTGACCAGCGGAGGATCAGGCAGATGTGTGCAAATCTGACTGCTAAGGCTAGCCCCATTGCCGCAGCCTGGTGAAACAATCCCATACCAAGGACTACCCCAGCAAAAACCGTGAGGGTGCAACTTATGCAGCAGGAGCATTCTAGTTTTAGTACCTCAATGTGGACATTTCAGACTGTATCCCCACCAAATTTCATGTTGTTCGAGCAAGAATTTCTGAGTCTGCCAAAGAAATAAACTTTCAATTGTGTTTTTCTCAGCTTGTTGTTTTTGTCCGTTTTCTGAGTTTGTGCACACTTATTTTCCCACTTAAAGTTGTCGTATCAGGACGAAATTTTGCACAGATGTTCATTATAACACGTAGAGTGCACAAATCTTGTTCATTATGCAATTTGTGTCCTTAGATATTTCTGACGGTCATAAAACAAAAATATACAGAACAAAAAAAGGCACACTACCAGTCATTTTTTTTTCGTGGTGAGGAAAATGATGATGAGGCTTTTTCAGGTAGATTTGTGCACTCTGCAGTTCATAAGGAACCACCTAGGCTATTTTAGAAGTTTCAGAAAAAATTTTTACTATAAAAAAAAGTGTGCACAAAAAAGCCATTTTTCTGAAAGTCATGCTACGTAACATTTTATCCGGAGCAGCTATTCAAAATCTGATTACATATATGACCAGAGGAGCTCAATCTCTATAAGCTGTGAAAATTTCAGCCTCCTAACTTCATTATTAAAAAAAAAGTTGTTTGGAGGAGCACGTCCCCTTAAAACACAATTAAAAGTAGGGTTTCTACTGACCTTCCCAGATGAAAGATTTGAGACGACACTGAGAGAGTCTGTGTATATAACTGACTTCTTAACTTTGCTTCGAAGAATGTGGTTCAAAGCCAGTAGAATACCGTGCGCCTCTGCAGTGAATATACTTGTGTTCCTGTTCATTGTTTTGGATATATTAAGTAGGGGACCATTTGCAGCACAGGATACGGTTGTGGTAGTTTTTGAAGCATCTGTGTAAAATTCAGCTGCCTTGTATTTGTCACTGAGGAACAGAAAATGCTGAGTGATGACAAAGTTTGGTACATTTTTCTTTTGTATTTCTCTAAAGGACATGTCACAGTGAATTGGGAAAGTGTCCCACGGAGCGACCAAATCATAAACTGAGGTACAGTAGACATCAGTGAGAGGAACTTGGAACTCGCTGACGAGGTGTGAAACTGCCAGCGGAAAAGGTGGAGCTATGGATGGTCGGTTTTCAAAGAGATGATCAGTTGTGTTATTTTTCATTATGGTATTCAGAGGGTGTTCCTTCAGAGAACTCATCTTTGCGGCATACATCAGAGCAGTGTAGGCGCGCTGGTACCCTAGAGACCACTGGTTTGATTCGACATGAAGGGATGGAATAGGACTTGTTCGATATGCTCCTGTGGCCAAGCGAAGCCCCAAGTTGTATACTGGGTCCAACATTTTGAGTGCTGTTTTGGTTGCAGACTGGTATACAATGCAGGCGTAGTCTATTCTTGACCTAACAACACTATTAAGAAGTGCTAGCAGACATTTTGTATCCGTACCCCAGGACTGATGAGATAGTACCTTTAAAATGTTCATGTTTTCAGGCATTTTACTTTTAGTAATTTAATGTGTGGTATGAATCTGAGCTTGTGGTCGAGCAAAATACCTAGAAACCTGTGTTCCTTTTTCACTGGTATGGGCTGACCTCCTAACGTGATGCAAGGAAGAGGTTGTACACCGCGTATCCTAGAAAAGACAATAACAGCACTTTTATCAGCGTTAAACTTAAAACCATTTCTTTCAGCCCATGTAACCAACCTGTTGACACTTAATTGGATTTGACGTTCACATATCGACATTATTTAAAGCTAACTTGGATATCGTCTACGTAGGCAGAGTATGAAACAGTTCGAGGCAGCACAGTTTTAAGAGAACTCATTTTAACAATGAACAGTGCGCAGCTCAGCACTCCTCCCTGGGATACGCCATTTTCTTGAACAAATGTTCTAGACAGGGCAGTCCCCACACGGACACGAAATGTGCGATCAGACAAATAGTCTTGAATAACATTAAGTATATTGCCACTAAGGCCGAACGACTGCAAGTCCAATAGAATGCCATATCGCCACGTTCTATCGTAGGCTTTCTCCATATCAAAGAATACAGAGAAGCAGTGCTGTTTATGGACAAAAGCGTCTTTAACATACGATTCAAACGCAGCCAGATTATCTGTAGTTGATCTCCCAGACCTAAATCCTGCCTGATTTTGGTCTAGAACACCATGAAACTCAAGAAAGTAAAAAAGTCGCCGGTTTATCATTTTTTCCAGGAGCTTACACAAACAGCTGGTCAGGGCAATAGGCCTGTAACTAGCAGCAAAGGATGGTTCTTCCCCTCTTTTAGAAGAGGTACAATGATTGCCTCTTTCTGCGGCCTTTCTGCCATATTTTGTTAAAGAGAGAGAGTATTGTGTAAAGTGTGTCAATGTGTAAGTGCCTGATCATCTCATAGCTGATTCTGTCAGCTCCAGGGGCTGACTTACCACATGTGGACAATGCAGTAATTAGTTCGGGCATCGTAAATGGTGCATTGTATCCTTCATTTGAGCGTTGGTCCACACGAAGGGGCTGGTGCTCAGCTGCTTTCTTGTGCTGTAAAAATGTTTTTGTGTAATGAGAGGAACTGAATACGTGTTCAAAATGTTTGCCGAGAGCATCTGCTTGGTCTTTTATTGTGTTACCCACACTATTTACAAGGGGAGTAGGGTTGGTCTTGTAGCCTTTTAGTTTCTTTATCCTAGTCCATACTTTGCGAGAGTCTGTGTAAGAGTTTATAGACGATATAAACCTTGTCCAACTTTTGTTTTTTGCTAAGCGCCGTGTCCACTTTCCTTTGGCTTTTGCCCGTTTAAACTTAAAGGAGCCATGAAGAGAAAACACAAGTTTGGTTCATTCAAAAGATTGTCTCGTTAGAATCATACCGACACCACTTTTAACGTAAACTTCGCTCAAATAAGCTACATAATTAGGAAAAACGGGAATGGTCATGCGACCCACCAGCTCATTTCCCGCAACAGAACCTATGATGTCACATGAGCTAAGCTCTGCGATTGGCGGAGGCTGGCAGAAGCAGACGCAAATTAGGTAGAGCTTACAAACTAGACAAACGAGCGATTTGCGCTTAAATTTAGGGCACATTCTTTACAAAGCAATAAGAATGATGGGACAAACAGTGGAAGTTACGAAAGCACATGTAAACATAGAAGTACTGATGCGTTCTGCTGTTCGTACTGCGCACAGCATGCTTGGTTTAGCTGCACAGCACTACGGGGCTTGGGGTTGTCTCAGACGACACTGGCCGATTGACGCAAGCAACGGTGTGTTACGTGACCCCATTTGTCGAGCGAGCACTGTTTCAGGGAATGAATATTTTCTCCCAGAACAAAAACAAGCCAGGTTTAAATGCGGGCAAAAACAAACCAAACGCTTGCCACGGTATGGTGGCGCCATCTAGGTTACGGAACGTAAAGAAACGCGGGAACAAACCAACACCGCTGTACAGGGTGGAGACAACCTTTGAACGGCCCCGTGCCGCCGCAATTGGGCCAACGGGCTCAACGCGTTATTCTTTTCGTTTCCCACGAGACCTAGCAACGCGAAACAGACAATATGATTCAAACTTCTTCAGTAAACCGCGTTGCGGCGATAATTTTAGCGCGGTTTTGACACAATGACTTGCTTCGGCGGCGAGCCAGCAACCGAAAATGGCGGCGCCAGCGTATACGTGTCTCTACCCTGTACGGCGGAAGCGTGAATGAAGGTACTCTAGGCTGCAGAGCGGTCGGTTCCTGTGATGTCATTTGGGACCACGAAAACGCACGATTGAGCAAGAAAATCAAAATTTTAACCTAAATTGTTTAATTTCTCAGTGAACAAAGCACCGTTTGTATCCGGACAAGCGCTGGGGGCACTATAAAACATGAAATCTTTCGAATAAAACCAACTTGCATTTTCTCTTCATGGCTCCTTTAAGCAGGTTGTCTGCCGTAGGATAGCGGCGTAAGAGTGCCCATGCTTTATTCTGTTCGGAACGTGCACGCTTGCACTCCTCATTCCACCATGGCCTAGGTATGGGGAGGGTTTTAGGAGTGGTCTCTGGAATGCTTTTTTGAGCACAGTCAAGAATATGGGCCGTAATAAGTGAGCTTGCTGCTTCAACATCTAAATGACTTATTAGCGAAGGGGTTAGTCTGGAAAGGTCTTTGAATGCTTTCCAGTCAGCTGCATGTTGTTTAAAAGTTCGACATGAGTCGGTGTCTTGGGAGTTATTTCTTACAGCTAGTAGTCTCACGGGGAAATGGTCGCTGCCATAGGGGTTGTTAATTACTTTCCACTCACAGGTGGGCAGTAAAATTGTGGAGCCAACTGCCAGGTATATTGCAGAATATGTGTTGTGAGCCGTGTTGTAGTATGTTGGATGTTTCTTATTAAACATGCAACTGCCGGATGATGTGATGAACTTTTCAATTAGCCACCCTCGCGCATCAGCCTGCGCAGATCCCCAGAGAGGGTTGTGGGCATTAAAATCCCCAATAATTAAGTAGGGTTCAGGTAGCTCATTGGTGAGGTTTTCGAATTCGGCGCTGGATAGACGATAGTCCGGTGGAATGTAAAGAGAACACACTGTAATTAGTCTATCAAGGATTATGGCTCTAACGGCAACTGCTTCAAGTGAAGTTTGTAGCTGCAGGTGTTGACAAGCAACAGATTTTTGTACTATTATTGCCACACCACCAGACGGATGGTGGTAGTTCAGTCTGTCTTTATGAAATATAGTGTATTGTGTTAAAAAGTTTGTCTGAGATGGGCGTAGGTGTGTTTCTTGGAAGCACAGTATTTTTGGTTTGTGATTTGAAAGTATATCATATATATCGTCAAGGTTGTTTAATAGCCGCCTACAATTCCAATGGATAATACTTTCAGCAGCCATAAATACTAACAGAAGAGAAATACAGATCATGAGATGTTGTTTTTCCATTAAAAAAGTCATTAGAGAAGGAGATGTGTTTCTGGGGCCCTTTGGATAGTTTACCTAGGTCGCCGAGTTTGTTCCTGGTGTAGTGACCTTGGGCAACTTCGATTTGCTTGATTTACCACGACCAGCGGAACTGTGGCGCTCCTGTTGTGTTTCAGGAGCAGGTGTACTTGGAGAAACATCTATGGCCTCATCCAAGGTTTCTGAAGGAGAAGTGTCAGTGGAGACACTATTTGTGCTAGAGGCCGCAGCCACAGCACTGGACATTGCTGCAACAGCAGTGACCGCAGGAGCAGCCTTCTGCTGTTTTGCAGATGCCCGGGACGGAGCCAGATCATCACTCATCTGGACTGAGCTCGTGCTTGAGGCCTTAGGCGCAGCACTGGAGCTCGTGCTGGAGGCCTTAAGCGCAGCACTGGAGCTCGTGCTGGAGGCCTTAGGTGGAGGTCTTAGGCACAGCACCAGAGCTCATGCTGGAGGCCTTAGGTGCAGCACTGGAGCTCGTGCTGGGGGCCTTAGGCGTAGCACTGGAGCTTTTGCTGGAGGCCTTAGGCACAGCACCAGAGCTCGTGCTGGAAGCCTTAGGCACAGCACTGGAGCTCGTGCTGGAGGCCTTAGGCGCAGCACTGGAGCTCGTGCTTGAGGCCTTAGGCGCAGCACCGGAGCTTGCGCTTGAGGCCTTAGGCACAGCACCAGAGCTCGTGCTGGAGGCCTTAGGTGGAGGTCTTAGGCACAGCACCAGAGCTCATGCTGGAGGCCTTAGGTGCAGCACTGGAGCTCGTGCTTGAGGCCTTAGGCGCAGCACCGGAGCTTGCGCTTGAGGCCTTAGGCACAGCACCAGAGCTCGTGCTGGAGGCCTTAGGTGGAGGTCTTAGGCACAGCACCAGAGCTCGTGCTGGAGGCCTTAGGCGCAGCACTGGAGCTCGTGCTTGAGGCCTTAGGCGCAGCACCGGAGCTTGCGCTTGAGGCCTTAGGCACAGCACCGGAGCTTGCGCTTGAGGCCTTAGGCACAGCACCAGAGCTCGTGCTGGAGGCCTTAGGTGGAGGTCTTAGGCACAGCACCAGAGCTCGTGCTGGAGGCCTTAGGCGCAGCACTGGAGCTCGTGCTTGAGGCCTTAGGCGCAGCACCGGAGCTTGCGCTTGAGGCCTTAGGCACAGCACCGGAGCTTGCGCTTGAGGCCTTAGGCACAGCACCAGAGCTCGTGCTGGAGGCCTTAGGTGGAGGTCTTAGGCACAGCACCAGAGCTCGTGCTGGAGGCCTTAGGCGCAGCACTGGAGCTCGTGCTTGAGGCCTTAGGCGCAGCACCGGAGCTTGCGCTTGAGGCCTTAGGCACAGCACCGGAGCTTGCGCTTGAGGCCTTAGGCACAGCACCAGAGCTCGTGCTGGAGGCCTTAGGTGGAGGTCTTAGGCACAGCACCAGAGCTCGTGCTGGAGGCCTTAGGCGCAGCACTGGAGCTCGTGCTTGAGGCCTTAGGCGCAGCACCGGAGCTCGTGCTTGAGGCCTTAGGCACAGCACAAGAGCTCGTGCTGGAGGCCTTAGGTGGAGGTCTTAGGCACAGCACCAGAGCTCATGCTGGAGGCCTTAGGCGCAGCACTGGAGCTCGTGCTGGAGGCCTTAGGTGGAGGTCTTAGGCACAGCACCAGAGCTCATGCTGGAGGCCTTAGGCACAGCACAAGAGCTCGTGCTGGAGGCCTTAGGTGGAGGTCTTAGGCACAGCACCAGAGCTCGTGCTGGAGGCCTTAGGCGCAGCACTGGAGCTCGTGCTTGAGGCCTTAGGCGCAGCACCGGAGCTCGTGCTTGAGGCCTTAGGCACAGCACAAGAGCTCGTGCTGGAGGCCTTAGGTGGAGGTCTTAGGCACAGCACCAGAGCTCATGCTGGAGGCCTTAGGTGCAGCACTGGAGCTCGTGCTTGAGGCCTTAGGCGCAGCACCGGAGCTTGCGCTTGAGGCCTTAGGCACAGCACCAGAGCTCGTGCTGGAGGCCTTAGGTGGAGGTCTTAGGCACAGCACCAGAGCTCATGCTGGAGGCCTTAGGTGCAGCACTGGAGCTCGTGCTTGAGGCCTTAGGCGCAGCACCGGAGCTTGCGCTTGAGGCCTTAGGCACAGCACCAGAGCTCGTGCTGGAGGCCTTAGGTGGAGGTCTTAGGCACAGCACCAGAGCTCGTGCTGGAGGCCTTAGGCGCAGCACTGGAGCTCGTGCTTGAGGCCTTAGGCGCAGCACCGGAGCTCGTGCTTGAGGCCTTAGGCACAGCACAAGAGCTCGTGCTGGAGGCCTTAGGCACAGCACTAGAGGAGGATGTAGCAGCAGAAGCCACGGGCTCAACTTTCTGCTGCTGAGCGGGGGGCTGTGGCGGGACCAGGTTGCACTGGGTGCCCACATCCACCAGACGACGCTCCACCCCCCGGCGAGCAGCGTCTGCGTAACTTCTGCCTGAAAGCAGAGCATGCTTCAGGCGTGCTTGTGCAAAGGTTAGGTTTTCAGTGACTTTGAGTTGAATTATTTCTTTTTCCTTTTTGAATGCGGGATATGCACGTGAGTACGCAGCGTGTGGTTCACCGCAGTTTGGACATTTCACTTGTTCTTTTTTGCAGTCATCACTGGTGTGGTCAGCACATGCACAGTAGCACAGGTGGGTCGGCCACGACAAGACTGAGTTCCGTGGCCATACTTCTGGCACTTGAAACACCTTCAAGGACTAGGTATGTAGGGGCGTACTGGACAGGATATGAAGGCAGCATGGACGGATTCAGGAAGCGTTGGACGGTCGAAGGTCAGAACAACATGCTTAGTTCGAATTTCCTCACCTGCGCGACGCATGGTGATCCGCCGCACAGCCGTGACGCCCTGGTCCCTCAGTCCTTCAAGCAAATCCTCATCTGTCTCGTGAAGCAGTTCCCTTTCAGAGATCCCACCTTGCGTTGTATTCAGGCTACAATGTGGTGTGACCGTTACTTTGAGTTCAGCCAGGGTGTTCTGTTTTAGTAGGTTCTGACTTTGGTTTTTTCGTAGCACCTCTACCAGCAGATCACCAGAGGCTAGTTTCTTTTCTTGGTAATCCTGGCCGACAACGCTTTCAAGGCACTTTGCAATGAGGAAGACAGATTTTTTAGCAAGTGATGCATTTTCGTCTTCAGAGTGGATAACCAGGTATTTTGTGAAAGTTTCACCTTGGGAGACTGATTTCAGTTGTGTTACCTCGGTGCGGCCCCTTTTAGAAGGCCGATCAGTTTTTTGGGGGAGGATAGAAAAAGCCATATGAGCATGGAATCAATTCGGTGGCAGAGCCGGTCGCCCACCACCGAGCCCAACAAGGGAACGTGACGTTGAAGTACACGCTAACCGTTGCTGTCTCCTTCAGTGCATTAGAAAAGAAAAGGTGCAGAACCACTGATGTTGGGTGCGGGCGCGGGAAGAACAAATCATTTTCCACCTCGCGTCGCAGGCAGAACGCGGGCTGGTTGTCCGAGTACTGCTCAATCCGTGCGATAGGTATATGGGTAACGAATGCTAAATTACGCCTGGGAGGTGAAAAGATAAAATTACCAGAATGAAGGAGGTGACGTGTGTTTGTGAAATAAAATGTGAGGCACGGATGTCGTACTCTGACATCTCCGCTTTTGCACTGCGGCGGAACACGACACTTCGACTGCGGCGCACTTCGACGGATCCCAGAGCTCAATAAATAAAGATGTTTTCTGTCTCTCCCGTCCGAACACTTCGCCTGTACGATCAGCCGGCTGCGCATTTAGGGTTGCAGGCAGCGGTGCACGCAACACCCGGACGGGGACTCGTCGCCGAAACCCGAATACCCGGACGGCCCGGAAACCAAACGGAACGACGCAGCATAGTGCGGGCAGGCGGGCGGCCGCGTGAGGTGCAAAGAACTACCGCTTGCCTATCACGTGAGGCAGGGCATCTCCTATCAGTTTTTCGCTTTTATTTTTTATGACTAGGCTTCACGATAGTCACGTGACGCTCCCTCCTAAACTTTTCTTTCCTCCATGGCCGACAGCGAGAGAAGCGACAAAACAAAGATGGTGTCGCATCCGATTGATGGTGGTGGCGATGGTGCCTTTGGGGTTTGGATGGGCTTGATGGGCTGCCCGGTCGCCATATGACAACTGCCAGTTACTGCAATATAGGTCGAGGGGTGACTTTTCGGCAAATTTTTCTGTAAAAAATCTCGACCTATATTCCGCATTATACGGTACCTGTTTTCCAGATTTTGTTAAAGAACTCCAAAATCGCTTCTAAACACCCATCACTTAAGTACTGCAAAAAGGCACAGTGAATAAGGTCAGGGCCGACGGAGGTAGCCTTGCACTGAGCTAATGCTCGCTTCAGTTCATACAAAGTGAATTCTTTAATATGTTCCTCTGTGTTATTGCTATAGCTTTTAATCTTGGACATTTCAGCATTATTTTTATGAGCCAGGAATTCTTTTGTATAATTTTTATCACTAGAGACTTCTGCAAAAGGGGCATCTGCTTGTGTTTCCAGTAAGTTACTTGCACCGTCTGTAGAGAAAAGTGGCATGCTGAACCGTCTGTAGTTGCCTTTAATTTTACGCAAATGGTCCCAGACCTTTTTTGTGGGAGTGGAAGTATTTATTGCACTTACAAAGCTTTGCCATGAATTCTTTGTGGCTACTTTTCTGACTTTCTGGGCGGCAGCACGGGCTGCTTTAAAGCTCAGACAGTTCTCTAAGGTGGGGTGCCGTCTAAATACACCCCAAGCCTTGTTCTGCTTTTTCCGGGATTCGCGACACGCATCGTTCCACCACGCCTTTGGTTGCTTGGGAATCCGTCCAGATGTCTGGGGGATTGCAACTTTTGCAGCTGCAAGAAGTTCCTCACAGATGTAGGTATTTACCTCATCAATGGACATGCTGCTGTAAAATCGATCAAAGCAAGCTAACTCCTCAAATCTCTCCCCATGTGCCGTCTCGAGCTTCCATCGTTGTGAACAGCTCTTGAGGGAAGGAAGGGTTTGCACTTTGCGCAGTAAGGCAGGAAGGAAAGTGATCACTTCCATACGGATCATTCACAGCACTCCACTCATAATCCATCTGGAGGTAGGGCGACCCAACACAAAGGTCTAGAGCAGAAAAGCTTCCATTGCATGCAGAAAAATGCGTCTTGTCTCCGTTATTGGAAACCGCTAAGCTGTTGGTTCAATGAGTTTTCCCCGGCTGTCTATTCTTTCACCTCCCCCACAGGAAGTGATGAGCATTGAAGTCTCCCATAATAATTATTGGAGCAGGAAGTTGTTCAACGAGGTCATTCAGTTCCTATAAGGACACATGATCTGATGGTGGCAAGTACAGTGAAACCACAGTGACAAGCTTGTTAATACAGACTTGTGCTGCTACAGCCTCCAGCGCAGTGTTAAGTTGTACAGACTTGCCTGGTGCCACAGCTAAAGCCACACCGCCTGAGGCGCGAGTGCAGTCTTTCCTAAGGAGGTGAAAATTGCGGAAGATGTCATGTCTTTTTGCTAAATTTGTCTCCTGCAAAGCTATTATTTCGGGTTCATATTTGTGTATAATTGCGTGAATATCATCTATATTGTGCAATAACCCACGGCAGTTCCATTGCAAGCTAAGGAAGGAAGGCTTGCGATTCTTCCATTGGGGAAGGCGATCCAGCGATACTGGGTCTCCGTGTCGCGGTCACTGTGCGCAAAAGGCCTCACACACGGACAGTGCCATTCGTCCCACACCTTGAGGTCCCGATCCCAGTCGGTGCATCCGACTAAGGCGCAAGTTTTCCCCCGACTTGCACATTCTCGGTCTGCGCACTTCAGCGAGTGACATGGATGGCGGAAACTGAAACTGCCCCGGGTAAAAGGCTAGCCATGGCAAGTGCGGCGCTAGTGTCCCCTGTTGAAGGTCAGCCCAACTGCTTGCTGTAAACGGCCACCAGGACGGTCCGCGGTCTTTGTAAAAGATGTGGCCACAGGGCAGATCTCAAAGACATCATAGCACAGAAAAATGCAGCGACCCAGAAGGAGTAAACACAAGAGCCTGATCCAGAAAGCCGCCAGGGGTCAAGGGACTGGGCAGCTTGGTTTACCTGCTCAGCTTGGCGTGCAGAGGGCATGCAACGCACCTGCGGCGGCGGGGGGGGCCCCCAGGTGTCGGCGCTTGGCCTCGCACAGGATGTCGATGAGCAGGGTGGCCAGCTCCCGCGCCGTCAGCCGGGCCAGCTTCTGCCGGGCCTGCCAACAACAAGCAAGGGCCCCCGTCAGGCCACGGGGCATCTGTGGCGGGCCCATTGGAAAGGCCCGTGTTAAAACACAGCAGCGTTGTTTATCAGGCGACCGACATTCTTTGGGATCCCCAACTGTGTTTACACCACGTGCCACACCAGCAATCCTAGGCATCATTCGGGAGGCCTTTCGCTTGACACGACCTGTGAAACAAAAATGAAGGAAGCTCACACTAACGCGCAACACTTGAAGGTAGCCAAATGGTACGCAACCTTCACAAAGGTTTAACTCCACAATTGCCGCCCATTTGCTCCTTTTCCGCCGCCGCAACAACCTTTACTCCGTGAGCATTTTCCATTTTTCTGGAAGGGATAATCATTGGACATCCCCTTGGAGGGGAGTATGCTATGACGTCTCTGTCCTTCCAAGCAAGCGTTGCCACGGTTACGGCGAACTTTGTTTTTTTGGGCCCATCTTGGCTTGACAAACGTGCGCCAGGGACGCTGGGCAGTCGTCACAAGGACTGCGTTCACGTGCTCAGTAATTTCTTGGTATTTTTACTGCGGACACGGAAAATTACAATTTGCTAAACAGCTTCGCTGCTGAAAAAGCCAGGCCCTTGGCTCACGTCACGAAGCAGCTGAGATGCATCTCTTGCCGCCTTGGCTACACGTGAGCCCCACGAACAATGCCGCCCTCCAAAGCAGCCAAACGGTGCTGTTCTGCAGGGGGGAAAGAAGCCAGTGCAGTGGCTCCGTGTTTGAAACAAGACGACAGCATGCCTCCGAGTGTTGAACGCCACATCCTCCCTTTAACAATGCAAATATTCGATAGCAGATTATTCGAACCCTTCCAAATATTAAATGTTTCGAATGCATAGTTTTCGAAGCGAATACGAATATAACATATTTAATATTCGAGTTACATTCGAAATTTTCGAATATTCACACACCTATAATTACAGGATTTAAAGCTGACTTGTAGCTGCTGTCAACGTAGGCAGAGTATGAAACAGTTCGAGGGAGCACAGTTTTAAGAGAACTCATTTTAACAATGAACAGTGCACAGCTCAGCACTCCTCCCTGCAGTACGCCGTATTCTTGAACAAATGTTCTAGACAGGGCAGTCCTCACACGGACACGAAATGTGCGATCAGACAAAAAATCTTTAATAAGATTGAGTATATTGCCACTAAGGCCAAACGACTGCAAGTCCAATAGAATACCATATCGCCACGTTCTATCGTAGGCTTTCTCCATGTCAAAGAACACAAAGAAGCAGTGCTGTTTATGGACAAAAGCGTCTTTAACATATGATTCAAACGCAACCAGATTATCTGTAGTTGATCTCCCATACCCAAACCCGCCTGCTTTTTGTCTAGAACACTGTGAAACTCCAGAAAGTAAAAAGGTCTCCAGTTTATCATTTTTTCAAAGAGCTTACATAAACAGCTGGTCAGGGCAATAGGCCTGTATACAGCAGCAGAACACGGTTCTTTCCCTTCTTTTAGAAGAGGTAGAACGATTGCCTCTTTCCATGCTCTTGGAAAGCGACCTTTCTGCCATATTTTGTTAAAGAGGCCTGCCAACAACACGCAAGGGCCCCCGTCAGGTCATTGTGTAAAGTGTGTCATTGTGCAAGTGCCTGATCATCTCATAGCTAATTCTGTCAGCTCCAGGGGCTGACTTACCGCATGTGGACAGTGCCATATTAAGTTCAGGCATCGTAAATGGGGCATTGTATCCCTCATTTGAGCGTTTGTTCACACAAAGGGGCTGGTGCTCAGCTGCTTTCTTGTGCTGTAAAAATGTTTTTGTGTAATGAGAGGAACTGAATACATGTTCAAAATGTTTGCCGAGAGCATCTGCCGAGAGCTTGGTGTTTTACTACTTACAAGGCGAGTAGGGTTGGTCTTGTAGCCTTTTAGTTTCTTTATTCTAGTCCATACTTTGCGAGAGTCTGTCTAACAGTTGATAGACGATATAAACCTTGTCCAACTTTCGTTTTCTGGTAACCGCCGTGTCCGCTTCCCTTTGGCTTTTGCCCGTTTAAATTTGAGCAGGTTGTCTGCCGTAGGATAGTGGCGTAAGAGTGCCCATGCTTTATTCTGTTCGAAACGTGCACGCTTGCACTCCTCATTCCACCATGGTCTAGGTTTGGGGAGGGTTTTAGGAGTGGTCTCTGGAATGCTTTTTTGAGCACAGTCAAGAATATGGGCCATAATAAGTGAACTTGCTGCTTCAACATCTAAATGACTTATTAGCGAAGGGGTTAGTCTGGAAAGTTCTTTGAATGCTTTCCAGTCAGCTGCATGTTGTTTAAAAGTTCGACATGAGTCGGTGCCTTGGGAGTTATTGCTTATAGCTAGTAGTCTCACGGGGAAATGGTCGCTGCCATAGGGGTTGTTAATTACTTTCCACTCACAGGTGGGCGGTAAAATTGCGGAGCGAATTGCCAGGTCTATTGCAGAATATGTGTTGTGGGCCATGTTGGTTGTTCGAATATGTGTTGTGTGTATGTTGGATGTTTCTTATTAAAGATGCAACTGCCAGATAATGTGATGAACTTTTCAATTAGCCGCCCTCGCGCGTCAGCTCGCGCAGATCCCCAGAGAGGGTTGTGGGCATTAAAATCCCCAATAATTAAGTAGGGTTCAGGTAGCTCATTGGTGAGGTTTTCGAATTCGACGTTGGAAAGGCGATAGTCCGGTGGAATATAAAGAGAACACACTGTTATTCGTCTATCAAAAATTATGGCTCTAACGGCAACTGCTTCGAGTAAGGTGTGTAGCTGCAGGTGTTGACAAGCCACAGATTTTTGTACTATCATTGCCACCCAACCAGACGGATGGTGGTAGTTGTCTGTCTTTACAGAATATAGTGTATTGTGTTAAAAAGTTTATCTGAGATGGGCGTAGGTGTGTTTCTTGGAAGCACAGTATTTTTGGTTTGTGATTTGAAAGTATATCATATATATCGTCAAGGTTGTTTAATAGCCGCCTACAATTCCAATGGATAATACTTTCAGCAGCCATAAATACTAACAGAAGAGAAATACAGATCATGAGATGTTGTTTTTCCATTAAAAAAGTCATTAGAGAAGGAGATGTGTTTCTGGGGCCCTTTGGATAGTTTACCTAGGTCACCGAGTTTGTTCCTGGTGTAGTGACCTTGGGCAACTTCGATTTGTTCGATTTACCACGACCAGTGGAACTGTGGCGCTCCTGTTGTGTTTCAGGAGCAGGTGTACTTGGAGAGACATCCATGGCCTCATCCAAGGTTTCCGAAGGAGAAGTGTCAGTGGCGACTGTTTGTGCTAGAGGCCGCAGCCACAGCACTGGACATTGCTGCAACAGCAGTGACCGCAGGAGCAGCCTTCTGCTGTTTTGCAGATGCCCGGGACGGAGCCAGATCATCACTCATCTGGACTGAGCTCGTGCTTGAGGCCTTAGGCGCAGCACTGGAGCTCGTGCTGGAGGCCTTAAGCGCAGCACTGGAGCTCGTGCTGGAGGCCTTAGGTACAGCAATGGAGCTCGTGCTGGAGGCCTTAGGCGCAGCACCGGAGCTTGTGCTGGAAGCCTTAGGCACAGCACCAGAGCTCGTGCTGGAGGCCTTAGGTGGAGGTCTTAGGCACAGCACCAGAGCTCATGCTGGAGGCCTTAGGTGCAGCACTGGAGCTCGTGCTGGGGGCCTTAGGCGTAGCACTGGAGCTTATGCTGGAGGCCTTAGGCACAGCACCAGAGCTCGTGCTGGAAGCCTTAGGCACAGCACTGGAGCTCGTGCTGGAGGCCTTAGGTACAGCAATGGAGCTCGTGCTGGAGGCCTTAGGCGCAGCACCGGAGCTTGTGCTGGAAGCCTTAGGCACAGCACCAGAGCTCGTGCTGGAGGCCTTAGGTGGAGGTCTTAGGCACAGCACCAGAGCTCATGCTGGAGGCCTTAGGTGCAGCACTGGAGCTCGTGCTGGGGGCCTTAGGCGTAGCACTGGAGCTTATGCTGGAGGCCTTAGGCACAGCACCAGAGCTCGTGCTGGAAGCCTTAGGCACAGCACTGGAGCTCGTGCTGGAGGCCTTAGGCGCAGCACCGGAGCTTGTGCTTGAGGCCTTAGGCACAGCACCAGAGCTCGTGCTGGAGGCCTTAGGCACAGCACCAGAGCTCGTGCTGGAAGCCTTAGGCACAGCACTGGAGCTCGTGCTTGAGGCCTTAGGCGCAGCACCGGAGCTTGTGCTTGAGGCCTTAGGCACAGCACCAGAGCTCGTGCTGGAGGCCTTAGGCACAGCACCAGAGCTCGTGCTGGAGGCCTTAGGTGCAGCACTGGAGCTCCCGCTTGAGGCCTTAGGCGCAGCACTAGAGCTCGTGCTGGAGGTCTTAGGCGCAGCACTGGAGCTCGTGCTGGAGGTCTTAGGCGCAGCACTGGAGCTCGTGCTGGAGGCTTTAGTCACAGCACTGGAGCTGGTGCTGGAAGCCTTAGTCACAGCAATAGAGCTCGTGCTGGAGGTCTAAGCCTCCGGGGTGGAGCCCGTGTGGTCGGGATGAAGGGAGAGCGGGAGGATGTTGTCGGGGCCGTGTCCTTTCTCGAGTGGTGTTTCTTGTTGGACTGTGTTGGACACCGGCCAAAGAACTTTTACTAGAGGAGTTTTGCCTCTAGTAAAGCCAAAAGGAGGCTTGCCTCTTTTAACCAAAACATCTTGTTTGTCTTTGAAAAGGTTTGCATCTCTTGTTTGGCCAGTGTTTATTTTTATCGCCGAGGCTTTGCAACAGAAATAATAAAGGTATGTGTAAGCTCTGTGATGTCAGTCTGCTGCATTGATTTGACAAATGTGGCTATTAGAGCTTTAGGAGTACTTGAACAAAACCAAATGCCACGGTACAGGCATTTTGTTACTCGTCTGGTATTTTTCCTTGCACGCTGTAGTGGCGGCTTTTTGCTCTAAGGGCAACGAGAATGTCGAGCAACTTAGAATAAAATGCAGAGATACTCAGCGAACCGGAAACTACTTGCTTGATTCGAATTGAACAACACCAGCGTTTTAGGCATCATGGTGTTGTGGAATGTAACTCTTTGTGAATATGTTCCTTTCCAGTTCCCAGAATTGAATCACCGTAGGAGTCACTGCCCAGCTTGAGTCATCAATATCCACTTTCATCATAAATCAAGCTAATAGAATTCACAAGAAAACATCGGTTTGAGGAACTTGTGAAAATCGCACGATGATATCAGTGATGGAGTTTGCAGTCGGCCAATCTGGTTATTGCAAAAACATCTACTTGAGCCGATTAAAATCAAATAAATGTGGGTGGCCTCTTTAGTTCAGCAAGCCAAGAACAATCACAGCCCGGAAGATCAAGTGTTCCTGATTCTTGATGTGACAGCTGGTCAGACGGCAGAAGAAAAAAAAGTGACATTTTTTTTTTTTTCGGCTTGCTTAAAAAGTGTCACTTCAGTGCGGTCTCCAGAAAACTGTGTGCAGTGTCAGGCTATGCGTGATAAGTGTTCAAGAAATTACCACCTGTCTATCAAGGCTCTAGAGTGCAGTCCGGGCGGATCTATTAGGGAAAGGGGTGCATTCTCAGAGGCCTCTGGGACTTGTGCCACATAGCATCCTCCTCTGTTAACTTTTAGGTCAGCTGTTTTGTCTGTCTGTGCATCGAATTGCTCCTGCGCACAGAGCATCTCGGCAAAATGAAATCTGCATGTTTACCACAAGTGCATCTGCCAGCCACCAAAGCTTCAGGCATACAAACCAGAAATAAATGCACAATCAACGCGAACTTTACCGAAATCTGCTATGGGATGCCCTTGTTGTCACACTGATGCCACACACGGCATAACACATGAAATAGCCCAGACAGGGTGTTTCAATAGGTTTCCCATAGCTTTGTCATAAGGGGTATAATGTCATTAAAAATCTCAGCGAGCACCTCGGAAGTGGTAAGTGTGGGTTGGCGCCCCCAGGTGAGGGAGTGAAGACTAGCCAGCAACTCCCACTGCCCCTGTGTCGTCACTGGGACTGGACTAGTGGTGTAGTACACGGTCAACAAAAAGCCATTTTCAATAAACATGACTATGCAACTGTACTGGGCCCTAGGTTCCATTGCATTGTGCTGCCTGAATGCTAGCATGCAGTTAACCCGCCGACTACGCTGTTTGGCTACCTCACAAATGGCCTTACTGATTACCCCATAAAGTAACATGGAGCTGCAATAACTCTTTGTGCGTGTGAGAGCACCTTTGGGGTCACAATAGAGGTGGGTGTAACTGAAGGCCAATCCTTTAAAGCAAAACAAAGATGTATTCATGGTCCCTCTCAAGAAAAACTTGTGCGCACTCTAACCTGCACAACATTCCTTTTTCGCTGGATTTACTGTGTAGACCAAAAACACTTAACAATGCTGCAACAAGGAGAAAAACAAACACCACGAAATGTTCAAACTAACCACGCTCATGAGGCCCCTTTTGCGAGGGATGCGACAAGCTATACTCGGTAACAAGTTCAAGGGATACCGAAGCGCAAAGGCAAGTTGGCCGATATCAGTCATCACAGTGGCGTGAGTGGCAATAATAGCACTTGCAGCACTACCTCGATGCGTCCGGGAAGTGCACCAGCCGCTCAAACAGTGGCTTTTTCCCATCAGCTTTGCCACCCTCCATACAGTGCAGCACATCACTAGTCTCCCGTCACTGCTTGAAAGGAGCCGGCGCCGTAAAAACTGGCGAAAACGGAGGGCCAGCATCAGCTGCTGCAGTGTAGGCAGTCGCGGTCCCCGGTGGTGGCCGCTCATCGATTACCGCGGTACCGTATCTACACGATTGGAAGTCGACTCGAATATAGGTCGACCCCCCGAAATCGCATCTCTCGAAAAAAAAAAAAAAACAGAAAAAAAAACCCGAGTGCCGCCTAGAAAATCGTATCACAAAGCGTAGCCTCCGCGATTTGCTGCCGGCGGCGCGCCGCCGGCAGCAGATCGCGGAGGCCACGCACAAAGAGAAGCTGTTCCGTCAACCCTCACGGCGGCTCTACCATGAATGATCGATGCTCCCACAATAGCCGTGCGCTCGCGCTATGCACGGTCGATGTTAAGAAAGAAAAGCTTTTGTATAAGCACCCAGAATAACCATGCGCTGTGGGTTGAGCGGGAAGAACACATTCGCTGCGAGATGTCAACCATCGAAGCAACCGGCAGCGGCCACTGCCGTGCGATACCAAAACAAACATGGCGTCTGACAGAAGCGGCCGCACGCGATTTACTTTTGAGCGACTAACCTCTCACTATCGTGTTCGGAAGTGTACTGAACAATGTGATATGATATGCGCTACGTTAGCGCCGCGCATTGAATCAAGGGATGCGCTAATACTCATTTTGTTTATTAGAGACGAATAAAACGCTTCTTGACACGTTTTTGCACGCGATTTGTCGGCGTTGCGCGGGCGACTTTTTCACGCCCGCGGCGATGATTCCGCGCACGCGGCACCTTCTACTGCTTTTAAGTTCTACCAGTTCTACCTCGGTAAAACGCACGCCGAGCGCAGCAGCGGGAGGAGCCTGACGACGCGCGCTCTTCATGGTGGAAGCTGCCGGAGATGTTCAGGCTTACCACGGTGATGAATATTTGATTGGCGCTTTCCCTAGCGGCGCGGATAATGCTTTATAGTGTCGTTTTTGACCACATTATCAGCTCCTTTCCTGCACAAATGTCTTCGTTTGTGCCTTCAGTGATATCTTAGAGAGCGGTTAGAAGTGGTCGCTGGAGCTACGCGCACCTCTTCGCGGATGGTGCCGCCATGTTGCCGCCGCCGATCGCGTAGTGCGCAGCATGCGGGTGTTATTCGCGGCAGTGTCAGTGCGGCGCATTTGCGCGAGCAGAAGACGCCCCATGCGGTTCACAGTTTAGACGAGGGTGCAAAGCTGTCCCCACCTCGTAGCACACCCGATTTTTCATTTCTCTTGCCGTTACTAGCGGTAGACGGTTCGACGTCGATTCTAAGTCGACCCCCCAACATTGAATGGTCAAATTCGAAAAAGGGTCGACCTACAATCGTGTAAATACGGTATTTTCGGCTTTTTGTCATATACGCGTCACAACAACAAAACACCAGTGGCACGACAGATTGCCTCGAAGCCGGCGATGCGTCGCGCAACGTCGCGCCGCTGCCGGTGCTGATCCGCCATGTTGGAATAACGAAGTGACGAAGTTGCCTGCAAGGTAGCTGCGAAGCAGACTTGAATGTCGGCCGACAAAGATCAGCCGAAGTATGGTTGAAGCACTATGAAATGAGGGAAGCCGGCTTAGACGGCGTCAAGTAAAGCTCGGTTGAAGTGGAGAAGAAGACATCTCTGAATTCGGGGGTAAGACTGCCCCTGGAGGTGGCCCCTACCTGGTTGCGGGTGGAGGACAGCTCGGGGCTGACGGGCAGGAAGGGCACCGCCTGCCGGTCGGCCCCCACCAGGGTGGAGGCGCCCATCCAGGTGGCCTCACACTCCCGGCGGTCCACCTCGTCGTACAGGTCCCGCGCCAGCTCCCCGAACAGCCGCTCCCCCAGCTGGGCAAGAGAGCGCGCCGTCTCAGGCGCCCCGGGCGGGGGGGGGGGGGGGGGGGGGGGGAACAGGCCCCCGAGGAGGCCACTCACCGACTGCAGCTTCTGCTTGGCTGCTCGCGCCGACAGCTCCAGGCTGGGTGGGGGGAGAGGGGAGTCAGCCTCCAGAAGTGCAACGCTCCAAGCCCAGACATTGAGCCCCACCCCGACAGTGACCTGCCATGGTTGGGACACTCGGGCTGCCCCGTCCCGCACTCTCCCTTGTCTCTGAGGAAACAGTGCACAGAGTTGCTTTTTCTTTCGAAATCTGTAATGTTCCTTTTGAGCGTTCACTCCCGTGCACACGCGCACATGTACACGCGCACGCAGTGAAAGCCCGATAATTCAAGCTCACGTAGGTTCTGCCATGAATAATTTCGAACTATGCACACCTGAGCCCACGGCTTGGCGCCTGACATGTGACCTGAGAAACACACCTGCCTTGCCCACCCTTCGAGGCTGCGTCATCTTCAGAACAACAAATTGCAGTACGTATCAGGAGAAAAGATCTGAGAACGTCAAGGTTATAGTACAACCTCGACCAATCCCGAGTCAGATAAAAGAAATTCCTTCCACTCTGTGAAGAAGGATGACCCGAGAACCTGGACGCAGTACACGAAGTGCAGGAAACAAAACATGCGTTGGTCACTTGCAACTGAGCATACTTCCCAGCCAATTAGTTGAACAGAATTCGCAAGGACCCGAGCTTTATTCTAGCAAGCAACACATCACTTTAATCTGGTCGACCACCGACGACTCTGGACTGGTCACATTAACTCTTTCATGACCGCGGGAAAATTGGCCGATTATTAGGGTCCAAGAAAACATTTTTTTGTGCTAAAAAAATGCAGATTATTTACGGCCTTTACAGTAACACCAGTTTTTTTAAGTGTTTTCATACATCATAGTTGCGAAAAGAAATCAAAATCAATTTCTGTCAAGTTGTCAAAGAAAATGATAAAAAAGGTGGTTTGTGTATAACAAACCACCGGTAGTAGAAAAAACATTAGAATATAGTAGGGAGACATTTCAGAAAAATGTTGACTTGCAGGGAACAGTTTGCCAGATATAAATAAAAAACTAGTATGCCTGGTGCTCGTACGCTTGGTGCTCGTGCCATGCGGTGAAGCCCAACCTCCATTTCAAAATGTGCAATTCCGGGAGAAGAAATCTTGGAAGAAATCCGGCAGTTAGACATTATCAGAGGCCCCAATTCACCTCCACGTAACGTAAAAACATCTTGCCAATGACTGGCTTTGCATTTACGATTTCAGCCGATTTCAGGAATTATTACTGTCAGAGTGCAACCCTGACGATTGAAAATCATTTTCTGATTCACCGTTCAGGCCCTGATAAGCAAAACCAAACGCTGATGCAGAGTAATTACAAGTGGCACGCTTTTCTTCGTTGGTAGCAGTGACCCGCCGCGGTGGCTCAGTGGCTAAGGCGTTGCGCTGCTGAGCACGAGGTCGCGGGTTCGATTCCCGGCCGCGGCGGCCGCTTTTCTGATGGAGGCGAAAAGCAAAAACGCCCGTGTGTACGAGATTTCGGCGCACGATAAAGATCCCCAGGTGGTCCAAATTAATCCGGAGCCCTCCACTACGGCGCGCCTCATCGCCTGCGTTGCGTCGGCGCGTTAAACCCCACAATCAATCAATCGTTGGTAGCAGTGACGCACAATGACCACGCCCCTTTTCCACACCCTAATGATGCAAAGGCCTGTCAAAAATCACGTTTTTGTTGCAAAAATGAAAACAAAACTGATTTCGAAAGGGCATTTTCTGAGCTAACTCCAAAGAGCTTTACTTGTTCCAGCAATGCGTGGAAGGTATCGTTCAAATGGAATGGTCTCCCAAGGTATCGTTCAAATTTTGAATAGGTGCGGTCACGAAAGACTTAAACCCCCCAACGGACATGTCGTCAGTGCAGGCATGAAACCCACAGTGCACGCCTCCCTCCACCACCAGCCCATGCATACACAGACCTGCAATGTGCTTGGAAGTGCCATCGAAAATCACGCTCTGAAAGCCCTTCAAGCTGAGCAAGAATATTGGCTCATGTCCAAGCAGGCTGTTCATTTTGGAGCCACTTGCGGAAGCACTGGCAGCAGCTTTCCCCCGTCTTCGCGACCATTCCCGCTTCTGTTCCTTTAAGCAAACGGCATGCGTCCGTCCCATACTGAGTTAGGGACTCCAGCTTGGTTTTAGGGGGCTGTCCGTTTGCCTGCCGCTGGACAGCCGGCAGGTCCACGTCCCAGCAGGAAAACAGCATGAAGCCTCGCTGTGCGCTTCTTCCACCCCCCTTCTTCCATAAACCAGCAACCGGTGGAGGGCGTGTGCTTGGGCGCGAAAGACACCGGCCAAAATGACACTCGGAGAACCTTTGAAGCTGAAGAATTATGGGCTCACGTCGCCCTTCCAAACAGGCGAGTTGCTCTTCATCCAGGAGGGATTCGCAGCCACTGGACGAGGTGGAATTTGAGGCGGCAACATGTTCAGGGGTACCGTCGGTTTTACGCCCATTTCCGCTTATGCTGATTCTCCACAATCATACGATAACGCTACCGTTATCAGCTGACCACGCAACTTGTGAATGCGGGGAATAACAGTGGTCGGTGGGGGTGAGGATGGTGGTGGTGCCAGATCATCACTGAGTAAAGTGGCTCCAGGAATGAAGGTTTGCAGTAAGAGAGGAGGAGGTGAAACGGGGTAAAACGAATCAGAAACCCCCATGGGATGCGTTTCGGAAGACTGGTTCTTCCCAAACTGCGCCAGCATGGATGGGAGTGCACTGACAGGGGAGGGCACGAGCATGAGGAGGAGGAGGAGAAGGACGAAGCAGCCATCCACTTGGAAGTCCTGACCTGATGGAATGCCGCCCGTGGCCATCACTGACAAAGGCAGACAACAATCACAGAATTTTTCAAGCAATCAAAGACTTGATTGCAGTATACGGTTGCTAGTCATTAATTTTATTACTTCGGACTTTCATTAATTTCAACCGTAACTTAGCTCGTGAAAACAGTTCACGAGACAGCGATAGCTCTAAATAGGCAAGGCCAAATTGACTTAATACTTTTAGATTTTGAGAAAGCAACCGACCGCGACTGCAACTACAAATTAGTTTGAACTACAACCTATTTTAAAGAAGGACAGCTTAGTTAACTGGATTAAAACGTGCCTGTCAGTACCGGAACAACGTGCTCAAATCAATGATGCAGCATCGACCACTGTGAACATACACTCAGGCATTCCACAAGGGTCAGTATTAAGGCTGCTCCTCTTTCTCGTCTTTATGAATAGCATCATTAGTGAAATACGCATCAAGATAAATGCTTTTTGCACATGACTGCATTAGTATATTGAAGTATGCAATTCAAACAATCAGGCAGATTTAATCACCTTGCTATCTATACTACAAACTTGGTGGTTGAAATGGAAGATGACTATTAATTTAAAAAAGACTGTTGCAATGACTAGCTGACGCTATGACAGATCGAATGTGTGCACATGCACATTTTTTTGTTTTCTCCAATATTTTTACGAGTTATGTGCAAGCCAGGAAATGTCCCAACAGTGGAATCCAGTGGAATCCATTTTCCCTTATCGTGCACACTTTGCAAAAAAAAAAAAGAAAAGAAACTGGAAAGCTGGTGTAGGTGACACGCAGTTTCTGGTGGCGGCAGTTTTCCAACATAGGACTTTGTGCACAGCAAGGTGTTATTGTAAATTACTAAAATGTGTTTAAAAACAAAAGCTACACCAAAAGGACAAAATGTGTAAAGCTAATTTTATGTTCTTATGTGGACAAAAATTTATAAAAAATCATGAAATCCAGCCGGACACTACAATGTCGCTCGCTCTGACCTTATCTGGTAATGTCGGCGAGATATTTCTAAACATATTAGCAAAATAATGGTCGCCTAGAAAAAGTAATATTCGCAAAAAAAATTGAATATTGCTTTTCTAAAAGTGTGTAATTTTAAAAATCAAATTATAAAAATGGTCTCGATTTTCTTCAAAATTGTAGAAATGAAACTTCCTAAGAGGGCTAGAAGCATTGCTGAAAAACGTACCATTATTTCGCTCGTACCGCATTTATAAGCCATTGAACTCACGCCTTCAAGATGTGGTTCCGTGATGATGATGATTTCGGGTTTAATGGTGCAAGGCCGACAAAGGCAAAGAGCGCCATTACAATGATGAAAGAGATGAGAAGGATTTGTAAAGGAGGCACTAGTTTAAAAAACTTTACTCAGGGGGTTGGTGTATAGGGCCAAAATTAAAGCATAGTGACTATACTAAGAGAAATGGTGTATAAGGTCATATTAACACAATGAGTGCAAGCACCTAACGTGTAAAGCCTCAGGTTCCACCACCGTTTTAAAACACATAATGAACACACGTGAGGTTATGGGCTATATGATATGTATTTTAAAAAGTCTACATCTGCTAGGTAACTAAAAGCTTTTTTTGTATGAGAACATGGTCTGATAAAAATAATGAAGGGTGCAAGGAAATGTTATATGTGTAAGCTTCATTAAAATGACGTTTCCTTTCACTGTTGCACATGCCACACTCAATAAGCATATGAAGGACAGAAAGCTGACCCCCACATCGATGGCACTGTGGCTTGTTTGCATCTATTAAAAGGTATGAGTGTGTGATGTGTGTGTGGCCAATTCTTAATGCTACCTCTACAAATCTGTCATGTTTTTCAGCAGGAGGCTTTTCTATTTTGGATTTAACGAAATGTAGTTTCTCTACTTCTCTGTCCCATTGCTGCTGCCAGTGGTCCTGCAGCTTCCTTCGTACAAAAGGTTTCAGATCTCGATATGGGACCTCGTTTATCTCTATGCTGCTTCGAAGGGCGGCAGCTGCAGCACTAAGGTCAGCAGCTTCATTTCCAGCAATGCCGCAGTGGCCAGGAACGTAGCAGACTGTGACGACGAGTTTCAGGCCATAAGCCAAGTGGAGAGCTCTTAAAACACAATTAAAAGTAGGGTTTCTACTCACCTTCCGAGATGAAAGATTTGAGACGACTCAGAGAGACCGTGTATATAACCGAGTTCTTAATTTTGTTTTGAAGAATGTTGTTTAACCCTTTGCGGGTTTTTGCCGTACGTGTACTGCGGCGGTTTTCCGTCCCGCAAGGTCTTTGCCGTACAGGTACGATTTCGAGCATCCGTTTGAAATTTCGCGCCATATTAACGATGCATGCTCCCTGGGAGGTGCTGCCACCTCCTGGGACTTATAAGTGTCTGAAATTTGATTGTGCTACCTCCTTGCAGTGAAAAACAGAACTCTCTGGCTTCGGCGCGTTACGGCGTCTGTACGTGTCAACGCGTCTCGTGGTTTCAGTTTCGCCACATGATCGCATCGGAGGCGCGCGAAACTTGATCGGCGCTCGCTATCAGGGGCGGCGGAAGTTGATTTCGATCTATATTGGCGCTGCTCTTATCTTGTTTATTATCCACACTCACTAGGTATTCTTGCCCTCCTTGCTTGGAACTGAAGTAACCTAATCGGAGACTCCGTTGCGGGGGCGGCGGAAGTTGATTTCTATCTATATTGGCGCTGCTATTAGCTTGTTTTTTATCACCGGCGCGCCATGAGTTATTCTCGCTCTCCTCATTTACTGGGTTGCCTTTGAGTTCTTCAGATGCACGGCAAAGCGGCGATATGGCCCAACGAACTGCCCGCTCTGATGACATCGACCGCGATGACTCTTCTGACTCTGAGTTGGCTCCTTTCACCGAGTCTGAATCGGAAGACAGTCTTTCTTCGGAAGAAGACAGCTCATTTTCGGACATGCGCTTTATGCGTGCCGACTGCGATAAGGCACTGTGCGTAGACCCGTGTTTCAAGGAATACCACACTCTGAAATACTATTGAACATTTTTCAGTTCTAAGTGATGCTGACCCCAAAATACTTTTCTTGATAATTTTTTACCATTTAATCCTGACTTTATACATTTTGTACATTCCAAATCCGCAATAAACTAATTTGACCACCAGGGAAAGTTTTTTTCAAAAAAATTCGACCCTCAAAGGGTTAAAGCCAGTAGAATACCGCGTGCCTCTGCAGTCAATATACTTGTGTTCCTGTTCATTGTTTTGGACATATTAAGTAGCGGACCATTTGCAGCACAGAATAAGGCTGTGGTAGTTTTTGACGCATCTGTGTAAAATTCAGCTGCCTTGTATTTGTCACGGAGGAACAGAAAATGCTGAGTGATGACAAAGTTTGGTACATTTTTCTTTTGTATTTCTCTAAAGGACATGTCACAGTGAATTGGGAAAGTGTCCCACGGAGCGACAAAATCATAAATTGAGGTACAGTAGACATCAGTAAGAGGAACTTGGAACTCGCTGACGAGGTGTGACACTGCCAGCGGAAAAGGTGGAGCTATGGATGGTCGGTTTTCGAAGAGATGATCAGTTGTGTTATTTTTCATTATGGTATTCATAGGGTGTTCCTTCAGAGAAGTGATCTTTGCAGCATACATCAAAGCAGTGTAGGCGCGCTGGTACCCTAGATACCACTGGTTTGATTCGACATGAAGGGATGAAATAAGACTTGTTCGATATGCACCTATGGCCAAGCGAAGCCCCAAGCTCCAACATTTTGAGAGCTGTTTTGGTTGCAGACTGGTATAAAAGGCTGGCGTAGTCTATTCTTGACCAAACAACACTATTAAGAAGTTCCAGCAGACATTTTGTATCCGTTCCCCAGGACTGATGAGATAGTACCTTTAAAATGTTCATTGTTTTCAGGCATTTTACTTTTAGTAATTTAATATGTGCTACGAATGTGAGCTTGTGGTCGAGCAAAATACCGTATTTACTCGCGTAATCCTCGCACTCGCGTAATCCTCGCACCCCTAATGTGAGCCACCAAAACTTGGATTTTTTGGTTCCTTGCATAATCCTCGCACCCCCAACTTTGCAGCGGCGAAAGTTGCCTGCTCGCGAAACCCGCATGGCGCACGCGCTCTCCAACGCGCGCCCTCCCCCGCCGCCTCTCCGTTCGGCGGAGAGCGCTGTGTATCCAAGGCCATCCAGGCGCCCTAACAACCGGCATGGCTACTCCCTAACAGGCGCCTTAACCCGCTACTCACACTGTCCTTGAGCCGGTTTCGCGCATGTTTTGCGTGCGCGCAACTAGACAGTGTTCGGGCAGCCCGCTGTCGTGTCGTCGTGTCGCCGTCGTGGTCCCGTCGTTGAGCGGGAGCAGTCAGTGAGTCACTCGCGTCAGTGGTGGATAGCTCGCTGCCATTTTGAGAACTTTTTGATCTCTTTGTTTTGTGCTTGGTGCCGCTTCGCCATGGGGAGGAACGCCAGCTACACTGCCGCTTTCAAATTGAAAGCGAAAGAGTACGCGATCGACCACGGCAACCGTGCCGCAGGCAGGCACTTCGGCGTAACCGACTCCAGCGTGCGTTACCAGCGTTACTGGAGTAGGGCACGCACATGACGCACATACGACGACGAGATAGGGCGCGCGCCAGAAAGCACAGGCGGCAATTTCATGATCGCTGATTGACGGGAGACTGTTTACGTTGTAAATAATAAATAAAAAGAAATAGCTGCTGTTGGCAACACTGAGCTTACATATACAAAAAACGACCGCTACATTTAGCGGGATTGGCATAAGGCAAATTGGCAACACTGTGCACCGGAAATTTTTTTTCTTCGCATAATTCTCGCACCCCTAACTTTGCATTGACTTTTCCGAAAAAAAAGTGCGAGGATTATGCGAGTAAATACGGTACCTAGAAACCTGTGTTCCTTTTTCACTGGTATGGGCTGACCTTCTAACGTGATACAAGGAAGAGGTTGAACACCACGTATCCTAGAGAAGACAACAACAGCACTTTTATCAGCGTTAAACTTAAAACCATTTTTTTTCAGCCCATGTAACCAGCCTGTTGACACTTAATTGAATTTGACGTTCACATATCGACAGATTACAGGATTTAAAGCTAACTTGGATATCGTCTACGTAGGCAGAGTATGAAACAGTTCGAGGCAGCACAGTTTTTTTAAGAGAACTCATTTTAACAATGAACAGTGCACAGCTCTGCACTCCTCCCTGGGGTACGCCATTTTTTTGAACAAATGTTCTAGACAGGGCAGTCCCCACACGGACACGAAATGTGCGATCAGACAAATAATCTTTAATAACATTGAGTATATTGCCACTAAGGCCAAACGACTGCAAGTCCAATAGACTACTACCATATCGCCACATTCTATCGTAGGCTTTCTCCATGTCAAACACAGAGAAGCAGTGCTGTTTATGGACAAAAGCGTCTTTAACATACGATTCAAACGCAACCAGATTATCTGTAGTTGATCTCCCAGACCTAAACCCTGCCTGATTTTTGTCTAGAACACCGTCAAACTCCAGGAAGTAAAAAAAGTCTCCGGTTTATTATTTTTCATTGAGCTTACATAAACAGCTGGTCAGGGCAATAGGCCTGTAACTAGCAGCAAAACAGGGTTCTTTCCCTTCTTTTAGAAGATGTACAACGATTGCCTCTTTCCTTGCTCTTGGAAAGCGACCTTTCTGCCATATTTTGTTAAAGAGAGAGAGTATTGTGTAAAGTGTTTGTAGTGTTGTTCGGTTACACCAGATGGCCTTCTGAGTCATTGGACACACAATGGATGGCGCCACTGCGCTCGTGTGTATATAAACGATACGCGCTGATTAAACGGGGTTATTGTCATGGATCGTACAGTGGTGTAGGGTGTTTACTTTTACGTGTCGCCGTGCCGGCTACACGACATTCTGGCGACGAGGATGTCTTCCACGGGCATTTTGCCACCGCCTCCTTTTCTTGCCACCCCCGGCACGCCCGATGTTCCATGGGCCCGATGGTTACGCCTCTTCGAGAGGTTTCTGCTGGCGTCCGGAGCGACCAAGCTACCCGCACCCCGTCGCCGAGCCCTCCTGCTGCACTGTCTTGGTACGGAAGGACAGCACATTTTCGACGCGCTTCCGCCTAGTACGACGCAAACCAAGGCACAACTAACGAGTGCTGCACCCGGTGTCACGCCCACGCCAGATGCCGCCGCTGGAATCATCGGAACCACTGCAGCTACTGGAACACAAGACGGGACCACTGGAGCCCCGCGCCCACCCGACGAGTACGACGTAGCCGTTGAGATGCTTTCGAAGCATTTCGCCGCCCCTTGCAACGTCCGCCTTCAACGCCATCGATTCAGGGAGCGTCGTCAACTGCAGGGTGAGCCCATCACTGATTTCGCCGTAGCGCTTCGGGAATTAGCAGCTCTTTGCAATTTCGCCACCCAAGCGGACGAAAACCTGTGTGAACAGTTCGTAGCAGGCGTCACGTGCCCGCGGCTACGAGAGCGATTGCTGCTGGAAGGCGATAACCTTACGTTCGATCATGCTGTCGAGGTAGCACGGCTTTGTGAACAAACCCAGCGTGAATCCGAAGCCTTCGCCAGTCCGGTGCAGCACATTCAGCAGCAGTTGCGAGACAGCTCAGCCAGGCAGGGTCGACGAGATAACGGCGATAATGGCACACGCCTCCCGGGGCGTCGCCACTTCAGCTGCTCACGCGCGTACAGCGCACCTTCGCCTGATGTGAATGCCGCCGCCGCCGCTATTTTCCCAGGGCCTAGAAATGCAAATGCCTGCGGAAACTGCGGCGCAGCAGGGTGTTCGCCTTCGGAATGTCCCGCGCGCGGTCGCACATGTTTTGCCTGCGGACGCCGCGGCCACTTTAAGAGAGCATGTCGCAGCTACCGTCGCGGCCGAGACGGGTATTCTGCAGAGGTCCATGAAATCGTTCCGGAAGATGATGCTGCCAGTGTCATTAGCATCTTGGCGGTCCGTACTGATAAGAGTACAGGCGTCTACGTGGATGTCAAGGTCGCGCCAGTTACCACGACGACACGGGTGCATACCATGAACTTCTTGGTTGACACAGGCTAGGCCGTGTCTATTATGGATGAGCACCAATTCCAAGGCTTGTTCGCAAGCGCAATACAACTGACAAGTTCCCATCTTACATTGCTGGATTTTTCGCGCGGGAAGATTCCCGTTCTCGGGTCATTTCACGCCATAGTCACGTACAAGGGGGAAAGAAGCCATTGTAACTTTTCATGTTACGCCATGTGGTACATCTCTCCTTGGCCTGGATGCTGTTCAAGCCCTTGGTCTTCGCATCATGGGAGAGGAATTGCGCTGCCTGCAAATGTCCACGCAGGAATGCCGAGAGCTTCCAGCTATGAGTTCAGGCCTTCCCCAAAGCACCATGCATACAAAACCCCTCGGCCCTCCCAAGTTTGGTATGCCGCCAACACTGTGGACCAAGTTTGGCCACTTGTTTTTGCCTGGCCTGGGACTTGTAAGAGGTGTGCAACACAAAGTCAAGATGAAAACCTCCATCGAACCAGTCGCACAGAAGCTGAGGCCCCTACCATTTTCAGTCTGCCAGCCTGTCTCTGACGAGATTGAGAAGCTACTTGCTACTGATGTCATTGAGAGAGTCAATGCTTCCGAGTGGGTATCTCCTATTGTAGCAGCCCGCAAAGCAGATGGTAGCATTCGACTGTGTGTCGATCTCCGGGAACCCAACAAAGCTATAGTAGCAGACAACTTCCCTTTGCCTCATATGGAGGAGCTGCTTCATGCCCTCAATGGAGCACGCTGCTTTTCCAAGGTGGACCTGGCATCAGCCTACTACCAGGTTTTACTCCACCCAGACAGCAGAGACCTAACTTCATTTATAACGCACGATGGCCTCTTTAGATTCAAGAGGGTCTGCTTCGGGTTGGCATCGGCACCAGCTGCGTTTCAGCAGATCATGACGCAAATTCTTGGAGGTTGCAAAGGGGTCTTGTGCTACTTGGATGACATAATCATTTTTGGCAAGAAGGAGAGCGAACACAGGCAAAACCTGGAGGAAGTGCTGGAACGAATAGCAGGAGCTGGGCTCAAGCTCAACGAAAAATGCGTCTTCAACACGTCGGAGCTGTCGTTCTTAGGACATCGCATCAGCGCAGAGGGTATAGCACCGCTCCAGGCCAAGGTTGATGCAGTCATTAATGCTCCTGCGCCTAAAGATGCAGCCACGCTACGCTCCTTTTTGGGGCTAGTTGAATACTATTCTAAATTCGTGCCGCGACTGGCAGAGGAAGTAGAGCCAATGCGCCGTCTACTTCGCAAAGACGTGCACTTCGACTGGGACGACGCCGCGAAAGAGAGCTTCGCGGGAGTAAAAAGACTTCTAGCATCCCACAAGGTCCTCCGAATGTTTGACCAGACGCTACCGGTTACTGTCGCAACAGATGCCTCTGCGTACGGTCTCGGTGCCGTACTGCAGCAAGTGGAGGGGTCCCATGTGCGGACTGTGGCATTTGCATCGCGGACATTAACAGAGACAGAACGGAAATACTCGGCTGGAGAGCGTGAGGCCCTTGCCTGTCTCTGGGCCTGCGAGAAGTGGCACGTTTACCTCTGGGGCCGATCATTTACGCTACTGACGGATCACCAGGCTTTGGTGGCATTGCTCTCGTCCCGTAGCACAGGACAGCGGCCACTTCGTATCGCAAGGTGGACCGCACGACTGCTGCGCTACAACTTCAAAATACAGTACCGCAGCGGAGCCCACAACCAGGTAGCAGATGCCTTGTCCAGACTGCCCGTGCCAGACACAGAAGGTGGCTTCCAGGTTGATGAAGAGGTTGTGTCCTTGGTTACATCGTCTGTACACTGGGGCAATCTTCAGATTGCTACCGCTGCGGATGACATACTACGGCAGGTCGTGCACTTTGTCCAGTCATCATGGCCAACAAGGAAAAGACTTGCCGCAGAACTGACGCCGTACTACGAAATACGAGACGAGCTCTCGGTAGTAGATGGGTTGGTTCTGCGAGCAGAACGCGTTGTAGTGCCTGCCAAGCTAAGGGATACATTCATCCAGTTAGCTCATGAGTCGCACCCGGGAATTGTGAAGACTAAGCAGCGCATCAGGGAAAAGTACTGGTGGCCTTGCCTCGACAAGCATGTGGAGGCCGCCGTCCGTAGCTGCAGCGTCTGCCAAGCCTCGGACAAGTGTCAAGAACTGGCAAGCACCACTCCAGCCTGTCCCGCTTCCTGACAGGCCCTGGGACAAAATATCCATAGACATAATGGGCCCCTTTGAGCGTGCACCGGCTGACTGTCGATTTGCCATCGTGGTAGTGGACTACTACTCCAGATGGCCAGAGATTGCGTTCTGCAGGGACATCACTTCTCGCACGGTGATCGACTTCCTGCTTGCTGTCTTTGCGCGAGAGGGTTACCCTACTGAACTGGTCTCGGATCACGGCCGACAGTTTACGTCGAGTGAATTCGAGTGCTTCCTTGCGGACAGGGGCATCAAGCATTTCTTCTCGGCAGTTTACCACCCTCAAGCCAATGGCTTAGTGGAAAGATTCAACAGGGTCTTGAAATCGTATATACAACTAGCTCTCCTAGAGCAGCGACCAATCAAGACCACTGTTATAGAGTACCTGGGTATTTACCGAGCCACACCCCACAGCGCCACTGGCATCTCCCCAGCAGTGTTGCTTCATGGCTGCCACATGAGGACATCATTAGATGTGGTTGGCCAGCCATCAGCGGATTTCGGCACCCATCCCGCCCGTGAACTGCGTAGACTTCGGCGTCGTGTCTGCGAATACCAACAGAGAAATAAGGTGTATGCAGACAAGCGAAGAGCAGCCAGGGAGCCCAAATTTAAAGTGGGGGCCTACGTGCGGGTGAAATGCCCGGTACCTGGAATGAAAGGCACCCCTAGTTTTGGTGCTCCACTCAAAATACTGAAGCGGGTAGGACGATGGCCATTCCACCTGGAGGACGGCCGTACCTGGAATGCCTCCCAACTGTCTGCTGTACCCCACGAAGCTGTTCACGAAGAAACAGGGGCAAGACAAGGACCGCTGCGGGAGGACATGGAGACAGACGGGTCAGCAGGAAACACCACAGCACGGACACCGTCCTCGAAGGCAAAGAGCAACACGTCCCAAAATACCCCAATACAGGAAGCTGCACAGTCTCCGGGGGGGGGGTCAGCACTGCCTCCTCATACGCCAAGCCCACCACGGCCTCCACCAACGGGGACCACGACCTCAGGACTGGGTGCTGATCGTGTCGACGAACCACAGGCCTTCCATCAGCCAGAGGAGCAGCCGGTGCCCCTCCGTCGCTCTACACGGGAGCGAAGACCACCAGAGAGACTCAGGGACTATGTGCGGTGACTTGTTTACAGTGGAGACTTTACTATAATTTTACTGTCACGGGTAGTGACTATTTCTGTTCATGCACATAATCTGTGTTCTGTTAAGGGAGGGGGTATATGTAGTGTTGTTCGGTTACACCAGATGGCCTTCTGAGTCATTGGACACACAATGGATGGCGCCACTGCGCTCGTGTGTATATAAACGATACGCGCTGATTAAACGGGGTTATTGTCATGGATCGTACAGTGGTGTAGGGTGTTTACTTTTACGTGTCGCCGTGCCGGCTACACGACAGTGTTTCATTGTGCAAGTGCCTGATCATCTCTTAACTAATTCTGTCAGCTCCAGGGGCTGACTTACCACATGTGGACAGTGCCATATTAAGTTCAGGCATCGTAAATGGGGCATTGTATCCCTCATTTGAGCGTTTGTTCACACAAAGGGGCTGGTGCTCAGCTGCTTTCTTGTGCTGTAAAAATGTTTGTGTGTAATGGGTGGAACTGAATACATGTTCACAATGTTTGCCGAGAGCATCTGCTTGGTCTTTTATTGTGTTACCCACACTACTTACAAGGGGAGTAGGGTTGGTCTTGTAGCCTTTTAGTTTCTTTATTCTAGTCCATACTTTGTGAGAGTCTGTCTAAGAGTTGATAGACGATATATTATAAACCTTGTCCAACTTTCGTTTTTTGGTAAGCGCTGTGTCCGCTTTCCTTTGGCTTTTGCCCGTTTAAACTTGAGCAGGTTGTCTGCTGTAGGATAGCGGCGTAAGAGTGCCCATGTTTTATTCTGTTCGAAACGTGCATGCTTGCACTCCTCATTCCACCATGGTCTAGGTTTGGGGAGGGTTTTAGCAGTGGTCTCTGGAATGCTTTTTTGAGCACAGTCAAGAATATGGGCCGTAATAAGTGAGCTGGCTGCTTCAACATCTAAATGACTTATTAGCGAAGGGGTTAGTCTGGAAAGTTCTTTGAATGCTTTCCAGTCAGCTGCATGTTGTTTAAAAGTTCGAAGTGAGTTGGTGTCTTGGGAGTTATTGCTTATAGCTAGTAGTCTCACAGGGAAATGGTCGCTGCCATAGGGGTTGTTAATTACTTTCCACTCACAGGTGGGCAGTAAAATTGCGGAGCCAATTGCCAGATCTATTGCAGAATAGTATGTGTTGTGGGCCCTGTTGTAGCATGTTGGATGTTTCTTAAAGATGCAACTGCCGGATGATGTGATGAACTTTTCAATAGCTCACGCAGATCACCAGATAGGGTTGTGGGCATTAAAATCCCCAGTTATTAGGTAGGGTTCAGGTAGCTCATTGTTGAGGTCTTCGAATTCGACGCTGGAAAGGCGATAGTCCGGTGGAATATAAAGAGAACACACTGTTATTCGTCTATCAAAAATTATGGCTCTAACGGCAACTGCTTCAAGTGAGGTTTGTAGCTGCAGGTGTTGACAAGCCACAGATTTTTGTACTATAATTGCCACCCAACCAGACGGCTGGTGGTAGTTCAGTCTGTCTTTACGGAATATAGTGTATTGTGTTAAAAAGATTATCTGAGATGGGCGTAGGTGTGTTTCTTGAAGGCACAGTACTTTTGGTTTGTGGTTTGAGAGTATATCATATACATCGTCAAGGTTGTTTAACAGCCCCCTACAATTCCAGTGGATAATACTTTCAGCAGCCATAAATACTAAAAGAAGAGAAATACAGATCATGAGATGTTCTTTTTCCATTAAAAAAGTCATTAGAGAAGGAGCTGTGTTTTTGGGGCCCTTTGAGTAGTTTACCTAGGTCGCCGAGTTTGTTCCTGGTGTAGTGACCTTGGGCGACTTCGATTTGTTTGATTTACCACGACCAGCAGAACTGCGGCTTTTAAATCTCCCGCTGGATATGCGCCATTCATCATAATCATCATGAAAGCACCCTGTCAGTAAAGTTATCGTCCCCGCTAAGGGCAGCCATGGCCCAGGTCTCGCTTGTCTCATTCTTCCGTAATATTTCTGGTGCCGAAACCCGGGAGAATGAACACGTGCGGCGAAGGAGACCATCGACGTCCCCTCCGGCTCGAGGTTCGTAGAACCCCACTCCTTTGACTCCTACTACGCTGCTTAGCCCCGCCCTCAGCCGGAGGTCAGCATGGCTGCCCTAACCACGTAGTGACGACTGACCGAATGCGTGTGATGGATAAGCTGCGCCGGCATCAACGTATCCTTCGCGACGCAAGTACTAGACTGCTAAAGGCAGCAACGGATCTTATTGAAGCCGTCTCCACGACTCCTCACGACCTTCAAGAGGCTATTGACCTCCTGGAAAGTAAGGACACTGCACTTTATGACGTTGAAGAGAAAATTATGGAGCTTCTGGACGATGACAAGGTTGAGGGATACAGTTGAGCCTCGATATAACGAACCTTGATTTAACGAAATTAGCGATATAACGAATTTTTTCAAGTTTTCTATCAAGATTTTGCTAAATGCATGTATTTTTGTCTCGATTTTACGAAGTAATTTTGTGCGGCGCTTCCGATTTAACGAAGTCACGGCAAGAAAGGAAGAACAAAATTCCGGTTGAAGCACGTTTTATTTTGCCTCTCAGACCCTACATTGAAAAAATTCAGTACTCGCATTGACTCTTGAAAGGCTAAATAAAAGAAAAGCGGTGAAATCTACAGTTAACAATTAAAAGAGAAGAAAGAAGCTGCACAAACTGGTAGCAGTCATGCACGGTTTAATAGTGGGGCCTCCATTTGGAAGTCTCCATCGTTGCCTACGCCAGCGCCCTCTAGGCTGCCGAAGCCTACTTCAAGCTTTTTTTCTACGCGTCATTGCTCACGGTGCTGCTGCTCTAGGTTGTGCTCGTTAGGCGAGTCTTGTAAGCAGCATGAGCACTCCAAGGGAAAGAAAAGTGTTCCGAACAAGAGCCTGAGGAAGTTCGGTGAAACCGACAGCCACCGAAGTGTGATGGATGCCATGGACGTTCTGCGGAGGCACGCAGGCGCACACGAATGTTTAAGAGCAAGCCTTATTAGCACTGTCAGCATACGAGCGTCGCGTAAAGCCCGTCCTGGTCAAGGAACGCCAAGCACTGCTTACGGACTTCTTCACTATGGCTTGAACATCGAGTGCTGGTGGCAATAAATTGCTCTCTTTGAACATGGTCATCTTCATTTCACCAGCGTTTATAGACAGCTGCGGTGCTGATGATGATGATGTTAGGTTTTCTTGGCGCAAGGGCATCAAGGCCAAAGAGAGCCAGTACTATGGTGAGGATTATTCAAGTGAGAATATATAATAAAAGGTATCTCAAATTTCTGTTAAAAAAAAAAAGAATTGGTGTAGAGGGCCAAGTAAAAACATTTGTCACTATGACAGGCATTTTCTATGTGCACCCCTTGCCACCGTCTTTGCGGTAGCAATGAGTGGCCCCACCGGGTTCTAGCGTGCGATGGTGGCTCGGCTCACGGGTGATATGACACATACCTTTAAAAATCTACGTCTGAGAGGTACTTAAAAACACGGTTAACAGAGAAAAGAGGCTCGTCTGATAAAAACAGCAATGGGTGTTGAGGGATCATGCATGTGTACAATTCTGGAAAATGAAGCTTTCGTTGCGGTTCGAGTAGTTTGCATTCTACCAGTACGTGAATGACTGATAGCGACCCTCCACACCTCAAGCAGCGTGGCTGTTCTGTTTCTTTCAATAGGTACGCATGTGTAGCATGGGTATGGCCTATGCGCAGTCTACAGAGAGTAACCTCTGTGATCCTGTCTCGTTTCTCACGGATCGATCTACCTAACTTGGGTTTTACCATGTGCAATTTGTTTGCTGTTTGCCCATTCCAATCTTCCTGCCATTGGTCGCGCAGCCTCTTACGTACGTACGCTTTAAGATCCTCGTACGGGACGCTTTGAATATCTAGGTCACTCCGAAGAGCTGCAGTTACAGCATTCCTGTCTGCTTGCTCATTTCCGGCTATGCCGCAGTGACCTGGGACCCAACAGACTGTGATTTCAAGTTTTTGTTTGTGGGCTGAGCACAGTAGTTTTAGCAATTGATTAAAGACTGGATTTCTTTGTAACTTTCCTGACACTAAAGCCTGCACAGCACTTTGAGAATCAGTGAATATCACTGACTTTTGGGCATTGTTCTCAATAATATATTCTACAGCCAATACAAGGCCGTGTGTTTCAGCAGTGAATATAGATGTGGCTTCAGGCATAGTCTTTGACGTGGAAAAGTTTGGACCATGTGCAGCACATGATACTGCACCAGCTGTCTTGGAAGCATCTGTGTAGAACTCAGATGCTCTGTACTTGTTCTGCAAAAACAAAAAATCCTGCATAATTCCTTTGGAGCGGTTATTTTGTCAATCTTCATAAAAGAGAGATCATAAGAGATAGGGCACAGATCCCATGGAGGACAAAGTCAGCAAAGCTGGTTTTCTGAGCGTCAGTGAAGGATATTCCCAGGCCTGTGGCCAGTGCCCTCACCAACAGAAGGAATGGCTCAGCCATGGCAGGTCGCTTTTCAAAAAGCTTGATTGCCTGGTTACCTAGAGTGCTGTTCGGGTGTCCGGTCAAGGATGTCACTTTTAGAGCATAATTCAGCCCAGTGTACTTCCGCTGTGTTTCAAGAGACCACTGATTGGCTTCCACATACAGGCTTAAAACAGGGCTTGTTCGGAAAGCGCCTGTAGCCAGACGAAGGCCAAGATGGTAGACAGGGTCTAACATCTTTAGTGCTGTTCTCGCGGCAGATTGATAATAGTCGATGCGGGACCTCACAAGGCTATTGAATAAGGCCAATAGGCACTTTGTGTCAGTACCCCAAGACTGGTGTGAGAGGACTTTCAGGATCCTGACTGTATCCAAACATTTCACTTTAAGGCGTTTGAGGTGTGCAATGAATGAAAGTTTGTCATCAAGCACAACCCCAAGGAACTTGTGCTCCTTTTTTACTGCTATGGGTGTTTCATTGAGTTTAATAACAGGATTTGGGCGGATACCACGCTGCCTAGAGAAGACCACACACGTGGTTTTTTCTGGGTTAAAACAGAAGCCATTCTCATCTGCCCATTTTGTAAGTTTGTTTGCAGCTAGTTGGATTTGCCTCTCACAAATGAACATATTACATGATTTAAACGCAATGTGCACATCATCAACATATAGCGAGTAGGATATGGAGCGAGGCAGTGCAGTTCCTAAGGAATTCATTTTAACAATAAAAAGGGTGCAGCTGAGCACACCACCCTGCGGCACTCCATTTTCTTGGACGAACATCTTCGAGAGGACATTTCCAACCCTAACCTGAAAGGTGCGCTCCGAAAGGTAATCTTTCAAACTGTTCAGCATGTTTCCACAAACTCCAAGGCGGCGCAGATCACAAAGAATACCGTAACGCCAGGCTGTGTCGTAAGCTTTCTGGAGGTCAAAGAAAACTGATAAAAAGTGCTGCTTATGAACAAATGCGTCCCTGATGTAGGATTCAATAGCCACTAGGTGGTCTGCTGTAGATCTACCAGAGCGAAAACCCACCTGGCGATTGTCTATACTACCATGGCATTCAAGAAAATAGTAGATAAGGCGACGGTTAATCATTTTTTCGAAGACCTTGCATAAGCAACTGGTTAAAGCGACCGGTCTGAAACTAGTTGCAAGTGATGGATCTTTCCCCTCCTTTAGAATCGGCACCACAATAGCTTCTTTCCACACTTTTGGAAATTGCCCTGCACGCCAGATCTTGTTAAACAACAGTAAGAGCGCTTCTAGCGTGTCGTCGTGCAGGTGCTTAATCATGGTGTATGTTATTCGGTCTCGACCTGGTGATGATTTACCACAAGTAGTGAGCGCCACTTTAAGCTCCTGCATAGTGAAGGGGCAATTATACCCTACCTCAGACTGCCGTTTATCACGTACAATCTTCCGTTCCTCTGCCTTCTTGTGTCTCAGGAAGTTATTTGAATAGTGAGCTGAGCTTGATACATACTCAAAATGCTTGCCTAGGGCATTCGCTTGGTCTTGTAAAGTGTCTCCACTTGTGCTGACCAAAGGGTGCGTAAGAGTGTTACTTCCTCGGAGTGCTTTAATTCTCCTCCATACTTTCCGCGTGTCAGTATATGATGTGATTGATGACACAAAACGATTCCAGCTTTCTCTTTTCGCAATACGCCGAATCCGTCTGCCATTGGCCTTTGCCCGCTTGAAAAGTACCAAGTTTTCAGTCGCTGGGCACCTACGCAAGACACCCCATGCCTTATTCTATTCCTTACGGGCCTGCCTGCAATCATCATTCCACCAAGGTTTTGGCTTAGCAACCCTACTAGAAGAAGTCTGGGGGATGGACTTCAGCGCAGCTTCAATTACATGGGTGGTCAGAGTCTCAGCAGCTTCATCAATACCAAGGTTGTCTATAAGTGTGTAGTGACACTCAGAGAGCTCTTTGAATTTTTTCCAGTCTGCGGCCTCCTCCTTGAACTTTTGTGGGCATGGAGTGTTGTCTTGTTTATTGTCTAAAAGGCTTACTGGAAAGTGGTCACTTCCGTACAGGTTATTAATGACCTCCCACTGGAGTGCTGGAAATAGAACTGGAGAGGCTATGGCGAGATCTATGCAGGAGTACGTGGCATGTGTTGTGTTATAATATGTTGGGTCTTTCTTGTTAAGTATGCACGCTCCAGATGATAGCAGAAACTTTTTAACGAGGCGTCCTCTAACATCCGTGCGTGCAGAACCCCAGAGTGGGTGGTGAGCATTACAGTCCCCAACTAGCTCTGGCAGCTGATCAACTAATGTTTCAAACTCCATACTGGAGAGCCCGTGGTCTGGAGGTATGTACAGTGAGCATACTGTTACCAGTTTATTAAAGATAATGGCTCGTATGGCTACAGCCTCTAAACTGGTCTGTAGCGGTAAGAACTGGCATGGCACTGATTTTTGCACGATAATCGCAACTCCTCCAGAGGGATGCATGCAGCCATCTCTATCTTTCCTAAATACTGAGTAGTTCTTTAACTCTTTCGCTACCGCGCCTATCAAAATCGATCAATTTGATCGACACTTTTGGGAGCGCCTTTTCATAGCGTTCCAGACGTTTCTCGAACAAGTAAAGCTGTTCGGAGTTAGATCAGAAAATGGCCTTTCAAAATCAGTTTTGTTTTCATTTTTGCAACGGAAACGTGATTTTTGACACGCTTTTGAATCACCTGGGTGTGGAAAAGGGGCGTGGCCATCGCGCGTCACGGCTACCAACGAAGAATGCGTGCAACTCGTAATTACTCTGCACCAGCGCTTGTTTTTTGCTATCAGGGCGTGAATGGGGAACTAGCAAACGATTTTCAATCGTCAGGTTCGCGCTCTGACAGTAATATTCCCGGAAATCGGCTGAAAATGTCAAGCAGTGCCTGGTTGCAAAGCTACTTTATGATTTTAGGCAGTTTTATTGCCTTTGCGCAAGTTGTTCTAAGTACTGTGGTAGTTCTACTTACCCCAGGACCATTCGCAAACAGTTTACAACAGTTTCGGTTTCGTTTCTGCATCGCGAAATTCATATTTAGCGCTACTACGCAGTTACCCAACTTCAAGGCTACCTGCCATGGCGCCTGAAGCGTCCGCGACTGATCCTCGAACAAAGCACGGCGCTCCTGATTTCCCCCCACCCTAACCAGATTTCTGCGATAAGAACTTCAGATGCAAGTCAAAAGGTCACACCCAGTCCCCAGATATCTGTTCCGCCGAGGACAGCGCTTCAAACCGTCCTTACACTGCCAGCTGTTCGCCTTCCAGTTTCGTTTCCATACGAGGGTATATCCAAGTGTCTAATGTTGCTGCTTAGTTGAACTGTCTATTCGGACGGAGCCTCTGATAAGTTTTTGTACTGTTTCATTTGAAAAATGTTAGGTGGCGCTGCAATAGAGGAGGCTCGTTGTGCTGATCTTTTTTAGCGTGTAACTGCTACTCGGCCAAAGATCGCAGGGCACGATTCTAGCTCATCGTACCTCATTTTTGCGAGCAAGGCTACAATTGCGAGTAAGAAGATGATAATAAAGCTCAGCTTTATGCTTTGAGAGATAACTGACCGTTAAAGACAACACGCATCAGCCACGGCGTTCCGTTTTCAACTTCATGCATGTTTTTTTCCGCTTCGGGTGCTTGTCCCAAATATTGTGCTCGCTGTAAATGCAAAGTCAGCCATTGACAAGATGTTTTTACGTTATGTGGGGGCAAATTGGTGCCTCTGATAACGTCAAACCGCCAGATTTATTCTAGGGAACCACCCGAAATTGCACATTTTGAATTAGAGGTTGGGCTTCACCGCATGACACGAGCACCGTGCCTGCTAACATTTTTTTTTATATCTGAAAAACTGTTCCGCGCAAGTCGACAGTTTTTTTAGGGTGTGTTTTTGAAATGTTTCCCTACAAAATGTATATTCTAGTTTTTTTCTACTACCGGTGGTTTGATATACACAACTCCTTTTTTATTATTTTTTTCGACAACTTGACAAAATTTTTGATTTTGATATTTTTTTTCACAACTATGATATATGAAAACCTTTAAACAACGGGTGGTATTGGAAAGGCCGTTAAATAATCTGCATTTTGTGCTCCTGCAATTAGTGCCTAACCAATTTTTTAGCAGGAAAAAAAATGTTTTCTTGGACCCCTAAAAATTGGTCAATTTTCTGCGGTAGCGAAAGAGTTAAGAAGAAGTTTGTTTGGTTCGTCCTCAAGTGTGTCTCCTGGAGACACATAATACTTATTTGGTGTTGTGACAGCAATTCATAGATATCGTCCAAGTTTTTCAGGAGGCCTCTGCAGTTCCATTGGACTACATTATCAGTTACCATCAGCTTATGCTGAACAGGGATTAAGGAAGTGCCATGCTGTCACCCTCCCAGGCTCAAGACACCTTCCCAGGAGCCGTGACCCTAGGTGTCTTTTGCTTTGAACGGTCAATCGACGTGCCGCGCCCTATCGGAGTACCGCGCAACGGAGGGCTTGGCGTTGTGTCCATGGCTTCTTGCGAAGCCTCGTCAGCAGGGCTAGCCTTTCAGCAGGGACCGGCACTGCAGTGCCAGGCCTAGCGTTGGCATCAAGGGGTGCTGGGGCCTTAGCCACCGGCACTGAAGGGGCTTGGGGCGTCCCTTGGGGCCTCACTGGGAGGGTTCCAAGGGGAACTCGAACCGAGTGTAGCGCCGCCCCCCGTCGCGCTACATAGGCAAAGCTAGTGTGTGTCAGGAACAGTCTCTGTCGTGCTTCCCTAAAGGTAATGTTTTCCTTATACTTCAGAGCAATTATTTCTTTTTCCTTCTTCCATTGTGGGCACAACCGCGAGTACGCGGCGTGCTCTCTCTTGCAGTTTACACAGTGGAGTGGAGCTTCACAGGTGTCAGACGAGTGGTCGGGGAGGCTACACTTTGGACATGCTGCCTTGCCTCGGCAGCTCAATGAACCATGGCCAAATCTGTGGCATTTATAACAGCGTCGGGGGTTTGGAATATACAAACGCACAGGGATTTTAACGTAGCCTGCCTCGACAGACTCGGGCAGTACACTAGTCGAGAATGTGAGGATTACATGCTTGGTCGAAATTTCCTTCCCATCTCTACGTATTTTGATTCGTTGAACATTCACAACATTCTGGCCCTCGAACCCTTCCAGGAGTTCTTGCTCAGACAAGTTCAGAAAGTCTTCATCAGAGATAACACCTCTGGTAGTGTTCATGGATCGGTGGGGACTGATGCTCACAGGATTGTCGCCAACAGAGGTTATTTTCGTCAACTTGGCACACTGAGCTGCGCCTTGTACTTCTAGGAGAAGGTCACCGCTTCCCAACTTGCTCACTTTATAGCCGCTGCCTAGCTCATTCGTTAGAACTTTGGCTACCAAGAATGGTGACAGACGTCTCATTGACAAGCCTTCTTTTTCACAGTGCATGACGTGGAATTTTCGGAAATTTTCTGACTTTTTAGGAGTGAAAAACTGCTGGACTGCTTCGTTGCGCCCCCGTTTTGGAGGACGATCATGGGATGCAGAAGATCTTGTTGCCATAACAAGTGAAATCAATTCAGCAGCTATGCTGGCCGCCCACCACCGAGCCCAACCTGGGAACGCGCTAGATGCGTGTTAGCCATGTTTAAGTCCTCAAGGTTGATTTCTTACCCAGGGTTAACCCTCGCCGCCTGGAAATGTGTGGAAATGAGGAAAAGAAGAGATGGCAGGACAGGGGTAGCAAAGAAGACAGGAAGGTGAAAGAGCTGAGAGGGAGGCAGGAAAAGGCGACTGGCTGGTTCCCCCCGGGCGGGTCAGACCGGGGGCACCGTCTGCGAGAAGCAGGGGCCAAAGTGGCGTGTTGCCTCTACCGGGGGGCCGTGAAGGTCCAAAACAACCCCGGCTTTGGCTCAGCCACCAGGATTCCCTTTTCCCCGGACACGGCTCAGCCATGCACAGCCGGGGCGTGGGTGGATCCAACCCACATGGCTCGGGTCCGTGGTGTTGCAAGTCACCAAGTGCCTACGGCAGTAGGCACCCCTGTGGAGCTCGGGACCGTGGTGGCGCTACTCACCAAAACACCTTGAGTACACAAGGTGCCCCCTGCGGGGGACAGCTGCGGTGCGGAGAAATCGGTTTCGTAAGGGCTCAGTGGGCATAAAAGTAATTGCTTAATATAATTTGGCCGGAAGAGATTTAATGTAAGCTTTCCGCTTTCCCGAGCACGTAAGCGCTGCTCCTTACAGTGAAGCGGTCCGCGTGTACTCCGCTCAACTCACAATCATGGCTTTATCTCGAGTGTCGTGGTTGCATCACGCGCCCATACTGCAGAGACTTTGTACATGAAAAAAGTATTTTGAAAGTTTCATAGCACCCTTCCGCTGTTGGCCCGCCGCACCCCTCAACGCCGCGCCTAAGCCTACCACTGAATGGACGAAAAGACGCGCAACTTCGAACCAGCACCTCGCCAGGGTGAAGTTCACGGTGCATGGATGCGGGTTCAATTGACTAACAGCGGCATTTAGTAGTGACTGAAATGAAAAAATGAAAAAGTGGAAACAGAGTCTGCTATCATATTTAATGAGGCGTTGCGGAAAAAGCACCGGTTTTACGGCGACACATGAACTACCATCGGGAATCCGAATTCCATTGCCTTAATTCACACAATTTTCGCGGCCAGTTTTAGTACAAATTTCGCTTTAAGTGGAGAGGTAACTACATAGCAGTTGTAGCCTGGCGAGGGCCAAAGTGTTGAAACCCCAATAACTGGTTAAATAAACTGTAAAATCGAAACCTCGATTTTACGAAATTCTCGAATAAATGAAATTTGCGGCCCCAAGTACGACTTCATTATATCGAGGTTTAACTGTATTACTCTGACGCATTGGCTTACCGAGAAACCATAGATTGTAGCATTAACTGTCTGCGCTCGGCCTTGAACTCTCGAAGGGCACCCGGCAGCATAGTCAGTACAAGAGGCACTGCAGACAAGCCAAATGACCCTCGAACAATGCGGTATTCAACCACCCTCACTGCGGCTCGCGTCCATCAACCTCGTCAGCTGTCCTGCCGAAGCTCCAGGTCTCAACTTTGGATGGTGAGCCGAGTCGGTGCAAGGGGTTTTGGTGCCATGTCGAGGCCACAAGAACCTTCCAGATATTGACAACGTGGGAGCCAGCAGCGAAGTTGCATCGCGCGTCCAAACGAAAGACAAGCGCGAAGAGCACCAGGCTACGTCTGCCACAGAAAAGGACGACTCAGCGGTTCCTGTCCAAGTAGACGACGCAACATGTGAAATGAAGGACGTTAAAGAAAACGTACAGCCTACGCCACACGGTTTAGACTGCATCGTTCTAGACGCCGTGAAGGGCGAGTCCTTGCCGGAACTTCTTAAGATCCGATGAAGGTTGAAGAAGTTTATGAGGTTGCAGTCATGGGCGAATGCCAGTCATTCTGTCGAACTGAAATTGAAAAGGCAGAAGAAACCTTGCTGTTCACTTCTGCTCAGTGCCAGGAAACAGAGATATGTGATCAAGAAGTGGCCAAGCCGTATGGTGAGCTGAAACCTGTCAAGAAAATGCGCTCGCCAGGAACGGGAGTTACAGAAGAGAAAACCCATGGGAACGACAACACTGATCTAAGAACACAGCTCGACGACACGACATCCCAGGTTGCTCGCCATCATCTTCAGAACAATCGCCGGAAGACTGAAGGACCTGAAATCTTTCTGGAAGCAGGGCAGAAACGGCCCTTGGCTATCGTGAGATCTGCACGACGGCGCAAGCACCTGTGGAGACGAAAGAGGGGATAGCATTCCCCGACCGCGTGGCAAGGACTTACCTTATGGACAGAAAAACCAAAATGTTAGGACTGCGGATTTATTGTTCACCCATCGATCATCTTGGGCGCGGGAGGATGCTAAATCTCCCGCTGGGTATGCACCATTCATCATAATCATCATGAAAGCGCCCTGTCAGTAAAGTTATCGTCCCCGCTAAGAGCAGACGTGGCCCAGGTCTCACTTCTCTCGTTCTTCCGTAATAGCGGCGCTCCTGTTGTGCTTCAGGAGCAGGTATACTTGCAGAGACATCCATGGCCTCATCCAAAGTTTCCGAAGGAGAAGTGTCAGTGGCGACACTGTTTGTGCTAGAGGCCGCAGCCACAGCACTGGACATTGCTGCAACAGCAGTGACCACAGGAGCAGCTTTCTGCTCTTTTGCAGATGTCTGGGATGGAGCCAAATCATCACTCATCTGGACTGAGCTCGTGCTTGAGCTCGTGCTGGAGGCCCTGGGCGCAGCACTGGAGCTCGCGCTGGGGGCCTTAGGCACAGCACTAGAGGAGGGTGTAGCAGCAGAAGCCACGGGCTCAACTTTCTGCTGCTGAGCGGGGGGCTGTGGTGGGACCAGGTTGCACTGGGTGACCGCATCCACCAGACGACGCTCCACCCCCAGGCGAGCAGCGTCTGCATAACTTCTGCCTGAAAGCAGGGCATGCTTCAGGCGTGCTTGTGCAAAGGTTAGGTTTTCAGTGACTTTGAGTTGAATTATTCCTTTTTTCCTTTTTGAATGCGGGACATGCACGTGAGTACGCAGCGTGTGGTTCACCGCAGTTTGGACATTTCACTTGTTCTTTTTTGCAGTCATCATTGGTGTGGTCAGCACGTGCGCAGTGAGCACAGGTGGGTCGGCCACGACAAGACTGAGTTCCGTGGCCATACTTCTGGCACTTGAAACACCTTTCGAGGACTAGGTATGTAAGGGCATACTGGACAGGATATGAAGGCAACATGGACGGATTCAGGAAGCGTTGGACGGTCGAAGGTCAAAACAACATGCTTAGTTTGGATTTCCTCACCTGCGCGACGCATGGTGATCCGCCGCACAGCCGTGACGCCCTGGTCCCTCAGTCCTTCAAGCAAATCCTCATCTGTCTCGTGAAGCAGTTCCCTCTCAGAGATCACGCCTTGCGTTGTATTCAGGCTACGATGTGGTGTAACCTTGAGAGGTGTGACCTTGTGTTACTTAGAGTTCAGCCAGGGTGTTCTGTTTTAGTAGGTTTTGACTTTGGTTCTTTCGTTGCACTTCTACCAGCAGATCACCAGAGGCTAGTTTCTTTGCTTGGTAATCCCAGGCCGACAACGCTTTCAAGGCACTTTGCAATGAGGAAGACAGATTTTTTAGCAAGTGATGCATTTTCGTCTATGGAGTAGATTACAAGGTATTTTGTGAAAGTTTCACCTTGGGAGACTGGTTTCAGTTGAGTTACCTCGGTGCAGCCCCTTTTAGAAGGCCGATCAGTTTTTTTGGTGGGGATAGAAAAAGCCAAATCAATTCGGTGGCAGAGCCGGTCGCCCACCACCGAGCCCAACAAGGGAACGTGACGTTAAAGTACACGCTAACCGTTACCCTGCCGCTATAACCCTATACTTGGTACCAAGGTTGATATCCTTGCACAGGTTTAACCCTTGCCGCCAGGAAGAATGTAGAGATCAGGAAGGAAGGAGATGACAAGACAGGGGTAGGAGAGGAGATAGGAAAGGGAAAGAGCTGAGAGGGAGGCAGGAAAAGGCGACTGGCTGGTTCCCCCCGGGCGGGTCAGACCGGGGGCACAGTCTGCGAGAAGCGGGGGCCGAAGTGGCGTGTTGCCGCTGCTGGGGGGCCGTAAAGGTCCAAAACAACCCTGGCTTTGGCTCAGCCACCAGGATTCCCTTTTCCCCAGACATGGCAAAGCCACGCACAGCCGGGATGTGGGTGGGTCCAACCGTGGTGTTGCAAGACACCAAGTGCCTACGGTAGTAGGCACCCCCGCGGAGCTCGGGATTGTGGTGGCGCTACTCACCAAAACACCTTGAGTACACAAGGTGCCCCCTGCGGGGAAGATGTGGTTCCGTGCCATGTGCTCTGCCACTGCTGCTGCTTTTGCTGGCTTCGTGCTTGTTATAAAACGCAGTGTCTACAGTTACGTCCGCCGCAACCCAAAGTGGAAAACTAAAGTTACGTCCGACGGAACTTCAAGCCAGTGTCTAGAGTTGTGCACGGCTCAACCTGTAAGCGATGTTGAAGTTATGCGGGACAGAAATGAAAATTAGAGAAAGGTATCCCCACCCCAGCAGTCAAAGATTGTACAATTTGTACAAAGAGGGCATTGTAAATAGTAGCAGCACCGAGGCGCACCGCGAGATCAGAGCAGAGCTAGAATCTAAGTCATAAAAAAACACAGTAGAGCGACCTTATTGTTCCACAATCACATGTCAGTTGCTCATGTCGCAATACTAGGAAAGCGGATCGACGAAAAAGATACAAAAAAAAAAACTACAGATAATCTGACAATGCTCTGGCAAAAGAACCCAGTGTGCCGCAATCAATATCATTGGGTGAAAGTAGATTCCATTCTCGGGAACAAAGCTTTTCAACGTGTCTGTCTTACAGTTGAAATCCTTTACGTTTTTGGACTGGTGTAATCGCGTCGCGCGCTTACTAAACAGGTCGATAAAATCATTCTTGCCTATTGCCAGTGTGAGGAGTCAAGGTGCGAAGACGGCTAAGCCGATGAAGAAGAAGAGACTAAGAAGCGAGAAATTTCTGGAAGCTGGTGGAGAAAAGAAGAGGAAAAGGGAGAAGGAAGACGAAGAGCAGGAGGCGGGACCCGAGGTCTGCAAGGCACCGCAAGGCAGCAGCGGCACTGCCCCGTTGGCCTCCTCAAGCAGTCGATGTGGGTGCTCCTGGGCAACAGCGGCTCCGCTCTGCCGGATTGCACGGGCACACACGCACTAGCGGCTTCGTCCCACTGGCTCCATCACCATCTTCACAGCGCTGCGCTCAGGGAGCCACCTAAGCGACAACTGACACCCCACTACCCAAACGACAAAACGTGCGGTATGGGAATGGCCTGTAAGAAACTATAGGGACAAATAGATATAGCTTATGAACTGAAAGCCATTTAGGGATGTTTCTCTGTATGTAATACCTTCGCAATACCTTTACCAACCTTAAAGTCCGGAATCCATTCTTTTACCAAGGTGACGCGTGACAGCCACAGCTTGTCATGGTAAAGGGAGTACAAAAACTTGAGCCGTTCACGTTGACGTCTCTTATCCAGCTCTGATTCAGTCAACAGTGAAGCTACATACACCCACCAGCGATAGCAATTAGGAACAAATCTGATGGCTTTCCTCTGAACAAGTTCTAGTTTATAATGTTTTTGAGTACGGATCCCAGATAACTGATGCACACTCGAGGGAGGGCCTAATAAAAGTTTTGTAAGCTATTAACTTTATTTCTTCGGTTGATTCTCGCAATGACCTTCGAAGGCATCCAAGTCTACGCATGCCTTTATTTTTAGTGTACGGAATGTGTTCATTCCATCTGAGGTCTAAAGTAATAATTATGCCTAAATATTGGTACCTTTCTACAACGGAAAGAGTGTGATTATCTATGGAATATGGAAAACTTAGGGGATGCCGTTTACGCGTAATTGACATGGCTGCCGTTTTATTCTTGTTAACACTCATTTGCCAAGTTGAGCACCAAGCTTGTATTTTTGCTAAAGAAGAATTCAAAAGAACGGTTTCGCCATTAACTACAATTTGACTTGTTGTTTGAAGAGAAATGACGCCAGAATTTTTCCGGAGACGAAAGAAGAAAATTTTTCATGGCTACTTTGTGGTAAAATTCCTGAGCTTTTTTAATGCTTTCTTGAAGGCTTTTGCGCATTGCCGCAAGTTTTTCACTATTAGCTACTGATGGAGACTGTACATGTTGTTTTCTTAATTTTTTTAGTCTTTTGTCCCATCCGCACTATTTCCCTAGTTATCCATGGATTAACCCTGGAGCTGACAATTTCCCTGAACGGCACAAATCGTTCAATGCATTTTTGTAATGCATTGAACTATTTAAAAAATGATTTAAAAAAATGCCGCAGCATGTCATTCATCCACAGAACACTCGAAAAGAGAACAGAACGTCTAGAATCTAGAGACTATCTAGACACTATTGAATCTAGAGCGTCAATAGTGTCCACATGTTGAGCACGTGAAAAAACTGTAATCTGTTTTTTTCTGTTTTGGCAATGCGATTTCCAGGGATCGACAAGAAAACCATCTTACGATCTGAAATTCCTTCCATCACTTGTGTATGGGTTTGTTTGTTTATGTTTTACAGCCCGGCTGCGTCGTTCTGTGTTATTTGCGTTATGGGGTGCCAAGAAGCACGTGTTCCATTCTTTCTTTCTATGCTGCCTGTGTTATCGCTTCTGATAGGGCGAGCATTCCGAACTAACGTGAACAGCTTAGAATAATCTTCTTTGTTCTGGATGTAATTCGACGGTTCCAGAAGCACTCGTGCCCAAAGATAAATTCCCGCGGAGCCGATGCCGCGGCATTCGAATCGTCAACGCTCGCCTTCGCACGTCACTTTGTTGACTGCTGTTTCGCCGCCTGTGTATTCTTTGTTGTTAGGGAAGCACAAGTTCGCTCCAATAAACTTGTTTTTTCTTCAAGACAGCTACGTGACAATATCAAGGTCTCCACTTACAATACTCTGGCTAACAAGAAGGAGATCCAGGACCGAGCTCTTGTCGTTCTGGATGCGCGTGGGCTGCTTGACTAACTGAAAGAGCACAAGGTCCACAACCGGTTCTGCCGCAAGGACTAGTGGCTCCGGGAAATCACCAGACGAGTCAATGGACGGAACATTAAAGTCTCAGGCTAACAACCCATTGCTTGTGTCACATCTGCTGGAAATAATGTGTTATCGCCGGCTGGCCACTCCTGCCCGGGGCCTGGCAACAAGGCTGGCAGTAGCTGAGAAGTGAGCACCCAGCGAGTGCTGTCACACGAGGGGGTCTGCTGCTGCTGCTAGCCCCCCCACCCTGGTGCCCCTGGGGCTTCTCGAAACAAGCCCGGGTCTCCTTATTTCGGGCTGCTCTGTGCCCTTCCGCTGCAAGTGCCTTTGGAAACAATACAGGGCCCACGTGGACGGGGGTTCCAAACCGGCCGCACTTCTCCGGCCCAAAATTGACTTCTCGTGTCTTTTTGAGGACGGATGTCCAGGTTGGGCTGGTCAGAGTACACTGCGGTAGAGGTCAGGTCAAAGTTGGAGAAAACCTTCTGGCCACTGGAGCCAGTGCCAAGCCACGCAGGAGGAGTGCAGCACACCGCACACTCACCAGTCGGCCATCTCGGGGAGGATGAAGTGCTGGCCCAGCTGGTGCTCTGCAACCACCACAACCGAGCGTCAGGACTGCACTTGCTTTCCAAGAACAGTGCTGCTGGCAGTGCCCAACCACAAGGACCAAGAAGCAACCAAACAAGCCCAGCGCTGCTCTCCCACTTTTCCCCGAGTCTTGTTTCGTTCCTTCTTTGTCCTCAATGTTCGGCACGGCAAACGGCTCGTCATGCACCACCAACTGGCTCTGACTTGTTCGCATCCTGTACAACTTTTTTTACAGTGGATAAAGCAACAGCGAACAAAAATTCCACCACCTCCCCAAATGAGATGCCGTGGCTGACAAAACAGCAGAGCTGGTGGTGCGTTGCTTTTTCGAAAGCTTTAACTTTGCATTATCCATAGCTCAGGGGTGAGACAGCCCAAACAGATTTGGAAGCAGTTTTTCGAGCAGCAGAAGAATCTTGATTTGGAGCAGGTAGGGACATTTAATATGTCATCTTGTGAGCTTAACAAATCATAATTTCAGCGATTTCAAGGGTCAAGTACACTTTTCAATCAGTTTTGAATACACAGAAAATTGAAACAGCCTGACGTGAAAGAGTTTTTCAAGAGTATCACAAAGTACAATCTGCACTACTTTTTTTACTAACTGGAGATTAGTGTTGCGGCTGAAACAACAAAACTGCCGCTAACATTATCAAATTTAAGGGCTCTGCAAATGTGGAGTGTTTTTTACCATTTTAATGCTAAAATTATTATTTTTGTAATCCCAGGCACCAGTTGAGCAACTTCGAGATAACGGTCGCATAGCCCAACCAGTCCCCAGGGCGCAGGTTCGCCCCATGGTCATTTGAGTAGCGTTACTGTTAGGCACCCACATTTTGGCATTAAATTTCACTTCGCCTTTATTGCGAAGCGCACAGCCCGCAACTTCTGTGTCGACCGTTCCATCCCCGAAGCACTTCAAAACACAGCAACACCTCAGCGTTTCATGTCACCGCAACGAGCCAAAAAGTTCACTTCACGAACCCCGATTATAGACGCACGCACCACGTTTCGAACTCAAGGACAAACCACACCGAAGTCGTAGGCCCCACATTTCAATTACTTTTTTTCGAGCCACGCAATTTCCCGTAATCGGGCACCAATCTCAAACCTTATCCCGCGTTAACGTCACTGTTCAGAGCCACAACAGATAGAAGGAATAGACTGGAGCCCCGCTGATAGCATAAAATAAACCGGGGAAAATATCGGGGATGCGCACTGAGCGCCTGAACTAGGCAGTAGCAGCCGGATCAGGCGGCGGCCCTGTTTGTTGCCACAGCGATGCCCTATCGGGAAGACCGTTTCAGCGAACCCGGACGGAAAGCCAATCGCGTTTTAGAAGTTATCGTTTGCTCTGTTTCAGTCTTTCTATTTGTGCCGTTTTTGTGTTTGCTATTGACCGACGACAAAAGCGGTGACCGGGATGCGGGAGGCTTTCGTCCCCGCCGAAACTGACATGAGCATCGAAATCTGTGCCTCTCGGGCTCTTCTGCAGCAGTTTGGCGCAATTTTCATGCTTTTGGAGCAGCTTGGCAAAGGAAAATAGAATTGTATAAAAAAAGCGCAATATGCGCAGCTGTCTCACCCCTGACAACCGATATTCGTCGACTATACGTTCTCAAGCTCACATGAAAGCCAGCATTTCATATGGTGGGGCAACCGCAAGCAATTTATAAACAAATTGGCGGAAATACTTTTAATTTGGCACTAAAATTCCCAAAATCTGAAAGGTGGCAGTTCGCAGTGTGCAAACGTGGCACTGCATAAGTATGTGTCCTGGTCACGTGACACGCAACGCTTTCAGTTCCTGAAACTGCTGAAACGTTTGTTCACTCATTGAAAAGCTTCTAACACAAGTATTTGTACACGTTTAAATCACGTATGTATTTTTAAACAGTCTTTTAAAAATTTTAAGGACACGTCACTCGCCGCTCTATCATTACTCGGCTGCTCTAAGTGTGGCTAACCGAACCTCTATGCCCAGAATCAATGGCAGCGTCCCAGTGAAGGACCTTCGTACATTATTCGACAATTCTGCCCGAGTCAGGGCCATTTCTTGTGCCGAATATTCGTTTGCACTTTCAAGAACTGCAACAAATTGAACTCCCGACCTCCACAACATGAAGCCAGCATTCTACCTCTCGTCCATCCCAACAGATGGCACCTTCATGCAAAATCCTACGAGGCCATCAGTACACACAGCCGGCTGCTTCTAGTCATTGCAAAAACACATAAAGGAATGAGAAAGCCTGCAATTTCCCAACTTTTTTAGCTGGGGGAGAAGTTTTTACATACCGCTTTTCAGCTCGCATACAGACAAAAGTATGTTGCCGTGCTACTGTATGTCATGGTACGGCTCATAGATAAAAAAATTTCTACTTAAAAGTTCTAGGGCGCTACCAGCAAAACCATTTCGCACTAAGGCGTTTTAAGGGATGCCCTTTTGCTTGGAGTAGACAACATATACTTGACAAAAATCGGCTGCCTGTCCCTTTAAAGTCGCCAGTTGGTCTACGTAGGCACACTGGCATCCCCTGAAAACAGATATACCAGTCTCGATTAAACATGCACCCCTTTTAAGATCTGAACACGACTTAGAGCACTTATACTGGCCTTAAAACAATACGTACTGCCGCGAACCCTGTTTTGGGAACATTGTTTGACCACCATCCAAGGTTGGCACACACACAGCGGTAGGCACACGGACGTGTACAGCCCTCGAGGGCACGACCAGTGGCCCCTGCGGCCGCCGTGGTTTGCTTCGCAAATATTAGCTCTCCTGCTAGACCACACCTCCTGTCTTTGTTGGCATCACATTAAATGTGGCACGAAGGATGAAATGCATTTCTCAATTGGTAATCTCTTGGAAATTAAACCATCTTTCGCCGCCAAATAAACGCTGAGGGGGCAGTTGAACTTTTGCCTCCACACTTGCTAGGTGCCTTTAGTGTTCTTGGGCTCTTCTTTAGCTTCAACATGGCCCTTTCTACAGCTTTAGCCTTGCACTATCTATAGCTTTAACTTGGCTTTTCTTTAGCTTTTTACTGGCTGTTTGTTAGCTTTGACGAGGCCTTTCCTATGGCCTTTTTACTTGGCTTCCCCCTGCTGGGCCCCCTTCGGAGGTGCTCGGACACACCTGGGCTCCGTCCGCTCAGGTGCCAGGCCAGCCGGTCGGTGACCTCGTACTGGCTCTCCACCAGCCGGGCCTCCAGGTCTGCATGGCCAGCCTCCCTGCACAGCCGCAAAGGCGCTTTACAAGCAGCAGCAAGCCTCTGCTGTAGCCGATTTGATTTGCACGCATCCCAAAACGTGCTTTCTCAAGCACAGGGAATCTGTTCCAAAAGCAGTGTTTCGCGCCTAACCAACACCCCAGGTAGCATGCGTCGCAGAGTTCCACGCAATAATACAGTGGAAGCCCAAAAACAAGACTTTCAAGGGACAGCACGGAAGCGCCGTACGACTGGGGCGTCGCACGATCGGACTATGCGTAAATGCCGGCCTGGTAGACGGTCTCGCGCAAGAGGTAGGCGAAGAACTCATTTAAACCACTATATATGGCGCGTTCGCCCATAATTTGTGAACCCCTAAATGAAAGGTAAAGTTTCTAGAAATAAAACACCTATTTTGTGCCCCTCCCGTGTACAGCGTCTGCGCTAGCCCGCCAGCCATGCACCGCACGCTACACGGTCCTCATGCCGTCCTGCGCTATTTATAGCCCAGCAGTGTTGCACCTCGCGTGCCCGAAGTAAGGGCTACGTGGTCGAGCAACTTGAGAGGGGCAAAGGCACGAGTGTGACGAGCAAGAGTGCATGGCCGCGATGGAAGACAGAGAGGAGTGGAGTAAAGAGAGCAGAGACAGGAGGAAAGAGAGTGTCGCAAAAGGAAGAAACTTGGATCGAGCAGGCAAGGAAATCAGGTGTTCTGTCATTGCTGTGTCGTATGCACCTCCGCGTTTGTCGGCTCGATGGGAGCTTCAAGTTCATGGTCTTGGATTTTTCGCAGTTGGCGCGATGGCATTCTGCTGCCGCGTGGGTTGCCTGTTCAGCAAGGCCCGCCCACGGACCTTCAAATGGGGGCCAAAAATTAATTATGGTCTGAACGAGACGGCGATGCAGTGTAAAAGATTGGGAAAATGCCGGTTCATTCCCGCCAGAGTTCAATCAATGTCGTATGAAGCGGACCGTGCGCACCCGAGTGTCACATCGTCTGCCGGGACCGCGGTGACCTGTCGCGAGAAGCGGATCGGTGGGGTTCCACTGTGCCTGCACTCGGGGACTGCACCGGCAGAGCCTCCTCCCGTTGTGCTTCTTCCCATCAGCGACAGCCTCCACCGGAAGCCAAAACCCCCTCCTGCCTTGGGATACCCCCAGTGGGCACATCAGCCCGCTATTCGTCACAGCTCCCGTTGTGCTTTTCCGTGCAGGTTAGTAGCATGCATTCTTCCGTTTGTGCTGCCTACATGTGCGCAAAAATATTTTTGCTCTCGTTGCTACTGCTTTGTGGTGATATCAAATCCAATCCTGGATTCAATGCTCAAGAGTTGCTGAGGGAACTTCTTGATGGCCAAAAAAATGTGCAGAAGCGATTAGACACCACCGAGTCCAAACTTGCAAATGTCGAAGCTACAGCAGTGAAACAAGCGGAACTCGGAGCACAAGTCGAGAACATGCAGCGAACAATACAGAGTCTAGATAGAAGCAGGCAAAACAACCTAGTAATCTTGGGCAGTAAAGAATCTGCAGACAAAACACCGGATGCACTATTAGCTACACTAAATGAAGTATTCGTTAAGCATTTTTATCCTCAAGTTCATAGATCCCCGAGACGTGCTTAGCAACTGCCACAAGCTCACAGGGCAAACCATTTCTATCTCGGAAGATTTTTCGTCAACAACACAGCAGATGAGGAAAAACCTTTGGGACATCACGGTTGACGCAAGGAAAGCAGGTATTAAAGTAAGGCTACAGTACGACAAAATTTAGGTTGACAGTCAAACATTCTGCTGGGACACTGATGGGATGAAAAGAGTACCTATAGCCGGTATTCAATGGCGCTGAATGCATGCAGGCAACCAAGTCAGGGGTGGAAGCAGGGTCTAGCTTTTTGGAGCAGGCACGGGAGCAGCAAAAGTCTTATTTTGGAGCAGCAAAAATCCCATTTTGGAGCAGGTTTGGAGCAATTTAGGGGCTACTTCGGAGCACTTTTGGAGCACACTGACGGCCTTACATAATGCGGCTGAGCGCACTTTTAAGAGCAACTAATACAAAAACTGCACGAAAAATAGAATTGGCCAGAATTATTTAGAAGGAGCGCAATAAATTAAATAGGAGCTGGCACCTTGATATTACCCTTTACTCGGGACTGAAACCTGCTTTTTGCCAATTCCTTTAAATGTAGTGACTTTTTGGCCTTTATTTGAATAATAATCAACACTATGTTACTAACAGTGGCTGCTTTTTTAAATTTTTCGGTAAAGTAGTTTCGAGCTAAAACAATCGCGTGCAGTGCGCCGCCCCGCTGCCGCCGTGACCGCAACCGTGAAATCAGGCGTCGTGAACGTGCCCTACCCGAGCGGCGCTCGCCGAGCGCGCATAGTCTCGCATCGATATTCCCCAACACGAAGACGGGCGCCGTGCAATATGATGCCGTATTCGCAGCAAGCTGCCGCCGCCGCGCCGACCGAGAAGGCAGGCATCATAGGCAGGCAAAGGTAGGCAGCGAACGAAGATGGCGATTTCACGACGCCTCATTCCGTAAAAGACGCGAAGGCGAAAGCGGGCACGGCATCCCATCAAGACGCCCGCTTTCGCGGTCGAGTCGGGCCTCGTCGGCCCGCGAACGAGTACGGCGGCTGTGTGGCGCGCTGCACGCAACTGTTTTAAAGGAAAGTGATAGCGGCCGCCGCAACACTCCACAGGAGCGTGCGCATGCGCTCAGTATCGCAGAAGAGCCCTTCCAGTGTTGCCAACTGTAGGGTTTTCGCCCTACATGTAGGGCGTTTTGGGAAATTTTTTCTTGTCGTAGGGCCGGAGGGCCGTTCTGCCATTTTTCCGCCGAGCGTAGGGCGATTTTAAACTTTTCTGTTGAACTTTTCATTTTGCACTAATGAAGCCGCGAAAATCTGAAATTATGTCCTCAACTAACTGGTTGTAATGCAAACTTTGACCGCTAGGTTACGCTTCCGCAACCCGATCTTTCTGTAGAGCATGGAGGAAAGAAAAGGGGAGGGAGCAAATGAAGAGCTATGGAGGAAAGAAAAGCTTGCGAAGAGCAGACGCAGCAGAAAGGCACAAAAGATCAAACTCTGGTGTTGCCCTGTGGATGCCCTGTGGCATGAACAGGTTGCTGAGTTGCAAAGTTGGTTACCACCGCTGGTAGGGGGTGTAGCTATAATGAGGAGCGTGAGGGCATGGCCGGGCTGGTGCGGGAGGCGCGCGCGCGCGATTTGAATTGCTACCAGCGCAGCGGTTGCTATGGGGGCTAGCATGCAGGGTGCCTCCATAGTGATACTCCCACGGTGGAGCGCGTGTTTTCGAGCCAGCGCCGCGGCCAAACATGTCGAAACCATTTCGGAACTTTGTGTTCCCGTGATAAGGCGCCGATTGGAGATTTCGCAGATCGCGGGGCGCCTGCTACATAATTTTCGACTTTCGATTTTTACAGCAGTTGTTGAAAACTGCCTCTCAGAAAAAAAAGGTACCTTTGAAAAACATCCTGGGCCTGGCATGTGACAACGCCAGCGTTATGGTTGGCGAGCATATTTCCCTGGCCGAAAAATTTCAGCACAAGGCAGACAGCAGTTTCGCGCTCATTCGCTGCATATGCCATTCCACCCACATTGTTGCCAGAAAAGCTGCAATGAAGCGTCCCAGATACCTGGAAGATCTTCTGCGAAACATCAAAACAGCAAGAGACAAGCACAAGTATCTGCACTACAGGAGTTCCTCTAGACTGAAAAAAGGAAGATTCTGCGGCCATGCGAGACCCGATGGCTCGTGCTTTATGCGTGCGTTGAGCGTGTACTAAAAGAATGGGAAACCCTGCGACTCCTTCTCTTCCAAGCCTCCGTGGAAGACTGAATAGTGGCCGCCGAATTCATTCTAAACCACATGAACTATAGTGTCACAGAGGCTTATTTCAGGTTTATGAAATTCGTGCTGAAATTTTAACAGGCTGCGGAAACGGAAGGCAACGGAAGCCTCATCGGAGAACGCCAGGCAGAGAGAGTAAACGCCTCATCTGATGTCTGCTACAAAATTTTGTCCAGCCGTCTGCTATGGAGAGGGATGACATAAATTCCATGGACCCAAGAGTTCTGCTTCCCCTTAAAGAGGTATACCTGGGCGAAGGGTGCAATTCTGTGCTGAAGAAGTGTGCCGGTTTGCGACCTTCGTATTCGCTGTCTGTCTTTTTATCAGACAGCCGCCGTTGAGGTCAAAAAGAGGCTTCCAGTTTCCGGGCTCTTTGTCATGACCCCGGTTGCCATGACTCTTTGTCAGTTCGTGACCCCGAAGACAGCCCTCAGCACAGAAGATGGAGGGAAGCTACTGCCTTGCCGACGCTACAGAACCGCTACGCACACAGTCGAGGAAGAATGGAGAATGCTGCCTTCCTACTTCAGCAAAGATGAGAGAAGTTGTCATCGGAAGTCAAACCACCTGCTTTGTTTTGGGTCGATCTCCACCAAATGAGAACGTTCGGAGACAAGCAGGAGTTTCTCAACATCGTAACCTTGGCTCAGCTCATACTGTCTTTGCCCCACTTCAATGCCGCTACTGAGAGGATTTTCGCACATGGCCGACGTGAAAACAAAAAAGCCCAATAGGCTTGGAAATGAGAATCTCAACTCCGTGCTGTTCATCAAGTCGGCATTCGCATGGACACACTTGCTCTAGCATGACCGTGGAACACGGGCACCGGAAGCTCCACAGCAAGCAGATGTATTGATTCTGTAGCTGAAGCTAAATAACTAAAATTAGTACAAACAAAAATTTTAATATTAGTAAACAAAACAAAACCGTTTAAAATAAAAAAAATGCAATTTTTTTGGCGTAGGGCGGGGCGTAGGGCTATTGCGAATATTGTGTAGGGCGATGTAGGGCTTTTTGAGGTGCGGTGTGGGGCGATCTGGTCGAAATTGGTTGGCAACACTGAGCCCTTCGCGCGGAAGCTCGCGTCGTCGCGGTTCTCGGTTCCTGCAGGTCCCGAAAAATTAGACTTCAATCACCACAGTAACTGCGTACTCGCGCAAAAATAATAATAATAATAATAATAAACTACTGATGCGAAGGATGTGCGAAGGGGTCGTTCGTCTTACTTCGAGCAGCTGCAAATTCCAGAGGCCATGCCTCAAGTTATATCACTAGATAACTGTGTACTTTTACTCATGCTGGTGACAGCCTTCCGGGAAAGCCGCGGCGATAACAACGTTGCGATAAACTCCACGAGGAAACCACGAGTGCACCGAACTGCCGTGGCTATGGATGCGGCGTGGATGCGGCTGCGTCTATTGTGTAGCCAGCGCTCAGTGTTGCCCGGACGACGACAAGACGCGGCTAAATTTGGCGTTTTATGCTCTCAATGGACAATAATCGCGCAAATTGCCGTTTCTGCGCAGCTTGGCGCAGCAGGGCAAATTGGCGCACAATGGCGCAATTGGCGCAGCAGTTCCACCCCTGCTAAGTGTGCGCTGCCATATCTGTGGCCAAGCGTCTGCTGCTAGGCGATGTTGTGCGCACGGCTCGCAGATCAGGCACCCCTCTTCTCCTCCATGCAACCGTGTGAGTGCGCCCACGGCTGGGCTAGAGCAGCGGCGTGCGCGCGTTGGTGGCGGAACTTTACGTCGAGACTGGCCTGCATTGTTCTCGCCACCTGCGCCGCTGCGAAGGCCGTATCAACACAGCTCGCGCCGCCGCTCTAGCCCAGCCGTGGTGCGCCGTCACTCGTTACGTCGGGCTCCGCGGGATGGCAGTACTTGTCCATGCTAAGCATGAATGTGAAACACGACTGTTTCACGTTACTAACTCTACCTCACCGAACGCAAAGTATTCCCTCGAGTTCAATGCGAGTGCGATTAATAACATCTCTGTTGACGCCACCGTTTAGAATCGGATTGGAACGGAGCAGATGACGCACGCCGGTGTTTATTTTTTTTCTTCGGCGTGCGGCCGCAGTGGCCCAAGCCGCGCTGTGTCCTTGGCGCATCGGCCATGTCTGTGGCCGTTTCCAGTGTTGCCAGGTGAAGAAATTGACCGCTAAACTTTTCAACGAATAGCACCTATAATTTCGCGCCAGGAAAGTCCTAAAAGACCACAATGATAGCGTTTCTGTGTTCAAAAAGAGAAACAAGAGCTCTGGTGTTTAAACGTGAATGCCCTGAGCAAAGTAAACAAAACCACGGAATTAGAGAGTGTTGTAACTGCCCACAAAACCCCACGTTCTGATTATAACAGACACCTGGTGGCATAGTGATATCGCCGACTCTGAAAGAGCACCTCGCGGTTACGGAATCTACAGACATGACAGGGACTCGCGTGGCGGCGGCGTTGCAATTATTTTTCAAGACACGTTGCATGTTGTTAGGCTGCCTGCTATCCCAGGAATTGAATGTGTTGTCGTGAAAATTTTTCTTATGAGTGCAATCTAATATTAGGAAGGTTCTATCGGCCTCCGAATAGTGGCAACATGTTCTTTGAAAATCTTAACGAGTTCTTAAGTGCCCTCAAGAATAAGCACTCTTGCGGGCGATTTTAATGTTCCCTGTGTAAACTGAAAAAGCGATTTCTCTGAGGCCCTTTCAAGTGCCTCTGCACCTTTCGTTGATATAGTTGTACTTCACAACCTTTCACAGCTCGTTAAACACCCCCCCCCCCCTTATTCGAAACAATACGCTATCAATTCTGGACAAATGAAGCCGTTGCCCGCTGAAACCCACAAATTGAGGTTTTCGAAGGCCTATCAGACCACGAAATTGTGCACCTTTCGTTGGAAGTGAACTTTTCACCACACAACAAAAACAAAGAATGAATGGTTGCAGTATTCTCGCACACCAGTGATATCAATATACATTGGACGCACTAGATGCCGCTTTGTCTGAATTTCATGCCATGTGTGAATCGAGCAAACATTCTATTGGGACTTAACCCTTTTAGGGTCACGGACGAACATGTACGTCCTATGCAAACACCTTCAAAATGGTCAATAACGTACATGTACGGCATCGCTTGTATACTTTTAAAAAGCACGCCTTTTTTACCAACTTCTCTTGCTTGGCATGTGCTGCCACACTGCGGAAATACGTCAAATTTTTTTCTTGCACCGATGGCTCTTCTTTTTATTTTTTATGATTTACTTCAGCGGCGCGCCAGCTATCACTTGCGCATTTGGTAGCGAGGGGGCGCGCTGGGTATCGCCCACCTAAGGGCCCTCTCGCTTCTTGCGCCTGCCAGACCAAGGGTGTCTGCGAAACTGATGAGGCCCTTTTCTCCTTTTTTTTTTTTTTTTTTTTTAGGAGCGGTTCGCCATCTATCGCTCGTGCATCCGGCCGCGGAACGCGCGCGGGCGCAGCGGCTGGTTTTGGTATCGTTTTCCGGGCGCTTCCCACTACAGTCGAATCCCGCTACAACGAAATTGACGGGACGCGCGAAAAATTTCGTTGAAGCGAAAATTCGTTGAGGCGAAATCCGCCCCAACACAAAACGGAAAGGCCCAAAAAATATCCCCGTATGTTTCCGCAGCATTGGCAGCAAAAAAACAATGTTTAGAAAAAGGAGGGACGCGCAATAACGTCATGTTTATTCGGATAACAAACATACGAATGGTTATCTGTGTTCACTGCACGCAAAGAACGCGTTACAGAGGGGGGTGAAGAAATGCAGGCGCAAAACGTATTGCTGCACAACAAGGCGTGCCCACCGAGGTGATTACTTGCAGATAGCTGCTAGGCCGTCGGAAACCGCCCCCCCTCTCGCTTGTGGCAGGAGCAGTGGCGTTATCTTATCCTCTGACAGGGCACGGCAGCCACTGACCTTGGCAGGCAAGACGCGCACGCTTGCATTAAACATGACCACGCGCTCGCGACTAAGATAGGATGACTTGGCTTCAAAACCGAACACGCAAACATGATTTTTGCTCTTGGCTATGAAGAATGGTAGACGGAAAACGGCAAGGACAGCTGCTCACAACGCATACATGATGGCACTGCGCCAGCAGCGTGCGCATTCGTGCGATTTCAACTGGATACGGATTGGCTGTAGCTCCGGATTGGCTGTAGCTCCGGCTTGGCGAACCGGGCCTGCGCCTCATGTAAAGACGGCCAGCCACATCGTTATCACCATCGAACAATGACGTCCACCTATGAGTTTTTTTTGGGGGGGGGGGGGGACGGTATGTAGTGGCGGTGTGGCCGCACCGCGCATGTTTTCGGTAAAACTAAGCGTCCTCAATGTATAAAAAGTTACAGATAACTGGCGTTATGCTTATTTTATTGTAAAACAGATGTTCAAACCCAGCCCAATTAATCGAAAATTTCGTTGAAGCGAAAGCAAGCCAGACTAATGGTTCGTTGTGGCGAGGACTTTGTTGCATTGACTTCTATGGCTAGCTGACGGGGAATTGGAAATATTTCGTTGAAGCGGACTTTGTTGTAGCGGGATTAGACTATTTGCACCAGCAAAACTGATGTCTATCTGATTTCGATTCACTCAAAAGGTGCCGGCTCGTTACCCTCTCGTTTTTATTTAGAACTTTTCTCGTGTTACTCATGAATCAACCACATGTATGCAACAACACAAACGATTTTTTTGTAACTTTATGGTCACCCTAAAAAAATTGCGATAATTTTTTCTCGAAATAGATTGATCCGAAAAATTTAAATCAGCAATAAAAAAATCAACTCTGGGGGGTCGCATTTGGCGAAAAAATTCGACCCTCAAAGGGTTATAGAATGTGTCCGTGACTTTGTACCTGTGAAGCGAAAAGTGCTGATTGATTGATTGTAGCGTTTAACGCGCCGACGCAACGCAGGCGATGAGGCGCGCCATAGTGGAGGGCTCCGGATTAATTTTGACCACCTGGGGATCTTTATCGTGCGCCAAAATCTCGTACACACGGGCGTTTTTGCTTTTCGCCTCCATCAGAAAAGCGGCCGCCGCGGCCGGGAATCGAACCCGCGACCTCGTGCTCAGCAGCGCAACGCCTTAGCCACTGAGCCACCGCGGCGGGTAAGCGAAAAGTGCTGCGGAACCGCAATCCTGGGGGAACAAAAGAAATCAAACGGAAGCCAAAAAAGGCAAGAAAACAACACAAGCAATGCCCAACTCCTCCCACGATTGATAGGTTTCTCGGCTCACGTATATTACTAGCCGATAAAATTAAAACAGCGAAGAGTACTACCAAAAAATAACGCTAAACAATTTCCTTGAGTCTTCCCCGGGAAAGTCCTGGCAGCACTTAGGTATTGCCAAAAAAGAAATTTACGCCCGAACTCTGTATTGGTGACACCTTTTTAACCGAAAGTGCCGAATTCACAGATGCGCTTAACAAGTACTTCTGCTCAGTGTTCATGAGTGATGACAATATCAGCCCGCACTTTACTAGCTATGAACACTTCTGTCTTAGCACTTCTGCTTTCTGAACTCAAAAAAATCGCCCGGAGCTGACAGAATTCCGAGTGCATTTCTTTCACGGTACGCCGAGTGGTGGCGAACCTTAATATTTAACCTTAATATTCGAGAAATCACTGTCATGCGCAAACTGCCAGCCAATTGGAAGTACGCAAAAATTGTCCCCATACCAAAAAGAGGAAATCTGTCTCTCCCCACATCATACATGCATGCGCAAAAGTCTTGGAGCACATAATTTTCAAAAACATTTCCACCTGCCTAAACGAGAGCGCAATAATTGATGCCAGACAACATGGCTTTCGGCGAGGCTCCTCAGCTTATGGAAACAGTTCACGACATGGCAGCAGCTCAGCAAAGCCAAATAGACCTAATATTCTTAGATTTCGAAAACGCATTCGACTGCGTCTCTCACTCCAAATTACAGCTTGAACTAAAACCTACTTTAAAGAACGACACTTTAGTTAACTGGATTGAAGTTTATTTGTCACTAGAAAACAGCGCGGACAGATCAGTAGTGATACAGCGTCGTCACCTGCAAATCTAGGCTCAGGCAATCCGCAAGGATCAGTATAAGGGCCGCTCCTCTTTATCGTCTTTATAAATGATATCGTTAGTGACATACGCGTCAAGATAAAGCTTTTTGCAGATGACTGCATTTTGTATAACGAAATAGGCAATGCAAGTGATCAGGCAGACCTCGTTAGCTGCAGTACAAGCATGTTGCTCGAAATGGCAGATGACTATTAATTTAAACAACTCTGTTTCAATGACCGTTACCCGCAAAAAGAATCCCTTAGTTTTCGCTTACAGCATTAAAAACCAGCCTCTATCCGTTGTGTCTTCTTACAAATACTTGGAGGTAATAATTACGTCAGATCTTAAGTGGAACAAGCACATAACATACATTTACCATAAGGCAATGAAGAAACTGGGATTTTTACGGCGGTCTATAGGAAATGCATCACCTGAGCAAAAACTTCCGGCATATAAAACATTTATCCGACCTATTATAGAATACACTTTGACTGTCTTGGGTCCACAAATTAACACCAACATCACTAAAATTGAGAAAATTCACAGAAAATCAGCTAGATTTATTTACAATTCATACAACTGGTGCATGTCCCCGTCAAATCTTCAAAGCTATCAAAGCTGCAGAACTTGAAAGCCTTGCAACGAGGCGTTACCGAGACCGAATAAAATTTTTCTACCTACTCTACAGTGGTCAAAAATGAATAGATACAACTTTATACGTTCGACCGGCTAGCCACCGCTACACACGCTCCTATCACAACAGAAAGGCTAAGGATTTTTCGTGCAGGACTAATGCATTTAAAAACTTTCTTCCCACGCACAGTTTTCAATGGAATGCACTATTGCCGCAAGTACCATTCGAGGAATGCGAAAGCAGAAACGGCATGTTTCCACTTGGTGGACAGATGCCCACCAAATGGAAAATGTCAATTCCAGCACACAAACACACATTTCGTATGCAAGATTATTTCACAATTGAAATGTAGGAAGAGGAAGTAACGATAAGACTTCTCGTACAGCCAAATATTTTATTGCTAAGAGTTACACTGCTCCTCATACATGCTCGCCTTTATTTTAATTTCTATTTTTCTGGATTTGTGCCTCTCAATTATATTTTGAATGCTATACTGGTTCAGCAAATGAAGGGACAAATATGCATCGACATGCTTGAATAATGCATGGATAGAACTCAATGACGAGATTTCATTAGCCATGTACGTTCTGCTGGAGCGCGGTGTACAATGGGTTCCTGCGGCGTGTGAACAAAGCACCAAACGTACTCCACACTCCCTCCCTGTTCTGCGTTGTTTTACGACTTCGCCTTTACACCACCGGGTTTCGTTGTTCTGCAGCGTTCAGACCTTTCTTTGTGCTGCTTGATGGCGGTGTACGGTGGCTTCCAGCGGCATGTCAACAGGCACCGAATGATCCCCACTCCTACCTGCTCTATGTTGTTCCACGACTTCACCATTACGCCCCACAGTTTTGTTGTTCAGCAGTGTTCAGACGTTTCTTTGTGCTGCTGAAACGCCACGTACGATAGGTTTCAGCGGTGTGTGAACAAAGCACTAAACGTACTTCTCACTCTTTCCCTGCTGTGTTGTTCCACAAATTTGCCATTTCGCCCCAAAGTTTCGTTGTTCAGAAGTGTTCAGACCTTTCTTTATTCTACTGGAGTGTGCTGTACAATGGGTTCCGGCAGCATGTGTACAAAGCACCAAACGTACTCGACACTCCTTCCGTGCTCTGTGTCGTTCTGCGACTTTGCCATTACGCCCCACAGTTTCCTTGTTCAGAAGTGTCCAGACCTTTCTTTGTGCTGCTGGAGCGCAGTGTACAATGGGTACCGGAGGCGTGTGTACAAAGCACCAAACGTACTTCACATCCATTCCTTGCTCTGTATTGTTCCGCAACTTCACCATTATGCCCCATGATTTCGTTGTTCAGCTCTTTTAATCTTCCTTTGTGCTGTTGTAGCGCCACGTACGATAGATTTCGGCGGTGTGTTAACAAAGCACCAAACGTACTACACACTTTTCCCCTGCTCTGTGTTGTTCCGCGACTTTGCCAAAGACCTTTTTGTGCACGTCGAGTGCGGGCTGGCGGCGCCGGATTTGAGACGGCTGACAGGCAGTACAGACTCGCCGTGAGGCTCCAGGTGACGTGCTCGGTTTACAAACATCGTGTGGAGTGTTTTTCGTCATCAAGGACGGAAGAATCTGGCAACATCACTCCTTTCGAGGTAAGCATAACGGCCTTGAAAAGTATTCAAGGCATCGGAAAGGGGGTGTCTGCTCTGTCGGATTTTTGTGCTGGGATGAACTTATCCCACAGAGGCTAGCCTACACCTCAAGACGTTCCAAGCGCACTTGAAAAAAGTGGTCCAGGCTTGCGAGGACACTGCAGCAGCCTCTGAAGCAGATAGCTAGTGTGTGTGTCGTCAAGGGCTTGTACAGGTGTAGTGTGTCGGGTCTCGACTAGATGGCGCCACGGCGACCATCATCATCAGTGGACTCTAGGTGCTCTAATAAAGCAAGCTCCCCGCTGGGCGGGTTATGTTCCTGCTGGTAGCATCGAGTGTGTGCGTGTCTCTCAGGGCTGCGTGCTCTGCCGGGGCGGTCCTTCGGTGTACCCGCTCGGCCACCCTCAACATGGTGTCACAAGTGGCTTTAGTTCTTCGGTTCAACGCTCGTCCGTAGTTCAACGGTTCAACCAGTTCAACCCCGTACGCCCGTCACGAGACAACCGCCGCCGCCACTGCGCCCCAGCTGACTCAGCTACGCCCACCACCGCCCTTCGACTCTTGGACTACGTGGCTGCTCCAGTATGAGCAGCCACGTGAACGCGCCTTACTTGTGAACTTTCGCCACGGGCCACTACACAGCACCGCCGGAGGTTCAGGTGCCTTCTATGCTCTACTGTATGGGTCCGCAAGCCCGAGTCGTACTCGCAACCACGCCGCTGGGAGACTCAGAGCTCAAAGATGTTGCCGCCGTCAAAAAAGCGTTTACCGACCATTTCATTCACCCGCCCAACGAGCTGTACGAAACGGCCCGCTTTCACCGCCGTGCTCAAGAACCGGGCGAAACTGCCGATGCCTTCTACACGGCTCTCCGCTCGATGGTAAAGCGCTGCAACTAGTACGCGTCGCCGGAAGTCGAGGAAAGGCTCGTCCGCGACCGCTTCGTTGTCGGATTGCTTGAGCGTAACCTCTCGGATAAACTGTGCCGAAGTCCGAAGCTCACCTTGCAAGAGGCACTTATGCACGTCCGTCAACACGAGAACGCAGAAAACGAGCGCCGGGCACGCGACTCGGCCGACTCGTCACCGCTTGCCGTCGACGACGCCGCGCGTGTTCGTAACGCGAAAGGAAAGACGGGGTCACCTGACAGGCCCAACCAGAGAGGGTGCTTTTTCTGCGGACGTTCTTCGCACGAGCGTGCAGACTGTCCGGCTCGACAAGCAACTTGCAATTTCTGCAGCAAGAAAGGGCATTTCGAAACTGTCTGCATGAAGAAAAGAAGATGCAACTCCAAGCGCACTCGGTCTTCAGCAAGCTCCATTGAACTTCATGCGGTGGCAGAGAACCGCCCGAACGCCAAGTTCATCGAAGTACTCGTGAATGGCTCCCCACTGTCGTTCAAGGTGGACTCGGGAGCCGAAGTTTCGGTCGTACCAAGCTCATTTTCCGGAGTTCCGCCTAAACTCCAAGTTCCAGAAGGCGAGCTCAAAGGTCCCGGTAATCACACGTTGCCTGTCCGGGGTACATACCAAGCCACACTCTCGTGGAAAGGCAAGTCCGTGGAGCAGAAACTGTATGTTCTGGAATCAAAAACAGTTCCCTTGTTAGGCTTCCCTGCAATGCAGGCCCTGGGGGTATGCAAGTTCTTCGACCAGGTCTCAGGCTCACAGGAGTCGTCCGGAAAGCTGCTCTTAGACCCTGGCCGTTTGAAACCCGGGGCGACGCCCTTTTCACTAAGTGCCCCGAGACATCTTCCTTTACCTCTCCATGAGCCCATCAAGAAAAAACTGGACAAGATGGAATCGGAAGGAGTGATCCGCCGCGTCGATGCTCCGACAGAGTGGTGTGCTGGACTGGTAGCTGTGCCAAAAGGTGACGGTGATTACAGGATCTGCGTAGATCTCTCTCAGCTTAACAAAGCCGTTCTTCGCGAACGCCACATGCTACCGACGGTGGAACAATGCCTAGGCTTGCTTGGAGATGCCAAGTTTTTTTCTAAGCTGGATGCTAAGTCAAGTTTTCATCAAGTCATGCTGTCTCCACAGTCACAGCTGTACACAACGTTCATAACCACGTTTGGTGGCTATTGCTTTCTGCGGCTGCCATTCGGCATCACATCGGCACCCGAGTATTTCCAGAAGCAAATGTCCCGGATACTAGAAGGCCAGACCGGCGTAGTGAACATGATTGATGACATCCTTGTCTTTGGCAAGACTCGTAAAGAGCACGACCAGCGCCTCAAGCAGGTCCTCACACGGCTCTCCAAGGCAGGCATCACGCTCAACCGAGACAAATGTTCCTTCGGCACCAACAGTGTCAAGTTCCTAGGAGTCGTAGTGAGTGCCCACGGTATTTCACCCGACCCTGACAAGGTGGCAGCCATCAAGCGTCTGCCTGCTCCCGAAGACCTCTCTGGCGTTCGTCGTCTACTGGGACTCATGAATCATGTGGGACGTTTCTTGCCGAATGTTTCTGACGTCACTGCACCTATTCGCGCCCTGCTTCAGAAGAACTCTGAATGGATGTGGGGCCCACCTCAGCAGTCGGCTTTTGGGAAGCTAAAAGAACTGCTGTGCTCTGAACGGTGCGTTGCAACTTACAACACCTAGTACAAGACAACTGTTTCAGCAGATGCAAGCTCCTTTGACCTGGGGGCCGTGCTTCTGCAAGAGCAACCATCCGGAGAGCGTCGAGCAGTTGCCTTCGCTTCAAGGTCTCTCACGTCGGCAGAAGCAAGATACAGCCAAACCGAAAAGAAAGCATTGGCAGCCAGCTGGGCTGTGCAGAGGTTCGACCAGTATGTCCGCGGTCTGGACTTCATCCTGGAGACCGACCATCAGCCTCTCGTTGCACTTTTAGGCAACATGGAAATCGACCTCTTGCCACCTAGGATCCAGCGCTTCCGTCTGAAGCTGATGAGCTACCAGTACAAGGTACTGTATGTACCCGGCAAACTCTTGGCTACAGCTGACACGCTCTCTCGAGCTCCTGTGGATGCTCCTTCGTCGCAGCACGCCGACCAGGTCGAGCTCTACATGCAAGAACTCGTCCGCTCCCTTCTAGGCCTTGTCTCCACACGGTGGGACGACCTGCGCCAAGCCCAAGCATCTGACGGCGAGTGCGACCTTCTCGTGGAGTACTGCACTAAGGGTTGGCCCAGACAGTCTCGGTTGCCACTTCATCTGAAAAAGTATTGGCAACACAGGGGAGACCTCACTGTGTGTGATGGTTTGCTCCTGAAGAACACTCGCATTGTCATCCCCACCTCTCTTCAGCGGTACATGCTGGAACTGCTCCATGAAGGCCATCAAGGCATCAACCGCTGCAAGGCAGTGGCACGAGAGTCAGTATGGTGGCCTGACATCAACAGCCAAATTGAACACACCGTCTCCAGCTGCCCCAAGTGTGCTGAGACTCGGGTCCAACGTCCAGAACCTATGATAGCTACAGTCACACCAAGGCTTCCTTGGGAGGAGGTGGGCGCCGACCTCTTCCACCTGAACGGCAGGGACTACATTCTTCTGGTTGACTACAGGTCCAGATTCCCCGAGGTCATCAACCTTGGGTCAACATCAGCAGCAGCAGTAATCACAGCAATCAAGAGCGTTTTCGCCTGCCATGGTATCCCCAAGTTACTACGCACCGACAATGGTCCTCAGTTTGCGGCCAGGGAATTCGGGGACTTTGCACTGGCCTACGGCTTCCATCACGTCACGAGCAGTCCTCAGTTCCCACAGTCAAATGGGGAGGTGGAGCGAATGGTCCGCACTGTCAAAGACCTCCTAGGCAAGTCGGAAGACCCGTACCTGGCCCTGCTGGCCTACCGAGACACACCGGGCGTCAATGGACATAGCCCTGCACAGCTGTTAATGGGCAGACGCCTGCAAACTCGCATACCCAAATCGGGTAACCAGCTGAAGCCAGGTTGGCCGTCTTCGGTACAAGTGGACCAGCGGGATCGTGCTAACAGGCAAAGACAGGCGAAGGACTTCAACAGAAGACACGCTGCTCGTGAACTTCGTCTGCTTCAGCCAGGTGAACATGTTTGGGTCCGGGATATCAAGAGTCCAGCTGTCGTCTTGAGCCCAGCGCAGCGTCCGCGCTCATATGTGGTAGAGACACCCAAAGGGGTGCTGCAGCGCAACCGCAGTTACCTTGTTCCAACTTCACCCTCACCAGCAGTGGACACCAGGAGTGAGCAAGCGTCCCCTTCTGCGTCACATGGTGCGACACCAACTGTGCGGGAGCCCACTGCGCGTGTGTCACGTTTCGGTCGAACCATTCGCGAGCCAAGAAGGCTGGACTTGTGAGGGGTCTGAAGGGGGGATGTAGTGTATCGGGTCTCGACTAGATGGCGCCACGGCGACCATCATCATCAGTGGACTCTAGGTGCTCTAATAAAGCAAGCTCCCTGCCGGGACGGGTTATGTTCCTGCTGGTAGCATCGAGTGTGTGCGTGTCTCTCAGGGCTGCGTGCTCTGCCGGGGCGGTCCCTCGGCGTACCCGCGCGGCCACCCTCAACAACAGGGACCTTGCTCAGCCGCCAAACAACATTGATGTCATGTTTGATGGCATGTGGATGACCAGGGGACGATCGTCACACATTGGAGTGGTACAGCAAGCCTTCTACAACTTGTGAACCCCCCCCACCCACCCACTTACTTAAAACTTCAGTGTTGCGAAATCAAAACTCAGTGTTTTGTCACAGGAGCCCTGTATCCTCTCAAACTTCCTGCACAAAAACCACGACTAAAATAGCCTCACCAAAGAACAAAAAAAAAAAAGAGGGCATATGAAGCAAGAGGGCATTTCCGCCGTAGCCAATATTCTGCGTAACAAAGTGCAATGTAATGAATGATGCCAGTTTACGAAGGACTGTTGCAGTTTTCACAACACCAGCAAGACGCCAACCGATTTGAAGTCGATAAATTTTGCTGAATTCCTGATGGTGTACGTTACTTGGCCTGTGGTATCTCCAGTTGTAGTTGACATTTTTGGAATCCAAAGACAGATTTGGAAATGGGAAGAACATGTCTTTGTTATACGGAAATGCTGCAGTTACACTACTGACCGTTCATTTCATAACACATGGCCAAACTTCAAATGCAGTTTTCTCAGTTTCATATTTTTGGTCGTTTACGTCAGCCTTACGCAGCTTTTTGGAAACTTATTTTTGCTTCGTAAGGTTAATCTTGGTACCGTTTTTTTCAGTACAACCTGAGGCACCCGATGACATTCTTCGTTTTTCTATTTAGGCCATGCATAATTAATGACTTGCAGTTATTTTGATGAGCCAGAATATTGAATACTACCATCTTGTATACTTGACATATTTTTTTGGGGTGCCATGACTAGAGAAAAACGAAGAATGTCATCGGGTATGGGAACTCTCTGGCTATCAATTCATGTAATAAAAAGCTACAAAATGCAATGTGAAAGTTCATTAAAGGAGCCATGAAGAGAAAACAAAAGTTTGTTTTATTCGAAAGATTAGGTGTTTCATAGTACCCCAAGCGCTTTCCCGGAAGCAAATGATGCTTTATTCACTGAGAAATAAGGCAATTTAAGCCAAAATTTTAAATCTCCCGCTAAAATTGCACATTTGGTGACGTGAGCAATGGTGTCACACGGGCCGGTCCATGAAACAGATACTTAGTATGTCGACTCCATATAGCACCCACACGCGGGAGTCGACCGAGACGGCGGCCATTTTAAAAATGCTAGTAAAACCTAGTGCACCCGCAGCCCTAGTCATGGAATCGCCTGATCCGGAGAACAAAACTCTCGCCGAGGAGCTCGGGCTTGCATTTAACAACCTCACACCACTTGAACGCTCAACGCTTCTAAGTGCACGAGCGGCAAGAGTTGTGGGATACGCGGTGGACGGGAAAGCGACCATTCCGCGATAGCCACAACAGACGAACGCCCTGCCGTCGGCACCGCTGCCTCGTCAGCGCCGTCGCCACGGACGAATACAGACTGGTACGTATGCGCCGTATTTTTATTACGGTTAATAATAGTTCAACTTCAGTAGCAGTATCGCTTATGCCAGTTGGCCGGTGTCGTGTATGGAAAGCCGTTCGCGCGAGCTCTCTGCTTCGACCAGAAAGATACGAGCGTCAATGCGCGGTGTTTACGGCATTTTTCCTCCAAGGTCAGAGCGCCTCGAACCCGAAAATTCGTCTGCGCGACGGCGAGATGTCGAGCTCGGCCAGGCGGTTGTTTCGTACGCATTGGCGCACACGCTTGCGTGTTCGTTCGGAACTTCAACCGTTTACTCCACCGTTCTTTGTCATAAAAAGAATGTGCAGTATGTTTCACTGGCATTTAGCTCGCTATGCAAACTGTAAGCCCTGCCTAACATGCGTTTGCTTTTGCCGGCCTCCGCCAATCGCAGAGCTTAGCCCATGTGACGGCATAGGTTCTGTTGCGGGAAATGAGCTGGTGGGTCGCATGACCATTCCCGTTTTTCCTAATTATGTAGCTTATTTGAGCGAAGTTTGCGTTATAAGTGGTGTCGTTATGGTTCTAACGAGGCAATCTTTCGAATGAACCAAACTTGTGTTTTCTCTTCATGGCTCCTTTAAAGCTGCGTAAGAAATTACCTAATTACGGTTTAGACTTTGCATGATAACTTTCAAACTAACAGCAGCAGCTCAAATATAATTGCATATTTGAAATCTACAGAGAAAAATACACTTGTGTGCACATTTTCATAAGTTTCTACCCATAAATAAAAAAGTTAGTTTTAAAGGAGCCATGAAGAGAAAACACAAGTTTGGTTCATTCGAAAGATTGCCTCGTTAGAACCATAACGACACCACTTATAACGCAAACTTCGCTCAAATAAGCTACATAATTAGGAAAAACGGGAATGGTCATGCGACCCACCAGCTCATTTCCCGCAACAGAACCTATGCCGTCACATGGGCTAAGCTCTGCGATTGGCGGAGGCCGGCAAAAGCAAACGCATGTTAGGCAGGGCTTACAGTTTGCATAGCGAGCTAAATGCCAGTGAAACATACTGCACATTCTTTTTATGACAAAGAACGGTGGAGTAAACGGTTGAAGTTCCGAACGAACACGCAAGCGTGTGCGCCAATGCGTACGAAACAACCGCCTGGCCGAGCTCGACATCTCGCCGTCGCGCAGACGAATTTTCGGGTTCGAGGCGCTCTGACCTTGGAGGAAAAATGCCGTAAACACCGCGCATTGACGCTCGTATCTTTCTGGTCGAAGCAGAGAGCTCGCGCGAACGGCTTTCCATACACGACACCGGCCAACTGGCATAAGCGATACTGCTACTGAAGTTGAACTATTATTAACCGTAATAAAAATACGGCGCATACGTACCAGTCTGTATTCGTCCGTGGCGACGGCGCTGACGAGGCAGCGGTGCCGACGGCAGGGCGTTCGTCTGTTGTGGCTATCGCGGAATGGTCGCTTTCCCGTCCACCGCGTATCCCACAACTCTTGCCGCTCGTGCACTTAGAAGCGTTGAGCGTTCAAGTGGTGTGAGGTTGTTAAATGCAAGCCCGAGCTCCTCGGCGAGAGTTTTGTTCTCCGGATCAGGCGATTCCATGACTAGGGCTGCGGGTGCACTAGGTTTTACTAGCATTTTTAAAATGGCCGCCGTCTCGGTCGACTCCCGCGTGTGGGTGCTATATGGAGTCGACATACTAAGTATCTGTTTCATGGACCGGCCCGTGTGACACCATTGCTCACGTCACCGAATGTGCAATTTTAGCGGGAGATTTAAAATTTTGGCTTAAATTGCCTTATTTCTCAGTGAATAAAGCATCATTTGCTTCCGGGAAAGCGCTTGGGGTACTATGAAACACCTAATCTTTCGAATAAAACAAACTTTTGTTTTCTCTTCATGGCTCCTTTAACATCTGACAAATACTTAAACACGCGTTTCACAGAAACCATGGCATCATCACCCAGAAACAACGATGGGTGTAGGGGAATATGTTGTCTGTAGAGTTCTCTGAAGTGTTTGTGTCGTGTTGTGTCAAGTGCCTTGCATTGTATGAGTATGTGGACTACGGATAGGCCCTCCCCACACCTGCTACACGGGTCTTGGAGATCCCGTGAGCAGGTGCAAGTGCGTTACATGCGTATGGCCTATCCGTAACCTAGCTAAGGTAACTTCAATGTGCCTGTTGTGTGAGTCAGTAGTGTATTGTCCCAAGTGTGGTTTTAATACGTGTAGTTTGTTGTCTGTCTGTTCACTCCAGCCTGCTTGCCAAGTTTTACGGAGTTGTTGTCTAATGTGTGGCTTGAGGTCTGTGTAAGGTAGTGTTGCCATGTCTACTGTGTTTCGGAGTGCAGCATTGGCGGCCATTTTATCCGCCACTTCATTACCGCCAATGCCAGAGTGGCCTGGCACCCAACACACAGTCACCCCAAGGTTTGAGGAATAAGCTACCATAATTGTTTTGAAGACAAGATTAATGACATGGTTTTTTGATGACTTTCCGGATGATAATGCATGGACTACGCTCAGCGAATCTGTATAAATGATGGATGTAGGAATATGATGTTCAACTATGTGACTTACAACCAGAAATATGCCATATGCTTCTGCAGTAAAAATACTTGTCTTTACATTCATTGTTCTACATGCTTCGAAATTGGGACCATGCGCAGCACAAGACACTGCAGTGAACGTTTTAGATGCATCGCTGAAAAACTCTGCAGCCCTGTATTTATTCTGCAGATGCATGAAATGCTGCAAAATCCCACTTCTTGGTGTCCTGTTCTTATTGTATTGTACGAAAGACAAGTCACATGCCACAGGACGAAGATGCCATGGTGCTACAAGATCAGTGTGAGATGATTTGCATGTGTCTAAGAGGGAGACGTCATGAATAGTCACCTCGTCCCTCACTCTCTGCGAGAAAGGAACAGGAATGGATGGGCGGTTTAAAAAGAGTTTAGTTGTGGACGTATCATTAAAAACCGGTTTAAAGGGAGGAGGTCAACATAAGTTCGCTGGTACGCTAAGCACCATTTGTAGCACTCTGCATAAAGACTGTGGACAGGACTGGTACGGAATGCCCCACAAGACAGGCGAAGCCCCAAGTGAAGCACTGGGTCGAGCATTTTAAGTGCTGTTTTTGTGGCTGACCCATACACAACGCTTCCGTAGTCCAACCGTGACCCTACCAACGCGGCATAAATTCGAAGCAGGAGTTGTTTGTCTGCACCGTATGATTGGTGAGACAGGACTTTTCACTTTTAGAATATTCGTTGTTTTTAGGCATTTTTGTTTGAGTCGTTTTATGTGAGGGATGAATGTGAGTTTCTCGTCAAACACCACAACCCAAAAACTTGTGTTCTTTTAAATGCAGAGCATTTCTTTAACTCACGATGTCACCCGGCGTTGTCGGCGTGCCTCGGCGTCCGCAACAGCCGTTCCAGGTGCGCCCTCTCCCCCACTCCTCCTCTCCCGCATCACGCTACCCTCCTCGCTCTCAACAACAGGTCCGCACCCCTCCCCCTACACTATATAAAAAAATAATACTTACCGGCGCCTGGTTTCGATCCCACGACCCTGCGGGCGGAACGCAAGGTACATGGTGCTCTACCCACTGCGCAACAAAGCCGACACAGAATGGAAGGCTACGAACGCGCCTTATATCCTTGACTCATTCAAACTACGTCAAGAAGCTGCTGATACAACGCATTCACTACCTGTGGGCGGAACGCGAGGTACATGGTGCTCTTCCCACTGCGCCACAAAACCAACACAGAATGAAAGGCTACGAACGCGCCTTATATCCTTGACTCATTCAAACTACGTCAAGAAGCTGCTGATACAACGCATTCACTACCACCAACTCCCCAAACACTAAACGTTAACGCAATACACCCACCCCCTATGCGACGCATTTACTCGAGTCCCCCTCGCGGGGAGATGGGCCCTTTTTTTTTACTGGAATTGAATCACCAAAGAGTTTTACGTCGGGATCGGGCAGGATGCCCCGCCTTTTTGAGAATACAACGCAGGTACTTTTAGAAGGATTAACTTTAAATCCATTTTCATCTGCCCAGAGAGAAAGTTTGTTTACCCCAACCTGGACCTGACGTTCACAAATGGATACGTTACATGATTTGAAAGATATTTGAACGTCATCTACATACATCAAGCAGGATATGGTTGGTGGCAGTGCCTTTCGGAGAGAGTTCATCTTAACTATAAACAACGTGCAGCTCAATATGCCACCTTGAGGCACGCCATTCTCCTGCACGTTAACGTTTGAAAGTGCCGAACCGACCCTGACACGAAATGTTCGTTCAGATAGGTAACTTGAAAGAGTATTCAGCATGTTACCTGTTACACCATAGGATTTTAGATTTGCAAGAATGCCATAACGCCATGCCGTATCATAAGCTTTCTCAATATCAAAAAATACGGTCATGCAGTACTGTCTGTGTATAAAGGCATCCTTAATGTAAGATTCCAGTGCAACTAATTGATCGTATGTGGATCGCCGTGCCCGGAAGCCTGCCTGGCAGCTCTCGAGAAGACCATTGTACTCAAGAAAGTACACGAGCCTACGGTTTATCATCTTCTCGAGGAGCTTGCACAGGCAACTTGTCAAAGCAATGGGCCGGTAACTGGAAGGAGAGGAAGAGTCCTTCCCTTCTTTTAGGAAAGCCGCTACTATGGCCTCCCTCCAAGAGCGAGGAATGTGCCCCGAAAGCCAAATCTTGTTATATAGGTAGAGGAGTGTTAGAAGAGTGTCTGAGTGTAGGTGCTGTATCATTGTATATGTGATGTTGTCTGGGCCTGGAGCTGAGGGTTTACAAGTGCTCAGAGCGGCCCTCAGCTCATGAAGTGAAAACTCCGAGTTATAAGAGGAGGTTGACTTACCATTATCAAGTAGACTTCTTTTCAGCCAATTGTTTGTGTTTCATGAAAGTGCTAGTGTAGTGTGCTGAACTGGACACGTGTGTCAGCCTGGTCTTCCAGTGTGTCCCCTGTAGTGCTGACCAGAGGCAGGCTGTGTGTTCGTTGTCCCTTGAGTTTGCGTATTCGTGTCCATACTTTCCGTGTGTCTGTGTAGGAGTTTATTGATGTTATGAATGTATGCCAACTCTCTCGTTTTGCCTCACAGCGCACACGTTTTCCTAACGCCTTGGCCCGTTTGAACAAGAGGAGGTTTCCCGACGTGGGGTACCGACGAAGGATACCCCACGCCTTGTTCTGGGCCTCTCGCGCCCGCCTACAGTCCTCATTCCACCACGGCTGGTTGCGCGGGGCACCAGAGGTGTGGGGAACGGACTTTTCGGCGGTGTCGAGGATGTGCGCCGTGAGGAGTTAGGTAGCTTCTTCAACGTGTAGGTGTCCTATGTGCGTGTGGCACGGCCGCTGGATGAGAGCGCACGCAAGGTGCGGCCTGCCGCGTCACCCGGATTTCAACGGGCGAGGGCGTGAGTGCCGGTGTTTACGTTTGCCGCCACTTCACTCCCTCGTGGCGCTAGCGTTCGGGGACTGGTTTCGGGACGGAGCGGGGCGGTCCCCGTAGGCGAGCGCTTGCGCCGACTGAGAGACAGCCAGCGCACGGGTTTTAAAAGATGTGTTGTCATTCCTGGGCTGCTCAACCGCGAAAACTGTCTGTCCGTATGTATGTATGTCTGCCAGTCTGTCGCTCGATCCAACCACCCGGCCGTGACTCAAGCAGCCAGAAGTAAAAATAATTCTTGAATGAGATATAGGCAATACATTTTCAATCTAACAAATCTAAAAAGATGCCCCATATTCGACAACATTGTTAAAAAAAGATAATATTCAACAAAAAGATAATAACCACCGGTTAGCAAATTTGTCTGAAAACGTCTCACACACAGCACGTAAACCGCATTGCACAGTTTAAAGCAGCAAATTGATTAGTTAACAGTTCAAGCGGCAGGTATATGGTGAGAATTTATTCGTCCGAAATTTCAAAAATGTCACTTTTTCTCGGGAAACGCGATGTCGACACAGGAGAGAGCGATGAACATTTTCCGGCAATGGATTAAAGCTTACCTTAAAGACACTTCTTAGAAAAAAAAAATGTTGGTCGGGCGGAATGCGCACCTCATAAAACGAGGACACGCGATACGATGGTTGAAAAAGGATTTGAAAAGACTAGACATTTTGCTATGCGTGTCTTTTGATACTCTTCTACTGGCTCGATCATGTCTTGCCGCGCATAGAGATTTGGGTTGCTTCATTTTCGCAGGCACGACAATGCCTTTAAACGCGCTACTGAAAACTTGATGACAGAGGTTGTATAGAAAAAAAAATAAATGCACCATGCTGTGTTCAAGAGACAGTGCGTACGGTCCACTCTCCTAGCTGCTGAGCATTTTTCAAACTTTGCGATGAGAGCTAGCGCTAGGTCCATTTCCTCCGTTATTTCATCGTCGATTCAAACCCATATGCATTTATCCCTGAAGCTAACGGTCGGGCTCCTGTAGCAGCACACGTATGTGCTCAAATTAGCGCACTCTAAAGATGGTGCGATAGTTTTGCTCTGTGAACATACTGCGCTTCAATTCGAATCAATTTTCGTAGCGCAGGGAAATTTTCACACGCGTTATTATTACGTCAGCCTTCTTTTTTGAGTACCCAAGCATAATCTCTACGTAATGCAAGAAGTGTAATGCCTTGTATCTGCACAAAAAATGCGTAATTCATGCAGTTAGAACAATTAATAATTATGATATTGAAGATGTAGATTGTTGGTTTAAAATAGCAAAGAAAAGAATAAAATGTGAAATGGAAAACCGGTGCTTGAATGCTTACGCATTATTAGTCAATTTTTGGAATTTCTGTACAATTTCGCTTTTTTCTTTTGTGTCCGTGCAAAAATTTAGCTTGACGAGCTCGCCAAATATTTTTTCAAAGTTTTTTGTGGACCCGGACATCCCATGTGCTCTCCTTAATTTTTTTCGAGGCTACTGGGAACAAGTAATAATATCAGGTAGAAACTGGAATCGCTTTTCATCAACTGTATATCTATATATATATATATATATATATATATATATATATATATATATATATATATTGTCAAAATCATAAAGGGCCGACATAGCTGTGATAGTAGTGTTACTTCATAACTAAACAACGTGTAATCAAGTCATATGTGCCATGAGATTAATACGAATTGTGGTGTTTTATTTAGTGCACGAGGAAAAACCTGCATAAAAGTTGGTTATGTCTTAAACATTGAGAAGTGTTGGCACAAATAAATAACAAGCGCCGTCACAAAAACATTGTTTCTGTTTGTCCGAAATATTAATATATTCTCTGCAGTCGCAAAAGAACGTTTTTCACCACCACCTGCAGTCGCAGCTTGCAGACAAAACGTAAATTTCTGCCGGGCGTGAGGTCACAAAGAGCATGCCGGGCGATAACGACATAGCAATCGACGCGTAATGTTGCTGCTGCGAACAGAATTTAACTTCCATCTTGACCAAATGAAGCTCGGCAGCCGCTAATCGTGTGTGTCTTTTAACAGGCGTAACATTAGTGCTTGTAAATGCCTTAAGCGGAGCGTGGAACTCCGATGATAAGCCCACACTTCGAAATAAGCGGCCCGAAAGCCGGCGTCCCGCGGGCCGCGCTCGCCGCAACCAGTCCCGGAACGGTGGCGCCGCGGTGGCAGTATTTGGCTCTAGGCGCACTCACGCCGCTTTGGAGGCACGCGGCAGGCCGCACATCAGTGCGCCTTTCATCCAGCGGCCGTGTGTGTGGTGTAGTTTGGATGTCTCTGTAAATGTATTCCAGTTAGCTCGTGCTTCATTGAACCTATTATGGGAAGATGGACTGCATGGGCCTTTACCTATGTACAGTGTAATCTCGATGATACGATTCTGGGTGATACGAATTTCGGGATGATACGAATTTCTGAAAAGTCCCGGCGAAATTGCATTGTTAGCAATGGGAAAAATTTCGGCTGTTCCGAACGGACCTGTGCGGCCTGGCGGATGATACGAACGAGCCGGCGAGGGGCCCGACTGCCGAACGAGCTAGTGACGGCTCTCTCTCCCCTCTTTGTCGCTCTTTCTCTAGAAACGGCCGGGCCGTTGTTTTCTGCTTGCTGACACCGCCGCGAAACCCCGCACGCTTCTCCCGGCGTGGCCGGCTGCGGCCGCAAAGTGGCGAGGCCGCTTGAGCGACTGCTCCTAACCGCTCTTTAAAATGCCGCTCAAGGCAGACGCTAAGTTGCTTGTGTGGTAAAGGAGCTGATTAGGCATGCGAAAACGGTACTATAAAACATCATCCACGGCGCTAGTGAAAGCGCCCATGAAATATCTGCCGGGGTGCTAAGCCTAACCATCTCTGGCGGAGCTAAGCAGGCTGTCTCGAGCGCTTCGCAAGTCGTCAGGCTCCTCCATCCTGCCGCGCGCATCGTGCGTCATTTTCTGGTTGAGGTAGGAGCTACCACGGGCGCGAAATCGTCGATACAGGCGTGAAAATACAGTGCGCGCAAAGCCCAGGTGTGCGAATCGCATGCAAAAACGCACCATGCGGTTCACGCTTGACTTGTGGCATGTAACGAGCTTGGGCACCGCGAGTTAGGTGACGAGCGCGAAGCATTACGTGCTCCAGAAAAGACTACTTTGTGACGTGGGGGTAAAAAAATGCAGAATAAAATCACGAATTTCTTCAGGCGAAAGTAAAAAAAGAAATACACGAAAACTTTTTTCAACGCTACATTTTTTGGTCTTATTGGTTCATACGAATTTCGGATGATACGAATATTTTTCGCGGTCCCTTAAGATTCGTATCATCGAGATTTTACTGTATGTTAGTGAGGTGGGGAAGTGGTCACTGCCATATGGGTCAGTGCCCACACCCCACTCGAGAAGAGGAAAGAGAACTGCAGAGCCAATAGCCAAGTCAAGATATGAGTATGTGTTGTGTCCTATGTTATGGTATGTAGGCTGTTTACCGTTGAAAAGGCATGCTCCTGAAGATGTAAGGAATTTCTCTATCAGGCGACCTCGGGCATCCGTACGAGTAGAGCCCCAAAGACAATTGTGTGCATTAAGGTCGCCTGTTAGGCTCGGGCAGCTCGTCAACCAGCGCCTCGAAGTCAGAGCTCGCAAGTGCAAGATCAGGAGGAATATATATGGAGCATACCGTTATCAACCTATAAAATATTATTGTTCGAATTGCTACAGCCTCAAGGACAGTGTTCAGAGTGACAGGGTGGCAGGCTAAGGATTTCCGGGCAATTATGGCTACACCGCCAGAAGAGTGCGTGCAGCCATCCCTGTCCTTTCTGTATATCACGTAACTGTTCAAGAAATCTGTGTGTTAAGAATTCAAATGTGTTTCCTGAACACACATTACACTTGGCTGATAGGCATGCAGTATTTCGTATACATCGTCAAGATTAATCAGAAGGCCTCTGCAGTTCCATTGTATTATGTTTTCTCTTTCCATTATAATGTGTTCGGGGCTACTGGAGTGTGACTATTTATGTAGGGTCTTTCGGGGCTTGGACTCTTGGAAGGGGTTTTCTGGCCTTCTCTACTGACCTGGACGTCGCAGCCCGTTCCTTCTGCTGCGATGAAAGATGGAAGGGCTCGACGTCCATGTCGTCATCTGAAGGCAAAGGGGTGCCCAGCGGACTGGGGCCCCTTGACGTGGTACCCTTTCGGGTGTCTTTGCCTGCGCTGCCAGTGCCGAAGGCGTGGGGAGCACGACAGATGGCACAGGCAGTGAGGCGGAGGAGGGGGTCGCTGCGACTGCCTCCGTCTCCATCTCCGTGCCCTCGCGTGTGGTTTGGGACGGTGGAGCGGAAGTGGAGGATGCAGCATCACTCCCACCGGACGTGGATTCCACCACAGCCGCTGCTGGCCCAGCGAGCGGTGCGGAGGCGGGTTGGGCTGCAAGAGGCAACCCAGGGGGGGGCGGGGGCGGGACCAAGTCCGACTCTCGGTACTGGGTCCCCGCCAAAACAAGACGCCGCTCCGCCCCCGGGCGAGCTGCGTCAGCGTACCTGCCCAGAGGGAAGGAGGCGAACCTCTTCCGCGCCTCTGAGAAGGTGATGTTTTCGGTTACCTTGATGTTTATGATTTTCTTTTCAAGTTGAAATTTTTCACATTTCCTGGAGTAGGCCGCGTGTGGACCCTGGCAGTTTATGCAAAGAGACTGTTGCACATTACAATTTTCGGACGCGTGGTCATGCTGGGCGCATTTCGCGCAGGTAAGTCGGCCGCGACAGGAGTTCGTGCCGTGCCCGAACCGTTGGCACTTGAAACAGCGCCGCGGGTTCGGGATGTAAGGCCGGACTGGACATCGCACGAAACCTGCAGTGATGTATTCCGGAAGGCTCGACCTGTCAAAGGTTAGGATGAGGTGCTTTGTTGGTATGTGTTTATCATCTCTTCGTATAGTTATTCGCCTGACCGCTGTTACGCCCTGGCCACGAAGGCCCTCCAGCAAGTCGGCTTCAGTTTCATTCCGTAGGTCATAGTCTGAAATCACGCCCTGGGAGCTGTTTAGGCTGCGGTGGGGCGTGACTCGGACTGGCAGATCAGCGATGCTGGTTTGAGCAAGAAGTTTTTTGGCCTGATCTTGGCTACTGACCTCGACAAGAATTTCACCGGTTCGATGTTTTTTGGCCTTATACGACCCTCCAACAATACCGACAAGAAACTTTGAAATGAGAAATACCGACTGTGAAGCAAGAGCTTTTGATTGGTCTACAGATTCCATCACGATGAAGCGAGGATAGTTGTTCGGTTTCGGAGGACTCAAGTCAGGAAGTGGTGGAAAGGAAACTTCGGTGCGGCCCCTTTTCGGGGGCCGATCACGTTTGCGGGGGGGGGGGTTTGGAAAATGCCATATGATACATTGGAAAGCAGGGAGACGGGGGTACTTTCTTCTTTGACCTTACCCTGGTAGTCAAAGAGGTCCCGGAGCTCCCTGCCTGGTAGACAGGCAGGGAGCCCATCGGCTGGAGCTTAACCAAGGCTCCGACAGCCACCGTTCACGGCTTCTAACCCTTCACCTTTCAACTTCTAGCCACGGTAGCAGTCCGCGGCATCTTAGCCTTCAACCCAGCGTCCCGCCTAATTGTGGTCGTAGCGCCAAATCCTCCCCTGGCGAGCCTGGGCGGGGAAAAGTGAGTTGTAATTGCCATAGCAACGTCACCGCCATCTTGAGCTTGGAGGCGTACTAATTGTCATGGCAACACAGCGAGGAGGCGCAAAATGGGGGGGGGGGGGGGAGGGGGGGCTGATGCTTTCCTCCCCCCGCTTCTTCCCGCCGCTCCGCTGCCGGCCCCGCTAGCCCCGCGCCGCTCGCTAGGCCTCGCCGAGACCGGCGCGCCTCCATGCAGGCGTACGCACGCAGCTGGGACAGTAAGACGGCAGCAGAAATCGCACTTCAACACTTTATTCATGTTACGAAAATACGACCGAGCACAAACGCAACGTGCCGTGATAAGCACTGATGTTCGACACGGCATAGCATAAGTTGACATCGAACACGGTACACGTAGTTGTACAGCTCACGACACCGGCGCTATTGTTCAGATTAAATTCACGCTTTACGAACGAGTGTCTCACCTTTTGCTAACACGAAGCAAAATCACTTCTTGCTGCGCTTCCTCCCTGTGCATGGGGCATATAACCGCTCTTCTGTGGTCTTCAGAACGCTGTCACGATATTTCCGCTATGCTACGACTCGCACGCGAGCCCCGCGGCTTCTCTCCCGCGCCGGCGCCGCCGTTGCTCCGGCAGCTGCGGCGACCATTACTGCCGCCGTTACCCCGCTGTCGCGCATGCGCACCTAAAGTCGCGCCGGGAAGAGGTAGAGTGGGAAAAACAGTGAGAGAAGGAGGAGTGTTTTGCTTGCCCCGCGCCGCTGCGACTTGGAGCGCGTAAATCAAAGAGGAACTAGCAAAAAGTCACCTCGGACTGACGGTAGGTGACAGCTTAAGTATGGGGGCCTCAGGGTACGCGGTGTCGCTACTCACCGTCACCAAGATTACTCAAGGTGCCCCGTGCGGGGTCTTTCTCATTTTTCCAGACCTGACATGATCTGGAGTATGCACCATGGTTGCCAGAACAGTTATGCAGTGGGGTTCGTTTTCACATCTTTCGTTCTCATGCGCTCTTCCTCCACCCCTAGCACATGTGGGTTTGCTGCGACATGATCCAGACCCGTGACCAAACCGCTGTCACTGAAAGCAGCGCCTTGGGTTTGGGATGTAGGGCTGCACTTTGCAACGCAGATACGCTGCATTCACCGAGTCGGGTGGCGTGGTAGAGTTGAATGTTAAGACTACACATTTGGTCTTAATTTCTTCTCCGTTTTTCCTGATCAGTATTCTGCGTGCTGCAGCCACCCCTTGTTCTGCCAGTTTGTTTTCTATCTCCGCGTCAGAGCAGTGAGATAGCTCGGACTCTGCAACAACGCTTTTGGAGAAGTTTAGTGAGCGGTGCGTTGTCACTGTCACATTCGTGTCATCGGTTTTTGCAAGTTCTACGACTTTTGCGCTTTGTTCTCTGGTGTACACTTCCACAAGAATGTCACCATTCTGGAGTTTCCTGGCGTTGTAGTTCTTCCCCTTGGCAATTGCAAAGGGAGACTGTCTGCATGGGCTCCTCGACTCCTTGAGCGACAAAGAATCGTGCGAAGTTGTCACTGTTCTTCTGCAGGATGAGGTCCGGGCCCTTTTCAGGGGCCGATCAGGAGGTGTCTTGCTTTTAGCCATGAATTTACTGCTGTTTCATCGGGAACCTTCGCCCCATCTCCCTCACATCATGCGTGGGCAAGGTTCTCGAGCACGTCCTCAACAGCCGATGGCAACGCTACCTCGAAGACGAAGGCCTCTACCCCGACACCATGTTGGGGTTTCGTGAAAGGCTCAGCACCCAGGACGCGATGATCCTGATACAGCACGACATCCTCGATGCATCAGTTCCCACCCAAGATAACAGGGCAGTGCTGGGCCTGGATCTCCAGAGCGCCTTCGACAAGGTACGCCATTCCGCCATCCTGGCACAAGTCTCGCGCCTGGGCCTGGGGGAGAGGACATACAACTACATTCGCGACTTCCTGTCGCACCGCACCGTGGAACTGCAGGCGGGAGACCTACAGCTACCGGAACGCGAGCTGGGCAGTGTGGGCACACCCCAAGGCTCGGTGATATCGCCAGTGCTATTCAACCTCGTGATGGTTGGCGTGGCCGAGCGACTTTCGGGGATCCCGCAGGTTCGCTACACCATCTACGCAGATGACATTACCTTGTGGGTCCCCGGAGGGAGCGACGGCCACATCGAGTCTACACTACAAGAGGCGGTAGACGCCATCGAAGAGCACTTGGCGGGAACCGGGCTGCGATGCTCCCCGCACAAGTCCGAGCTGCTCATCCTCCCACCACCGGGGCGGTACCGCAGGAAGGCAGAAGAAGACTCCGCCACAATTACATTGCACACGAGCGACGGCAGCGTCATCCCAAGAGTGCAAACCCTCCGCGTCCTCGGCATGCTCCTCGAAGCTAGCCGGGGTAACAGCACCACGGTCGACCGAGTCATCACGAAGCTGGGCATCACCACCCGCCTCATCAAACGCATATCCACAAGACGTCAGGGCATGAAGGAACACAGCCTCCTAAGACTAGTACAATCCTTTGCGATGAGCCACGTGGCCTACGTGGGGGCCTTCCACCCATGGAAGCAACACGAAAGGGACAAGATCAATGCGGCCATCCGCAGGACTTACAAAGCCGCGCTGGGGCTACTCAACAGCACCAGCACGGAGCGACTTTTGGAATTGGGACTCCACAACACTCTGGAAGAGATCAGTGAGGCCCAAAGAACAACACAACTCGAACGCCTTTCAACCACGAGGGCCGGCAGAAGCATCCTCGAGCGAATCGGTTACGGCCGCGACAGCAAGGGGAAGGATCCGCCCAACACACAGAGCCTCCCAAGAGAGATACTCCAACGCATCAAGATACTACCGCTGCCCCGCAACGTGCATCCCGACCATAATCCAGGTCGCCGAGAGGCCAGGGCCAAGGCCCTCACCGAGGCGCACGCGAATGACACGGGAGCCCTCTACGTGGACGCAGCAAGGTACCCAAACCGTCCGAACACCTATGTGGCCGTGGCGGTGAAGTCTACAACAGGGGAAGTGTACAGTGCGTGCAGTGTTCGTGCTCCTTCTGCCACGCAGGCAGAGGAGGTTGCCATCGCGCTCGCGCTGTCACACCCGCACTGTACTACAGTGCTCAGTGATTCGCGCTCGGCTATCGCAAACTACGCCAAAAACACAGTGAGTGCAAGTGCAGTGAACCTATTGAGTGCGAGCGTTGTGAACTCAGTACAGTGCCCAGCCAGAGGAGCACCAACCGCACACGTCACCCATCTCCGCTGGTTCCCGGCGCACACAAGCGTCGGAGCCAGCGCCCACCCCAACCGCAACGAGGAAGCGGACGCCGCCGCGCGCGAACTTTCGAACCGCGAGGCGCCCCCCCGCTCCTCACCGGCGGACGGGTCCCACGACATCGAACAAGAGCCCCTTGCATCATATGGGGAGATACTACAATGGTACCGGCTTGGGAGGCGGACCAAACCACCCCCTCATCCGAAGCTCAACCGCGCCGAAGCAGTGCTTTACAGGCAACTACAGACGAACTCAGTGCTCACCCCGGTGCTCGCGCGCCACGTGTGCCCCGACATCTACGAAAACGTGTTGTGCAGTATGTGCAAGAGAACAAATGCAACGCTAGCCCACCTGATGTGGGGCTGTGAAAGACATTTAATAGAGGCAGACGACGCAAGGCGTATGCCCGAGGACACCACTCTCGCCATGAACTCGAGTGAGCACGAGATACAAATACGGATTATCCAGCGGCTCGAGGCTGCTCTTGCAGGGCAGAAGCGTAGGGAAGCGTCGTCGGAGGGTCGACGGGTCAACACCCGCACACCCAACGCGCGCCGAACGCGCCGACGCCCGCGAGGCATTGCTTCGGGGACGACCTGACCCTCGTCTAGGAGAGGCCGGCCCTGCGTGGCCGTAGCCCCCTCCCTCCGCAGGAACATTCAATAAAGTCATTTTCTCTCTCTCTCTCTCGGCAGCCAGGCTGGCCGCCCACCACAGAACCCAACAAAAGGAGCGTGCAAGTATGCACGCTAGCCATATGTGGCCACCACAACTTCATGCAGAACAGTCTTGCCGCCTGAGGGTAAAAGGCAAAAAACTGGAAAAGAGTAGGCGACAGGTCAGGCATGGAAAAGAGAGAGAGTGAGGGAGATAGGAAAAGGTGACTGGCTGCTTTCCCCAGGAAGCAGGGGCCAAAGTGGCGTGTTGCCGCCACCAGGGGGCCGTAAAGGTCCAAAACAACCCTGGCTTTGGCTCAGCCACCAGGATGCCCTTTTCCCTGGAAGCCCCGCACAGCCGGACATGGGTGGGTCCAACCCACATGGGCTCAGGGTCCGCGGTGTCCCCACTACCGTCACCTTGAGTAGACAAGGTGTGACAGAAAGTGCCGAGTAATAACAAGGTTTCTCACTGTAGTGTCCCGCAGTAGCACTAGGTGCCGCCACATTATCTGTAGACCCCCAGAGGTGGCGCCACCCCTGTAATGTGTATATGTGTACATAGGATAGACGATCCTTGAGTGAAGATTTCTGCTCCCTTTGGACTACAATGTCTGGCCAACATACCAAACTGTCGACGAGGATGATGCTACCCGGAATTTCCTCGCTTCACCAGGCATCCCCTGGCCGCAAGGGCTGCACCTGTTCTAGAACTGCTCGCTCGCCTCCGGAGCATCCGATCTATCGGCAGCCCTTCTTGTGCACCGCCTCGGAGCTGAAGGACAACGGATCTTCGATGCCCTGCCACTGCAACCACCATCGCACGCCCCAGGCCACCAGCCCGTGCACCCAAGTGCCGGAGCCGCTCCCTTTCAGCCGGTTACGCCTCCTGAGAGCACCGCCAAATCAACCGACGCTGTAACCTCACCGCCACTGGACGAGCACGACGCTGCAGCTCAAGCACACGCACGGCACTTCGCCGCTACCTGCAACGTACACGTCGAGCGGTATCGCTTTCGTGACCGTCATCAACTGCATGGTGAGCCCATATCAGAATTTGCTCTTGCGCTTCGTGAACTCTTTGCCGTGCAAGCTGATACAAATCTGTGCCACCACTTCGTCGCCGGGATCCTCTATCGGCGCCTACGGGAGCGGCTGTTGCTCAAGGCTGACGCGCTGACGATTGACCGCGCGGTGGAGATCGCGCTTCTTCGCGAGAAAGTGCAGCGTGAATCCCAAACTCTTGGAACAGCCCCTGTCGATCGAGTAGTACCGCAATACCACCCCGCCACAGGCATATCCACCAGTGCAGCAGTACCGACCGACGTAGCTTTTCCAGGTTTGTTCGTCCGCCTGCACTGGAAACCGCCGTCCCGCACTCTGGAAACACAACCGTGTGCGGAAACTGCGGCACACAAAACTGCCAACCGTCTGCCTGTGCAGCCCGCGGTTGAACTTGCTTCGCGTGTGGCCGCCGAGGTCACTTTCAACAGTACTGTCGAAGTTCGCGTCGCAGGCGTGGACCCAAGTCACCGAAATCGTTCCACGGGAAGACACTGACACTGCCATGAACATTCTTACTGTGCACACTGACAGGCGTACGGGTGTCTACGTTGACGTCGGGGTTCAACCCGTAGCTCTGGAGTCACGCCCGCGCATCATAACATTTTTAGTGGACACTGGCTCAGCTGTATCGTTGCTGGATTTTTCACAGCGAAAAATTCCTGTGCGTGCACAGTTCCCTGCCCTCACTACAAACAAATTGAAAACAGCTGTAGTGGCCTTCCGCGTTACGCAAGGTGGAACATCGCTTGGTCTCCGAATTGTGGGCACAGAACTATGCTGCATTACTATGGCCGCTGAACCAAATGCTGGCACAAAAGGCCCCCAAAGTACTATGCCCGAAATGCATCCACTGCACTCAAACAAGTTGCCACCGCCGCGTCCACCGACTTCATTATGGACAAAATTCCGGCACTCAGGGTTCGTACAGGCTTCAAAAGCAAAAATTCAAGGGTTTTCAAGGACTTTCAAGGACCACAAAACACATTTTCAAGGTCCCCGTCTAATGCTTTATCTGGGATTATTTATAACTTTTCCAACACAATGGAAAAGTTTTTTATTGCACAATATCTAAGCACATTAGTGCACATTTAGATAGGTGCTAACGGGTTCGTAAATGCTCCCCCAGCTTCATTTTTTTATTTCATGGCTGGTATTTAGAGGTTTTTCTTTTTTCTTGGTGTTTTGCTGAGACTGATTGATTTCAAAACTTAGTTAATGCTGCGTGCAGCTCCTGCTTTGTCCGCAAGAGTATCAGCTGGAATTAAATCGAGCTAGTGTTGCTTCAAGGCAGGATGAACTATGTACACGTCCACCATTTTCACGTAAAAGCAAACGTCGATGGAGCGTATGAGGAACAGCAAACATGCAATGAGCAACCGTCCATAGACTAGATGGAAGATGCAAGATAGAGAACAGAAGCTGGCTTTCACTGGATTGTATCGTGATATAGATTGGATTGACAAGTGCCTGCTCCTAATGTTGCTTCGTAATAATGAAAATCTACCAAATTTGTAATTTCACGCAATACACTGAAACTTGATTGTTACAATGTTTTATTACATTTGTAAACACCTAAAATCCACGACAAACACCTTAAATTCTTGTGAAAAGACAGGGCCATTGATTCTCTCCAGAAAAATCTAGGGTTTTCAAGGCCCCTTCGAAAATTCCAGGACTTTCCAGGCCTTGAAATTGACACTTCTAAATTCAAGGGTTTCAAGGTTTTCAAGGACCTGTGCGAACCCTGGGCACTTGTTTTCACCAGCGCCAAGGGTGCCCCCCACCGGGTCAAGCTCAAGCAGAAGCTTAGGTTGCCCCTGTTGTTGCAGCCCGCAAGAAAGATGGCACCATTCGCATGTGCGCAGCAGACCTCCGTCATAGCTTTCCCCTCACACATGAGAATGGATGTCGCTGGTCAGCCGACTTCAGCACAAATCCTTCACGGGAGACAAGTCTGCTCAGGAAAAGAGTCGCACAGCATCAATGAAAGGGTCCCCAAGTTCCAAGACATACAAGTGAAAAAGCCAGTTTTTAAACCGAAGGGCACTCCAAGTTATGGACCACACTTAAAAATCCTCAACAGAATTGGCCGCTGGTCCTTCTATCTGGAGGACGGTCGAACATGGTATCGGCGGTACCAAAAGAGCCACCTCACCCAGGTCACCGCAAGAACCCTGGTCACCCCCACAGCGGCTATCGCAGATCGCTGGTCGAAACATTTATCGTGTGTCGCCTAAGCAGGTTAGTCTTTTTAATGTTTATGTATTCCACCTCGTCAAAACATGACAATATTTCGCAGCACAAAAATTCCCCTGGCACTGGACAAAATTTTGGCTGGTGATGAATGAATGCAAAGGATTCAGCACACAGCATCATTTTATGACACTAATTTGCGTGGACTGACAACGTAGACAGTGTGACTGCGCTTTCACAATCAGCAGAAGTTCAAAAATGGGAAACGTTGCTATAAGTAAGAGCAGACCTTTTGGCTGCCACCCTCTTTGACGCATTGTGCACATCCCCAACGTCAGCCGAATGCAACTTTTTGGGGACACGAAAGAGTCTGATGTCGCTGACGTTGCTCGCATGATTTGCATAGCCAAAACTCCACAGCAGCCTCACAGTGCGAATGTTTTGCCAACCACCCCGCTGCACCAAGCACTGCCGCGTGATGTATTCCGGGAGACGTCCATTGGAATTTTGATGAGGGCTACATTTGTTTATTTATTTATTTACACATACTGCAGCCCCCCATTCGGGGCTATGGCAGGAGTGAGCATTCACAGAACAAAAAATAACAAATCAACAGATGAATGACAATAATGAACACCCAAATGACAAATGAATAAAATGAATGAATAATGAATAACAAATGAACATGCAGCCAAGGCAAATTCTGTTGCCTGGTTTGGCAGCCAATTTAAATTTTGCTGACACGCCTAGGTACGGGGTTCTGGAGACTGCTTTTTTCAGCAAGTGAGCCAAGTAGTGTGCTAGTCATCATCACCAGCCTATCTACGCCCACTGCAGGGCAAACGCCTCTCCCATTAAAGGGGTTGTGAAGAGAAAATGCATTTGTCTTTGCTTAATTTGGTCTGCTTGAACGACCTTTTAAGGACATAAATCCCAAATATTTTCACAATTCATTGCTTTGCTTCTGGAATTTAGGAGGCGCCGTTGAAATTCTCGTTTTGAGGCGCATCGCAAGCGACCATGCGCGCGCCGGCGGTCGGCAGCGCAACTAGAATGACGTCACGTCAAGTACATTCGAGAGTTCAACGTGGTTCAATGTTCTTTGTGTATAATATTCTGCAAAGCTGCAAACCCAATATTTTAAAAATAATGCATCCTTTATTCGTTGCCAAAAAACAGTTTTCTATCCACGTGAGCGGTGTCGTGACCGCTTCAGTTGTCTGGCAACCATTGCAGCAGAACTCAGACCCACTGGGTGTTTGTACAGTTTGTAGCCTGTTTCCCTGCTGAATTTCACGTTCTTTTCCCGAATTCTCTTTGGAATCTTATCTTTTTTGTATGAAATGGCCCAAGATCGCTCAAGCAAAAAAAAAAAAAAGTGCACCGTGTGCGATTCGAACTTGCGGCCTCCGGGCCAGCCCAACGTTACGGCCAGCCTAGTTGGACACTTTAACCACTACACTATCGATGTGGGAAACGCGCGCAGTGAAAAACTGCTGCATAAAAGCCTCTTCGCATTTGTAACCCAGAAGTCTGTCGTGTTTTCATAAGTTCTAATCTACCCAGAGCTTTAACCGCCAACTTGCGTATACAATCAACAAAAAAGCGTTAACAGCATTGTTTATTGCAGGAAACAGGAAAGCAATCGTCGAACTGCGTGATGTTGGGACTCGGCGACTCGGCGCTGTATCGCTGCTTCTGGCTAGTTATTTTTGCGCTTGATGAGTGAATAATGGATGGGTTTTAAGTTACGACTACTCGAAGTTTCTTCGATAAACGTGTTTATGTAATAAACTCTCATTTTAAGCGTTCGGTCATGTATCTCGTCAGGTCAGAAGTTTCCCGTTCGCGCAACTCGCATTACAGGCTGCGTGAGACAGACGTCGGCAAACTTGTGCAAGAATATCGGCTGGCAAAAGGACAGTTTAGACTCGTAGAAACAGCATAAACTGTTTACGAATGCCCAGTATAGATTAAACGTGGTTACCTCTGCCTGCGCATCTCGCCGGTGTTGTTGACTGAAAGTTCGACCATGTTGATCAGTCGTATCAGAGATCAGACGTCTCCCGTTCAGTTGCAGGGCGAGTTTCATCATGGCGCCGATGTTGTAGCTTTATCTGACCCTTTGCAAGCCCGCTCTATGCCGACATATTGTGCAGACGAGGGAGAACTGTGATTGGCTTCTTACTGACTTACTGAAACGTCACTTCACGAGTTGAGGAGGAAAGCCTCGGTGAAACCGTAACTGCATTTGTTTACCTATTTGCTGATATCGAGCGACGAAACGGGTATGCATTGTTCGTTTATCAAGGTTCCACGGTTATAAGCGCACACACAACACAGTTTTTTTGAAAATCTCTTCACGGCCCCTTTAATCTCCAATTATCCCGGTCCTGTGCCAACTACAACCAATTTATCCCCGCAAACTTCTTGATCTCATCTGCCCATCTAACTTTCTGCCGCCCCCTGCCAAGCTTCCCTTCTCTAGGGATCCACTCTGTTACCCTTAATGACCAACGGTTATCTTGCCTTCGCATTACATGCCCTGCCCACGTCCTTTTCTTCTTAATTTCTACTAATATGTCCTTAACACGCGTTTGTTCCCTGACCCAGTCCACTCTCTTCTTGACCCTTAATGTTATACCTGTCATCTTCCAATCCATTGATCACTGAGTCGTCCTCACTTTTAGTGACCCTCTTAGTGAGCCTCCAAGTTTCTGCCCCGTAGGCGAGTACCGGTAAGATGCAGCAGTCATACACTTTCTTCTCCAGGGACAATGGTAGGCTGCCATTCATTATCTGGGAATGCCTGCCGAATGCACTCCACCCCGTTCCTACCCTTCTAATTATCGCTGCCTCATGGTTGAGATCCGGGGTCACAACGTGGCCTAAGTAGATATATTCACCTACCACACCTACCACTTCCTCGCCACCTATCTGACATCGCTGTGCTGCCCCGAGATGATTTATCATCACTTTAGTTTTCCGCATATTAATTTTCAGGCCCACAGTTCTACTCTGTTCGCCCAGTGCGGAAAGCATGCTTTGCAATTCGTCCCCCGAGTTACTTAGCAAGGCAACGTCATCAGCAAATCTGAGGTTACTGAGGCATTCTCCATTAACCCTTACTCCCACCTGCTCCCAATCCAATGTTCCTGCGTGAGAGATCACACATTACAAAAATAGAAAGGGGATGGTGAAACCACCAGCCTGAGTACGGCTCGGTGCGTTAGCTAATGCAATATATTTCATGATCTCAGTGACCACACTACTGGCAAAATGGTGAGGAACCATTTATTTTTAAACTTCTGGACCAGCGCTCATTGTGCAGGTGTTTAGACAGTGTGACATTTTTTAACCGTCCAAGGGCCTTTGTGATGTAAATAAGCAACTTAGTGAGGGCAGTACGACGGCTATTCTCGAGTACGATACCGGGGGGGCCCGGTAGTATAGCGAGACACGGTCGCACGCCTGCACGATGTTCACCAAAGAGATTGCAACATGCAGGGGTGGGGATTGGGCACAGGATTCATGGGTTCTGCAGCGCAAGCTTCCGCTGTACGCTTTCCAAGCTGCAGGCCATCGATACCCCTTGGGGCCTGCGTGCTGCTATATCGGTATAGCGCACCCGCGCTATGCAAGCATGCTAACATGTCCATGGTGCTGCCCAGTTGTCGCTCAAGAAGAGGCCGGCACATTTCAGTGCCGGCCCTCAAAACTGCAATGCTGACAAAATTGATGGCATTTCGGCACGGTTCAGAGTTCAACGGTAACGTCCAAGGTATAATGTCAAGTTGGTCCAAGTTCTCCAGTGAAAGCGTTGGCTTGTGCTTAGAATTAAATGAAATGCAGCGAAGGAGACACCAATAGGCGTGCATGATCAACGATTGGGGTTCAGTGCGCTCAACCACGGAGCTCATGCAAAGAAGCGAACTGCAGCAAATCCGTATCCATCACGCCAAAACTAGCTATTAGGCATGTGCGAATAGTGGTTTTTTACTTCGAAGCGAATACGAAGCGAATAGTTACCTCATTCGAATAATTTCGAATCGAAGCGAATATTTCCAAAGCGAAGCGAATATCTGGGGCTGCCATTACAAAAAAAAAAAAAAAAAATTGATGCGATGAACAATGAAAAATGGTCACAACGACTTTTGTTTGCTATTTCACCGGGAATATTCTTATAATCCATTATAATAACGAGACAACCAGAGGCAGACATGAGGCATTATACTTGTCATGTTTCCAGCCAGCCTCCCTCACTAGTGCATGCTGCTGTGTAGGAACACCAACTGCTCAACGTGCTCTCTCCGAGCGTTGCCGAAAACAGCCTCTCACTGGACACTTGGGCGGCTGGCACTGTGACAAGCACAGCCGAGCTGGCCCCGACAAGGACGGCTACTTGGCAGCGCCCAAGTTTCTCCACCAAAGGAAGGGGTTCTCAGAGCGTGGCTCCACCCCTTCTTTCCGCCGCTGGGAGTGAGTACTTGAGGAAGTGCTTGAGGCGGCTAAACTGCCAAAAACATTCCACACGTCGCTACACACGGCCTGCGCAGGTGCATGGCTGACGGTGGGCGCCTCCTCCTCCTGATGCAGGTTCTTCTCCAGAGAGGAGCAAAGTTCACCTCTGAGCCACTGCCTCTCACAAGTGTCAAAACACACCGCTTTAAATCTTGGGTCGAGCGCAGTGCTGAAGGCGTATGGCACTTGCAACTTAATGTCCCCAAACCTGCACTTCATTGCATGAGGATTCCTCTCCACAACTCTGCTGCTGCTGCATGCAATGCACCAATGGCACTACTTGTGAAAGGGTAGGCTGCCTTTCTGAGCAACATTCTCGTGTTGCATCATCCACGCACTTCAGGACCGACGTCACTGCTGTCATCAGACGCCATTCAGCTGAACCAAAGTCCTCCAACGAGTCCTGTTCTGATAGGTCCAAGGAAATTGGCCGACGAAGCTTCAAGAGGCGGGAAAGCATTTCATACTCGCTATTCCATCTTGTTGGGACGTCTCGGACAACTTCCAGGGGCTCCATTCCCATGCTTTCCTGTACACCTCTGAGGCGACTTCTGGCCAGGGAGCTGCGCTTGTAGTGTCCTACAATCGTTCGAGCCTTGGCACACAGCTGTTCGAAATTTGGGGTGTCCCTCTTCGCGCTGTGGATGCACAGCTGCAAAGTGTGCGCGAAGCATTGTATGCTTGTCCATCCTGTTTGGGAGGCCGCGCCCAGAAAGTTTCTCGCGTTGTCAGTGACAATGAAAACGGGGCAGTCTTGAGGTAGTCCCCATTCCTCAGCCAAATCAAGGAGGACGCGCTTCAAGTTTCCGGATGTGTGGCCCTCGGGCATGTGCCGGCATGCTAGGTGGTAATTTCGAGGCCAGAATTCCTCATCGAGCAGGTGGCACGTAAACGAGACGTAGCTGTCTCCAGGCCTCGACGTCCACCCGTCGGTCGTCACGGAGTAGCATGGGGTGCCATGGCTGCAGTGACTGTGGAGCTCACTTTGGATTCGTTCCCTCTCCTTGGCATAGAGCTCCGGCACAACGCTCCGAGAAAATGTTGTCCTCGATGGGACTTTATACTCGGGCACTGTAGCGTGCATCAAAGACAAAAAGCCTGGCTCCTCCACGATTGAATATGGATGCAAACCAGCGGCGACAAACTGCGCAACATTCTTGGTTAGCAATTTAGCACGCGGAGCGTCACCTTTCAAGGTCGTCTTGAAGAAGCTGGAGCTTGCTGCACTTGCGTCGGTCGCCTTTGTGCCCGTCGTCTTTTTCGGGCCCGTCGCTTTTTTTGCCCCTTCAGCAGCACGGAGCTTCTCGAAGTTCTTGAATGCATTTGGGTAACGCTTTAGGTGATTGACTAGGGTGGCGGTAGTCCCTGTAGGCGTTTTGAGACGCATCTTGCATGTGCGGCACGTTGCGTCACTGGCCCCGCGATCGAAGAAATCCCAAATGGAACTCCGTAACGCCCGCGGCGCCGACTCATCCATGGTTCGCCCGTTCAGCCGAGGGCGAAGTCGATCAGAAATGACAGCGAAGGCGTAACCAGAACTCTTAACATCGACCTCAGCAGCAACAGAAATACATGCCGTTCACCGACCACATCAGCAGCGGTGCAGCTGTCTCAACTAGAGTGAACTAGAATAAGGGAGTGTCCCGAGCGGCGGCGCCGAGCCGCTCCGGTTGGCGTCGACACCGCGAGGTGGCGCGACTGCGCCTTTTTGCAGCTGGTCTGGCGCAGTGAGACTACGTGTCTGGCCTTGCACTATCATGTTCTCCCTTTCTCTTTCGGCTTTCAAAGGCATTCAGAAGCTAAGCAAGATTCTAAACGGCCAAGTGTAATTTTCGCTTTACTTACTGCTGCTCCAGGTCGAGCACAAGACCTGTGACCTCGATGTGGTGAGCCGTTCTGGTTGCAGGCACTTTAGTTCCGCTATCCACGATTTTGATTCACCCCGAGCTTTATATCTGGCGCGGGTGCTTCTGAATGTCAATGAACTGTCACCTGTGTTCTCCGCAACCCGCCGAATACTGCCTGACGATTGACAGTTAACTACTTTTTGCGAACTGGCAGGTGTTCAGCATGGACTGTTAGTCCCTGCAGAGGGCGGAGCATCGCGGTTCTAAAAACGTCATTGCTCGTATACGTGGGTCTTGAAATGAACTTTTTTATTAATTGGTCTGTGATAATGAAAATCACTGTGCATATGTGTTTTGACTTCCTCATTTCAAATATGTAATTAGGTTTCAAGTGGTATAATTATTTTTTGAGTTATAAAGAAAACACTGGAGCCTAATTAAGTCATTTCTTACGGGCCTTTAAGGAACTTTTTATTCAATTTTTTTTTTTAATAAATGGTATGGATGTGTAGCTTAAGACCTGCCATGCATGCTGAAGCTATTTATATTCCTGTAAAGATAGTTGATTGGATAGAATTAGTCTAATTATGCCAAGTACAGTTTTCAGAAAACTTAATGAGCTCATAACATTTATTTGGGGCAAAATGAGCCAATTAAAATAGCATCAGCATGCAGTTCATTTTATCCCGAATTCAACGGTATAACATTTGTAGAAATCCTTTGAAAAAAACTACCTCAAAACCCCTGTAAGGCTAGGCACATATGCAAAAAAAAGGGAAGCTGAGAAAATCGCAGTTGAAGTTTTACTACAAGTGACAGATTTATCTATTGAGCATATGAAAAAAAGAAAGGTGCTAGAATGTAGCTCGCTTTTCACTCAACCCGAGCATACCAAGTTTGCTGAAATCAGTTGATGGGAAAATTATGAAATCCTCTGTCTACAGATGGCACTTGGCAGAAAAACTGAACAAAAGCAAAGCCAGAACGTTGCTTCAATTTTTATGCTGTTGGCAGCGCGCCGTCACTCTTCGGCGACTAGGGCTGAGGTCCCGATCGTGCACCACAGTTGTAAAAGTTTATTTTGTTATGTTACTGCTTAATTTGTAGCAATCAAATGGGATTGGCATCGCGTGAAATGAGTTGCATCGAAGGGGCTGGTAACGGAATGCCCGCCACTGTTCTGTGACAGGCATGCGCTTGGCTGGGTGGGATAACCACGTTTTCGGTTTAATCTACTCGTATATCACGTCACCAACGCACATTGTGCACAGTGCGAACATTTATAATTCTCAAATCGCTCATCTATATGGTAACCTGCCGACGAGGAAGCGCGCGCCGGAGTGCGGGCCGATCCGCCGCGGCATCGTTGATAACAGAATGAACATACTTCCCTTGCGACGTCGGCATGCGGCATCCTCCACTTTATCATTTCTTTTCTTTCTATTTGCTGCTGATCGAAAGATAGATGCACCTTAGTGCCCCCGCAGGCGTAATCGTATCGCTACGCTATCATCTCGGCAGCCCGCGTGGGCGTTAAGCCTACCTCTGTCTCGGCGCCGTTCTTGCGATAAGTCGTCGTCACACGAGCAGAAAATCGTATTTCGGGCGCTTTTAATAATGCTTGTTCTTCCTTTCGCTTATCGATAGATATATTTACTTTATTTTTACGCCATGCGGGGCTTTTGCCGGTCCTCACATAGACGAATACATGAGCCGCTGCACTGTGATTGAAGTGCCGAGCAGACGACCCACGGCGCCCAGCCAATGAGGTTGTGCCCTGCAGTCACGTGCAGTCAGTAGCCAATTAGGCGGCGCGTTCCGTCTCTTTTCTACCCCGGTTTTACTCGCAGCCAACAGACAAAACGGAGTGGTTCTGGCGGGGAATTGAAAACGAAAAGACGCGCTTTCGAATGAGACCAAGATGGACGCCGTGGCGCATGTAGAACCCGTGGGGCGAGTCGTCGAAAAAATGCTATTTTCGCGTCGAATCTTGGCCGATTTTAGCGGGCGTCGGTGCTATAAATTGATATTATGGCTCAAATACGTACTCCTGGGTCTGGATATTTTGCTAACCGGTAGAAAAATAGCTCTACTTTCCGAAAATGGCGATTTCTAAAAATCGATTTTTTGGCCAAATTTCGGGATTCCAAGACCCGCGTCTCCCCTTAAGAGCGACAATTTTTTTAGCCGAGGTGTTGCAGTAAACTCTGATGTATTATTCAGCGCATAAGCACGTTGACCCCCCTCACCCCCAATCTCCTAAAAGGAAGATTAGACCCGCCGCATAGCACCAAAACGAAACTGCTGCTTGCTTGCCAATATGGTATGGAGTCTTTACTATTTTTCAAAGATCAAGGGTGCTATCAGGCGAAAGGCAAATTATTTTGTAGTTATTTCTTGTTATAATTACTATAAAAAAAGAACAGTAACTAATGTTAACACTTCCATGCAATGCTACATGTTAAGCAAAGTTGTGTACAGCTATATAATGACCCAGCTTCACCTTTTTCAAACCCGATTACAATTTTTATAATATACATACAGTGAACGAGATAGAACAGATTACCTTTCAGTGTGCTGTCATGTTTATTTCGCAATTTGGTCCAGTACTACGGGCATTTACCTAGTTTAGCATACTTTGCAGATTGCCGTCTTTTTGCATTGCTTCTGTTGATGCTTTTGATGTAGAAGTGAATGCGGGTCGTGAGGTAAAACGCACCTCTGCCGCAACAGCCTTACAATGATCACTGCACCCAAGTTCCCACTGCTGCTTAGCCTTCACCACACTCAAAATGTCAAGGATGCTATCCCAATGAAGCTCAAGAACACTGAAGAATTCAGTGAACGTGTTCTCCGTGTTCTGGCCTTTGTGTACAGGCCGTTCTGCACAAACCGGTGCAGAACGGCCTGTACACAAAGTGGAGCTCGCACACTGCAGCTGACGATTCTGTGAGGGGCTTGTCCTAATAGTTACAAATACGTTTGCCCATTCAGTCAGGATGCATCTGTTATTTCCCACACAATTCGACGCACAATGTAAATTCTGTACTCAACCAGGCACTCTATGGCACATAATATGGGAGTGCATCAAGAACCCAGACCTCCCACCTCCTTTTACTTCCCCTACTCCTGAGCAGTGGGACAATACTGCGTTCCAGCTCCCTTTCTCAAGATCAACTTCTGCTGGCCGAGAGGGCCAGTCGAGCCGGGACGGCACATGGTTACCTGAAATGAGGAACCACCCCACCTAAAAGCTCGATAAAAAAAAGCTTTGTCTCTCTCTCTCCTGCCGGCGCAAATTGCACTTCCACTTTTTTCGAACCTCTTCGTCTCTTGGGGCAGCGAACAAATACGCCTTTGGAGCGCCCTGATAGCCGGCGTGACAGCCTGGTCAAAACAGTGCGCATCAGTTCTTTTCGCCATCTTCCTCACATGCTGGTCCTTGACGAAATGCACTCTCTCACTGTTTTAAAAAACACGTCAGAACCTCCGCACCGATTCCACCGAACGCACGTGCACCCACCGCCTTCCAAGTTCTACGTTTCGTCCGGTCTGAGGGCTGCGGCGACAGCGCGGGCGCGGCTGACCGGCTGCGAGATCGTGCACGAGCGCCCCTAGCCACCCTGGCGGTGGTCGACGGCGCGCGGCACGCCGAAAGCAACGCCGTCTCCGCCCGCTCGGGCCACTCCCCTATTCTAGTTCACTCTAGTCTCAACACAAAAAAAAATGGCTGAAAGAAAATTGCGAGCACAGCGTTGCCTGACCGAAAACCGTCTGTGGCTGATATCAGCCATATTAAGTGGTTTAAAACGGTTTTTGCGAGTTTTTTATAAACGATTCCCGATGTCAAAAAGTCGACGCTGATCAGACGCTGATGTAATGGTCATCACGCGATATTCTAGCAAAAAAATAAAAATAACCCCATGCACGTTTCTTTCTTAAAAAAAACTTATTTTAGTAGCTTTGCAACACATGTTGGCAACATGTGCACACGCGCTTCCAAATCTGAATAAATTACGAGTAATAACCAAACTATGGTGGCAAGCAAACTGTAGTCGAAGCGGTAATAATAATAATACGTGGATTTTACGTCCCAAAACCACGATGTGATTATGAGAGGCGCCGGAGTGGGGGGGCTCGGGTAATTAGTGACAACCGAGCGCGCACACTTTATGGTGTGCAGTGGTTATTTGCCTCTTTTCAGAGTAATGGCTATTTGTCGTGGCCAGTACGATGCACGCTTCAAATGGAAATATATTTTGAAAGAGCACGTAATTTATGAAGGTACTGTCCGGCTTGATATCTATGAATCCGCCGAGGATGTCGAAACCATGTCGAAACCAAGGTTGGTCGAGACCAGTTCGGGAGGAGGTAAGTGTGATCCAGACTTCAAGTTGCAAGGCCCTTGCCGCGACCGTCACGATGAAATAGTACAGAAATCGGCGAAGTTTGTTCTTTCGTGAATAAAGACCGATTTTCTTTTCAACCGTAGCGTCGTGGCGTTCGCGATTTTTGCTCGTGAACAGACTTCGAAATACTTCGAAAATATTCGAATTTTTCGAATAGCCCTATTCGATTCGAAAGTCGAATCGAATAGGGTATTATTCGCTTCGATATTCGAAAGTTTCGAATATTCGCACAACCCTACTAGCTATGCCCCTGCTTTCTCTCCATTGCCGTGGAATGTTGCCCCCGAGTTGTCTGTCGCAATGAATGTGATGGGTTGAGGTGGCTGGTAGAAAGTACTGTGGATTGGGCCGTGCAGGCAGTTTCGTTTTTGCCGTGGTCTTGCCCTGACAACTTTGCTAGAGTAGCTAGTGTGGGTATTATGCGGAAAAAGCGCCACGCTGAGTGGAAATGTTCTATAACCAAATGAGCCTTGCAGGTTCATTGCCAACACAGTGAGCACGAAAACCCATTGACAGTGCTATATGCGGCCAATTGGCCTGTGAACTAGGGGTTGCAGGATCTATTTTTGCCGCTGAGCCAAACTCCGAAATGGTTAAGGCGGCCATTTTTGTGCAAACACCGCTTCAACGATGTTAAAAGGCCACAGTGGCAGCCGGTGGAAAGATGGACTGCCTAGAGCACTGCACGGGCCTGATTTTAAGGCCCGAGCCCGGCCTGAGTCCGCTTCGCGAAGACCAAGCCCGACCCAGGCCCGTAACACCTAGCCCGAGCCCGGTCCGGGCCCGGGCAATCATAAGTGAGCCTGGCCCGAGCCCGGGCCGGGCCCACCATCTCAAGCCCAGGCCCGGCCCGGCCCGGCAGTTAATTTTTTTGGCCTAGGGAGGGCCCGCGCGTGTGTGACCAGGCCCGGTGTTTGACGCTGAAAAAAGTTTATTATACTCCGGGCAATCAGACGGAGCATCTAGTCTGTACAAGCACGTCATGAACTGAAGCGCAAAAAATAAGGGTTTAAAAGTGCACGTCGCTGAGCTTTCACCGTCTGCAGTTCACGCCACATCGGCGTAATAATAGCTCGTATTCTTACATGAAAGACACCATCACCTTTGATGACCAGACTCTTGGCAACTTCACGTGGTTGTCTTGGCCACAAGTTGGTATTGCTTAAATTTTTTGATCCGCATTTGAATCATTGAGTATGTACGCGCGTTGAAATACTTCACCTGCGGTGGTTGTTAAGCGGTGGTGTTTCTGTGGCACGCGAGTTTGATTCCCAACCACGGCAGCCGCATTTTGATTGGTGCGACATATAAAACACACGTGTACATATATAGACATAGGTGCACAGCCCCAGGATGTCTGAATTAATTCCTTCCCCTCTTGGGCATTCCTTGTAATCGTATCTTTGGTATGTTGTACACCAAAATATAAAATCTTGATGCAGTATAAGAAATGTCATTATAATTGCAGTATAGTGACCATCAGACCTAGAAAAACGTGTTTTGAAAACAATGCATACAAATAACAGCATGAGGCGCGCAAAAATAAACCAAGAATATTCATTTTGATGTTCTTTTCTACACTTCACATCGGACCTATTAACTGCCGTGCCTATTAATTCAAGCCCGATAATCGACTTCGGGCGGCCCGGCCCCCCGGGCTTTCGGGCCGGCCCGGGCCCGTGCAGTGCTCTAGGACTGCCCGTCTATGGGCCACCAATGTCACTGCTTCACAGGTCGGATGTTTTTTGCAACACAATAACTTTTGTTAATTACAAAAACTAACAGCACCAAGACTCTCACAAATGGCTTTTGAAGAAGTGCTCGTGCCACTGAATTGGGCAGCAACCTCCTCCAGGGCAGAGGTGTTGTTACCTGGCGGCGTCGGCCGGGGTGTGGCCCCGGGCGTCGTGCACGGTGGGGTCTGCGCCGTAGACCAGCAGCAGCTCCACCTGGCATGCCTGGCCCCCGCGGGCCGCCACGTGCAGCGCCGTGCTCCCCTTCTCCTGCACGCCCAGGGTGGTGCCACTTCAACACTGTGGACTGCCCGTCCACAGGGTTGCAATCCACTTTCAATGCCTAGCACGCATTAACCCTTGCAGGGTCACACGTACGTCCTCTGCAAACACCTTCAAAAAGCACGCCTCTTGCTTGGCATGTGCTGCCACACTGCAGAAATAGGTCAAATTATTTTCTTGTGCCAATGGCTCTTTTTTTTTAGTAGGACTTGATTGCTGGCTAGTTGGTTCGTGATGTACGAAGGAATAAGTTTGCGCAAAAGACGAGGACGAATAGGCAAAAGGACAGGACGAGCGCTCGTCCTGTCCTCTCGCCTATTCGTCCTCGTCTTCGATGCAAACTTATTTCTTCTTTTTATTTTTATACCATTTACTTCAGCGGTGCGCCGGCTATCGCTTGCGCATCCGGTAACAAGGGGGCGCGCTGGGTATCGCCCACCGGGCGCCTCTCGCTTCTTGCGGCTCCCACAGACTAAGGGCGCCTGTGAAACTGATGAGGCTCTTTTCTCCTTTTTTTTTGTATTTTTTAGGAGCGGTTCGCCATCTACCATCGTGCATCTGGCCGCGCCCGCACGGGTGCTTCCCGCTTTTTGCGCCCATGAAACTGATGTCTATCTGATTTCGATTCACTCAAAAGGTGCGGCTTGTTACTCTCTCGTTTTTACTTAGAACTTTTCTTGTGTTACTCATGAATAAACCACATGTATGTAACAACACATGTATGTAACAACACAAATTATTTTTTTGTTACTTTATGGTCACCCTAGAAAAATTGCGATAATTTTTTCTCGAAACAGGTTCATCCGAAGAATTTAAATCAGAAATAACAAAAATCAACCCATTTGGCGAAAAAATTCGACCCTCAAAGGGTTATTTTTCCACTCGCAATGCCAAACTTCTGGCATGCATCACGTTCACATCCCACTGTGGTCTGGTTCCCCCAAGCACACCACATCTAGCATCACAACTCTGGAGGGGGTTCAACGCAGAGCAGTGCACTGAGCCACTTGGCCCGCCACTGGCAGGTCTTCACAATTTGTGCGCTTAGTTGAAACTAAGCCACGACACGATCTGTGCCTGGTAGAATGTGCCTTTAGTTTGCAATGTTAGTTTGCACCCTGAATCAAGCTTAGCAGAGTCCGCAAAGTCCAAGTAGCTCCACACAAGCACACATGCAACAATTCATTGACTCATAGGCTAGTAGAAAATCTAGGGCAGCAAATTAAAGACGGGAGATGAGTCACGAAAGTTAATGCAGACACTAGGGAACCTTCATTGATCCACAAGCGAGTTTGCAGACTGACCCTGATGCGATGGAGAGTCAAGCGAAACATTTATTGTAAAACGTATTATGTAACATTTATTGTCAAGTTGCGGGAAGCACTTTTTGCCCTGGGTGAACTAGCACAGTGGTCGGCAGCACGACCACAAATTTGCGATGACTGTTCTGCCCAAGGAATGCATCCACTTGGGGGACGCACGAGCGTTATTCAAGAAATAGTCATCTAAGCTGCTAAGAATGCTGAAAGTAGAAAAGTAAGCAGGCTACAACGACATTTCCCTCACCAACAGCTCTGTGGTAATGGCCGAGTACAATGCCCAATTGTTCAAATCCCCGGTAGCGCAAATGTTTCTTTTTTTTTCAAAGTTGAATTTTTTCAGTAATGTTTTCTATACTGAATTCCCCATTTTGCTCTGCAACCTTCACTGATCCACAAGCGAGTTTGCAGACTGACCCTGACGCGATGGAGAGTTCTCGTTGGCGTGGTGTTGCCATAAGCACTGGCTTTTTGCAGGCACAGTGCCGGATCGGCCGACTCTGGGCCTGCTGTGAGCACGCCTCTTACGACAGAGGCCAGGCAAGCTCCACAGGTGAAGCAGAGCGCCTCGCATGGGGGCGTCTGCGCCAACACCCAGGGCAGTCATCCACTGCCTCAGCTTCCAAGCCGTGCTGGCAGGCTTACCCGACTTATTTCACAGCCCACAACATGGTGTGGTATGCCGATTCCCGAGATCACAACGATAAGATTTTTTTTTTTTTTGTTGTTGTTAAGGACCCTCCTTCTCTCCTAAGGGACACTGAAGTGAATTTGTCAAACTTCGGTTTTTGGCCCAAGTAAACACTTTTCATTTTTTTTCAGGTCGATAAAATGGTATTTAATTTTTAAAGCCTGCAAGAAGAAAAAATAGCATGCGACGTTTGGGCCGGCCGCAACAACCAGCAGCACTGGTTGTTGCATTCGAATCGACATTCACATCGCATCTCGCATTGCATCGCATTCAAGATGCTGTCCAAGGTTGGTATTCAAACGAGTTTCGGTTTCGGGTCTGTGAAACAACATGCTTGACATCCGTCATTATAGTTCTCATTGTAACTGCGGAGATTACAGCACTTTTGTATAAAACTGATTTCATAATTTATTCCAATTTTTACACTTGATCCTGCGAAAAGTTTTGCAAAAAACTGTTGTACAGGGACAGCTAAACATGGTACAGTGGAAGCCCAATGCGACCGCACTAAAGTGTCGTATAACCAGGGTACACAGGTAAATGCCGGCCTCCCGCGACAAGTGGGCTAAGGACTTATTCGAACTGCTATATTTCGTACGTTCTCGCATAATTTGAAACACTTAGCTAAAATTTCCAGGTTCTAAAAAAAGGAAATGCCTGTTTCGAGCCCCCCCCCGGCCACAGCATCTGACGCACCCCACTTGACCCCCATGCCGTCCGGCGCTGAACCGGGCCACCAGCCCTGCGCCTGCCCACGCAGCTGAGCAAATTGGGGAAAGGCAAGAGTGTGAACTGCCAAGACCAAGTGAAAGGAACGACTGTACGGTGAAAGAAGGGCAGTAAAGAAAGGACCGGAGCGACAATGCAACTTGGAAAAATAAGGAGATAGCAGAGAGAGGAAAGCGGGTGCCGGGTTGCGTCAGCTTGATAGGAGCTTGGAATTCGCGTACCGCCAGTCACCTGCACTTTGACTTCTCGCGATTGGTGCGTTGGCGTTCTGCTGCCATGTGGAGCCGTGGAAATTTAGCTCCCGCCCGCTAGATACGCTTGCTTGCACCTCTTCAGCAAGTGCTGCAGACCCTGCTGCAGACCTTTGGCCAGGAGGAGGCAGCAAAGCGGTGTAAAAGATGAGACAGTCACAGGAAGCACAGCGTGCGCACCCGAGCGTCGTACCAGGCGGGGGACTTGAAATCGCCAGAGCGCTCAAATCCCCCACGAGATTCCTCATGTCCTCCCAAAAGGCACTGCTCGACTGACCGTCTCGAAGCATGTGTTTCCACGGAGTGGGGCATCCTTGGACTACGTGGCGGCTATTGGCGGCAAGTGAAGTAAGAACCTTTAGCACGCTTCACCAGAGAGGCTCAAAACGTGCTAAATTTACCAGAGAAATCCTCAGAGAGGCAGTGCCCGCCACAGCAGCAACTGAGCATGGAGCAAACTGTGACCATGAGCTTCACCGAGCGGCTGCCAGGATGTGTGCCCATCGTGGAGAAAAGGTCGCACCTCAAACTGGCACGTGCCAGCACCCTTGCTGCTGCTCCTTGAGAAAGTGTGCCACTCACGGGGTGCAGCTGCGAGGGCAGGGCTCCCTGGGCCAGCAGGCGCAGGCTCGTCTCCAGGTTGGCCGTGCGGACGCTGGCGTGCAGCTGCTGCAGGTCGGGTAGCCCATCGTCAGAGAGGGGGGAGAGTGGGGGGGGGGGGCTCACTCGCCTTGCTCAGGTCCTCCTGGCTGGGCTGCTCGCCCTCCTTGGCTGCCCGGTGCACAAACGCCAGGTTCTGGTGCTTGGCCCGGATGAACTCGGACTTCACGGGGCTGCGGCGGCACCAGGGGGCGGCAGGGTTGTCTCGCTCCCACACTTCCCAAACCCAAAGGGGCCGGGCAGTTGCCACTACCTCACGTATGTTTTCTTTAAATTCTCAGTTAGTATTTGTTTCTGGTTTGAGCTGACATAGGTGTCATTTTTTTCAAAAGAAAGCTTCCGTTTTTTTTTTTTTTTTTCATCTTGTACTGCATCTTCGTAACTTTTTTTCTCGCAAAGTACGCACATAAGGGGGCAAAAAACTTCCCATTCAGGCCTTACCTGACTTGCGCATGACTCAAAAAATGTGAGTGCACCCACACGTTCTCTGTTCACACTTGGCCACCCCACAGAGCCACAGGCCCAGGCTTTCAACCTTTGCCAGTCAGTGTGGGAGAAGGAATGACAATGCAGGAACCTTCTAGCATAGCACTACTTTGAGCTAACAGTTTCTTCTGGAAAGGCTGCCAGAATGAAGCAAAATCCAGGAAAAAAAAAAAAAATGACTGTTAGCCGGAACAACAGCGTAAATGAAATGTTACTTGCAATTTTGCTTCAGAAGTTCAACCAAAAAAAAACATCATCCATGCCCACAATGGTTGAATGTGAAGCTTTCTTGGACTCTCTGGTTGGCCAATCCCACACTGCGAGCATGTGCTACTCTGGAGGTCCGCACCACCAATCTAGAATACCCACAGCTACTCTGTAGGCCCAATGACAATGTCCAAAAAGGGAGCAATGGCTGCTGCATGACACGAGGGACCCAGGTTTGATGCAGGAGGCGCTCTTTCCCTTCGCTCCACCCACGAGCATTCATCGTCATAGAGAAAGCTGGCCTGCAGGGCAGGGCACACTGGCACACAACGGCATCAGTGAGGACCCTGAAGCTTCACTCGAGCGGAAAGGTCCGGTATTACAGCATTCCTTCCAGATTGCATGCAGAGAGATCCTGCGCTTGAAAAAACGCGGGCAAGAGGCTTCCAGTTCCAGTAATTGCTGTCCCTGGATGCCCCCTGAAAGCAAGGAAAGGTTGCCGACCGGGAAAGCTCGCACCTCATCCCGACTGTGGAGCGCCCCAAGCCGAGGACAGAGCCTTGGTAGAGACACAGCTGTCCCCCGCCCTGCTGTTTCCCCCTTGCACTGGTTCTGAGGAACTATAGGCCAGCTTTTCTGATCCCCAATGGGAAAAGTGGCCAGCCTGCTGGCAAAAGAGGCACCCACTGGAGGCTGTCCCTGGCGCTGGGCTTGCGGCGTGCACGTCCCCCCTGGCCGGGCTCCAGCAGCTGGTGCTCCCAGATGGCATTGGCCCCACTCGCGTGCAGGCTGTGCACCATCTGCACCCAGAGGGGGAATCGCCAAATGCTTTGCGACGTCAGCAGTCCAGGACTATAGGGCTGCTTCCTTCACTGTTGATGGCGCCACAACAATGCCCAGCAGGCTCTATAGTGATCGTTTCGTGAAGCAGTGGGCGTGCTCGACAAACAGGGTCTCACGCTGTCGCTTAATCGGCCTGTGACGTGCGAGACAACCCCAAAGACTGCTGTGCAGCTGTAACAAGGACAGTATGCACTGGATGCTTAGAAGCACCAGTTACGAAGTGAATATTGATCCCATTTAGGCACATTCTCTTTTTCCCCCATGGGCAGACAGGAGGAGGAGGAGGAGACGCACGCTGAGCTGAGCAGGCACCCAGGGCGCCCGGTGCAGGTGGCGCACGCGCGACACGTGGGGGCCCAGGCTGCGGTGCACGCTGCAGCACTCGTCGCACAGCAGCAGGCCCCGGTTCAGGGACCCCCACTGGGGCTCTGCACAGAGGCCACAAGGGGCAGCGGCAATGCTTGAGTGGTTTGATTATGAAATACGTACTGAGGAAGGAATCTGATCATAGGGTGGCTGAAGCATACAATTTTCAGGCAGCAGATTATACTCGGTCACGTTTTGTTCCACACACAGTAAAGAAGAAATGTAAACAACTGACCCTTGTGGGACATCAAGGTAACGGAACAGCTTCCGAGATACGAGACTATAACTAGGCAAGAAGTGACACAGAAAACAAGCGCAGTAATAAACCGAGAATGTTTTGGTTATTGTTTCCATGGTTCAAGGCCTGCATCGCAGAGGGAAAGTTGAGTCCCATCTGAGCGATCAGCAGAGGGCAGAAAACGAGAGGAAGGACAAAGATCCCATACATGCAGAATATTTCGCACAATTTGAAGACAGTCCCACGTATGCGCGGAAACCGATGTGTGCTATCAAGTGCAGACACGCCCAAGTGCACAATGCTGACGTAGCGTTGTCAACAAACGTCTTGTGTGATGTAACAGGCCAGAGCCGAGGACGCTTAAACGTTCGCTTAAAAGAGCACAAGAGCTAGGTCAGTAGCATTGCCGCCAAAGGGCAGCTGGCCGGCCATCGTAAAAAAATGTATTTCGGATAACCCGTGTTATCCTCTGTGCGGCCAGATGATTGTTTTGCATTTTCACCGCTCTGGTCCGACAAGAGAATTTGCCAAAACGGCGGAGATAGGTGGTCAATGCGTCAGCAGGCCGGCTGCGGCTTTATCGAAACTTTCTTCTGTCATGTTTTCCTTTCCTTCTCTTCTCTTGCCAGCCATAAACCAACGGCTTAAAGTCAGCACTCGTCCTCTGAGCCAACCCGCCCAAACCTTTTCCCCTCTGAAGGGAAGACGACGGGAATGGCATCACTCACCTGAAACGGCCCTCCACGATGGGGTGAGTTTGAGCGAGAAGGTTCGAAAGTGTTTATTCTCCAATGTCTACTAAACAGTTTTGCCTTTTGGAGACCTTTGTCGCGGAAGAAATAGTTGGGGTTGAGGAAAAGGAGGTGGAACAGGGTTCGTACAGGATTAAAAAACAAGAATTCAAGGATATTCAAGGACTTTCAAGGCTCTGCCAAAGATTTTTCAAGGGTGCTGGAGAGCTTGTGTACCAATGTTTCACTACTGTTTTCACGCGCTAAACGTCTGCTTCTTTGTATTTCAAGAAAAGTGACCTCAAGAGACATCTCTTTGGAAGAGCCCACCGACAGTAATACTGAGGGAGCTATATGAAAGCCATGCCATCTCGAACTTTTTTGAGCTCTGTAAATGCCCTTAGTACACAGTCTCGGATAGCGAGGAACAGAACTTAATACCCCCTGCCATTCCCATTCCCCAAATTTCTGCGTTCATTAACGGGAGGGATTGACGACTCCACTGGATCTGCCCGGCATCACACCTGTCAAAATAAAATACTCCAGTAAAGCTTACGAGCTAGATGCATGTGTTCGCAAATTCAGAGTTCTGCCTATCTGTGCTCATTTTTAGTTCGCCCTGGAGTGTCAGCACCATTCATTTTCGAAACATAGTGGGGCGCAGCGAAGGCAGGGTGCAGCAACGGTAACGAATAACAGGATGAGGCAGTGCAAAAAGCAGTATAAAAAACTGGAAGGAGACCTATGCTAATTTCTGCCTCGTCCAGTGCGTTCCATACGAGCCATCGCCCACAGCAGCACGCGCCTGTGCTCCCAAGCTTGCTTTAAATTACAAAACGGTGACTGCACCCCCCAAGCTGGCTTTATATTGTCAAAAGCACGCCTTGGATGGGGAGGTTGCAGGGCCACAATGAGATAAGTCACGTAATCGGGTCTCCTCTTTGTAGCACAAAGAAATTAAGGTGAGAGAAACAATGCCAGGCTTTCAAGGCCCTTGAAAACTCAATTTTCAATTTCAAAGGTTTTCAAGGACCTTGCTGGAAGGGTGGAAAGGCGCCAAATGCTCCTTCCTTTGACCTTTCATTAGCTCGCGCTCACCTGGAGGTCAAAGCTGCCGCTCGTGTCTCGATACAATGCCCGAGAAGCGGCAACCACATGAAGCGGTTTGCTCGCATCTGGCAGCCGTCGGCGTTTCCTGGTGGCGATGCGACAAATGTTGGAGAGCACAATTTACCTCATCAACATATGCCACATTGCTTTGTTAGCTGAAAACTGCCTTAATTGGTCGCATTGGCTCTCTTTTTTTTTTTTTTTTTGACTTTGGTCCTCTCCAACGTCCGTTTCAATAAGCCGGTAGAGGCATGGAGCTCCATGCGGCTGCTGCTTTAGGCAAGGATAGTTTGTGCGTACAAGAGGATGGGTGTTTCCGATGTTCCCACAGAACATTTTCCCCACAGGGTTTCCGATTCTTTGGCATTGTATCAAGGGGGACAAACGGTGTTCCTTGGCGTAGGATGAGGTTCTTGGGGGACAGTGTGGTAGCCGTTGTCACAAGGAGCACGGCATGAGAGTTCACGAAGTCAACATGCAGTGTGTGCCACGGTGTCTGGGGACAGTCCCACGTGGGAAATCGGAGCTTCTGTGTTGATTGGCATTCAGAGCACTGTCTCACTGTCTCCTCAATCATCTTGTTGATTCCAGGCCACCATACGAAACTTCTTGCACACTTCTTCATAGCTACCATGCCTTGATGACCAGCATCCAGAAGTGCCAGAACGTGAGATCGTGCAGAGCTTGGTATGATCACCAGTGATCAGAGTGTGAGAAACTCGCGATGAGATGCCAGTGAGGTTGCTCTTCGCCGGTATGGAGCGAGCTCATCTCCAAGGAGTCCTTCCACTGTACCATCCTGCACTGACTTGAACAGCCTTCGCAGGATGTTGTATTGCTGCGTTAGACGGGCTATCTCTGTAGCAGTAAACGGAGGTCGCAACAACGCTTCGAACAGCAGCACGTCGCCTGGTGGCCATGGTTCAACGATGCATTCTGGCAGTGGTAGTCGGCTTAACTTCTTGCCATGCCTGTACACAATATCGTAGTCATATGCCGATAATTTGATGCACCATCTGGTCATGCATGGGGAGAGGACTGGTCCCAGTATGCCCAGCACTGTGACGAAAGTTACCTTTCTTCCAGCAATGCAAACACTACAGTGAGGCCTTCTCTGTCCAACTGAGCATAATTTCTTCATTCTGCCAGCCCTAGCGTCCTAGATGCAAAAGCGATCGGTGCCTCCCTATTCGGGTCATCACACTGACACAGAACAGCTCTTACACTGTATGGCGAAGCGTCGCATAAGCTCCTTCTGTTCGTCGTAGTGTGCCAGTACGGTGTGCTTGAGAAGCAATAGTCTCCCATCTCTGAGTAGCGCCTTTTTGAAGGAGCTGGTAGAGACAGCTGGCAACTGTTGCTCTGTCCTTTGTGAACCTGTCGTGAAATGTCAGCATCCCGAGAAATGACTGAAGCGGTTGCTTGCAGTCTGGCGCTAGCGTCTCCGTGATGGCTCGAACTTTGTCTTCGCTGGTGTGAACGCCGTTTTCGTCGATTCGGTGTCCCGGAAAAAAAAACTTTTCTCACAGCAAAACAGCACATCTTTTTGCCGAGGCGAAGGTTGTACTTGCACAGCATCTTGGGAACTTCTTCCAGTCTGGCGGCATGTTCCTCGGCGTCCTTTCCACTGATGATGACATCATCTAAGTATGCACAAACGCCTGTGATGCCAGACAGCATAGTCTCCATGAAGCGTTGAAAAATGGCTGGAGCTGCTGAGATTCCAAAAGGCAACCGTTTCACTTTGTAAAGACCTTTTGGCGTGTTCAGGGTCAACAGCTCGGCTGTCTCTGGCGTTACATGAAATTGCTGGTAACGCAAGTGTGTTGAAAACCTTGCCTCCCCTCAAGTAGCTGAGGACCTCATCTGTTGTGGGAAGCGGGTAATCTGCCTTCTTCGATACCAGATTCACTGTACAGCGGTAGTTGCCGCATATTCGCAACGAGCCATCTTTCTTCTGCACGAATACGAGAGGCGTTGCCCAGTCTGAATGCTGCGTAGGCTCGATTATGCCTTGAGTTTGCAGTCAATTCAGTTCAGCCTCTACAGGCGACCGCAGCACGAAAGGAACTGGCCGTGCCTTTAGAAACTTTGGCTTCGCTCCTTCCGCAAGTTTCGAGTTGAACAGCAGGACCAACGTGTCCCAAGATTTCCTCATCGAACGCAGACTGGTACTTGTCCAGGAGCTTGAAAACAAGTTCGTCGTCTGTTACGTCGTTGATCCCGGTTACCACTATGCCCAAATGAGGAAACCAGTTTCGTCCGAGGAGGTTACATCCTGATCCCTTGATTATCACAAGTGGTAATGTCAAAGTCTTGTCCTAGTGCGTTACTTCTACCGTTGCACAGCCGAGCACCATGTGCTTACGAGAATGTTGTTCGTCTGAAGCCGAGGTGGGTCATTCGTCCACGTGGCTCTGATAAGAGTGCAGGCTGCACCAGAGTACAGTTCGAAATTCAACAATTTGCCGTGCACGAGTAGCTGCATCGAGCCCCTGAGTGCTCATAAAGCGCCTTGCTTGGCAGCTCTTGTGAGGCTGTTGTCGAAATTCCTTCACGTGGATATTCGATACTGTCGTTCCCCTTCGTTCTTGCCTCTTTCCGCTTTTTGATAAACGCTTTTTCGATGTGCCATCGTTTCTTGCAATAGTTGCAGGAAGCTGTCTTGAACTTGCAAGTATCCGGACTATGTTGTGCATCACAACGCCAACAACGCTGGTTGTTCTTCTCGACGTAGCTACTGGAGTGACCTATCCTTCCCATATTGCAGGTACTTGTACTGGCTTTGTGGATCTCTCTCCAATCCGCCTTCACGTTTTTCTGATCTTCAACAGCGTTTTCAGCTCGCAATGCAAAGAAGTCACAAGCTTTCTTGCAACATCAAGTCCTTTTCTGCAAAGACCACAGACAAAATGATCACGCAACATTGCATCCGGTGGTAGCAGTGACGGCTTCACAGCCGTATCTGTGCTGGTGCCAAAATTACAATCCGCTGCTAGTTTCTTGAGCGCTGCCACGTAATCACTGACCATTTCGTCGTGCCTTTGGTCCCGTTGTTGGAAGCGTGCCCTGCAGAAGACTTCAGAAGGTTGCGGATCAAAGTGAGCCTTGAGCACCTCAACAATGTCATCATAGTCCACTTTGCTGGGCTGCATGGGTTGAACGAGGGCGCAAACGATGTCGCAAGTCTGTTCCCCACAGAGCGTTAGCAGGTGAGCGCATTTCTTGGAAGCGTCCTTGAAGTCGTCGGCTTCGAAGAAGAATTGTAGCCTTCCATACCAGGATCTCCAGGAGCCGGAGCAGCCGCTGAATTCGGGTCGCCGACCGAAGTCGCACGTCGCCATGTCATTCCGTTTCTTGACGTCGGTGACCTGTCGGTGAAGTGCCGGTGAGCCCGCAGTCTTCCTCGTTGCCAAATTGTTGCGTCTGCACAGCCGTGGATGGGTGTCGACGATTTATTAAAACTCAAGAGGTAGGAACATGGGCAGTAGCTCGGGCGTTGGTGAGAGCGGTGGCCAGCATTCGATGCGTGAGGCATGCTCGTGCCACAGAACCCAGTGCCTTTTCGCACGCACATCATCGTTGTCGTCTCCTGGCGACATATCAATAACGAACTGACTTTCAACCCGACCAATTATGACATGATTTCGATGTTGACGGCTTGATATACTGGCTAGCAAACACAATAAATAGTATACAAGAATCCAAACCGATGAATATTTCCAAGCAGCCCTTCATTGTTTTCCAACCCTTCCAGGCGTAAAGAACAAATCCTGGTCTACTCGGGATGGCGTTCTATGAATTGAAAAAAATTACTCTCTTGTCCTGGACCGAAGACGCGGCCCAATCAGCTCGACTTTACTGTTAAATAATGCTTGCTACTCCTCCTCCTCTTGAGTGCAGTTTTCCTACAACGCATATTTGAATATTGGGAAGATATGGCTGTGGGAAATGTACCAAAATATCCTTCCAGGTCCCAGCAAACACTGTTGTTACTGTATCTTTAGCATAGACGTGACTCGTTTTGTTCAATAAACCTCCATACTGGTGAGAATCCTGGTATAAAACCAGCACGCGCCTATACACATAGTGGGTTTTTGAAACTCCACCTTCAGTTTTTGCAGCCCATAGTGCACGTCGCCATACTTTCCTGTATGACAACGTAAATTTATACAATACTTTCGAGCCTTCAGCAAGGTTGCAAGAACTGTTTTACCTTACATATGATTACCGGCAATCTTAACGCCTACTGGCAAAACTGACAGCCCCGAAGGCCTGGTATTTGCTTTGGTCTTGTATTTTCCCTGTTGTCGGTTACTATCACCTGGCTGTTCCCTTTGTTCAAAAGATTGCTTAATTCAGAAGCTGACACCTAGCTCCGACTCTTCGCGCTCCACTGAGGACCGGCTTCGCAAGAAATGGGGCGACACCGGCAATGTTTCTTCCGTAGCGGTATCCAACACTATACTTACACAACACTAGACGACAAATGCGAGAATCCCTATGCAAACGTCACAGAGGCGCGCTTCGCAGCGCCGCCCGTGGTCGCGCTCACCGCCAATATTCTAGGCACTATTCGCCGCGAGATCGACATGTAGGTGGCAACAGCGTCGCGCCGCTAGTGTGGATGCTCCGCTGAGCGGCCCAGGAGAATGCACACTGCGGGCGGGCTTCGTGCCTTGCTCAAGCCGTATGTGCGCACGAAAGGCGCAGACAAGACTGGTATGCTGTTGTTCGGTAACTGTGGAACTAAGTTTTCATTATTACGCCAACAAAGCGGCGTCCCATCGGGGATCTCAGAACGGCCGCAATAATAACACTGAACTTGTACGCCGTGGCTCGTAGCAAGCTCGATCTTTCCAGACTATGGCTTTGAGCCTTCAATAAAATCATAAATAGAAACAAATCAGGAAGCCTCGATCTCCGCAATTCAGTTTACGACTGCAGTTTCAATTGACTGATTGATTGTGGGGTTTAACGCGGCGACGCAACGCAGGCAATGAGGCCCGCCGTAGTATAGGGCTCCGGATTAATTTTGACCACCTGGGGATCTTTAATGTGCGCCGAAATCTCGTACACACAGGCGCTTTTGCTTTTCCCCTCCATCAGAAAAGCGGCCGCCGCGGCTGGGACTCGAACCCATGACCTCGTGCTCAACAGCGTAACGCCTTAGCCACTAAGCCACCGCGGCTGGGTGGCAGTTGCTTTCACGGGTAGCATGACGCATTCTTGCATTTGTGGGATGCCCTGAAATGGTAACACCACTTAACTGCCTCAACATTTCTTCTAAGAGCTTACAATATTTTTTGTGTTCGAAAGGCAACATAAAATTACTGAATTTTAACCAGCGCAGAGATATAAATGAAACCGTTCTAACATAGGTCTTTTGCGCGCAGCTTTAGTTAAATGAAATTTTGGCGACTCTGAAGGCAGGTTTGATGAACAACGGTGTCAGACCATAAAGGAGTACTCACACGAAATTTCAAAGCTGAATAACTATGTAAAACGCTTCCTTTTTATCAGGAGATATCTCCCAGCAAGTTTCAACAGCAACCGTTCAGCGAAACATCTTTAGAATCCATTTTAATCTTCACCCTCACGAGAAAGCCCAGAGCGGACCGACATGACATCATCTGCTACTTGCCCCAAACTGCCGACGTCGGCGCTCCCGTGACGAAGCCGACGCGCTGGCTGTGGTTGGCGCGCGCTGCTCCGGCGTGTGTACACGTCATGGTTTTGGGACTGACGTCATGCTGCCCGGGCCTGTGGGGACGGCGAAGACCTCGGCCGGTCTGGGCGCGCGCTTCAGAGCGGCAGCGATACGGCAAGAATGGTGACGTCACGTGATAGCTCCTGTCATGGCGGCACTCAGCGTTCGTTTTGTCGAAACCAAAACTGACACGAATAAACGACGCCGTAAATGAATATTTTCGCTGCGCTTGACCGTTTATTCTGTCATTCTATGATCAGTGGGCTGGTAGGCACGCACAGCAGCGAAAAAACGTAACACGAAAATTTCGTGTCAGTACCCCTTTAGGCCTTTCGTCGCAAGTGAACTTGCGAATTAAATTGCTAACACACGCAGTACAATCAACATCTCATGTTTAGCTAGACTTGGAAAGTGACAAGCAGGTTTACAGTGTGTAAACCAAGCTTCTGGGGCTTCGCAGTGAGCACAGATTTTCTGTTACGGGAGCACTGTTGACCATTTGCGTTCCTTTTAAAATCTAACAGGTGGTTAGAACAGCGAGATGTGATTGCATTCTTGTGTAATGTCGCTTAAGAACCATAAAGATGGCAAACGAAGTTGCCCTGTTGCAGATGTAGTAAAACGTTCCCTTTTTATTTCTTGTCACAAAACAGCGCAACGGGTTACCAGTAACTACTTTGTGTGGTAAACTGAGCCTCGCTTTTGTCTTGGCATTTAATTCTTGAGGATTGGCTAAAAAAGGTACACATAAACGTTTTCTGTGCATTTCATTTCTTTTTTGGGGGGAGGGTGGGGAGAGAGGGGGTGTTCTGCCAACGCTCCAAGCGCAGCGGCAAGAGAACGCATGTAATGCGAAAAGCCAAACATTGGTTATAAGTACTATTTTTCAATTGAAAGTACGCTAGGCATCGTGTTCTGTAGCGGTGAAAAAGCAGTACTTCAACGAGTAGACGCCAGTATTTTCAAAAGTGATTAATTCCCCTTTTGGCCCGAGATTGTCCAGAAATTGCATTGAAAGCGAGCATTGTGGGAAAAATAAAAAATCCAGGGAGTCACCCTCCACACATGTGGGCAACAACGTGAATTGTATTATGCGATTTTTCCTCCTTTAAACATAGGTCCACCTTAAGAGGTTAAGACGTGACCATATTAGGCATTTAGTTATGCTGAGTGTGAAACACATTCCTGGACAAGGCGATTCATGTCGGGATTTCAAAATGGGATATATGAAAATGACACACTAAATACCACAGGACAGGCGCAAACTCACTACTGCTTAATTTTACCGAGAAATCCCCCCGAAATACTCTTGCACATCCACAGAAATGTATTTACAATAATACGTAAAATTATCAACACAGTATAAGCAATGACTGTCCAAAAATGGCATTTATTTTAGAAAAGGTACGGTAATTCAATCACACAGGAGCTTGTAAGTGTAAAATGCGTCCCCGGTAATGTATGGGCGATAGCGCACGGGTCGTGTGCAATATAATTGTTTTTGTTTGTTCCTTCTTTCTAGAAGGACACAGCACAATTTTACAAGGGTGTGGCGAATGCACGGGTATGCAGAGGTCTTGTCGCTCCTTACCCGTTTCGTGTGTTAAACTTTTATTTAAATAACCACCACTCCACCTTCAAAAAGCACCCTTTGACGTTCCCGAAAACCACGGTGAAGATTACGCGAGCACGTAGCCCGCGATGCCCTCTCCCCGCAAGGGGCACGGTTGACCCATGCGCGCCGGTCCGTAGGCCACGTGGGGCGTGACGTAGTGGCCCCGCCCAAGGGCTCGCGGCGGCGGGTGCGCGCTTCGGTCGGACCCAGGAGAGATTGACTGGGTGCCGACTCCGACAGGTACTTCGTGTTCGCACGCGGCTCGCTCGCTTCGGCCTGAGCGACCGCTGTTTTCTCACTTCCGTGAGGTCGGCAAACGTACCGAGAGTTGGATTTGCTCAATCAGTCTCGTGGTCAGTTCCGGTCCTAGCCGGGCCCACCACGCCACTGGACCAACAGCTGCCAATTACCCTCCCTGTGCGTCGGGCTCTGTGGCTTGAAGCGTACGGTCGGCGGGTACCCCCCTCTCTGCCCCAGGGCTAGGAGTGTAATTAATACCAGGGCTGGTTGCTGTACCGTGGATTACCCGGAATTAAACCAAGTTCTGAGGAGCTACTTCGTCTTCGCGGAGTGACTGCGCACGCGTGGCGAGGTTTGCCGCGGCCGTTTACGGCTTGGCTCGCTCGAACCCATGGTGGGCACCTTGGCAGGCTGCACTGCATTGCACAGGTGAGGCCCACAAGATGTTTTGTGGAATTAAACCAGCGCATTAACCCGGAACGGCCACTGATTATAGTGTCTCTAGAAGAAATGCGCAAGCAGAGGTAACTGTCATTGCTTACTGCCAAACAAGTACACATATTGGTTGTTTTATCGTGTGCCGCACAGGTCTAGCGCAACGCGCAACGTGAAAGAGCAGACGACGCAAAAGCGCTATCCACACAAGCAGCGGTTCGTCCCGCCGCCGCCAGGGGCCAGCTGTGTTCGATCTCGGGGCGAATAGCCAAAGCCTCCTTTATAACGCCTTGTGCCTGCTCAGTGCCAGAAATTCTGCCGTTCTCTCTGGTGGCGCCCTAATCCCAGGTTGTCCTGTGTTGGCGAGGGCATGGTCACCATTTGCCTACACACCCGGCAACAATGAGTGGTTTAAAAAAAGTTGCCAGGGCCCTTTGCAAACAAAAAATACGTGCTGCATAAAGGAGACTCTGGCTCTAGCACTGACGGGCAACTCCTGTTTGAAAAAAAAAAGGTATAGAAATTCACGAGGCCAGAAATAAAACCATCTAGCTGGGGTGACGCTAGAGCTTAGCAGTGTAATTAAAAAGAGACGGTCTTTCTCAGGCTACCTTGTTCGTTCGTAAATAATTTAACGCAAAAGTTTTTTTCAGCGTTCTCTCAATTCAGCCAGAAATGTTACGGGTGAGTTTACTAGCGGGTTTGTGGTTCACTGGGAATTGATCGGTTATTCAGTATGTGATTGGGGATGGAAGAATTAATGTACCGGGGAGAAGTAGCGAGAGAAACAATGCTCAGTGCATGCTGAATGTTTAGCCTAAGCGTATATAGGGGCTCTCAAATACTGAGAATCGCCTCGAGCTAAAGGTTGAAGTCATCATTCTTTGCGCAGCAGCCAGGCATTGCCGATTACCACGTCGTCAATCTATCTACTACATGCGTGATGGCAACATTTCGTGGAGCAGCGGCGACAGAGAAATAGGGAAGGGATGGAGGACGATGGGTGCATACCCTTTCGGGAGCTGTAAAAAATATTAGCCGCAGAACAAGACTTAATGGACTCGTAAGTAAAAACGGGGAGCTCAACTGTTTGGACTTGAAACAAAATTTAATTAGTATGACTCAATTATCACTAAACACCGAATCAAGGATCATTACTTTTCACTTATCAACTTTTCACTTATCAGAGGGAGAAAAGTTAACTGGCTCTTATCGCAGTGACAACCATGAGGTCATGTATACATTTCGTTGGGAAACTGCCGTAGCGAACTCAAAAGGGCGAGCGTGCAGGCGGAAACAGTACACCGAATGCAGTTTAGTAGTTCTGCGACGCCATGCATAAAGCTTCGGTCTTTAATACTGGCTCATGAAGTTCAAGCTCGCCATTTTGCGGACTTTTGTAGCTGGAAGATGCTTTCGTGTAGCAGACGACGCCACGGTGCGTTTCAGTTCACCTCCGCCTGGAACGGCAGTTCGCATCGGCATGGCCATCGAAAAACCTGGGAACTTAGCGCTACCACAGTGAACAGGCTGCTGCAATGGGTTTCGGAGCGATAGAGTAGGCACAGTAGGTTATATACACCCATACACCATTTTCCATAAGCGGCCGGAAAAGGAGGAAAATACTCTCAAACCAGTTCTCTCGGCGGTTGACCAGTGTTGCCTGTGCGCGCTGGGTTGCTAACATCGCTCGGCGCGGTGTGCTCCGCTGCGTAGTTCAGCGGTATTTCGCACCGCGTGCTCACACGCAAAGCTGCGACAGGGAACGGAACCCCCTGAAATGTTAGAAGCAACTTTATCCTTTACAATATAGCATTGATTGATTGGTTGATTGATTGATTAATTGATTAATTATGGTGTTTAACGCCCCGAAGCTTCATGGGTGATGAGGCGCGCCGTAGTGGAGGGCTCCGGGTTAATTTTGACCACCTGGGGATCTTTCACGAGCGCTGATACAATACAACATTACAATAACTTCTGGTTCCTTGTAGTCAATTTCAAATACCATATATTGTTTGGTCATTACAACCGATTGGCATTAAACAAACCCCTTTTCATCTCGGCGTTTTGTTTCGTGGTGTTTTGTTTACTTTTTTTCAGGCCAACGCATTACACTGCCAAACGATATGAAAGGATAACTTTCTCCATCGCACACTGCTGGTCGATAGCAGGATAAGCAGGCAGCCCAATGTGGAAACGCAGCTCGAGATACGCGTGAACGCTGCATTTGTAAAATAGCTCAACCTGTCCACAATGCGGTCAAAGGAAAAGCTTCTAATCCTTTTGCGTTGTCACGGAATCTAATTACAATTACAAAACAGTTACTGCTGGTCGCGTAAAGCATTTGTGGTGCAAGCAGCGGTTTCACAAAGGTGGGCTCCGAGCGACATGGCCACATGCGCTGCGCAGAGTTAGGTCAATCATAATCACGATCATGATCAACCAATATTAACTCGCCCGAACGTCGACCCTTCTGCTCAACCTCCGAATAGTAATTGGACTGGTTGTGCGGTCGTGTTATTTTTCCGCCCAGGTAATTTCGTTTCGTCAGTAACCGTCATAAGTCTAGTTAAGAAAGATTATATTACATTGCAATGTCAACAGCGTAGCAATCGCCTCGTCGAAAGTCCATCGCGAGCACGGATCACCGTGACCCACATATGCTGTGCGCGCTTCGAATTCAACGTCTGCGCTTCCGTAAACATGACTAATCGGTGAACATAACAAGCACAGTGGCATTGGAAACATGTATTTACTCCCCGATATCAATTTCTATGTCAGTCGGTGCCATACTGGTACATTTGCATCGCGGAACTGCGGAGCACCACCGGCACCACCGCCATACTGCTACTGCTGCTCGCAAAAGCCGGGATCGGCATTTTCTGCTCTGGCAGCAAATTAAGACCTAAAATCCATCTGCAGATGATGAAAACAAAACAGAACACACACACACAAGCACTACAACCGCTAACTTAATGCCAAACCACTACGGTTCACTTGGTAATGCACGGGTACCGAGCAGATGCACAGAAAGAACGGAGCACTTAACAGCCCAGCACGGAGTTTTCAGCGGTCGCTTCATAGACGGCGGTAGCATCTGGTCAGAAAAAGTAAATGGCTGCGCCCACCTCTAGCAAGGAAAATGGTGTATATATAGGAGGCTATGGAATAGCACAATAAGCGAACCCAGGGTTGCTTGCTGCGTTTGTCTTCTCCGCTATGTTTGCGTATATTGGCAAATAAATGGCGATTGTTATATGAAACCGCAAATAAACTCATATCTGAAACAACTTGTCCAGAAAGTACAATAAAACCTTTTTGAATCACAACAAGCTTTGCTTGTGGCAGACTTAATTCGGTCTGCAAACAATCTGCCTCACAATTGCGAAAATCGCGACGTTCGCAGGCCATTTCCAGCCACTGCGAACTTCGCAAGTGCCAATTTTCGTTTCACCGAATTCGCAGACGAAGAACGCACCATATAGAACGGGCTGAAGACAACTCCAAAGCAGCGGACGGCTGTGCAGCTAAAACAAGCAGAGTGATTGATTGATTGTTGGGTTTAACGCGCCGACGCAACGCAGGCGATGAGGCCCGCCGTAGTATAGGGCTCCGGATTAATTTTGACCACCTGGGGATCTTTAACGTGCGCCGAAATCTCGTACACACGGGCGTTTTTGCTTTTCGGCTCCATCAGAAAAGCTGCCGCCGCGGCCGGGAATCGAACCAGCGCAACGCCTTAGCCACTGAGCTACCGCGGCGGGTAAAACAAGCAGAGTGCGCCCAGTACCAACAGCACTTTGTAAGGATAAATAACCGATCAGCAGTTTGCTGGCGTAGTCACGCCTCCTCAATTAAGCAGGCATTGTCTTAAATCATGGCAAGGTCTTCTGCTGTGCCCGTCAATTGTTCATATTTTCTTTCACGGATTTCAGGGCTTGGCGGGGCTTCAAAAATCACATTCAAATTTTGTTGTCTACGCGCCAACGCTTCGCCTGGGCTCCAAGGCGCGCCGCAGAGAGAGAAGGGTGCACAGCAATGTCGACAACCGCCCCTGCATGTTCGGGCCCAGCAGCCCAACGGTTGAACGGGGTTTCACGCGAACCCCGTGGTTGGGAAGAAAAACAGGAGCGCACTAGCGGTCGGCCCAGCGCAGCCGGCAGGACTGGTACGATAGACTCACCGGGAGCGCCGCAGTCTCCACAAACTTCAGCAACCATACGTAGCTTCCCTCGTGACATGGAACAACACACACAACGGTAACCGCCGACGTCTGCACCGCTGGCCTGCACGTCCTTTCTGCCAACCTGCCAATCATACCCACATGACGACCACCTATGCTCGGAAGAGCAATGCTATACGCACCAGAGTTAATACTACTGACTCTAGAGCAAAAGCTGCCCGGCCAGCCCGTGCATTGAAACCGTGCTACACCTGGGCGCTGACATGATGCCACCCTCACAGCGTTGCCCGCTGCCTTTTTGACTACTAGAGTTGGCGGCAGTAGTCGGTATTCACCTAGTAACCAACGCATTCCATCATGGCAGCCACCGTTGCTGTGAGTGCGCCGTGAAAACTTCGCTGTGCACAAACGTTGTGTGAAGTTTTTCCTGTGGTAGGTAGCGAACTTTTGTGCCATGCTGCCGCGTTAGATGCAGTTTTGCATTCTCCGCAACTGAGAAGGGTAGCGCCTAGATTAGCGGGTACTTCGTACGCTCGGAGAGGTAGCTTTTGCGGGTGCGTCAGGGGAGTTCGGTCGTCGCTTCGGAGTTGAGCGGACGTGTTTTTTCGTGCTCGTGTGCTTCGGAGGGGCTTCATTTCGGCGGCCCGTTGCGCGCGCGGGCCGTTGGACGTCGCCTGGCTTTCGCTCTGCTGGTGTGGGCGGTCGAGTGCCAGCTCCCGCCCCCCCCAGTACCCGTCTCCAAAGCGGTCGGGACCGCCGCAGACTTCGCTCTTCGTCGCACCATGTTCGCCTCCGCGCTTCACTGTTCCCTTCGAGGTTTCTCGTCTCCCGGACGCAGCATTACGCCAGCCAACAGTGTTCGTGGTGTGTTGTGTGCGACGGAATCGACCACAGTGGAACTACTCTTCTCTACTCTTTCCTCACCTTTCTAATCTTTACTTTTCTCTCTCCTATCCTATTTCCCCAACTATTTCCGCTTCCGGACTGTGTTAAATGCAGGTGAGCTCCCATGAGAGCTTAATAATATCCCGAGTTTATTTATTTTCCTGCTTCCTTTAAAAAGAAATCACTTGCCCCTGATTGCTTTTTCCCCTGATTTTTTCCTGGTGGCTTCCCCTGTATTCGCGCATGCGCTGTTTCTGTATATATCATTTTGTGTGTGCTAAAAGAGTTCAGTTGATATGCAGCGCTAGTCGTGTGTAGTCTTTTCTTTGTTGTCCCGTCTGTACAGCGCTATTTTAACATGTTTCACACGCCTCCTCCCCCCCCCTGTATGCGTCAGCTGATTGTTTTCGCAATCTATTGAGGTGCTCTTTACAACTACTTGCTTTTCTAGCGAATGGAAGTTCGAACTGGAGAACGCTTCCAAGAAATGCATGTAAATGGAAATCGTATTTGTGACTGCACTTTATGCTAAACAAACATGCTTTCTGTGCCTGTCTACGAGGCCCCTGCAGCACGTGTGGCAACTTTTTTCTCCAGTTGAAATGCTTTTAGGTAGTGGCCCTTGCATTAGCTTAGATTCAATAACCGTGAAATACCCAAGCCTAATATTACTAAGGTATGTGCATCAAGAAACTCTCTCAAGAGATTTTCCGTTTTTCTAGGTACGCTTAGAGGATTTGTCATTGATTGTATGCTTGGGGACGTCACACAAGGTACATGATTAATGTTGTCAGGTTACATTAGGTCGCAATAGTTCTATTTAATAGCAGCTTAAACAAAATCTCGACAAAAGCAAACCAGGGACTAGAAGATATCATGTAGAACGCGCATTTCCATTCTGGGTTTGTGGAACTATAGCTTTCAGTACTTCCAACTACAAAGAAAGTAGTGCAAGAGTTCATTAGTCGCTGCAGGGCTCTTTACCTTTTAAAATTTCATGCCCCCTCTCCCAGAATAAAGAAAGAGGAAAATTGCGTGAGGAACTAACTATTTCCAGCAAAGCTATGGCAGGTTTAAAGCCAATAAACAGACAGGGTTAAAAGCCAAAAAACCTTTCAGAAGAAACAATTTCATGATAAAAAACCTAAGCACTGGAGAAGAGGAGAAGAACGAAATAAACAAATACAAGCAGAGGCAGCATAAAAGAGCAAAAAATGACCAAAGCAAATGCAATTCACGAGGCAGTTCGTCACGAAAGCTTCCACGAAGAAGCAGACACTTAAGGAGAAATTTTAAAAAATTCGAAATTATGTACCCTATTTGCATTATGTACACAGAAAATCAGACATATTTGAGTGGTTTTAGACAAGATGGAGCTTAAGTAGCCAAATCAGTTCTTGCCTTGAAGAAGCAGATTGCAGTGATTAAGAGAGAAAAACAGTCACAGGTGCTGTAGGGGTGTTACCAGCATGCAGCATCCTTCGTTTGCCCATTTTGTCATTTTGCCTGCTTGTTTTATGCCTATCTTTTTTTCGCCTATGGTGCTGTCTTTGTACTGGCCCTTTCCTCGCCATGTTTTTTTTCTCCCGAATTTTTTATACTTTATTTTATGCCAGTCCTTTCCTTTCCTTTCAAGTTTACTGTTCCCATTTCCACATGTAGCACAGCCAGCTGGACAGTTCTTCTTCTTCTTTCCTTGGTTAACCTCCCTAGCTTTCTTCTACAGTTTCTTCCTTTCTTTGAAGTCGCACATTAGGTCGTCTTAGCCTTGCTCTTACCATCACAAACTTCCCTAGAGGTCTGGTGGTATTACTGGTGGTGAAATGAAATTTGTTGGATAAGAATTGCTTGTACATATGACCCTCTTGCTTTTTCTGTGTTTATTTTTGCTTCTGATACACGGACTGATGTCATTGCGATGGCCCATTATTTTTGATGAAAATAAGAATGCTGATGACCACAATCTGAATGAGCATTAGCCAGAACTTTCATATAATGAGCTACAGCATTACTGGAACCCAGCTTCGGTAATGCAACTTCGTCATCATCCTTGTTGCTGTGAGCACGCTAGAATGGAAGCGTGGAAATTATACAAGGTCTGGTGTGGCACCTTTGTGGCCACCGGTTTGATGTTGGCATAAATGAGAAGGCTGTGCTACACATATCAAATTCCTTCGTTCTATCGCGTATCGCATTCGCATATCGCATTCCTTCCTTTTATCTAGTGTATACAGCTGAAGAACGTCTCCAGATGGCCCTGGCTGAACCGATACGTGCAGATGTAACTGTCGCAAATAATAATTGAGAGGTCAATTTATTGTCGGCTTTCTTAATGACTGCCATATGTAATGCACATTAAGTGTCTGAATACTCTATATTAGCGATTGATAGTCTCATGCTAGGCAGTCTGATTCACCTGCTATAGTTATGTTTGGCAGCTGTTTCAAAATTAACCACTATGGTTGAACTAATGAACGGCAATAACAATTTATAGGTGCACTCAAATAATTTACTTTTCAAGGGAGACGTATATCCTTCATCGACTTCGCCTTGCACAAAATACATGACTGTCCCATCGCGACCCAAGAAAGCGCATATGTGTGTTACCTCAACATGCTTCCTAGGCAGTTTCTGTTGACAGACAGATTTCCGGCCGAACCCGCAGGCATTTCAGGGAAAACCGCCTGCAGGCGGGGTGGTCCTGATAATTGGGCGTGAACAGAAGTGGCCGTTTCCGTTCATTGGCGAAGGCACTCAGGAAAGGACAGAATGATTTTTCTTAATGCCCCACCACACGGGTGCCCATCTCTAATGAACGAAGTTTACTCCTCCCCCACCTCCTCTGTGCAGGTATATATATATACATGGACCATATGAGAGCAGAGGTGCAAGTAGGCCTATACGTAATTAAACAACGTCGCTGATCCACCGAATTTAAGAAATGTGTCATGCAAAGCATCGAATATATTCTCGAAAATTTCAGATTGCGTGTTTCAGCGATCGAAGGAGCATGCACCAATCGCACACACCTATACAGGAGATTTCTGCACCTACATTCGGGATTACCTTTTGGCTTCGCCTTGTCCTCCTCTAGAAAACCACCTTATCGGGCAAATAAAGTTACCATTATTATTATTAGTTGGCGGTTGTTTTATCTCTAAAACACCGTTCAGTGAAAGTATAACAGCACCCGTAAACAAGAGCCTATTTACATGCTTGGCATGGTAAAATGGTTCGTACATTTGTTTGTTTTTAATTTACGAATCATACACAATTAAAAGGAGCCGATCTGCCCAGACATGTTTCGCGTAACATGATATGACCGGCTGACGGCGAGTTCAAATCGGCAGCAGCCACTACGGACCTGTAGAGAAGGTGTCCTTGAAGATAGACGGCGGCGGCTTTATTCCGTATCGTCGGCAGTCTTCGCAAGCTTGTCCTCGCAAGCAACGAAGTGACACAGCAGACACTAAGGCGTGATAGAGTGAACCTTTGTAAATTAGCCCCACACGACTGACGCTCCTCACAATATACCGAAACTGAATTTGGCGCCTCAGCCCGACGTCTTCTTTTTGCTTATAATTTAATTTATTTTTGTTCGTCAAGCATGAATACTTCAAGAAAACTAATAAAAGCATACAAACTCGTAAATAAACTCAGTTATTGCCATAAAAGTTGCCTAATTTTAGCTTAGGGCCCTAAATTTGTGCCTCATTTTTAAGAAAAATTGTTAGCCATATCTTGAACTACTGATCTGGCAACTACAGCGTGGCATCATGGCGGCATTCGTGTTTAGACACATTTTTGAGCCAGCTTTACCCGCCTGATACGCACGACGTCGTGCGCTCTAACCGGAAATGGCTCGACGCAATGATGATGATGATGATGAAAGGCCTCTTCTTTGAATCGGGGTGATGGCGTGCGCCATCTAGCCTATCTTAGTAGTTTGAAGGCAGCGTCTGGAACCCCACGCGGGGCACAAGATCTAGCCCCCTCGCAACGGCTCCTGCCCCGCGTGACGTCGTAAATACGTCATAGTGACGTCATATTAACAGCAATTGTTATTATATTGCGTAGTAGAATACCAAAAGCACATTTTTTTTACATTTTAATAAAAAATTAGGAAGCCACTCATCTGCTAGAAGTTTTATAAAAGAATTTTTTTGTTCGTTCTTGCGGAAGCCGCCGATGCTGCCGCTGCTGGCGGTATGGCGTATCCGAAAGTGCCGAAAGCCCTCCTGAATGCCTGAATTTCTTGGATCGACAACGTAGGTGAAGCAGAGTTGATAGAGTTAGAAGCACTATCAGAATGTGCGAGAACGTATGCGGGGACCAAGCCAGCCTTTCCACACGGTAGCGAAATCCGCTCTCGAGGAATGCTGACCTGTGACCGCCTGCTGTATACCGATGGTACCTGCGTTAGATCTACGACATCGCGCAGCCGAGTGGCCCCGTTCGAACAACCCACGTCCCACGCAAGAAAAGACACCGTCCGAGCGTGATTATGTGAGCCTGCTGCGGCATGTCCGCGCGGCGGCATCTGCTATCAACAGTTTGCACCACGGCAAGTTCAGAATGCTTAAATGGGTGGCCTAAAATCGCGGTGTGTTTTCAAAATGACAGCAGCGCGGGACGTAGGCTAGACGCGGCCACTGATATTTCACTGGTCGCATGTGCGCATTACAAGTGCAAACCACGGATAGCTAGAAAAGGTAATCATTGGTGTTCCCACACATATACCGCGTACAACCCAGCACAGTAGTTTCCCCTTTAAGGAGATTAGCAAAAAAGACCCGAAAATCGGCAGTTTGTCGCGTTTTTTGTATATATTTTCGAGTGGATTGAATTGTGGCTTAAAATTGTTTACCCGAAATACGTTTTGTGCGCGGAAAAGTATGGTGATCATGAGCTTGCATCATAAATGCATGGTATTCAGCGCTTGAAAAGATTTTTCAGAAGAAATTATGGCAGCTGTAGTGGTGAGCCATTTCACTACAGTAAAATGTGGCAGAAATACATCTTCGATACAAAGGATGTGAAAGAGTGAGAACATTGGCAGTCTCGTATCCCGTGGCCCAGATTGTGGCTGGGTAGTTTCCATCATGCATTCAGCTCCTCACATTGGCACACACATGATGCTACGACAAATTAGGAACTGGGTCCTCCAAAAGGTACACTAGCCAGGCGCTTCATGCCATAGCTGCTGCATTGGCGTAACCTTCACGTCTCTATATGTGGCTATGTTGGCCAGATTTTCCCAGCCAATGGGGTCAGAGAAGAAGCTGTACAGACGGTAACAGGAAGGGTATACACTTGGCCGACCATCATGTCTCCAGCATATGAAAACCCATGGGTTTTACGCAGGCTCAATAGTCAACGTCAAAGAGAATCTGAAAATGTGCCTGGAACGTGAAAGCCTCAGCGGATGGTTTGTGTCCATGGGTATGAGCAGCAAGCACGCTGTAAATGTAATTGATAGGCAAAGGTCAAGGCTGTAATGGTGCGAGTTTAACCAAAAGAAACGGTGAAAACATCCCAATTTCAAACTGCATTGATGTAATATGGGTACGAGTGACGTCATATGGACGTGCACTGTAAATGCAGTTATCTGTGTGTTAAATGTACGTTAGCACTCAAGTGATACGATCAAACGGAATGGAGGCCCCACTGAAATTGCGCAGTTATGCTTTTTTTGCGGTGGGTTAGGTTGGTGGCTGTCAATTGCACAAACAAGATTCTGTGATGTCATAGAGAAATAGCTGGAAAGTGTGTATGGAACTTCCACTGCTCTACACATTTTCTGTACTATCTTATTTGTTTGAAGTTTACAATAAAATTGATGTCATTTGTTTTTTGGGCAAAGAAGTCTTTTTAATGAACGAACCTTGTATTTTTTCTTCGTAGCCTCTGTAACAGCCTGCCTACTGTGCCCCTAAACAGTGGTTGCTAAACAAATGCCCACTTGCCAGCCAGCTTCAGGGGCTTGTAACGATTTACTAGGATTTTTCATGGCCAACATAAATTCCAAGGAATCCACGGTGGTACACTCCAGGGCAGTGCAAGTCTCAAAAGAAGTTTGACAGCAGGACTGGACAGTAACACAACCAACAGGCTTCATAGGTGGAAACCAGAAGCCCACCCACACAATGCCATGCAATAAGCCAATGCAGTGAGTCTCTTGATTTTTATGCGAGGCATTCAACGTGTGGGTCGACTAGTGAGGTTAGCTGGTCAGTTTGGGCACAAAATACTCACTTTTGTGATTTCAGACAGCTCTCAAAGGCCTATCTAGATGTCTTTGTTTTTTTCGCAAAAAAAAAAGTGCAAGCTCACAGTTGGGGATCTTGAAAAACATTGTTTAGCCTCTCCAGCAATTGTGCGAGCCTGAGGTAATCCTTCTTACAGGTGGTCCTCATGTTTGCTAGCTCCCACAGCAAGCACATGAATGCAGTGACTGAGAAAGATGGTGGCCAAAGGGAGAAAAGGGGGTGGTTCCTGAACAAACAGCCCTTGATCATCAAAACAGCAGAAAAGAGCGCTGATGACTCCGAGTCCTCGGCTGGGGTGTCGAAATACCTTCTGGCCTACGTGTACAGTGCATTCACAAACTTTTCTTTAAAAAATCTTGAGATTACACACACTCCCTCCATGGAAGGGGTTTGTTTCCGGCAAGGTGGTTGAGTTGAAATTTGTGATTAGTAACAACTCGCCATTCGTCCCTTTCATTTAGCATGCTTCCGAGCTTCACTTCAAAAACCCCACTTTTTCTAATTTACGTATAAATGGATTGATTATGAAATATTCTCTTATTTACCTCTGCTCAACTAAAACTGTTATACCCTAAATGCTGCTGTGTTCATGCAGGTGTAACATTCTTCAATGGTGTTGTGTGGGGTGCATTAAGCTCAGTACTAATAAACTTAAAACCAGGGCAAGTGAAGTTTCCCCTATTGTTTCAGTGTGTCCAAAATATTTATAAATTTTTGTAAGCATTCTAACTGTCTACCAATACTTTGGGGGTAACTCAACTAAGCTCAACCTTTTTCCCCATGCCTTTATTATTGTTGTGCTCTACCTAAAGCCCCTCCATACTGCTCTCGTCCAGCTAAAGCTTCTGCTCTACCAACACATTCCCAGCTGGAACATGCCTGCTGAATTTAGGGCCCAAACCATTCTTTTGCTATTTGACACGATTGCAGCTGTATGAAACATTGCTTTTGTTTAGTTTTAGCCTATGATTTCCAACAGGCCACTTAACTACTGTCAAAACCATTAATTGCTATTTATAACAAACAGTATTCTAACATTTTACATAAAACATTTGGTTGTTACCTCACTTGACGTTTTTGTTACACAGCCAGCCTGTCATATTTATCTAGGTATGAAGGACATGTACACAACAAATGCATTACTGCAATACATTCACAAGCCCGTCTTACAGCAAATCAGCAGTGACAGAAGCAACACGTTTTGGCTTTCCAGCAGAGCTTTGGTGTCAACAAAAAAGGAATCTTTCTTGGCTTCTCTGCAGAGCTTTGCACTCAAGCAAAAAGAGCACTTGGTTGTTTGGCTTTCCTGCAGGACTGTAGTGTAGTGCTAGAAGGCATCACTTGCTTATTTGGCATTTTTTCTGTGTATTGTGCCAAGAAACCCTTGTGTTTTGTTAGGAAAAGGAACTTCACACCAGACTGTGCAGAGAAAGTAGAGCTACTCACTGACTTTTTTCACAGCCACGGAAGTTTGGTAGAATCACTTGTCATTGACAAACACCATGTTTGCTTTCTGTCTGAAGGTGTGAATCTTGGAGAGTTGATTTATATTTTGGGGAAAAATACAGTGACAATAACAGTACTGAAGTACAAGGAAAGGTAGGTGCTGTGATGAACAGTGTCCATGTGTTCGCAGCTTTTTTGTCCAGTTTCTTTCCCGTGTTTTTTCATGAAGACTTGCTACAGTGCCTGATCAAGCCTGTTTTTGTGTAGCAAAAATGTCAACAGCGAAGCACGGATCAATGCTCACATGCTGCCCATTGACACCAAAGCAGAAGTACGTTCATTAGAGTCATTTTATTGTTGAAGCCTTCCACGATACATACAGCTTTCAGCTGTACTGCAATATTCACAAACTAGGTGTCCTTGGTTCCAGTTCCTGCACAAGGTATGAAGTACTATCAGGAGAGGGTAATGTCAAGCTGTACAAGAACCATTCCCTTGTAGATGTGCTCCATAAACTGTTTCTCAGGCTTGTTAGCTTAAAAAATAGTTTCAGTGCCCTTTTTTTTTTTTCAAGCTAATTACCACCACCAGAGATTGTGCTTTCTAGCAGTTGAGCTCTGCTGGGTATGCATCGTTGCAAACAAAATATGGGACACTCTATTATGGCCCTTACGACTAAGCATAGTCACTTAATCAATTAGCCGCAACAGTTTTTTACACAGCACAGAGTTAAAAAGCAAAAGAACATGAAATATCTCCTTGCAATTAGAAACTTTTACTGTTCACCCCCCTCACAGAGCAGACAATTACCAGCTGTGAACACAAGTATTAACCTCAAGTTGAATTCCACAGGGTGCTCTGGATGGGTACATTGATGTTACAGTCAATCAGAATTCGTGAATCCACTGTAAGCCTTCGAGAGAAGCTCTCACCATTACTGGCCATCCAACTGAGTGGGCATGAAAGTATTGTTGTTGGTTGTGTTGACTTCCAAGCCAAACACGAGTAAACAAAAAACTAGCGTACCAAAATACATAATCAGAACAGATGCAGGATGAAGTTTTGTTGACTAACCGGGTTGAAGAAGCCAGAAGGCAGTGGGGCAAAGGTTAGGGAAATAAAATCCATGCGGTAATTGTGAAGGAAGTTATGAGACGCTGCCAGACGATTAGCTGGTGAGGAGGGAGGGCTATCCTATCTATCCCTTGCTACCTATTTACTATAATCGAGCAGATAACAACCTTTTATTAAACTCGCTAGCTGGCAGTTCCACGAACCCTATGTAGAAAATTTCAAGGTAGACAAAACGTTGTTTCCTGTGCATTCAATAATGGCTGCCTAGAGATTGCTTAACATTCGCAGCTCATTTCAGGTCTTGCCTATCATGAAAGCACAATAGTATTATTCGAAGCAACAAATTCGAAAAACATAGATGAACAACAAGAGTCACTTGTTTACCTTGAGCACACCAAACTTGAAAGCACTATTTAACACAAGTGTCAAGCTTGGCACAAACGGCGATCTTATCAAGACTTGACTTCTCCCGAACTTGCACATTTGGAGCTTGCGCCTCCTTGCACAGGAAGCCAGCCAGTGAGCGGCTGGTTTCAGCGATAGCTGAGCACCATGCTGCCCATGGACGGGAGACTCCTGGGCTCTCCCATTCACCAGGCCACCCACGAAAGTGGAGCTGCGCTCCCTGCATGCAGCGTGCATGGATCGTTTCCGCGGGGTAGTAAGGTTTCTTGCAGTGCCCCGCGAGAAAAATTGCAGAACAGGCTACATGCGACGACGGATTGCGTTCGACGATGCCCTGCGCTACCTGACGATACTTGATTCGTGCACACACTGACGCCGCTGGCACTGCTTCGCTCGCGTTATCACGTCATCAAATTCGGCTACCTCGTTAGCCACGGCGCAAAGCGCTGGAAAACTGATCCGCACGTTTTACGCCAGGATCAAAATACAAGGCTTGGAATGCAAGTAGCGTTCGGAACAAGTAGACAACGAATGCAGGAGCATAAAGCCGATGGCACGCGAACTGCAAGACAATATGACGCTAGCAACATATTTAACGGCAACAAAAGGAGCACGGAAAAAAGCGGGGCGAAGCAGCTTGCCAAATTAGGATGCGTTAGGCTTACCAAGACTAGCAGCAGCAAGTTCACGAAAAATACTCAATAAATAATTGCAAACAATTCTCCCAACAACAAAAAAGCGCCGCGAGGCAGCCGCTGTGCAAGGCGGTAAGGACGTAACGTTGCGCAGGCTTGCGGTTGGAGCCAAGGTCAGAATCCCACACGCTGTCAATGCCGTCAATGCTTCCAAATGTTAAAAAAAAAAACTAGTGACGTCACAGGAAGTCACGTGACTAGTTTACTTTGACGTCACTTCTGCGGGGCAGGAGCCACCGCGAGGGGGCTAGATCTCGTACCCCGCGCGGGGCACGAGACTTACCCTAGTTTGAATTTAAATTTAGTCCCTCAACTCGGATTTCTTTTTACTTTTGCCCTGCCGCTACCCCTGGCTGCGATGTTATTTTATCGACTTCCCTGCTTTTTTTCCACCAATACTCTAGCCGCTGCTTAGTAATACCTACTGCTGACCAGTTAATGTTTCCATCTATTGCGAAGCCCAGTGCCTCAGGAAGTAGGACTTTTCCCCCAATTCTATCCGGCTGAATCTTTTGGCATCCTATTACTATGTGGTCGATTGTTTCTTTATCCCTGCCACATACAACACATGTCTCATCCTGGGACGAATATTTGCTCATGTAAGTTCGAGTTCTCAAGCAGCCAGCCCGCGCCTCAAAGAGCAACGCACTACCTTTATTGTTGTCATAAAAGTTCTCTTTCCGGATCTCTTTTTTGCTTGCTTTGTAGATTCCCAGCGATTCCTTCTTTTCCATCCTCTCTTTCCACATGAGCGTCTCTGTTTCCTTCACTTGCTTTTTAACTGCCCCCCCCTTGTTTATTTGCCGCGGTCAAGGTATATTTAGTCGCCAGCTTTCGCGTCTTCTTCCGCCATTGGGTGTCCACACTTTTAAGGTACACGTACCTGTGCACTCTGGCTGCCCAGTTCTTCTCATCTAAATGTCTAAGCCGCTCCTCAAAACGTATCTTACTTTGCGCTTCCCTCGCCTCAAATGAAGCCCAACCCATATCGCCTTGTACCGCCTCATTTGTAGTCTTACTGTGAGCTCCCAGTGCTAATCTGCCGACTGCCTTTTGGTTAACCTCCAGTCCCGACAGTATATCGGACTTTAGGCATAATACGGCATTAGAGAACGTGAGCGCCGGCACCATTACCCCTTTCCAGATGCCTCGCACTACCTCGTACTTATTGTAACCCCAAAGTGCTCTATGTTTCATTACTGCTGCATTTCGTCTCCCTTTCAGTTTGAGGTGTTCTTCATGGGCATTCAGGTAGCTTTTTCCGTCATTAAGCCAGATCCCCAAGTATTTGTACTTATTTACTAATGGTATGGCCTCCTGTTGAATTCTTATTGGTGATGTATGATCTTCCTCGTTGAACACCATGACTGCAGATTTCTGTGGGTTAAAATGTAGGTCTAGGTACGTTGCCTCATCACCACAAATGTCGGCCAGTTTTTGAAGGTCTTCCGCATTATCTGCCAGCAACACTATATCGTCCGCGTACATCAATCCCGGAATCAGTTGCTCCACCAACTCTCCATTGCTTCGGTACGACAAGTCAAAGCCTAATCCACTCTCCTCTAATCGTCTTTCCATTCCTCTAATGTACAGTGTGAACAGCAATGGCGAAAGGGGGCACCCCTGCTTTAAACCTCTTCTAATGTATACGGGCTCTGTGCCTGTACGCCCTTCCCATGTAATATGCGCCTTGTTATCCTCATATATTGCCCTTAGCAGCCCCACAAAATCTGACCCAATCCCCTCTTCTTCCAGTATATGCCACAGCAATCCCCTATCTACGTTGTCATAGGCTCCCTTTATGTCCAGAAACAGTAGCCATGTTGGTCTGCCCTGTGCTGCCGAAATTTCGATGGTCTGGGTTATTATGAAAATATTGTCTTCTAAGCGTCGACCCGGCCTAAATCCATTTTGCAGCTCCCCTAAAATACCGTTACTTTCTACCCACTTTAACAACTCGACTTTGATGGCTTGTATAGCTAATCTATAGAGCAGTGACGTGACTGTAATCGGCCTGTAAGAGCTCGCCTTGTCCTTCTCTCCCTTGCCTTTATAAATCAAACTCATTCTGCTTTCGCGCCATTGCGTGGGAATCCTCTCGGATTTTATAGCGCGCTCGATGGCTCTATACAAGTGCGTCTTTCCCGCTGGTCCCAAATGGTTGATAATCTCTATTGGGATACCATCCGGTCCTGTTGCCGTACTTTTGGGAACACTGTGTTCTGCCTTTTTCCAGTCCAAAAATTCGATATTAAATTCTTTATCTGTCGCTCTTCTATTGGCCACATGTGTCCGGGTAGCCGATATCACGCGTGTTTGGCCGAAAGTATTTGCTATGACTCCATGTAGGTATTTTAAAGCGCTGTCCCCCAGAAGAACGTTACCGTCCCCGTCCTGTATCTGAGTCTGCACCTCTTTAGTCGTTGTTCCCAATGCTTTTAAATGATTCCAGAATTTTTGGGGGGCGCTCTTATCCTTCTTACGTATACCTGATACCCATTTCTCACTCGCAGTTTTAATCTTTGCTTGTACTAGTTTTTGCACCTCAAATTTCTTTTCTCGGTACCGGCTCCACCGTAACTGCACCTCTTCATCCTGATATCCCATTTGTTTTGCCTTTCTGTGCAATCTAGAAGCCCGTTGTCGCTCTTCAATAGCCAGTTTAATTTCCTTGTCCCACCAGCTTTGTGGTTTCCTTTTACCCCTCCAGCGGTTTTGTTTCCTTACGGTATATATTTCCTTCTGTATACAACTCACAACCTCGTCATATTCCCACACCTTCGTGGGCTCGGCCTCTAATTCTCTTTCGATGCTATTGACAATGTCTGCTACCTGCTTTTCGCTCAATTTCGGGAGCCCAACCTCCGGTGTTTCCTGCCTAGCCCCTCCACTGTCAAATTTCAGGATTATACGCCTGTGGTCGCTGCCCAGGCTGTTTTCTCCTTCTTCATCTATCGTCATTTGGTTTAACCGCTCGTACGTGTGCTCCGAGACCAGGCCGTAGTCTATGCAAGACTGTCTATTGCCGCTTTGCCACGTTATCTGCCCGTTGCATTTATGCTCCCGGTTAACTATTACTAGTTGCTGTTCTTCACACATATCTAGAACCATCGAGCCGTTATAGTCCGTATATCCATCTAGATCCTCAATGTGGGCATTTAAGTCGCCTACTAATATCACCTCGCCGGATTCTTTAAATTTCTTTATGTCCTTCCTGAGGCAGTCCACCAACTCTTTATTTTGTTCTCTGGCGTCATTCCCTGTCCACAGATAGGCCACTCCCAACCGTGTCTTTTTTTCCACCCACCGTTCCACAAACCCATAAGTGCTCCTTACAGCACTGATTCTCCCTTTGCCAATTCCCTCCTCGCCTAATCAACATGCCCACGCCCCCACCTTTCCTCTCTCCCGCTGCCCTGTTGCACCCCACCCATACGTAGTCATCCATCACTGGTGGCTCCTCCATATCTCTCAGGTGGGTTTCAGTCAGGGCGTACACGTCAATTTCTTCTTTCTCGAGTTGTGTTTGTATCTCAATCCATTTTTCCCGCTTGCGGCCGCCTTGCATGTTTATATAACTAATTTTAGTTCCACGGTTTATTTTCCTTTTCTTTGCTTTACGTTTCCGCCGCCATGCATCAGTGCCCCCTCCCTCCTGTCCTTCGCTACCACTTCCACTCAGTCCGCCTTCTTCTTGAACGTTCGGGGCCCCCCTAAAAAAGCCACTGCGCGGGCTGCCAGTCGGTGCCCTACAGGCTCAGCTAGACGGCCACTGAAGTGTATGCCGTCGAACACAAACGCCCCGTTGCGGCCCGCACGGACCAGGTCCCGGTTCAGGTTGACCACCTCAAACTTCATCGTTTTACCCAGGGTCCAAAGCTCCCTGTTTGCCGCAACCACCGCCCTTTCTACGTGGACCCCTTGTTTCTGCACCTCCGGCACCGTGCAAACCGCAATCTGCACATCCTCCGAGACCGCCCTCAACTCGGTGACCCCCTTCGCAATCTGCTTTGCGAACCCTCCCCCGCGTCCCTGCAACACATCGTTCACACCCCCCATTATCACTACCAAGCTGCGGTCCTCCATTATATCCCACAGTTGCCCCTCTGCCTGTTGTATTACTTCCCCGACTCTTTTTCCGGGAAGCTTACTCACCTTCACGCGTTCGTCGTCTCCCACCCTCCCCTTAATCACCTCTCCCACCCTGGCCATGTTGGAGTCGCCGACAACTATGACTTGGCGCCTCCTCTCGCCTTTAACCGGCCCTTTTGCAGGTGTTCGGGGGCTACTGTGGTTGACCACGGCAGCAAACGACCTGGCTGGCGATCCACCACTTTCCGGCGAAGCCTCGGTGCTTTCTTTGCGACCCGAGTCCGCTCGGCGTTGACGGACACCGCTCTTGCGAGCAGCATCAGTCGCTCCCTGTGGCTCTGCTTTCTTGCCGGCGTGCCGCTCATCGTGCTGATGCCGCGCACCCACGTCATCTCCTACCGCCGGAGTGACGAGCTCTTCCACCCGCTTTTCCAACTGGGCCTGCCTTTCTCGCGCTTCGCCCAGCTCGGCCATCGTGCGCACCAACTGGGCGGTCTTCGCCTGCCCCGCCTTGTCAAGCTCGGTCACTCGCGCCTCGAGAGCCCCCCGCGCTTCCCTTTCTTCCCTGAGGTACCCCTCCAGCTCCTTCACCCTCGCATTCAGCTGCTTCTCGAGGCGTTCGAAGCCCTGTCTTGCCCGCTCGCAAGGCCTACATTCGAAGGGCGCCTTCTTAGCGTCGGCCACACGCTCAAACTCGGTCTCTCCCAAGTAGCACCAGCGCAGGCACTCTTGGCACTGCACCTGGTCCTCGTCCCCAGTGCCCTTTCTCGTCCTCGGGGCCATCGTTCGGCCAACCCCTAGGCCTAAGTCGCCCCGTCACTCAAACAAAGCCCGCTTAGAATTGTTTTTTTTTTCCACTCGAACACCAAAAAGCCTGTCGCGTCGCCCCTGTGCTGTCACCCACGTTGCTCCTAATCCTCAAAACATCCCTCTCGCTGCGCCAAAACACAACCAGAAAAAAAAGCACTAACTGCTACCACGTGGCTTTACTACTCGTTACATTTATATTCCTGTTAACTCATGCTAACTGCTCTTTTACCTGCTAACCTCTATTACTTAAGTCGCGTCCTACTTCTGCAACATTATCACAAACAAAGGAACGAAAAAAAAATCAAAAACTTAGCGTTTTCGTCTTCCGCGCCGTCACCTCCGCTGCCGCTGCCGATCCCTCGCGCCATCTGCCGGGCTAAGCTGCAGCTTGCATGCTACGTAAGAACGCGGGAAGTTTGAAACAACGGGCGTTATGTGTGTGTGACCACACTGCAGGAATTCTGGCAAGATCATGATGTAGCAGATCCCCTCACGTGCAAGGTTTCCACTCAAATTAAAATCCCCAGCTGGGTTTTATTTCAGGCGACCTAAATTTGAACTTTGAAATTCGTCGTTTTAGCCAATTTTCTCAGAAAAAAATATATACTTTTTCTTTCACAGCAATTTGAATGTGCAGCTGCTGTGGCGAAAACCTACAGATTGCGATGAAAAATTCGCAAAAAACAATATTTTACGGAACGTGCTAAAACGTCTCCAGAGGTTAGAAAAAAAAACGCGTAGCACAAATTGTTGCCGCAACGTTTCTGCCGTGTTGCCAATGTTGTGTAACGTTAGGCAACGTTACACAACGTGGTGACAATGTTGCCGAATGTGGGCCAACATTGGACACATTCAGCAACATTCCCGCAACGTTTACAAACAACGTATAGGCAACGTTGCCCGTATGCACATTTTTCACGTTGCAGCAATGTTGCCAAATGTGGGCCAACGTTGGAGACATTCAACAACATGCACGCAACGTTTACAAACAACGTATAGGCAACGTTGCCCGTATGCACGTTTTTTCACGTTACAGCAATGTTGCCAAATGTGGGCCAACTTTGGAGACATTCAACAACATGCACGCAACGTTTACAAACAACGGATGCGCAACGTTGCCCGTATGCACATTTTTTCACGTTTCAGCAATGTTGCCAAATGTGGGCCAACGTTGGACCCATTCAAAAACATTCATGCAACGTTTACAAACAACGGATGGGCAACGTTGCCCGTATGCACGTGTTTTCACGTTCCAGCAATGTTGCCAAATGTGGGCCAACGTAAAATCAGTGTTGGACGCATCCAACAACATTCACGCAACGTTTAACGCATAGGCAATGTTGCCCACATGCACATTTTCTTGCGTTGCAGCAATGTTGCCAAATGTGGGCCAACGAAACAACGCATGAGAAACTGCCATTTACACGCTTTTTTCGCGTTGCAGCAATGTTGCCGAATGTTGGCAAATGTCATATTTATGATGATAAACGATTTCACGTGGAGTTACATAAGCTGCCTAAAAATTCAAATGATCCCGTACAGCACACTTGAATGTTTGCGATATAGTTACAGGATACGTTAATTTCGGGAGTGTGGTTAAAAGTGATCAACGCGTACGTACAGTTTCTACATATTTAGCAATTTGCTCACGAAAAACCTTCAAATTAACATTGTCTGTGTACATGTTTATCTAGGTTGCCGCAATATTGAGGAATGTTGAATGTATAGCAGCTTTCCATTTATTTATTATGTGAAACACCACACTAACCCATGTTTTGGAGAAATTACGTCGCCTATAAAAGTTCAAATGGTTATGCCCAATGGACGTCTTAGCCACAGTTCACTGCAACGTTTTTAGATTAGGTTGGTTTAGAAAATGTTGGTTCACTGTACCATCGCCTCGTGTACTTTAATTACTGCACTTTAGCTGCATATAATACGGCACTTACACGCACACGCACGCACATAAATGAAATCCCCATCGTCAGCCTGTCTACTGCAGGACGAGGGCCTCACCCATGCAGGAAAGAAAAGTATTCTTTCCTCCTTGCACGGCACTTGCTTCGCGCCATCTCCGCGACCCCGACCTGCCCCGACATACAACCTCCCCCCCCTCCCTCCTCGCCCGCTCCATCGCAAGGGGAAAAAACGTGGCCGAGCTTTCTCTTCTCGCGCAAACCCCGCCGCAGCCCAAAACGAAGAATCTGACGCCCCCGCGCCGGCTCCCTCCTTCGCCCTGAGCACGGCTTTTGAAGCTCCTTTCATGGCGGCCGAGCTGGTGCGGGTCATTCAAAATGCAAAAAGGAAAAGTGCGCCCGTAGCCGAGAGGCAGCACTCGCGCCTTCTTGACTTTGCAACTTCCACTTGTCTTCCGGCACCCTCCCTGCTCAATTTGGCCTCCAACTTGTCCCTCCCATCCTAAAAAAGAACAAATCTCCCAAACTTTTCTCCTCTTTTCGTCCTATTTCATTCACGAGCGTTGCCTCCAAAATTCTCGAATCCATGGCGCTCGCACGCCTGCACGAATCTGCAACTTGAACCCTGGGCCGCAGACGGGTTTTCCTCGCCAGCGCAGTGCCATTGGATTCAATTGCCGACCTTGTCTCTGCACTAGAAAACGCGAAGGCTACCAAAAACCGTGGCCTTTGTCGTCCTTTTGAACATTCGCAAAGCCTTCGACCGCTTACGCCACGAGGCTATTCACGATGCAGTAAAACGCTGCAAAATTACTCGGCCGTCACCCTCATCTCCCCCGACGTTACAAGACTGGACGAGGCCCGCCACTCCATCGCGCAAGAACCAAACAAGCAATACCCATACGCGTGGGTTGCATCATGCATGCAATGCACCCGCTCGCATCCCAAGCATCAAATTTGGGTGACAAGAATCCTGCCTACTCAGCAGGCTCCGTAACTGGCTCCGTACTGCAGCCTCTGTACCAGTGCTCACCTACAACTGATTGAGAAAATCAACAGTCCCACTTGTTCTTCATCCACATAAATCAAGCAGCCTAAAATATAGAATCCAATTCGCGAATCAAACAAAGGCAAACCAGATTTCGCTCAAATTCCAAATCAAATAACTACCCGCTCTTCGTTTAAAATATGAGTTAGAAACAGGCCAGAAAATATTTTGGAGCTGGAAAGACGGGGATGAGGGGAGATTTGAACGCTGGGGCCCCTATATGTACACCACGCTATGAATGCGAATTCTCAGTGTAAGGAAAAATGTAAATTTGTGGACGTCCTAGTGATATCGCGTAATGATGTTATAACACACTTGCAGTGATATCGCATGGATGTCCACAAGCAGATGATCTTGGGTGAAACATATTGTATGGACATCACATGAATGTCCTGAAATGACATTGGATATTGTGACCATTTGTGGATATCCTATGGACTTTCGTGGTTTGCTGGGTTCAGAGGCAGACCGCAAAAACCATACATCGATGTGTGATCATTTAGAAACACAGCTCTCGAAAAACTGCAGAAATGCATGTGGAGAAGTGTCACGCTGAGCGTGTAGATTCCCCCATGAAATCTTAAAGGAACCGTGAACGTTTGAACGTTTCTCAAAACGAAAGAAACGCGTGGTGCCGGTCCGACGGATGGCGTAGCCAAACTCGGCGGCAGATCCGTTTATTTTAGTCCCTCATTTGTTGGATGATCACACAATATTATCTTAGAGTGGATGCAGCCTCGAATAAAATAATACCGCCATTCCGCGCATCGTGCGTTACATTAAAGCCAGGTGCTGCACCGTTCTAAGACGGTCATTTTTTTCAAGATGGCCGCCGGCTGTTCCATGAATGAAATTCGTTTTTATTTCATTTTTTAGTAAGCGGGTAAATCTCATCGCCGTTCTTGGTGTTAATGAAAATATACCACAAATATGGCACCTTCGATTGAAGGTTGAGCGCGAACAAAATATTTTTTTGTTCAGGAAAAACTTACAAAAACACTCATTTATTGCTGTATCATTTTGTAAAGCTAAAAAAATACACTAACAGGCTTCGTTTACGTTGGAGAACAGAATTTTAACAGGTCAGGCAGGCAGATTCCCGATCATAGCCAATACTTTCTAGCCTCACTAAGTTATCAGTGTCGTGCGTGAGCTCGCGTCATCCGCAAATTCCCCCGCAATGATCGTGTTGGCAGTGGCATTTCTTTGTGTTGCACATGGGCCCGCGGCGATTTCCTCCACGTGTAAGAAATCGAACTTCTATTATTAGTCACGCAGGCGTAATTATTAGAATCATCGAAAAACTACGTCCAATAAATATAAATACAGTAGTCACTCGTTATAACGAAATCGCTTTATTCGAAATATCGCTTCATTCGAAATTTATTCTGGTCCCAACCCAAACGGATGCATTTTAGGCCGCAATACTCGAAGCGCCAGAAGAGCTAATTCCAACATGGCGGGTGTGGGTTAAGTGGCGAGCGGAGGCGTCGCCGTGCCGCGGTGACCCAGTGGCGAGTCAGGCTGTCAACATGGCAGGTCAACACAAGCTGGTACTTCGCCGGCGGTTTTCTCGAGCCGGTCATGCTCGATTCGGGTGATCTCCATTTTGGGCAAACGGTCCAAATGCGTGGTAGGGTCATTGAACTTCGTCGCAACACATTGGTCAAGGGCGTGGACACGACGGTGCGCGAACACTGGCAATCGAACCGTAGAATTGGCAGTGTCGCCGACAACGAGGCGCCGAAGAACTCTTGTGTTGCAAACTTCACGGCTGCACAACTCGGGAAAACAATTCCCAGTGATCATGCAATGCCCCTAATGCGAAACCGATCAGTTTTCATGATTGTGCTTTGTACGCCCAATTAGCGGTTAATCTTTTTATTATTACTATTTATTTATTTTTTGAGCTCAACAAACAACCTCCGTCTCGAGCCACGGCATCTGCGGCGCTTTTCAGCGCAAAACTCTCGTATAGCGTTTCGTGACGCCCGCACGCCCCCCTATAAAAGGGGCACTGCCGCTGCCAATTTTTGTGGGCGGCGACCATAGCCTCCTGCATTGCTTGGTAAAATGGTCAAATTGTAGCAGGGGTTGCTCTCGCCCGGCAAGAACATGAAACAGCCACCACAGCTTATTCTGAATAACGTTTTGCTTCAGTGAATACATTATGGTTTGATTCCTCGCAGCTGTGGCGTATAATAAGCTAAACTGGTTTAGCTTTTCTCGAGTGGTTGCTTATATCAATATACCGCTTACAACGAAATTTTTCGCCGTCTTGCTGACTTCGCTATAACGAGGGATTACTGTATCTGTATTCTACATGTTTCCTCTTAGTTTTACGGAATAGCAAGCTCAGTTTAAGCCAATCTTTGCAGCGCGTTATTTGTTTTCATCAGTAAACATGCAATAACAAGAAGTTTGTGTTCCCCCTCGCCCCCTACTTGTTGCTTATCCCTGCTCCATTTATATGTCCCATTTGAACTTAGCCTTCGTAATATCGCTCAAAAACAGTCACTTTCAAAAGCAATCATGACTTTTCTATACTCGTCGTGCTAGTCGCACTTTTCTTATGGAGTTGATGAACAAATTTTTACTTTTTTACGGTGAGGTGCCCACAATAATTTGAAGATATGACTCAACAACGAAGCACCTTATTTCTATACCCGTTTTTTTTTTTCATTCACTTTTCCTAAAGGTATATACGCATACGACGTATACACGCAAAAATTTCTTGGCGGCGTGCATCTGACACATGAGTTTCTTGAGGACAGATTGGACTTACAATAACTCTAAGCGGCCGCTTTTGTTGGCTATGGACGCGTTTCCGTGAAGTCCAGTCCCCGCGAAATTTGTGAACGTGTGCAATGAAGCGTCGCTGTGCCACACCTAGTAAAAAGCCAATCAATTAGGCACGACAGTCACGCTCTGAAAAATCAATACCTGCAGTGTAAATCAACTTAGATCCGTGTAAATGACACCCAATAATGACGTGTTTTAAGCAGAATTTCACTGATGTACGAAACCAACTTTTCCATTTTGCGAATGCGCTCTTATTGGAACATCCGTGCGCTCAACGGTTCGCACCAGCCCCTGCAGGCCGTGTCGCTCATGCAATTGGTATACCGATTGTCTCATCTTATAGTGTGATTTAGTTATTCTAGAAACCCACCACAGTGGCTGTTGTGCTAGCGCTGAGTCCAAGGATTGAGCCCGAGGACGCGGGCTCGATTGCAGGCCGCGGCAGCTGCTTTTTGTGTGTGTGTGTGTGTGTGTGTGTGTGTGTGTGTGTGTGTGTGTGTGTGTGTGTGTGTGTGTGTGTGTGTGTGTGTGTGTGTGTGTGTGTGTGTGTGTGTGTGTGTGTGTGTGTGTGTGTGTGTGTGGAGGCGAGAAGCGGAAATGCCCGTGTGTTCGGGATTTCGGTGCACGTTAATTAGATCCCCAGGTACTAGTCAAAATTAATCCGGAGCCCTCTACTACGGTGCGCCTCATCGCCTGTGTAGCGTCGGCGCATGAAACCTCATAATCAGTCAAATCAGATATTTTAGGGCGATTTTAACACATCATTAAACTTAAAGAGCAAAACACAGCTGCTGAGCACCGATAAAGCCGCGCAGCTTTCACCCTCAACTGTGCGTTGTCACGTATGGCCAACTATCGGGCTGTTTTCGTGAGTGCCACTCGGGTGCGTTTTTGTCCATGTGCATGCCGCATATATCCAGGAAACTGACCAAATGCACAGCGCCTGCTAATTAACCCAACGCGCGCGTGAAACGGACGGCGCAGCATTTCGACGTCGTGAGGCACGAATGAGAACTTGGGTTTCATTGCCGTGTGTTATCTTGCAATCATTATTTGCTGAATAAATAAACAAACTGGAATTTCAACAAGAAAATAGCTTTTTATGCCATCGTCAAATGGTATCTACTCCGACTTGGCTTCATTTACGTTCCATAGCCGCTCACTTCACCATGACATCATACCGAAATTTAACGCGGCCTCTTTACAATGGAGATGTGTTCTTTTGGGAAACGTGCACCATATGGAAAGACAAAGTGATCGGGTATACGCCGTGCTTTTCATTCGACGTGTTGGCCGTATCTTTAAGAAGTTCGCGCACATTTCTTTCATAACTGCCTGAAAACAGCATCCAGAAATGACTTCCCAACTTTCCTTTCCTATTGTTAAAACATTGCGCGCCTTCCTTTGGTAGTAAACGGTTGCATTATAAAAAGGTAATCGTGCATCGACAAGGAAAATTTCCAGTTCCATTTTGCTAAGGTTTCACAAGCGACTCGCACTGTTAACTTTCTCTCTTAAAGGAGTACTGACACCAAATTTTTGCTTCATGTTTTTATTCGTTAGGTGTAATAGGTGTAATATTTGGTAAATGTTGCCGTGAATGGGTATTCTAGCGATTGCGCGATTACAATGGCAACCTTCGGAAGCCTATTTATGGCCCCTTTAAAGCATGCATGGCCGGGTTGTTTTATGTTGCCGCCTGTATGTCCTTAGACAAAATTAATATCTAGATAGAAGGCTCAAACATTGCCTTGTTGCTGGATCCTCATAATTGCTCGAAAAAATTAATTTACTGGAGAAATTTTATATGCAAGCTATATAAATTTCTGTGCATCATATGGGTGTGCGAGCCGTATACATGTCGCCAGCTAATTACAATCGTGTGTTTTCCCTTCATATATACATTGCCGCAGTAATTACGGTTTATTTATGAAATAGATTCAAGCCCAAAGTTCATGTACTTTAAATTGCCCCCTTCTTGTGACATTTAGTCATTGTTATAGCCCCTCTGATCAGCGAACGTTCCAACTAGTCCACACCTTGCACCTTTGTTTGAAATAGACAACATGAAGTGGGCTGTGTTATATTTCAACTTCCCCATAGACATTTCACCTACCTCGAGCGCCAAAGTCAGAGCACCATGATATTGTAACATATATGAAACAATAAAACAAAACAAAGACCTAACCCAGGGGCGGTATTCTCGAGTTTTGTCCCTTTTGCGTCCCTTTCAGAAGTGTCCCTTTGGCGAGCCCTGATTGGCTAAAAGCAAACAACAGGAAGTGACGTAACGCAAGTGCGACAAACCCACTGCCAAAGCCCACTGCTTAACCGGAAGTACGTCACGATGAAAGGGACGCAAAAGGGACGTTTTCAAAAGGGACAGTTACGAGAATACCGCCCCTGGTGTGACACCCATTTTCCAGGAGATACTGCCTGTACGAAAGCTCATTGGCCTATTTCAAGGATCTTTTCTCATTATACAAACGAACCTTCCAAGTAACCTGAAAATTTTTGCTCTTGTTCCCTTCCAATAGCACTGCACACACTATTTTCAGATTTTTCCTGGTGTAATTTTTATTCGTAAGAGGTTCCAATGCATCGAACACTTGTCGCGTTCTGCTTGGCGCGAAACGAAATACAGCAGGGCGCCAGGCGTTCTCGGAACCCCGCCTTTTTCCGAGACTTCAGCTGGGAATCAGGCACGCTGTCTCGCGCATTCCTTTCTTCCTGCATGCCTTATTTTTTGTTTTCGTCGACGCTCCGTCCCGTCCCGTCCCTTCTGTGTGTCGCGAAGGAAGTTTCAGCAGCCGAGCGCGAGTTGGGGATGGCGGAAAAAAAAAAAAAAAAGACAGAAAGAAAACGCTTTCGTCCTTGGCCAGCGTCCTACCCTCCTCTCACACGCGCACACGTGCGCGCCCCTCGCAGAGGGGTCCTCCCCTCATGCTCCTTTGCGACTGGCAGCCGGCGGTGGGTTGGGAAGAGTAGACGAAATGCGCGCGCTTTTTTCAGAAAGGAGCAGCCATAGTGACAATCAAACGGAATGGAGAAGGAACCATGTCATACGAAATATTGTTGTGTGGCCGCATGTTACGGCGAATATTTGTGGGCCGGAAAGTTCATAGCAAGCGACCAGTGAAGGTAAGCGCTCGATTTTCTGAGCTCGCCTCGTTCTTTCGAATGCAGTTTACTTCGTAAAAGAGCGGGAACAGGATTGCCCTCCCGTTTCTAACTTCTAAGCATATCCTTGCTTTTGTGAATGCGTACGGTTGTAAAAGGGGAACACGTATTCACTTAAATTTTATGGAAAGAGTATAATGAGAAATCAGGTGGGCGCTCAGTAGTAGATTTTTTGTTATGATGCTGAAATCGAGTGTATATATGTTCTGCAAGAACCTTGATATGTACGATTGGCTTTTAATTTACTTCTCGCCGCAGCTGCTCACGAACGCGAAAAATACAACTAATAAATATAACTTTGTTATGTTTAATTTCACGCGAGTTTCGGCGGCATGCTGTAAAGGCCCAACCACATGCACGCGTAAAATCGACGTACTCGCGCAACGACGTACGCCTGCGGCGGCATACGCCGCTGCCTTTACGCCGGCCGACGACGTCGGAGAGGGCGAGTAACCACATATCGCCGCAACGCGCGCGTAAACCATGGCGTAAACCAATGCGCCGCGCAGTGTGGCTCGACTACTTCGGACTCAGCTTTGTGGCGACCAGTTCAACTACATTTTAACTCAAATAAAGCAAATAATGCCTATTCTCACAAATATACGTATATTTAATACAGAAACAACTAAAACAGTTCTCGGGACATTAAAAAACGTACTTGGCAGGCACAAAACTAACGAATCCCTCCCGCTACATTTGGCGTAAAACTGCTTTGCTCCCATAGTTGCTCGTTGCTTCGCGTGTTTTTTCCGGTTGTTTGGTCACCGTATTTTACAAATTACTTCGTTTTATCGCATAATAAATAGTGAAGTTAGCTTATTTATCAATTCACTGTCTTGTTATGCGACCTGACTGCCGATAACGTCACCGCCAGAGGTGTACGTCAACACCGTACGCCCGAAAGTTTGCGTCGATATCTGGCGCGCTCTGACTTGGGCGTAACAAGCGCGTACCAATGCATTCGGCGTACGCCGGAGTACGCCGGTTCCTTACGCGCTTACGCCGGTTTACGTCGTTGCGCGAGTACGCCGGTTTTACGCGTGCATGTGGTTGGGCCTTAACGGAACACAATTTAGCGTTGCAGTTAAGCCATATGTTATCAGCTGCTTATGCGAACCATCTTACGATGTAAAACAACGCCTGACGTCTTTGTAGTATTCACATATTTTCCATGTGAAAGGCTACGTCGGATGCTTATAACTATAAAGAAAATAAATGACAAATAAAAATAAATAAATAAAATGATCAAAAATAAATAAAAATAAGAAAATAAAAACAGCTCAAGCCAGTTTTTAGCACATTGTTCGAGAGCAAAAAGTAAAATTAGGCAACCAAGAAAATACACGGTTGTAATTTCATCTAGTTGTACATGTAATGTTTCCCTTCTTTACATTTGCCTGTTTACTAATTTTTGTTCGTTGCGTTTTTATGTTTATGGCCATTGAGGTAATTATCGTCCTCTTTCAATGATTGCCGACGTACCACGTCGTCATCAGTTGGTCGGCTTCTCTTGTTAATTGAAAATTCTCTGGCAAGTGTCTGATCGAAGTCTTTTGACTTAATTACTCAATGGCCTGGAAAGAAAGCTGTAAGGTATTTTATATAATTCAGTATTTTGTCCTTTTCTGTTTTCCAGGGATGCTTGAGAAACCAACTCAAGCGATGTGCGTTATAAAGTTGGCACGGGCATTAGAAAAAGTTAAACAAGCAAGACAAAGTGAAAAGTGAAGAGGCCTGTTTTGCTATAATATTCCTTCCTAAAGGTAAGGTTTTCTCTATTAGCTAAAATTTGCTTCACTTCAGTTTTCTGAACCACTTCTATACACTCTGTTTTGTTTCAGAAATACCTTATGATTTACCAGCACCACAACATTGACACACGAATAAGCTCATCTGGCAGCAAGCGTCATCCAAACTGCAGGTGAGCTTCTGAGCACCCTGTGTGTTAGAGCAATGCCATTTTGTTTGTTTTCCAGGAATGGCAGTCAAACCTCATTTGAAGTGCCAGTACAAGAAAATTGATGAGGCCATATTGTATGCCAAAAGTCCTGGTGTTCTGAGAGGTGAGACATTGTCTATGCTGTAACAACTTTGCAACTTCTCCTAAACTACAGCTTTTTTTCATTTCGCAGAAGCGTGGCAGTAACAACCCCATGTTACTGGGTTCATGGCCGTCAAGTATGTCATCAAACTGACTTGTCAAGGCAGAAGAACAAGCAAGCCCAGGAGGAGAAAAACGAAGACAACGGCTGAAACAGCGTACTTGCGAAATTCAATTGCTTTAACACAATACGTATTCGGATCGATTGTTAATGGTAAAATAAAACGCACATGTTCTTTCATCTTAAAGAGTGTCAGTGTTGTTATTTACGCTAGCTGGCATGTTCCTTGCTTTAAAATTCCGCCATTTCTTAGTTTGTTATTTTGCCGGACTGCCTTAATTGTGTGTGTTGGTCAGTGTAGGGATCAAATGTATAAACATGCAGTCTAAAATGCCAGTTTATACCTTTCAGGAGTTTATGAGGACGACGTTTGAAGTGCTCGCTTATCATGCAGTCAACAATCGTCTGTCTAGGAAAAAGTTAACTTATAATATTTTCATCTAGTTATTGTTGCATGTATATTAGATACATGTAACTGTAAGTTACCTGTACATTGCTGCAATATCATCGCTTCGTAAGAGAAACATTGCTTGAACGTCATATCAACAGTGCGCGGATGCGGCCCTCGTGGGGAAAAAACGTATCTGTAAAGTCGCGGTAACATTGTAGGAAGCATCGCTTGAACATGATAGCGACGTTTTCTAAATGTTACCCGCACGTTGGAAAAATATAGCTGGCAAGTTACCGCAAAATTGTAGGAATGTTATTGCAACTTCATAAAAACATTGCTTGAACGTTGCAGCAACGTTCTTTGTATGCTAACTTCATGTTAAAAGTGTGGATCTAAAGTTGCTGCAAGATTGTAGCAATGTTATCACAACGTCCGAATGGTACAGGGATATGCTTAAATGTGGTATGCACGTTGCGAAAATGTAGCTGAAAAGTTGCTGCAATGTCATCAGAAAACGTCTCATAACGTTGTTCAAATGTGTCCCGCACGTGGCTGGAAGGTTGCTCCAAGAGTGTAGCAACGTTGACGAACGTCAGAAACAACGTTATCCAAACATTAAAACAACACCCTTAAAACGTTGCCCCCATGTTGGAGCAATGCTAAAATCATGTTGACGCAATGTTTCTGGGAAACATTGCACTAACGTTAAAGGGAAGCTGAAGCGCTTTCCAAAAAAGTTGAGTTAGATTAACAGTTATATAGTTTATTGCGCGCTGATTCCGAATATCACATTGAACTTTATCGTACATCAGTCCAAGTGGCATTTATCTTGCGAAAAGCGCGGCCCCGTTTGAAAGACGCGCGCTTTTCGCCTTTTGACGCCCCTGATTGGTTGCGCCCGTCATGACGTCAAAGGAGGACACCCTTCGGCCGCGCGGGTTGTCGGAAGCATTGCGAACGATCGCACGGTTGCCTTTGCGGCAATTTAGCTTGCAGTTTAATTTTCGCACATGACTGGAAGTTTGTTTTATAATTTCCCGTGCTGTTGGTTCAATTATCTTGGAGCTTAAATTTGCTTTACACGACAGAGAACCCCAAAGCAGTGACTGTGACGTCGACTAGTGGGTTCCATCAAAATATTTTTGAATTAGGCAACCAGCATAGGGGGATTTTATACCTTATGTTAATATTAGGTACTGCCTTAACTGTTTCTTATTATACACAAAACCATTTATGCCGAAGATTAATGGGCGTTTTATAAACAATCTACCAGCGAAAAGCACGTACGCGCACTGCGCAAAAAAATAGCGTTCATGCGCTGTAAACGTATATGCGAGACACATCTTGCCGGTACACGCATAAACCAACAAGCAGACTCTGCTTCCGCATTTCCTTTGTTCGTTGTCGCCCACCCCAGCCCCGTTACTCATCCCCGTACACAGACCCACACGCGCGCGCCATTTCGGCAGCGGCGCTACGGCGCCTCCGCGATTGCTAGCTGCACTTCGATGAGTGGCGTCTTACTGCTTCACATGCATTTATTCTGAAAACACTGCAGCATACTAGTGCCTGCTCAGCATTATTGGCTGTAGTAGGGCTTGATTTTCGCTTGTGCGATCCGCATTCTGCTACAATATTACGGCCACCTCGTTATAATTAACAGACCAGTCGGACAAGGCAGTTACGTTGTAGTTACGTTACTTTAGGTAACAATCACCAAACGTTTGTGATAATGAATCGCTGGCCTGTTTCAGCATTTCTAGATTTAAGCATTTACCGCGCTAGTCTGACAGAGGCCGTATATTTACTCTTCGCTCCTAATTTTTTTAGTATCATCATTATATATATCACCGACTATCACTGGAGCACACTTGAGGTTCACTGACAACAAGTGCTTGCCAGGTTATAATATGCAGCCACACGGAATCTTGGGCAAAAAATTAGGCCCCCGCAGTCAACACAAATTATGGCACGGTGGTGGTTCGGAGTGGTGTTTTTTTTTTAAATTCCAGATAAACATAACCTTATCATGACATGTATACTTGCAAAATAAGTAATCTGGTTGTCTTGGTTCTTTTACTTTGTAGGAATACTATTTACCTCTTAGCCGGGAGAGAACTTCTATCAGGATTGGCCCGTTGTTTTAGTTTCGCCAAAAAATTGTTTTTTTGAACACTGTCGACAGTGTTCAAAAAAACAATTTTTTTGTTTTTGTGACAGTGTTCAAGCCCATAGGGAAAGAAAACCGACGCATTTAACGAAACAAGTATTTCCTGAACAAATGTGACTTGGTTTCTGGAATGAAACGAAACATCCCCGGCCAAAATACAGCAGTATTCCCCATCCTTCCTAAATCTAGAATCTAATGTGAACATCCGCGTCCGTCGCATCAAAAAAAAAAAACGCATTGGAGCGGTTTACAAAGTATTTAAAGTAGTGTCGTATATTCTCTGTCATCAAGCACAGCCACCTCGGCTGTCGCTTCCGTATGTTATCAAGCATTCCGGCGTGGCATTAGTCTGCTTAGGAATACGGCATGATAACGTATGCCTGGTTTGGCGTTCGTGCATACTTTTTGAACACGAAAATTGTACAAATGAGTGCTATCAACCGTATCATTCACAAGGAAACACGGCGAAAAGAGCATGGCCGAGGCGGCCGAGGCGGCCGATCCGGCCGGAAGTCCAGGTATGACGTTTTTCAGCCGGTTTTCGCCCGCGCTCTTCGGTCTTCCGGCATCGCGCGGCGAGATGGGGGCGGGGCATCGGACCACTTTTGTTTGCTCATTGCGCCGCTTCTATTGCATGTATTGCGAAAATATTTTGTGCACATGAACTATTCAATGTGTACTTGCTGCTAGTCAACTTTTCTTTTAATTCTAAAACCGCTTCACCTTCCCTTTAAAAAAAGCGGACATTAGCCACGTTTTGGCAACGTTAAGGGGAAACGTTGTGGAAATGTTCGGGCAACATTCTGTGCTACTAGGGTTACCTCTGCTATGGGCGAATTCCCTTGCCCGTACGTAGACCTCAGGTGACCACGTGCACCGGGCTTGCACACATAAACCACATTTGCGTACTTAAGTTTGCCATCCCAGCCGAAAAAAACCATTGGCCGACCAATTGGTCCAATTTGCCACCCAATGGGTCCGAATGGAATCCCAATGGGTCCAAATGGAAACCCAATGGGTCCAATTGGACCAATTGGAGCGATCCGAATTGGCCCATTGGCTCGATTAGAATGGCCAGTTGGCCCAATTGGACCCATTGGCTCCAACCATAAAGTTAATACTACTGACTGCTCCAACATGAAGACCCAATCGGGGAGCCATTTGGGATAGTATTTGGATAGTATTCAATTACGACAACCATTTGCTGAAATTTAATTCTCTCTCTCACCCTTAATTTGAAAGCTTCAGAAATGTTCAAAACTTCAACCTTTGCAAATGTATATTTATGAGGCAATTAATTTTGATATTACACTCAGCAATTCAAGATAAAGTTCTCAAAAAAAAAAAACAACAAGCAAACTCTAAAGAAAACTTTCCGACACGAGTAGCAAAATTGTTTTGAAATAAAACCACGATCCAATCGAATCCAATCCATAGACGTACGTGGATAAGTGGTATTCAACGTGGTGTTGGCGGTGTAGGTAGTGCAGGCGTGTTCGTCGGTTGCACACGCAGTCTTCTCTGACTGTGCATTGCATTGGAAATGTAAAGTGGTCTGCAAGAGTGTGAGAAGTGGCGACGATGATGTCGCACACCCATAGCTGGTTCAGTTTTCCTTGCCATTTTCACACCTCATAGCGTGAGCGGTATTATTAATTTGTCTGCCTCACTGTATTTCAGGGCTGTTCATGTTACGATTGACGGGTTCACGACATCGCCACGCAACGGAGTTCGCCATGCATGGGACGTTGTTGAAGAGGTGAGCTCACGCCACTCAACATTTCAGTGCCTTGTTGTTTTAATGCGGGAAACTGTGGTTTATTATAAACTTAACCCATTGTTCGCTTTTGCCACTCACTTTGTGAAGGTCCAGCCAGCCTGCGACGAGCGGAGCACGGCATGGACAATGGCCTGTGGAAAATTGCTTAAAGGACGAACTGTCTGCATGCTGTGTATACAAACAGAGCAATAAAGATATTCATCCATTTCAAGAGTTCTATTTGTGATACAGGTAACCAACGCAGCTCAGATGGAGTGGCTGCAGCAATGGGAGAGAACCAACTAAAAGTGCAACAAGTTGGCGGCCAATGGGAAGACCTATTGGCGTTCTAATTGGTCGGCCAATAGGTCACCCAATTGGCCGGCCAATAGGTCGCCCAATTGGCCGGCCAATGGGAACGCCAATGGGTGCCTAATACATTATTGGCTGACCATTTGGCTGACCAATTGGCCGATCCATTGGAATTCCAAATGGACGGCCAATGGTTTTTTTCGGCTGGGATCAAGCTTGGTCAAGTCGGTGGAGAGTCGTGCGTTGACAACTCCAACAGTTTTGCTTGACTTCGTGACGAAAAGGGAATTATTAACCACTTGAAACTCCCTAAACGCTTGATCAAACATGCGCGTAGCTTCCAAACTTCGCACCTAACTAAATCGACATAGTGCTGGTACGTGATGGGACGTACGTACGCGTGAGACCAGCTACAGCCGCCGCGGCATGTCTGACCCGGCCGCGTCGTTGTCGCACTACACGCAGAATCCGGCAAAGCAGAAAGGAGAAGTTTGGAATGGCCCAAGAAAGCGTGCGTTCTGCGCTTCGGTACGGAAGGAAGGCCCCCACACGAGCAACAAATATTTTTGTCTTCCTTTTGTTGTGAGAGTTTGCTTTCCAGAACGTAAACAATCACCACATGTGGGAGCGTCCATTCGCGTGCGCGCACGGGAAGCACCGATCGGAGCACTTAGCTGGGAACAGGATGAGGATGGGTGTGAGAAACAATGTGAGCGCGTACACCTGCGGGCGAGCAAAAGCGCGGAGGTACGGTTGACTACTTCCACGTGTAGTAAGAGTCAGCTTCCCAGCGCGCAGGCCAGCCGCGCGAACGCAGCCATACCGTCGACCGCCGTTGTAAACTGCCCGAAACGGCGGAAACCAAAACAAAAAAAAAAACAAAACCCAAACACACCCAACGTCGGACATAACGGAGTCTTCGTAGTCACGTGGTTTTTGTTGCTCTCTTCCGCGCGCCTTCTAAAAAAAACGATTTGCGCTATCTGGCAACCATGTCCGCCTCTCGGGGGAGTGTAGGCCTAGCGGTCTAGTGGGCCGCCAGCACACCACCGGGAGCTTCTTTTCGGTGGACGCCGATAGGCGCCGCGGGGGTCGACAGAGACGTAAAGCGACACCTATCACGAGGAGGCGCCAGCAGTCTCACAAAGCCGGCAAACTTTCGGAGCGGCCTTTCTTCGGAACATGACGGCCTCGCAGTGAGGGTCTACCTCCAATTTCCGTGGGCGCTTATCCAGCCTAGCGCTGTAACCTACCCCGAGCAGCCATGGAAGGTGTGGATGGTCTGACGATGGTGAGGTGCGAGAAGTGCGGCTGGGTGGCCGTCAGCAGTGATGCGCCGGAAGGTTTCACGTGTGGGGTGTGCAGAAGTATTTCAAGAAAAGCTGGACCGGCTTCAGGAAAGGGTATCCGAATTGGAGGAGCAGGTACGGCGAGCGGATGCTGAGCGGACCCTGGTAGCCCAGCTAGTGTGCAGGGTGGAGTCGCTAGAGAACAAACTTGCGGCAAGGGCGAGCAATGAGGAGGAGTCACGGAAGCAGCAGAAGCAGAGACTGAACCTGGTGTGGGAAGTCGAGTGGAGCAGCAGCAGAGGGGTGAACCTGGTGGGGGAAGCCGAGAGGAGACGAGCAGTAGCCTGGTCAAGCCTGTGACAAGACAGGGAGAAGGGGAACCCCCGCATGCACATCCGCCGGAGCCGATCGAACGGGTGACACAGGAGACTCCAACGGAGGGAGCTGGAGTGGTCGGAACCGGGGACACGAAGGACACCGCGGAAGGGCAAGAGTTTTCTTCCCCAGAACGGGAGGCTCGGGAGAAGCGGACGAGCAAGGGGTCGAAACCCACGACCGACGAGAAAGCTCAGAACTCGAGAAGAGAGTCGATCAGAACCGGGAGGAGGGACAGTTCCCCCTCCCAAAGGCTGCCGAGTACAGCTAATGAGACCTCCAGAAAACATTTCGAGAGAAGTCATAGTCGCGGGGGATGGAAATGTGGGCCGATTTGCAAAGGCACTGGTCCAAAGGCTTGGAGATGACGGGAGCGTGGAATATTTGTACCGGAGGGGTGCCACGGTGGACCAGATACATCAGTTCATCGAGGCGTACGAGAAACAAGCCAGAAAGGTGCCCCGCACTTTTGTTCTACGCCTCGGCCTGGAGGAAGTTCTGAAGGGAGAGGCGGAAAGGTTGGGAGCGAAACTTGAGGAGGCGTGGGCGGACAAGGGTTCCAATCTTATCGTCTGCTCGATCCCCGAGATTACCGGTCGAGGAAGGACCTTACTGGCGGATCTGGTGCTTGCGTACGAGCGTCTGCAGACGCTTTGTGCGAAAGTGGGAGCACGTTTCCTTGACCTGGCTAGAGTACTAGGTCCGGGGAGTTTCGCAGCAGACGATGGGCAATACTCTGAGGACGGAGTGCGCCACGTGGCGGGGGCAATAGCTGGAGCCGTAGCCCCTTTTTTAGGACGGAGACACCAGAAAGGTTTGCCACGAGGACCAAGAAAGGGAGCAGACAAAGTGGAACCCAGCATGGAGGCCCTCTGGGAAGCAGTGGAACTGCTGGTGAGGAGCCACCGCCAGGGACGCTTCCAAAGGGACAAAGGGAGGGGCGGGGCTCGAGAGGCCGCAGGCACAAGAAGAACAAGAAGCACAGGGGCTGCGTAAAGGTGGCCTTCCTGAACATGCAGGGGGGCCGCACCCATCGCAAGTGGGAGGAGATCCTACAGACGATGGACAAAGAGAATCTCAGTGTGTATGCGGTAGCGGAGACCCACCTCCGAGGGGACGAAACCCCCCCTGGTCATCACGCCTTGTGTTGGGAGGGATGCAACAGGGAGGAGGGCGAAAGGAAAGGGGGAGGTGTCGGAGTCCTTTTCCCGCCCGACCAAGGATGGACAAGAGTGAGAGGGAGCTGTAGGGAACATATGTGGATGACTGGTCCACTGGTGGGACGTCAGACAGCGGTGGGGGTGGTGTACATGTGGACTGGGAGAACAGCGATGGAGAGGAACAGAGAGTTGTGGGAGTGCCTTCGGGAGGACATACGTCTGCTACAGAGGGACTACCAAATCCTCCTTCTCGGAGATTTCAATGCTCATGTAGAGGGGTGTGACGGGAGCACGGAGGTGCGCACGGACGCGAATGGTCGTGAACTGCTGGGGGTAGTGGATACGTTTGACTTGGTAGTGGGCAACTGGCACAACAAGTGTGACGGGCGCACCACGTGGTCCTCAGGTGATCGAAGCTCTTGCATTGATTATGCGGCCATGTCCCCGATGTTGTACGAGTACCTCACGCGAATGTGTATAGACGAGGACGGACGGCACAGTGTGGCGAGTGACCATAACAGATTGGTGCTAGAATTTGGCGGGCACATCCCACGTCAACGCCAGGTGGGCACACAGAAGAAACTCCTGACAGAACCAGAGATCGACCGGATCAAGACGCAGCTTGAGGCAAGGCCTGCAACGGAGTACGGTGAGCAAGTTCAACGGGTGCGCGACGAGGTGCAGAAGGGAAGAGGGAAGGTAGGTGGGCGTCGGAAACACCGCCCTAAGAGATGGTGGTATGGGGAGGTCCGGCAAGTGATAGCTGAAAGGAAAGAAGCGTGCCGAGCCCATCGAAGGGCGGTCACGGCGCGCGCCCCTGACGAAGTGCGGAGCCAGCTGTGGGGGATATACCGAGGCAAGAAGAACGCCGCAGCAACAGTGATTCAAAAAAAGATTCGGGAGGTGGACAGACGTTTCCTGACCGAGATGAAGAAAAGCGGTCGCGACGCATCGAGGAAGTTTTGGAGATACATGCGCAACAGTCACAGACATGCCTCACCCCAGCGACCGTTGTGTGACCCGCTTTCTCAACAGCCTCTCTCCAGCGAGGAGTGCATGAATTATATTGAGGAACAGGTCACGGAGGCGTTCAGGCAGGATACAGCTGTGGAGGGCTCACGATTAGTGACTGTGTCCCAGGAACAGGAGGGGCAAGATACAGAGGAGTGGCTGGGCTTCGTGGGACCGGCGGAGCTAGACCACATAATTGCCGGGATAGAGGCTGGCACGGCGAGTGGCTTGGATGGGTTTCCGGCATCAGTCTTAAAGAATTTGGGCCCGGACCAACGGCGAGAGCTACGTGGTATCCTAAGCAGAATGCTGGAGACTGGAAGGATACCCAAGGACTGGTGCCGGGGACGTATGTTGTTCCTATACAAAGGAGCTGGAGAAAGGAGCAACTTCGCCTCGTACCGCCCAATCACGGTGACGCCGGTGCTCTACAGAGTGTACGCGCAGGTCCTTCGCCGAAGGATCCAGGCGTGGGCGGAGAGAGAGGGCCTGCTTGGAGAACTCCAAAATGGCTTCCGTCGGAGACGATGCATAGAGGACAATCTCTTCATCCTCACCCAGTGCGTGGAGCTGGCCAGGGCTGAGGGACGGCAGTTGTGGGCAGCCTTCCTAGACCTAGAGAAGGCCTATGACACGGTCCAGCACGCTACGCTCTGGGACGTGCTGCGCACCAAGGGTCTCCCCGAGGAGGTTGTTAGGCGGCTGCAGGCTTTGTACACCGACACCGAGGTAGTGGTGGAGTGGCAAGGCTCCTACTCTAGACCGGTGCCCATTGGAAGAGGACTGAGACAGGGGTGCCCACTGTCCCCCTTGCTCTTCATGCTCTTGTTGGGAGATCTGGAGAGGGACTTGGAGGGAAGTGAAAGCGGTTTCGACGTCTCGTACATGGAGGACGGACGGACAGTCAACCAGCGTCTCCCAGGCCTGATGTACGCCGACGACATTGTGGTGACAGCGGGCTCTCGGGAGGGGTTACAAGAGCTCCTGGATCGGTGCACAGGGCAGGGAGAACATTTGGGGCTGCGGTTCAGTGCCCGTAAATGTGCGGTACTCCGATGGGGGGTGGCCGGAGGAGAGGGAGATGTGGAGCCGGTGATGCTACAGGACAAGGCACTACCGTTTGCATCCTCGTACAAGTACCTCGGAGTTGTTTTCTCGACGGAGGCGGACTATCTGTCAAGGTACGAACAACTGCTACGAGAGAAAGCGCGGAGAGGACAGAATGTGTTGAAGGCCACGATTCTGTCCCAAGCAGCAGAAATTGCCAAGCCCAAGCATGGCAAAACATCAGTGGCCAATGTGTCCGAGCTTGGCAATACCTCGGCCGCCAATATTGGCTGGTGTTTGGGAAAGGTGACAAGCCAACAATTGGCCAAGCCCTGGAAGGCCAATATTGGACAACGCTTGGCAAAGTACCTTGCCATGATCATGCCAGTGGGTGGACCCCACGCTATTTTCATGCACATTTTTGGCTTTGTGGCCAGTCCTTATGACCAATGCCTATTTTACGAGTTGCCTCGCGGCCCGATTTCTGCTTTATACATGCCAGTATACAGGAAATTATTAAACGGGTGCGCATTATTTATTTAATGCGCACTCGTTAAATAATTTCCTGTACAATGGCATGTATAAAAAAGAAATGGGACCGCGAGGCACAATAAGCAAACTGCATGAACTTTGCGAAGCAATTATACATACTTGACTTGCCAAAAACAATGGAGCAACACAACACACCGGGTTTCTCTGTGTAGCTTTTTTATTATGCACATCAAATATACGAGAAACCTCGCTTAACAGTGGCAAGAATACGAACACAAACATGAAAGCAAGTCGAGAAAAAAATTTTAAAAAGCGCTGCTCATGAAGCGCGAACCGATTATCATTCGTTTAACTGCTTGAGATTCCTACAAAACAAGCATTCAGGTAAATGAAAACAGGACCCTCATTCCCGGTAATTCGCCGACCTGCCAAGACCACAATATGTTTTTGAACAGCACTATTGTAGAATAGCCCAGCTTGGAAAGCTTGTCACTGCTGCATCCGCCACTTGTCCACGGTAAACACCTGTGCGTCGTAGCGCCTGTAATAAGTAAAAAAAAATAGTTCACTATAATGCTAAATTCACGCTGCTTACTAAATACAGCACCTATACAAGCCTTACCACATATCCGTGTGCATTTCTCAATATACTGCGTTTTACGGTAGCAGTTACTTGGCTCGTTCTTGAGAAAACAGTCCGGAATTTCACCGAAAATGGGCTTCACTCTTATTGCAGTAGCGCAAAGTAATATAAAAAGTCCAATAGACAAAGCGACACGCCAGCGGTTCCGTGAAATTTTGTTGTGCCTTCGCTCACTTCTGCCCCATCAAACGCGAACGGAACCGACGGAGAAGCCCAGCGGTAGTGTAATTACTTTGTCGCTCGACAATACCTTTACGTTGCTCAAGAAAATAATGAAACGAAAGCTTCATTAATAAGTAGAGTTTAATTAAGCCAGCTTAATACACCCGCAACTCTTATACTGCACACGAGTCTTGCTTCAACGCATGCTGAACGTCGTGAACCCGCAGTGGGAGCACGGCTGCTTGTTCGGAAAACACAAAGCCGGAAAAAGGATAGCTAGAACTGGCGTCACACAATTGGAAGCACATGTATGTGAGCACTTTTTTCTTCGCAAGAACCAACAACACTAAGCAGCACTCGTGAGCGCAACCTTATTTAGTGACACTAGTGAGCGCCAGTTATAAACGACAGCTGAAGTTTTGGCGGGAACGAGCGCGAGCACTACCGCACCGCGAAAAAAATGAAATGGTGACTTACGTTTTCAGCGGCGGCCGTAGCAGGCAAACGATCACTGTAAAAAATTTCTGTAAATTTACAGAGTTTTTACATACAATGTCTGTTGCCGTACAGAAGTTTTCTGTTATGCTTATTAAACAGAAACCTGTTAACAGAAAAAACACACATTTTCTGTTATTTCCTCGTCTTGACCAATAACAGGCGTGAAATCGTGAAAATATTGTACTATTAATTTGCATAAAATAGAATAAAATAGGAATAATTTGTTTAATGTTTAACAAGAATTTATTAACCATCGAACAGCGCCCGGCGCCCGGCCGAGGTCATTTTGTTGCGCTCCTGCAATTCTGAAATGCGGCCCTTGGCAAATGGCCGCCCTGTAGGTACAAGCACAACGATACCGCGGCGGGCTTCTTTCTTCAATTTTTCATCTTCCCAGGGTAAGTATTAAATTTTGACTATGTCGTGTGGAGGCTGCGCCTAGTTCCTGTTTATGCCTCTCTTTTTCATGCCTGCACTGTTGTTTGTTGGATGGAAATAGATTGTTATGAAGTGTGAAGTGCTTGCCCCGTAGCGTAACGATACGTCGCCTCGTGGGACAAGAGTGTTGTGCCGTGCCTATGTAGTGAGTTTTCTTTTTGTTTTCTTTTGATGAATGTTATACGCACGACGCAGGCGCCGTGCTCCCCTTTTCCTCTCTATTTACCAGCTGGTGACCGCGAATCAACACCACCTCGCGCGTTGTCTGTGGTTATACATAGGCATTGTCTAGCGTGGGTTGCTGAAAGTTCCGTCCTGACGAAATGGAATTCGGCGGATCAGATGCCGTTTTCCGTCGTGGAGTTTAGTGTAAAGGTTACGTCTCTGCTTACGGATGTTATAATTACGGGTTCGAGTCTCCCCAAGCTTTCCGCTTTCTATTTTTCTTTTTGTGGCCGTGGCTTGCCTTTTTAACAGCTGTAGCTACACTTCACGCCCCGTATGAACAGATCGCTACTGGAAAAAGTTCCATTGGACCTTTTTCCAGTGGCGACCTGCACATGCGCGGGTTGCCGGTCCACCATAATTGGCAGTTGCCTCTGGTGAAATAAACAAAAGCGCGCACCCTCAGCTTGCTGCTTGGGGAGCGGCTATGCTTCTTAGGGCTGCACGTTTTTATTTTCTCTTTCGGGGAAATTCGCAGTGAGTTCGTACATGCACACAAAAAAGGCTTTCAAAGAAAGGGCCAAAAATGTTTGACGCTGCGCGCTGTGACCACTTGGCTACCTGTGAGGGAGCAAGGAAAATGAAAAAAAAAAGTAAAGAAAAGGGGGTGCTTCGGCCACTGCAGGTTAGTCACGCGAGCGTGCGCCTGCTACCGTGGCATTAATGTGAGAGGCGCGGGTGACAGCTGGGTGCGGGAGGGAGTGCAGAACCAGGATATTTCGCGCACAGGTTTCCCGAAAGCCAAACATTTTTGGGGACGTGCCTTACAGCCAGTTTGAATCACCGTGGCGGCCTCCTGGAGGGCCGGTACTGGACAAAGGTCCATTCATTCCAAAGGTTACTCCGCGAGGAAGGTCGGTCTTAATTTTCATTCAACCGGCCAAACCGCTGCCGCTTAGGCTGAAGCCAAGGCTGATGTAGCCATTGATAGAGCTACGTAGGATAATCTGCAAATGTTAATAGTGATTAATAAGTAACACTGACTGGCTACTCAGTAAGCGGGAGCAGTTTGGCCGTTTGGGTTAATTTTCATTCAACCGGCCAAACCGCTGCCGCTTAGGCTGAAGCCAAGGCTGATGTAGCCATTGATAGAGCTACGTAGGATAATCTGCAAATGTTAATAGTGATTAATAAGTAACACTGACTGGCTACTCAGTAAGCGGGAGCAGTTTGGCCGTTTGGGAAAAAATCGAGGTTGACTGCTCCCGCTGTGTACTGTGAAGCGGGTAGCGAAGAAATGCAGTGAACTGTATTTATTCACCCCCTTGCAATGTTGGTAGTCTGCTATATATATTTCTTGCCTTTGCTCAGGTGGTACGTCTGGATCGCCTCAGTAGCACAAGAAAACGGAATGTAGTTATCAAACACCTGAGGCTAGCTTAACACTTGATTTCAAACAACTGGCAGCTATTATTACAACATGATACCATACATAAAACCCTGCAAACGATGTTTGTTTGTTGGTGCACATGTATTTTATATGCGGAACGTATGCTATTCTTGTTTCAGGGTTATAGAAGCCATCAACCCTGACATGGAACAAAGGTGGAGAAGTCAAAGCAAAAGCAGCATTTCCTGTTTCCAAATGTCGCATCCCTGATCACTGTGGTGGAAGACCATGAAATCTACTAGGCCCCCCACTCCAGTTTCCCTGAGCAGCAATGAAAATGCCTCTGATGGAAGCGCCTTGCACCAAACGTGCCGCATTCTTGGTTACTTTGCTATTGTATGAATTGACATTTAAATGTTCTCTGCTTTTTTGTGATTTCATTAATGTGGAAAAGATGTTATGTTCCTAGTCTCACAACACTTCCTCCCTCATTTTTCGTTACCGTGGTATTTGCGTTATGTTGCATTTTCTGCTTCCAGAAAGCAGGAAAAATGTGGGATTTTATTTTATTGATGGACCTTTTTTTTTAAGTAGAAAAAAATGTGTTCCTAGTCCTATCGGAGCTCTCACAGTAGTAGTATTGTACTGTAGTAATATGAGATGTGAACATTTTGTAGCTAAATGTCACTGTAGAAAAAGTGTTCTTAGTTTAACGTCAATGATTACGTTCTGTAAATAGTTTGATTTGCCTCAACGGCGTGTTTTTGGGCATTTCTGAAAGTTGAAAAAAAAGGTGATCTTCCTAGTCGAACAAAACCTCTGTCACTGAAAGTCTCCTTTTGTTCACTGTGCCATAATATCATGAATTGTGATTTTGTTTTCATACTCAGATCCTCATATTTGAGATTGCTGATACGTTGTTCGTAACTAAGTTAATTCTTGGTAGCAACAGCCTTAAGTTTGGCAGAAAAATAAATAATGTTAATGATACTTTCACCCTGCTTTCTTGTGTGCCTGAGTGGTCACTTTATGCTATGTACTGCACACCAGTAATTGTGTGGGCAGTTTCAAACAATATGATACAGGGTGATGTTTTATTTTCAAGGCATGATTATTCTCACCCATGAAGCATAAAGCCGCGAATTCAACTGCAGTACTTTCAAGATGTGAAAAAGTAACAGGACATGTATTTTATGAAGGACCATAACCGAAATTGTGTCATGGTGCTGAATACTTTTGCTTTGACTTATTTTAGCAGAGATTAATGTCAAAATAAGTCAGAGCAAAACAATTTAGCCTTACTTGTTAAGTGAGCAAAACAATTCAACAAGAAACGTGAAACAGTACATTATTATAATTTTGGTAAAAAAAACGATGTATGCACAACACAAATAGTCTTAGAAAAGCTGCCAGTGAAAAACAGAAGGTTCACAGATTTTCTGGAGGAAAACACAACCTTAAAAACAGGAAAAATTTTATAAAAAAGCAGAAAACGGAAAACCGAAAACAGGGAATTGACATAAATTTTCTGTAGTGAGAAACAGAAAATGCTTGTAAAATAACAGAACCATGAAAAACCGAAAACAGGGAATTGACATAAATTCTCTGTAGTGAGAAACAGAAAATGCTTGTAAAATAACAGAAACATGAAAAACAGAAAACAAAACTTTACAGAAAATTTCTGGCAGGACAGCTGCCAGAAAATTTCTGTTTTTTCGAGCAAAAATTTTTTACAGTGATGTTATTACACCAGTCAGGTATACTTCACACAGCCACCGACACCAAAACGCACCTCACAGACACGTACAGGAGTACTACCGCAGTTTCAATGCCACAAAAGAGACGGAGCCGTCGGCGCAACGCCAACGCGCCCATCCACCGCCCCGCCGCGGGTTCAAAGAACGCGCAAAGGCACAAAGCTGAAGTAGTTCGACGTTCACCGTTGCGTTAGGACACACAAATGACCAATTCCTACTGAACGTTTAACATTCTCTCTCACGCTGTTTTGAATAAGCTGCACTTTAGTTTAAGTACGCTTTGTTTCGTGGCACAGTGCTGTGGCTCTTTAGGTAACTACTTTTTGCTGCGTTCACCGCGCTCTAACCGCCGCGGGCAACGACCGCAGTGCTGCCCTCGAGTGGTGCTGCTTGCGCGCCGGGTGCGCATGTACACACGCAAAATAACACACACGAGTGCTCTACAGTGAGACTTCATGCAACAATATGCAACAACAGGCAAGGCTGTCGGCATTTACACCTGCCAATACTTTTTTTATTTAAATGTGCTACTTGACACAAGCTTGAAAATGATTTGGAACTACTTTTTTTGTTGTGCGCTGCGCGTGAAAACAAATTCAAAAACACTTCCTCCATGAAAAACACGCAAACTTCAGTAATATTTTGAGTGAACTTGAGTGGTCATTCAACTAACAAGAACGTGCCAAGACGTGCGTAAAGGCACTCATAAATACCTGCGTCACATACAGGCTCCCAAGCAGCAGAAATTGCCAAGCCCAAGCATGGCAAAACATCAGTGGCCAATGTGTCCGAGCTTGGCAATACCTCGGCCGCCAATATTGGCTGGTGTTTGGGAAAGGTGACAAGCCAACAATTGGCCAAGCCCTGGAAGGCCAATATTGGACAACGCTTGGCAAAGTACCTTGCCATGATCATGCCAGTGGGTGGACCCCACGCTATTTTCATGCACATTTTTGGCTTTGTGGCCAGTCCTTATGACCAATGCCTATTTTACGAGTTGCCTCGCGGCCCGATTTCTGCTTTATACATGCCAGTATACAGGAAATTATTAAACGGGTGCGCATTATTTATTTAATGCGCACTCGTTAAATAATTTCCTGTACAATGGCATGTATAAAACATAAATGGGACCGCGAGGCACAATAAGCAAACTGCATGAACTTTGCGAAGCAATTATACATACTTGACTTGCCAAAAACAATGGAGCAACACAACACACCGGGTTTCTCTGTGTAGCTTTTTTATTATGCACATCAAATATACGAGAAACCTCGCTTAACAGTGGCAAGAATACGAACACAAACATGAAAGCAAGTCGAGAAAAAAATTTTAAAAAGCGCTGCTCATGAAGCGCGAACCGATTATCATTCGTTTAACTGCTTGAGATGCCTACAAAACAAGCATTCAGGTAAATGAAAACAGGACCCTCATTCCCGGTAATTCGCCGAGACCACAATATGTTTTTGAACAGCACTATTGTAGAATAGCCCAGCTTGGAAAGCTTGTCACTGCTGCATCCGCCACTTGTCCACGGGAAACACCTGTGCGTCGTAGCGCCTGTAATAAGTAAAAAAAAAATAGTTCACTCTAATGCTAAATTCACGCTGCTTACTAAATACAGCACCTATACAAGCCACCACATATCCGTGTGCATTTCTCAATATACTGCGTTTTACGGTAGCAGTTACTTGGCTCGTTCTTGAGAAAACAGTCCGGAATTTCACCGAAAATGGGCTTCACTCTTATTGCAGTAGCGCAAAGTAATATAAAAAGTCCAATAGACAAAGCGACACGCCAGCGGTTCCGTGAAATTTTGTTGTGCCTTCGCTCACTTCTGCCCCGTCAAACGCGAACGGAACCGACGGAGAAGCCCAGCGGTAGTGTAATTACTTTGTCGCTCGACAATACCTTTACGTTGCTCAAGAAAATAATGAAACGAAAGCTTCATTAATAAGTAGAGTTTAATTAAGCCAGCTTAATACATCCGCAACTCTTATACTGCACACGAGTCTTGCTTCAACGCATGCTGAACGTCGTGAACCCGCAGTGGGAGCTCGGCAAAACACAAAGCCGGAAAAAGGATAGCTAGAACTGGCGTCACACAATTGGAAGCACATGTATGTGAGCACTTTTTTCTTCGCAAGAACCAACAACACTAAGCAGCACTCGTGAGCGCAACCTTATTTAGTGACACTAGTGAGCGCCAGTTATAAACGACAGCTGAAGTTTTGGCGGGAACGAGCGCGAACACTACCGCACCGCGAAAAAATGAAATGGTGACTTACGTTTTCAGCGGCGGCCGTAGCAGGCAAACGATGTTATTACACCAGTCAGGTATACTTCACACAGCCACCGACACCAAAACGCACCTCACAGACACGTACAGGAGTACTACCGCAGTTTCAATGCCACAAAAGAGACGGAGCCGTCGGCGCAACGCCAACGCGCCCATCCACCGCCCCGCCGCGGGTTCAAAGAACGCGCAAAGGCACAAAGCTGAAGTAGTTCGACGTTCACCGTTGCGTTAGGACACACAAATGACCAATTCCTACTGAACGTTTAACATTCTCTCTCACGCTGTTTTGAATAAGCTGCACTTTAGTTTAAGTACGCTTTGTTTCGTGGCACAGTGCTGTGGCTCTTTAGGTAACTACTTTTTGCTGCGTTCACCGCGCTCTAACCGCCGCGGGCAACGACCGCAGTGCTGCCCTCGAGTGGTGCTGCTTGCGCGCCGGGTGCGCATGTACACACGCAAAATAACACACACGAGTGCTCTACAGTGAGACTTCATGCAACAATATGCAACAACAGGCAAGGCTGTCGGCATTTACACCTGCCAATACTTTTTTTATTTAAATGTGCTACTTGACACAAGCTTGAAAATGATTTGGAACTACTTTTTTTGTTGTGCGCTGCGCGTGAAAACAAATTCAAAAACACTTCCTCCATGAAAAACACGCAAACTTCAGTAATATTTTGAGTGAACTTGAGTGGTCATTCAACTAACAAGAACGTGCCAAGACGTGCGTAAAGACGTGCGTAAAGGCACTCATAAATACCTGCGTCACATATAGGCTACTACTCTTCATAAAATTTTATGATCAAAAATTACGTCTGAATGAGCGCGCTGTCCAGTGTGATTTTTTGCGCACCGGCCAATGCGTGTCCTCAAGGCCGGTCGTATAGCGCTCGTTGTCCACGAATGGCTTTTGCGTACAGGCCGGCGTCTGGCCAACCTATCGGCTGTCCAGTGTGATTTTTTGCGCACCGGCCAATGCGTGTCCTCAAGGCCGGTCGTATAGCGCTCGTTGTCCACGAATGGCTTTTGCGTACAGGCCGGCGTCTGGCCAAGCTATCGGAAGCCGAGGGGAAGCCAAGGGGCGTCCAATGATTGGCTATCGGCCAATGCTGCTTGGGCTACTACTCTTCATAAAATTTTATGATCAAAAATTACGTCTGAATGAGCGCGCTGTCCAGTGTGATTTTTTGCGCACCGGCCAATGCGTGTCCTCAAGGCCGGTCGTATAGCGCTCGTTGTCCACGAATGGCTTTTGCGTACAGGCCGGCGTCTGGCCAAGCTATCGGCTGTCCAGTGTGATTTTTTGCGCACCGGCCAATGCGTGTCCTCAAGGCCGGTCGTATAGTGCTCGTTGTCCACGAATGGCTTTTGCGTACAGGCCGGCGTCTGGCCAAGCTATCGGAAGCCGAGGGGAAGCCAAGGGGCGTCCAATGATTGGCTATCGGCCAATGCTGCTTGGGGTGGTCTTTCAACCGTATGGAGGTGATCCGGAGTTTGTGGAAGGCGGCAATGGTTCCGGGCCTTACATACGCCGGTGCGGTTCTATGCCCCTCGGCTGCCACAAAGGAGTACCTGGAACGCCGCCAGAGGGAGGTGGGAAGGCTGGCCCTGGGGTCGCACCGCACCACACCGAACGAAGCGGTGCAGGGCGACATGGGGTGGTCGTCTTTCGCGGCCCGGGAGGCGACAGCAAAGCTCTCATTTGAAATGCGAGCTTGGACCTTGGGGGAGACGAACTGGGTCTACCGAGTGCGTCGGTCCCTTCTTTTCACGGCACGATCCACGCGCTGGACGAAACGAGTGCGCGCGTTGTAACCAGCCCTGTGTAACCTAAAGGACACAACCATGACAAGGGCCAAGGTGCGTGAGCGTGTGTCGCAGGTGGAAACCCAGCAGTGGGCCGGCAGGGCCGCAGCCAAGCCAGCGCTACATTTCTACGTCGCCCACAAGAGAGAGATACGTTGTGAAGGCTTCTATGACAACGCAAGCGGGAGTGGCCTTCTGTTCGAAGCGCGATCTGGGACGCTGCGAACAAGGCGGTGGCAGGTGTCATGTGGGACGGCGGAGAGCGCCATCTGTGAACTCTGTGGCGAAGAAGAGGAGTCCATAGAACACGTCGTGCTGTCCTGCCCGCGGCTGGAGCCCCAACAGCCCAGTGGGGTGTCGCTGGAGCAGGCATTGGGGTTCGGACAGACTGGGCCGTCAGGGGGCGCGGCGGCTACTAGTGATGTACGTGACCGAGGAGCAGTGACGGCCATCATCGACCGGACTAAGCGTAGACTGGAGGTGTGGAGGAGCCGGACAATGGCCTGGGTGGGAAACAATAGGGGTGGGGGGCCAGGTGCAGAAGTGTAATCAACCTGCTATGACACTCACGGGTGTTCTCGGGGAGTGTCAACCCGTTTCAAAGGGGTATAGCTACAGATCCAATCCAATCCAATCCAAAATCCGTACGCAGTTTAGTAAGGAGTCGGCTCGGTAGATGGCGCTAGCAATCGGAGTCGTGTGTAGAGCCATTTCCGGCCAGAGCGCACGACGTCGTGCGTATAGCATCGCTCTATTTGGAATGCCTTCACGCTGACTCGTGCCATGAGTGCCATGAGCGCTGTTGCCCCTAATTGGCAGTACTGCCGCTAGGAGGCGGAGCGACTAAAACCCGCCCGCCGACCGGACGTTGTTGCCAGCATACTCGAGAAACGCGTGCTGGCAACACTGATTTGTACCGACCGCGACAGACGCTGGACGCTGCCCCTCATGGCTATACTGGCAACACTTGCAACGCGCCCGGAACAACGACCGTGTTGCGGGCGGGTTTTAGCACGACCGGCTCCGGTCGTGGGTTTGCGGTCTGCTGTGATGCTGCCCAGCACGGCCCAGCACTACAGAACCTAGAAGCGGGTATCGCGCATCAGCCGATCTACAGAAGAAGCCGATCTCCACTGTACAGCTCCGGAAATGTGCCCATCTTGCTGGTTGCTTTCATCAAACTGCTGCTGAGTGTTCTCCGTGCAATCCTTGTGTGAAGTTGGCTCACCTTGATGCATTTGGTGCAGCACCGCCACCCGTTTGTGACAAAGAATCGGAGAGTGGAAGGCGAGCTTTACGCTCCCTGCATGCTTTCGACATTGGTGCCTGTGCTTCTTCGTGTATTAGCCGGCGTGCTTTCGGCCGTCACTTTTATCTCGTAGTTGTGATGGAATATGCCTAGCGATAGTGACTAAATACTCAGGACTTCTATGAATAACCTCATTCTACTAGAGCCTGCAAGCTCCGCTTCGGTATGTTTGTAGTGTATCAGCTTGTCAAGTCTGTTTGAATTTGTAGTGTATTCTAGCCTGTGGGATCTTTAGTCGTCGCACAATTTGACGTGTGCCAGCATTTGTGTTCAGTTTAGAAGAATCTAAAAAAGCATGTAATCTTAAGTTAGTGCGAAGGGTGAACAAGGAAACGGACAATGCATTTTAACTGTACATAGAAGCTCTAGTTACTGCATGTGGCTTGTGCTACCCACTATGATGCCTGCATCGCTTATTAATTTCAGCAAGGTAGGTACAAAGACATACACAGCAGAAAAGTGCCGCGCTGTTTTATGCTTGTATTTGGCGTTAGGATGAGGCGCTGTTTTATACCAAATCACCCAGGATTGAACTAACAGGACGGACGCTACTTGCAAAGGCCACAAGCATTCGACCAGAGCACGCACAAAAAGAACTTATCTTAGAAGGCACATTCCTTAGAGTAGATTGATAAAGAGGGGTCTCACTCACACATATTGTTCTCCTTCATTTGATACAAACTTATAGTGCCATTACACCACAGCTTCCCTCCGCTATTTTTGTTTATCAATTTGGGTACACAATTACAACCTTTGCAATGAAACAGCCTGGGTAATTTTCTACCGAAAGTGCGTGTTTTCAAATGGTCCCTAATACAGGTCATTTGGCTGATGTAAACTTGTCAAGTCAAGGGTGTCTCATCACACACTTAACAAGAAGCTTAGCATGCTTCTTACGACAAACTGTGTGCAAGTGTGCTGAAGAATGGCGCATGCCCACTCGAGGATTGGCAAGGGCAGGGTATTATTAGTGCACACGCACTAGGGAGGCTGACCACGAGATATTCATGCACGTGTCTGGTGCCTCAAAAGCCAAACCCCTCTGACGGAAACGCTTGAGTTTGTGCAAAGCATTTCCAAATTGGCCATTTAAAGAAAAAAAAACCAAAGGAAGGGCAACTTATGCTGCGTCTCGTTCACACACGCTAAAGACAAGCGGGTTCCATCTGGGCCCACTCAGTAAGGGCTGTAGCTGCACAGGATACACAGAGAATGACAGTAAGGAGAGCAGGGTAGAGCATATATACAGTAGACGCTCATTAAGACAAACTCGAGGAAACCGTAAAAATATGTATTACCATAAATTTGTTTTAAGCTGAGGTTTTTGCGTTGTGGATGTTACAAGCAAGCAAAAGTGTTGTTCATCCTATTCATGGAGTTCGTCTTAACTGGAGTAGAGGCGTGAAGGTTTGGGAAAAGAGAGCTGAGCACAACCAGTGGTCAATTTACTAAGACAGCAAAGAGGACAGCCGCCGACTGTGAGAAGCGGGGAGCTCAAGCTTAGTTTTCTTACAATATATATATATATATATATCCGGGTTCCGGCCTTTGCGGCTTTATTGCCTCGTATTCGTGCAGTGCATTGGCTCTGCAAGCTAAATAGTCTCACGGGTGGACAGGCAAAGTATTTCAACTGATATCGATGCTCAGTGTCACACTCGTCAGTCTGAACAAAAAAAAATCAGAACGATAATCAAGCTGTGCTTCCCCCGCTCAAGCGCTACTACTCACACACTGAAGTCAAACGACTGCCAAATTCTTTTTTTCTATAATGGAGGGTATGTAATTTACAGAAAAACCATCCTGTGCACGCTGCTTCAGATTGGGTAAAAAAAAACTTCCACTTCCTCCAAAGAAATTAGATTTACTACTCCTGCGATACACCATTTTGGAGGGGTGTACAAATATCAAATTTTGTACCGCAAATCACACACGAATAGAAAGTGACTGCAGATGGAATAAAATATGTTCGACTGAATATCATTGATTTAGCGTGTTTATAGCTTTGAAAGCAGAGCTCAAAGAGAGAGAAAAGATAAATTGGTTAATCACAACCTGACATGTAGAGTTTGTGCACTGATTTAGAAATGGTACAAAAAAAAAGGTGAATAAGAGACTGGAGCAGTGAAAAAGTTTGGCACACGTTTTCTTGGAGACATGTGGGTTCTTCAACGTGCTCTGAATAGAAGTATATTTGACGGGCTGCAGCCCCTCCAGTCATTGAAATAAGGCCCTTGCTATGCATGCCTACTAGGACCAGTATGCTACCGAGGCAATAACTCAGTATGCTACCGAAGTATGCTACTGAAGTAGCATTATGCTACCGAACTAATATGCTACCGAAGTAATAACTGTAATAAGTATGCTACCGAAGTAATAACTCAATTTCTCGTTCATGCCATCCCATTGGCCGGACACTTCTTTCCGGCTTATTAACTTTGCACAGGTAACATTCCACTTCAGTTACTGTACAGCAGACTTACCACTCTGGCTTTGCTCAAGGTGTTGCTTGCATTAGGCTTTCTTGCAAGGCTTAGTCGTCGTGCAGAAAAGCCGACCCAAACAGGCGTTCGTTGTGGTGAAGCTTGAAGGATTGCATGTTGTATGGCAGAGCAAACTTTTATAGCTCTGTTCGTAAATTTTGAATGCCTGGAACGGTAAAATTGCACTTCGGGTAGAAGAAGCGTACAGCATAAATCTGCCATTTGCTCTCTATAGTAGCAAAACAGAGTTAACTGAGGTATATATGCGTGGCACCTGTGATATCCATCCGGACGTCACATTTGCAAGCTGGCTTTCCTGACTAAATGTGGCCCTGCCTGAGGCATAATCAAAATAGGAAAAACACAGCATAATTTACGCTAGGACACTCACACGCAGGTGCTGTTAGAAGTTTCTAGGCTATTGCGTTCATGTGTTCCAGGGTATAGCATTTTCTCACTACTTACATTTTGAAAGCTCGGTCCATATAAGTTTGGATAACACATTTGCTTTAATCGTGGGTCTCCATTTACCGATCTTCTGAAAAACGTCTTCAGGATCTGCCATGTGTTCTATAGCTTGATACAACTTAAGGAACTGTGCGTTCTGTAGGGAACCTTAGCAGGTTATTGATGCAAGCAAAAATTACCAAAAGCACTTTTTGATCCGTTTTAAATTACGTTTCTGCTAACAAGAAATAGATCCAGTTTAAATTAAAACCATTATGTACTACCCACTGTAACGGCCCAGCGGCTAGGATGTTTCACTGACAGGATCGAAGAAGTGGGTTCAATCCCAGCCATGGCAGCCATTTTTCTGGTAGAGGCGAAAAAGAAAACTGGGCCAGGATGTTTCACTGACAGGATCGAAGATGTGGGTTCAATCCCAGCCATGGCAGCCATTTTTCTGGTAGAGGCGAAAAAGAAAACCTATGTGTAGAGATTTTGCTGCACATTTCAAGGTCCCCAAGTAGTCAAAATTGATCCATAGCCCCCAATATGGCGTGCTTCGAGGTGCATGTGCAGCTTCGGCACACAAGTTGAACAAAGCCTCTCCCTCCTCCCATACACACAAAAAGGGTACAAGTTTCAGCTGTTGGGGTTGCTCAATTACATAGACCAATATAGGACCTTTACTTTCAGATTTTATAATATTACGACTCAAAAATTTAGTGCTGGCCTGTCAAAGACACTGGCCTGTCAAAAACACTGGCCTGTCAAAGACAGGCCAGTGTTATTTTATTGCAGCCTTTCAGAATTTGGGGTATTGTTTTCAACAGTGAGCAAACCATGGTGTACACCAGATATTGCCTTTTCAGACAAAAATAGCAGACAGGTAGGCAACGCTCTTTGTAGCAGTGCAAAGTTGTGCCACCTCTGTAAACATTTCGGTCGAGTTGTTGTCCCAGTCATGTTACGAATGGGAGCTCCTTCAATTTGTAATACTTCCATGGAGGCCTTTCCGGCCAGCTAGTGTACACAGACCAACAGACAGTTCTTCAGTGAAAATTTTCTGTATGCACTTCGTGAAAAATAAAGTAGGTTTGATGATTTGCTTTGCTGCCATATTTTCATTTTAATCTGTTAGGCAGGACCTGGCGATGAAGGTTACTTGTAGGACTGACACTTGGACAAGTAGATACAAACTATATAGAAAAGGTGCAACACAAGAAAAGGAATCGCACTTGTAAATAAATTTTATTTACACAAATGCACTGTACACGCCATTTGTGTGGTTACAATGAGGTGTACAAAACAAAACTATAGGCACCAGAAAGAATAGCAATGGCCATGAGAGGTAAACACGTACCCATTCAAAATTATATCCTGGCATGCTGCAACTGCACTTCAACAAAATACACATATAATCCATGTGGATTATGTGTATAGTCAGGTGAAAAGGATGAATGAAAGGATCTTTCCTTCTGCGCTGTTTTTTTTACTGCGCTGCGGCTAAAACCAGGCTGGCTTCATAGATAGCGACCTTCCCATGGCAGCCGGCGACAATGAAGGCCAGCGTGCTGAAAATTGCTGGGTAGGGACGGCGCATTCCATCAGGTGGTGCTAAATAATCTCCAACCTCACCAGCTTCACTTTGCTCACAGAGTGACTGTTGGCACGAAATGCAGTGGCTGTACCAATAACAACCGACCGTTCTAGTTAGTATGTATATCACCAGTCAGCACCTAGAATACAATGGCTCGTCCAGACCTGACTCTCACCAATGGAAAAGTCAACGTATAAAACTAAACCACACGGGTACCACACTTTCTGGCTCGACTACCATTATTAATTTTTGAGCATTTTCATTCATTCAAACATTCATAACCTTTACTAACCTTGGCTCTACATGGAGAAGCTTTCTTTTGGCGTGACGGTCATTTGCGCACGTGTGAAATTTGACAGGAAACGCTTGAGTTTGTGCAAAGCATTTCCAAATTGGCCATTTAAAGCAGGGAAATGCCGTGATTCTTGCGCGGGAGCATAACATTTTCCAGCTGCAGGAGCACTAGTTGATCCAAACTTCTTCAGGGGCTGCGGCTCTTTCACATAAACTGTGTCACTCGTGCAGCACTGTCCTCAAGGTGGATCGCCAGCCCTACAAATGGCAAAGTTGGGTATACGAGAGTTGGCCCTGGTCAGGGCCAGCGATGAGAACCGTACACATAGTTATCTTCGTGATATCTTTTTGAGCCACGTCCGTATACCAAAGCGATAAGAACCAAACAAAAAGAAAATGCTTTTGCCATGCCGCTGCTGGCCTTGCTCAGCTGTATGCAACAGTAAACCATCGGGTTGACTCAAAGTGCAACGCAAGAAAATTGCACAGGATCTCATCTAACAGGATGAGAGCGCGACAGCGTCTTTTATGGCTCGGTTTATTGTCGAGCGTTCCGCCAATGCTGCCTATAGCCTACAATCCTGACAGTGCACTCGGTGCAGCCACTCATTACAGAATCACTATCCATGCTGCTGCGGCACTGCCTCGACTGAAGCAGAGGGCCAACAAAGACTGCGGTAGCAATTTATTTGAATGCACATTTATTTTTGTGTTGCACGTTTTACGGAGCGTGTTGGAAGGAAATCAGAATTGACCAAGTGCCAAATGTTTCTTTTTCTGCAGCAGTATATGCAACAGTGCACACCAAGTGCTTCTTGTTTATTTCTTTCTGGTCCACGCCATGGAATTCCATGGATGTGTGCACCATTCTGTGACGTGGAATGTTAGGAATGCATTAGGAAATTGTCAGCTGTTGTGGACGCTTTTTGCAGACAATATCCGAATGTGCATTCTGTGGACACCGACCGGGTGCAAGCGTTTTGCAACATAGCAAGTAATATTTTCGCATTTAGAAAGCGATTCACTGAAGCACACTGTCTCGAGCCCACAGGTGTACTTGGCGCAGTGTCAATGAGCCTATAATAAGTGCAACAAACTGAGGAGGAGGCGAAATACCATTGACAACAGGCCGGACAAATAGCTCACAATGCTTCAATGGGGATCACAAGCAGCACAAGCTGGTGCACTGGCATAGGAAAGAACTAAAAAAGGCCAAACAAGGAGAAAAAACATTTGGCATCAGCGAGCCTGGGAGGTCACTGTATATAAAGTCGGTCGGAGCAAAACTGTTTTTCATAAACCCCCTCTCAATTTTTTTAAAACTCATTCCTCACTCCGCCGCTGTCATTAAAACAGTTCCACGAGGTGTGCATTTCTAGAGCAGCCGTTTTTCTTATGAAGGCAAACAAAATTGCCTTCGTGCGCAAAGTCTTAGACAACATTAATGCACCAACTGGTTTAATTAGCCGATAGTCTGCAACTACGGTATGCATTACAGCTCAAGTACGGCCTCCGTGCATATTAACCTACAAATTTTAACTGCTGTACGGAAAAGAAAGCAAGCTTTATTAAATATATGTGCTGACAGCAATGTAAACTTAAAATTCCTTATAACAGAGCTAGAAATTCTTTCAGAGCTAAAATGATAAGATGCAGTGCTGAATGATGCAAGGCACCACGAAGTACTGTCATATGTACACGCAAAGAAAAAAGTTTAGCAGTGTCAGTAACTCTTCGTAAAACTTTTCTTTGTGCCCTTTGGCAGGGCATGAGCAACAAAATGTCACTAAATTGCTCCACAACAATCGCTTTCTTCTTGTTGCTCTGCAAGTCTTGGCTCGCTCCAGGGACACAACACCAGTGGTAGCAATCTGCACCAAGTTTGTTGCTACTTGGCTTGTGGCTCCCTGCTGGCAGAAGAAAAAAAAATGTGCAGTGAGAGCTGGACAAGGGATTGCAGGGGGAAAAAAATCAATTTCTCCTTTTAAAGGATTGCAGGACACACTGCGATTTCACGTATGCATTAGCAAACACACATGCACTCCTTAATGGAGGCTTCATGTCAATGAGGCATGGGTGACATAACATTGCCCCTTTGGAAGGGAGGTGTGTTCTCTTCATCTTGCTGGATGGCATGGCCAGCATGACAAGGATGGCAAGACCCGAGGGAAGGAATGATGGTGTGGAACAGAAACAGCGGCATTCTACTTATTCGTAACTGTCACACATAAGAAGCTGCACCACTTCATGACTCTTACATTAGTGAGGTCCACATCTTCTTGTAAGCACAGTCGTGATCCCGCCCATTGTTCCCCACCCTCTCCTTAGCAGGGTGCGGCTCCTCCCCCGAGTCAGTGGCGGCTTTGACGGTGTGTAGTGATGCAAGTAGTACGGATAAATTTTAGCCCAAGCTTGGTAGGTGCCCTACCTTATCGAATCGCATCTGTTATTTTGTGAAACTGTGGAGTCAATGGGCATGGAACAAAAAAGTGACGTGCAAGACAGAAAAAAAGAGAGTAACAATGTTAGACCACACAGAAAACACAGTGCAGTAGAAACAAAGGACAAGGTGAGGCTGGGGCAAGAGCTAACTTTTGACAAATGCTTTATTGCAGGACCTGCGCTTATAAAAACATCTGGCTCATCATAGGAGAGAAAGAAAGGAAAACATCAAAACGAACAACGAAAGATGAGACAAAAACCACTACGCGCCGCCTACGCCAAGAAATAAATCTCTAGCTTTCATAAAGCCATAGATGGTCTATTGATGCGTTGATCACCGGAACATGCCATCTCAGCTGCTTCCACAAGTTCTTTCGTCAGTCCAGACTGGTGGTAATGCAAAGCAATCATCTCGTCGTGCAGGGGATAACACTGGTATCCCGATACGCACTTTTTACAATGGGCAGCCCGCTGGCCGTCAGTGGCAACGCTGCTTACTTTATTCTTGTACTCTTAAATGGACATTCAAATATCTGCTTGTTTGGCCAGTATAGTCGCTGCCACATGAGAGTGAAATTTTGTAGACCGGTTTTTGCACACGCGTTAGGCAGGTTAACCTGCACAAGCCCAAAAGCCTGTTCGGGGCTGTGAACAAGACATTGATCCCACTAACAGCCACCTGGCTGCCCATTGTAAAATGTGTGTATCGGGAAACCTTTGTTATCCCATGTACGACCAGACAATTGTTTTGCATTACCACTGCTCTGGGCTGACGAGAAACTTGTGGAAGCAAGTGAGATAGCATGTTCTGGTGATCAGTGTGTCCGTAGACTGTCTGTGGCTTTATCAAAGCCAGAGCTTGATTTCCTGGTGTAGGCGGCATGTGGCGGCTTTCGTCTCATCTTTTGTTGTTTATTTATTTTTTTATTTTCTGTTCTTACGAGACAGATGTCTTTATATGTGCTGTCCCTGCAATAAAGCATTTGTTGAAACCTTGCACTTGTCCCGTCCTCGACTTATTCTGTTTTTACTGCGCTATGTTTCTCGTGAGAGTATGAACCAACACGCCCAAACATTTTCCCTTCTGTTACACCGCATCCAGGGCATAACAAAAGTTCACAGAGCTAAAGAATGTTAAGTGAGCAAACGAGCTTTTCTAGGCAATGCCCAGGGGCGTCGGGTATGGTAGGTACAGCAGTTGCTGCAAGAACCAATGGAGAGTGCAGTAACTGCACAGAGACGGCAGTAAGAGGAGGAGGCTAGGGTATATATAGTCAGGATCCAGCTTACATGGCCTTATCATCTGGTGGTAGGGCAGTGTATCGCCTTTATCACCTTCCAATAGTTTCAGGGAGAGAGGCCATGTAATTCAGCTGATATTAGTGCTCATTATCACGCTTTTAGAACTTCGCAGAGTAAACAATCCCAAGGTCATCATGAAGTGTTGAACCCAGAATAGTGGCTCAACTAGTTGCACAAAACAAGATAAGTAACAGTAACTAAGCAGTGCTTAGCATGCTACACATGCCCTAAGCAGTGCTTAGTGACTGTTCGAGCGCTACCACATCGATTCACATCAGGTAAACACATTTTTCTCATCCGGCATGCATTGCATTGTGTAAGCATATATGCTGGTGCATGTATATATGTGTGCCAGCATATGTTGTATACATATGCACTAGTGGCATAGGCAAGATACATAAACTTGTGTATAGCTTCCTAACCAATGCATTTTGGCCTTGGCAACTACAACACCACCTGAAGGTAAGACTAGCCAGATGAAATTGTGGTGGAGGAACTCCTGACGTTTGTACTGCAGGAAAATTTTGATATAGTCAGGTACACATCACATTTTCTGATAAAATGTGGCACTCCCCAGCATTCAGCTGAGCGAAAGTGGGGTGCTGGTACTGGATGAATTGCATGGGCATTGGAACGTAAAGAAACCCTGCAGTGTATGAGTATAGCATTCCAGGTTACTCCATGTGAAGTAATACGTGATAGCTTAAGCAAAAAGCACCATATTCGTTTGGTCGTGGAAGTCAACCAATGTGTAAGCAAGGTGCTCACTGCATGTTCCAAAACATGCAAACGTCTATTGCAATCTCGTCCTGTCTATTATGTTCGGCTATTATGCACGCTTTCCGTGTTTAATGAACTTCTTATTTTCGCTACACACGCCCATTGAACGTCCGCACTAGTGTCCACAACCAGCTGCGCCACCGATGCAGTGAGCAATTTTTGCGAGTGTCGCCCTCGCCTTACCGCGGTCCAATAGGATCATACGTTAACACTAATTTACTCGTAAATTTTAACCCCATAAAATCAGATTTAATGAAATTTAAATGTTTATAGCATAATATTCGATCACTGACTGATTCGCACAATCGTTACTCGCAAGACATCCAATCGTCATCGCATCGTCACTGCAAGTTCTTGATCCGAATATCGGCACATCGTAACGGTCATTCTACGTAGTTTTTAACGAAATCGATGCCACAAGGCAAGTTACACTGACTGCAAATCATGCCTGAACATCCAAGGAGTACTATAAAAACAACGACGCAACCGCAAACAGTAGGGCTCTTTGATCTCCAGTCTCGGACTCGCCGCGGACTCCCCGAGAAGCAGTCCGGCATTCGATTTTCCCATGTATCCCTATGACTTAGGGGAATCCTCGGACTACCCGCGGACTACCCACGGTGAGTCCGAGACTGTAAATCGAAGAGCCCCAATGAAGCAACCAAGTTACAGCCACGGGACGTGCGACAACGCCGGTAAGCAGTTCGGCCTCTTCCACTGGCTAATATTAGTGCTTTACACAGGTTAACTGTACAGAACCGCTAGGCTCCAAAGCTTTTCCGGCTTCGGGTGCGTCACGTAATCTTAAAAACAGCGTAATATAGACCGTAACTAATGAATAAGCGGTATTTGAGTTCGATAACTCAATTGCCGTAAGCATACATGGGCGCCGCCATCTTGAATGTTTGTTTACATCAATGTTACCAGACCAGCATCGACATTTCGCTAAATTTAGCGGCCACTTACAACTATTGCGATCTGAGTACTCGTTAAAGAAAGCAAATATGAAATGGTAATAGAGAAAGCCAAAATAGCATGGCATTAATCCACAAAAACGCGAAATCCGCTGTAGCAAATCATGGTGCATGAATGTGCTTGTAGCAGAAGCAACAGAATGGTAGATTGGCGGCAAATTTTAAATGCATACAAGCAGATTAGTATACAGTGTTCGACCTAATCTCTTGTTAAGTATTGGTGACAACATATTGTTATTTAGGTACGCTGTCTTTCGGTGGGTAAGCGCGCTTTTTTCCGTCATGCCGCTGCTGCTGACTGTGTGGCTTGCTGCTAGTTTTCTTTCAAGAAAGCCCCGCATTTATACGTTCCTTTCTGTGTGACCAGCCATTGGTAACAGACACGTTTTCACTGTCCTTTTCATGTGGTGCAAGCTATGTTCCATCAGGTGTATGTGACACCTGAGGTAAGCTTCCACAAATTTCTGCATTCTCCAAACGGGTGAAATAGAACAAGCTATGAATCTGACAAAAAAAAACAAGAAAAGCGGCGGGCAACCAAGAATAGCTTGTTTTTCTTTTCTTTTGGTTCAGAAACAGCGATTTCTTGTGTATGGTTGGAGCATTGTTGGAAAAATGCACTGGCACACTGGAGTCCAGCCTGATGATACCTTTGCCCTTTGTGCACATAAAGCTGAAGTATCATTCGAAAACTCAGAATGCAAAATAAATGTGCTGAATACTGTCGGCAGACCAAGTGTGTTTTGTTCTTCAATTGCAGTGAGCTGTTTACGGTGTGTGATTTTGAGATTATTAGTAGCAGCATATCTGCATTGGGTGCGCTAAAAGAACACATGATACAAAACTAAGATACTGCAAACTTTTCTGAACACTGCACTAGGAATAATCATCAAAGAAAAAAAGACGGCTCAAGAATACGATACTCCCTAATGCAAAATTGGAGCGCAGTGCGAACTGCAGTCTTCTCGGTGACAGTGTGTAGCTGCTGTGTCTCAGGAAGTGATCGTGTCATCAGTGAACACACGACGCAGACGCTACTCACTCTGGCGTTTTCTCACAACGCCTCGGTGCCACTGAGCATGTCTCGCGTGGCCTCTGCGTACTGCCCTCCCTTTCACACTTTCATTTTACTTTCCTCCTCCGCCTTCCTGCTTGCTCTATCTCATTTATCTCCAGTGCCCTCTTCTTCGTTCGGTTACAACAAAGCCGACGGCCACACGAAACCACAGGAGTCAAGCGGGCACTTAAAGCCAACTGCATTCAAAATTTCGACCTCTTGAAAACACCATTTCCGTATAGTCTGCTGAAAAAGAAAGCGAGATGCAAAATACAACGGCTGAAATACGCGTGTGGACGCCGCAAGCAGTCAGCAAAAACCGGCGATTTTGAAACCGAAATCGAGGAGAGCGCGGCCACTAAAATGACATTGCAGCCATCCAGCGAGCGGCCGGACGGTGTACGGGGCAGCAAACATGTGAAGTATTCGCAGCAGAGCTTGACCGGTTCTCTAGCTGCATGGCTGGCCAGAGGAAGAAGCCACCGTCAGCTGGAGCGTCACAGGCGTGTCATGGCTGTTTACGCAATCTGCCGGCAGGTGCAGCGTGGTCTACGGTGGAGCTTTTTTGAACGCTTCTGACTGATTAACGAGGCAGTTCACGGGGCTACCACTTGTGTCTCAGCTGATGTGGGGGTACTTACTAGACATTAAAATAAATTTGGTCGAGGTGAAATTTGAGTGCAGTTGGTCACTTAAGAGGTGCGCTCTAAAAAAGAAATGGCAAGCAGATTGCCTTAGCAAGCTGCGTCGCAAAGAAATTATTTCTGTAGCTGAACAGTTCTGAAATTTGGTTGGTTCTGAAGTTTGTTCAATCTATCCCAGTCAGGAAGAGTATGATATACAGCTGTATAACTCCAGCCCTTTTTCATTTTTAAAAAGTGTTTTTCCCTGTTTTTCCTTACATTTCTTTTTTGCTGCTGCAGCAGCGCTGGGAGCATGAGCATGCAAGACAGAATGTAAAAAGTGGTATGGTCACGACACATTTCACCTGCATTACAAATTTCCTGATCCACTTTACTCGAAGTAGTAGAATAATTAAGTGAAGCATCAGTTTTACAGTTAAAAAATGGGTACAAGAAGTAAGTCCACCACGGGTATAAACATTTAAAAAAATGAGATGTCTATTGATATGTTGTATTAGCTGGCGCAGAATCTAGCAGTACACCCGATGTCGAACCACATTCCATACCGAGACACGGTGCTAGTAACTATAATACCTTCGACAAACACCACGTAAACTGATAGGTTTGCCTGGTGCACTGTCGAGGCACGAGTCATGAGGTCCCCAGACAGCTCCGATGAATACCACGCAATCTGATGGCTTCAGCTGGGAGGCTATGGAGCCCTGCAGTGTTGTGGAGTCACCAAGGACTTTCTTTCGTTTTGTATGTTATTTCTCCTTGTAAGCCTTGCTCCATGTGTACCCAGGGAATATAGTGGCTCTTCACTGCTGATAACACTAAATATTTATCGTCAGGGAGCAGATAAAGTTTGCAGCTCATTAATACAGAAATAAAAGTTGACTCTGCCACATGACATGCAAACTTCCAAGCTTCACTGCATGGCATTTCCTTTAGTGCTAGCTTTTTTGGCACGACGCCAAAGCCATGCAAGAAAGCCTACCACAAAAGCCTTGCACAAGAGTGGAACTCTGGCAGCCAATGTTGGCTGAGGTGCAATGCTACCTGGGCAAAATTTATAAACATGAAAGAAGTTTCCCATCAATATGGTGGTATGAGTGAGAAATCAAGGTTTATTACTTGCTGGAAATGCTTGCATTAAAGTAAAGGTCATACCAACAGCTAACGTACCTAACCTCTTTTCAATGCCTGGAGCAAGCCATTCAAATGCAGTCGACTCTTGATCATCACCTAATTGGAATTTTCGGGTAATTGGAAGCAATGCTCTGGTCCCACCAGTGTTACATTCAATTCAGTAGAAGAAATTGCTTGGTAATTTAAAGCTGAAACCCAATTTTTCGATTAATTGAAAGTTATTTCGAATAAAAAGCATCAAGGTGAACTTTACATCTTGATAAAATTGGAAATTTTAAAGCGTCAAAACACCGCCGTGTCCTGCAATGTTGGCACCATCACAACCGAGGCAGCGCATAGCTGATAAAGCAGCTGGTCACTTGAGACTTGTGCCAGTGTAAGCATCACTCTTTTGAGGCCCTCAACCTTCTTTGTTGCGCACAGCTCCATGCAACAGTTTGCGTGGTGAAAGCTTCAGGCTTCGATTTTCACCACAAGTCTGAACTATCACGGCAAGCTGTGTCACATTCGAATAGGCAACAAAACAAAACCAAGAAGATAAGATTGTTGCGGACCAATAGCAATGCGCTATTGTGCCTTCTGTTTTTTTGTTGCGGAGTTTGTACTAATGGTAGGCAACTGTATAATTTCTCTGGTCACAACATGTTGAGGAAACCGCATTTTCCACGGCAGGGTGTGCCAAATTTCATTCGGCTGCCTTGCCATACTGTCTTAATCTTTTAAGGGGCAACCACACGCAGCGACAGCGAGAAGTGACGTGAAAACTGTAACTCAATGGGTACACCAAACAGATAGCACGAGTGACAGCAACAAGTGAAAAAAATGATCAAACTGCCGCCAATGCCCTGCGTTGTCGTCGTTCGTCGCTGCTGCTCACTTGTGGGCTGCTTCTGTCCAGCAAAAAGCAAGCGTCGGCGTCAGCCCATCGCCTTCTGCTGTCGACTCCCTCAGCAACCCGGCTATAAACATTTTCGCTTGTCACCGTCATCCACACTACCAGTTTGCTGTACCCATTGAGTTACGTTTTGCCGTCGCTGCATGTGGTTGCCGTTTACTCGCCATTTTTTGTACCATTTTCCTAACGATACATAAATATTCTAATGCCTCAGGTCCTGAAGACTGCCTAAGTTATCTTTTTTGTCACTTTGTTTTAAAAACTCTATAAACAATAAAAAAAAATATCTGTATTCGAATATATTTGATTCATTCAATCCAGTCAGTTTTTGCTATTTGTATTTTATGCACAGTTTGAAATTTCTTGTTTCTAGTTAATATGTTGTGCAAGATTAAATGAATGAACAAGCTGACCAATTGTTCAAACTTTCTAGGGAATGTGAGAGAAGTTGAAAAAACGAATGTACACAGAGAATGAAATTTCACTGGTAATAATCATGTGTAGAAACCAGGGTTGGAGCAAAAAAAAAGCCAAAAGCAGATATCTAACGCGCAGTAAATGCTCACAACGAAGTAACTTGTGATGCTTCCATGTGAAGGAAGAGAAAGAGCAGGCTCAGAAGAGGTTGGCGCTGGACAACTTCTTCTGAGCCTGCTCTTTCTCCTCCTTCACATGGAAGCATCACAAGTTTCTCCGTTGTGGGCATCAATTTCCTGACTACCTATGATTTTGTACCCCTTCTCTCTCTTCTACCGTCTTATATTTTCTTCATATGCTGCATGGCCAAAATGTGAAGTAAAAAAAAAGAGGTTAGCAGAGGGTAGTACATGAAAATTCTAGTTGAAAGCTGTAGGGTAAAGCGAACGGCAATAGGGATCCTGCGGTTATTGCCATTTTAACCTCTCGTCACGGCAAACAAAAAGTCAGAAAAATCAGATGGTGAATGGCTTCAGCATATTAAGTTTCAGATGTCGTTATACAGTGCCACAATAGGGTGGACGGCAGCGCCACTGACGTGTCTGAATGATTGGACAATCTAAAAAATCAGACTGTGACTGTGTACAGGTGCCGTCATAAGTAATTGGAGTACAGGAGCTGTGGCCGAACTGTATCGGAGCGCCGTGTAGCTGCACCGGCGGTAAATGAAAGGACGAAAACACGCATGCGTGCCTGCCGACGGCGATGGCCCATCTATACCTCTCAAACCCCTTTTTAAATTTGGCTTCGAGCATTGCTCGCAGCACAGTGCCGCTCTCGCCGCGGCGGTGATAGCAGAGACGATTCTGGCAGCGTCTCTGGCGCACTTCCAGCTGCCGGAGAAGCGGCGTGCTGTCACGGGAATTTGTAGCGAGTTTTTCGTTCAAATATTTTTACGTGTGTATGCTATCAGCGCCATCGCCGAGACCAGTATGCTGCGAACAATGCTTGAAGCCAGGCTAAAAAAAGTGGTTTGAGAAGTACAGATGGGCTATCGCCCTCGGCATGCGCGCATGCGTGTTCTCGTGCTTTCATTTACCGCCGGTGCAGCTACACGGTGCTCCGATACAATTCGGCCGCAGCTCCCGTGCTCCACTTGGCACCTGTACGTAAAGATCGAAGTGAAACATTGCTTTCAGGATTAATTTTTCATCAAAGAATTTGGCATGACCTACTCATTCGAAAGCACCTGATGGCACCTGTACGTAAAGATCGAAGTGAAACATTGCTTTCAGGATTAATTTTTCATCAAAGAATTTGGCATGACCTACTCATTCGAAAGCACCTTTTGTCGCATGAAAGCTTGCTCACACCTATGACAATGCCACCAAGGAACCAGAGGCCTGAAGAAGACACCACTCAGTGGAGGGGTGTGAGAGAAGAAAACCCAGGGGCAACAAATGGATATGGACAAAGCAAGATAGCAGCAATCGGAAATGCAGCAGGCAGGCCTTAGTTCTTGTTCTACAGTGTACAGGACGATGACTATAGCATGAGCAATGCGAGAAAAATTCTCATCTAGTGATGTGAGACCGGCCAAGAAGTGCCCCGTGTTAGCGAAAAGTAGCGATTGCTACCTATTCTTTGATTACCTACGAGGCTCCTGGAATTTCGAAACCGCACTTGCATTGCCTGAGAAAATTTCTGCTGAAGTGCAATTACGTTGGTAAATTGCAATCTTTAGCAATTCAACAACCTATAAAACGACCATGCTCAGCAACCCTTGTAGTGCGAATATAGCAATTGAAAAAGAGAAGCAGCTGCATTACGTACACTCAACACCAACTGTCGGGAATCAAACGTGAGTGTGTTAAGTGGGCCCACCACATGCTACACAGTATTTGTTCATTGAAAGCATCAAATATCTCTATTGCGCTTTCCCTCCAACAGAATAAGTCATGACATGCATTCCGTGAAATAAATTCCATCTTCCAACTCCTGCATACAAACGCCGAAAATTATCCATTCTGTTTTAAAAAAAATTAGAACAGAAATTGCAGACAGGTGCAAATTGTATCGACACACACACACACGCACACACGCCACAAATATATGTGGCTCCGCAACAGAAATATACTTGCACTGCACTGTCTACGAAAAACAGGATCGGGAGCGCAGATTCGGCGAAACACTTACATCCGCAATGAGAACAGTGGCACCCTGTATGCCAAGGCTTGGACAAGCAGTCTCTTGAGGTAGGTCTGGCTCTTAACGGAGCAGGTCACCGATCAGCGACTCGTACACATGCTGGGACTGTGGTGGAAATTTATCAGCCCCTGTAACGAAAGCGCAGTGAGCGGCGTCTCGATGACACATGATACGAAATAAATATCTCCGAAACATTGCTTGCTTTACATTTGTGCGTGCAATCTAAAACCCCTGTTCTGCTTACTACGGCTGTTAATGTAGTAAGCCTCCATGTAAAAACTGTCACTAGTGGTAAGCATAGTGACACCACAGAAGATTCTAGCCAACAGTTACGCATATGAGCCTGTAAGTTAAAAAAGAAAACATTACGACACCAGCGTGTGTTTCGGGTGTGCTTTCGCAAGAATTGGCACGTAGCTTATCCACTTTGAAATTAGCCTACACTTCTACCACGAACACTAAAGGCAACATCACCTTGTGTGTTTTCTTCTCTGTGTGAAAAGGGCGATGTGACAAGTCTAAACACTTACCTCCTCACGACCTTGTTGCTACCACCGACGTTGACGGCCACGAAACAGAGCTAGCGAAGTCTCCGACTTTGCGCCGTCGAAGCTGAGGCGCAGACTGACGTGAGGCTCGGTAGGACCCTAGGAACTTCAGTTGGAGTAAAAGCTGCGATTCCAAACCAGGAAGGCGCACAGGCCGTCCGGCCGCTAAGTCGAAACGGTGCCGGAGAAGCAGGGAGAAGCACGGCCAGCGCGGACGGACAAGCAAGAAATGCGCTGAATGCGCAAAACAATGTTGTCAGCACGGCCAAAGGCCCTCGATTTTTCAAACCAAAGTTGGAGACGTTTTGGGGCAAAAACGACAGCGTTGCCAGCATAGTTTGGTGTGTTTAGGCCGATTTGGCGGCGGTCGCGGGCGGGTTTTAGTCGGATGCGCTAGGAGGCAGTGTTGTCAATTATAATGATGATGATGATGAAAAGCTTTTTTTTTAATTGGGATGACAGCATGCGCCGTCTAGCCTACCTTAGTAAAAGCTCGTGCCTTAGAGGCTAGAGCACGGCCTCCGCGATCGGCTGCCGGCTAATGAGGGGCAATACAATTTGGGTAATAGCATCCTCGATGCACCGGTGCGCCTTTTCATCCTCGATAAACCGCACCGGTGTGCACCATCTGTCCTCGATAAACTGTGGCGCACCGTCGCGGGGCAGTTTTTCGTTGCCCCGTCGCGCACCGTGAAAGTCGACGGTGCGACGGAGTGCAATCCCGAGATGCATCGCGGACGACGCCGGCGAAGCGGCTTCCTCCGCCGTCTGCTGCAGCGACGGCGCATCGGTACAGTGAATTGTAGCATCGGTGCACTCGTGTGAAGGCGGAACGGGCTGTATATTGTTGCTGACAAGCATGCATTGCTTGCGAATTAATCAGCCAGCGATGCGACGGGCTCATAAAGGGCGTTAATAAGGGCCGGAGATTGAAAATGATGACGCAAACTTCGTGCACTGCAAAGAAGGCTGAATGCATGGCCAGTCAGTTGGAGCTTTGCATTCGTTTCGTAAGACTGAAGTTACTGGAGTGCCTAGACCACGAAGACCTACATGCTTTGCTGTGGCGGAAGGGCGGAACATAACAGGCACTCGCGTTATGGCTCTCAGAACGAAGATGAGAAGTAGCTTGTAGGCAGCTGTTTAGTGGAAGCGGTGAAGTACGTTGTCGCTCATGTGTGACGGATATGGCTTGCGTGTACATATAATCATTAGCTTTCAATAAATATCACTTTGTAGTGACGCTGCTTTTTAGCCACTTGTGAACGTTTTGATCAGTTGCTTTCACAGCTTAAGAGATGGCACTAGGATAGAACTGCTCAGTTTGTCCTCGATCAATGCACCGTGCCGGCGGTGCCGGCGCGCACCGTCGTTGGGCGCCGTGCACCGCGCCGGTTTTGGGTGCAACCCCGGTGCGTGTTTATCGAGGAGAAAAGGTTAGGAGAGGCCCTGACGTCACATTTGTGAAGCCGAGTGCCGCCATGACTTGAGCCCACGGAGCCCAGCACTCTATCCCATCATCCTTTGCTGTCTCCGGTTTGATTTGACTAACATGGCGTCGCCCTGCCCTCCCGCTTCGAAGCGAAAACAGCTTCGTCGCTGATTCCTTGGTGCGATATCATGTTCTAAGCTGTTGATTTCGCCTTCAATTTGCCCATTCTAACACTCACCTAAAGTTTCAATCGAAAAACGGCCTTCGTTTTTACGATAGCTCTTAAGCCTGGCAAAGTAGCGTTTGTCGTCGTCATAGCAACGGGCTGGCGGGATGGCGAACGCAGACGCCTCCGACGGCAGAGTTTTCAAACTGGCCTAATTTAAAAACGTTTGTCGTAGCGACTGCGCTGGTTTGCAAGCGTAGCGAGGCAGCCACGTACCAAGCGCCTTAAAAATTTGTCCGTTCTATTTGCCCAAATTTGGCCGCCGCAGTTGTAAACAAGTAAGCAACATTGTATATGGGCTCAAGAAAAATGACGCAACTTCCTCCACACATTTCGCAATGCATTGGGATGCTAGGGACCTGACGTTCAGGAACGGTGGACGGGCCCTACTGCGCATGCGCCAACTAGACATCAAAAAACAAAGAAAGCGACTTTTTTTTGCCGGATGTGACGTCACGATTAAAAAAAAATGGCAGCTGTTGTACGGTTACCTCGCTGCATGGAGGACCATGCCTCGCTGCGATCTTCTCGCCGCGATTTTTGTCTGCCGTTGCAGCGGTGTTCGGCTTGCGATTGTGATAAGGGCGCTCTCGAAGAACTTCTGGAGAGCACTCACGGTGGTGTGCAGCGTGTGATTGAGACGCTGAGTGTGTGCGGCCGCCTTATTTGCGCGTAGTGCGTTACGACGGTGAACACGGGCGTTCTGCATCAGTTGTGCCGCCTCGATTTGCGAGAGTGATGAGCGCGCTCGCAACAAGCTTCTTCGCTGCATTTCATTAGAGCACCGTGTTGAGGCCGCTGGGCGTTTCGTCTCCGACGTGCGAGTGCGCGTATGCCTTCAACATCAAACGGCGGTGCTATCATGGCCAGCCGCGAACGATCGTTCGCACGAAACTCTTGTCGCTCACCACACGGTTGTTGACTAAGAAATAACAAGACGACCTACAAAGGTGATGCATGCGCGTCGCTTTGGTTCGTCGAACCCCGTGTCTTGTAATAGCTGCGTGCTATCATAAGCTCTTGACATTATATTCAAGAGGTCATGGTCCTGATGCATATAGTTGTTAAATCATTGCAGAGTAAGCAACAGAGTAAGTACGCAGAAATGAAAAGTTTGTAATTATCCACGTCAGTTTCGTTGGTCTCCAGAGGGTTGCTTTCCTGACGAGCGTATTGATGCGTTTATCATGGTATGGGAGCTGTACAAATGTGTTGACGGATGTGGACGGGCACACTTTGTAGCTGTTCTTGGGGCGCTGGATATACGAGGAGTTCAAGGGTGTCTCGTCTGGTAGGTGGTTGAGGCGGGAGGTTTGGGAGTGATGGTAAGCTTCGTGCAGTTTATCTAAGGTATTATGTACATCCAGTTCGACCAACTTGCACGAGGGTGTCGAGAGGGCACTGTTCGATCTGTGAAAATATTTATTTCGCCCGTTTGTGCTTCTGCGATCAGCCTTCGTCGTGTTCTGCTTGAGCCTACACAGTGACAAAGTTTGATAACCGTAGCGGGACCCCGCACGACGTGCGGCAATGGGCCAAATATTCTCAAATGCTATTTCCATAACACTGTTGGACACGAATTCTTGTAACTTTGTTCCTCCTGTGGCTACACAGCCCGTCACCATGATGCACAGCATATACTGCAAGTCACATAGTTTGTTGTTCCTATTTCAATGTATCTTGATGGTACATAGGGCAGAAAAGGCCCTAACAGGCGGTGGTGGGAGCATGCCGCATTGGTGACGACTTGAACAGAAACCGATTTGGTGCTCCACTCCAAGACTCAATGCACGCCAGGTGGCTGCATGCGAGAATTTGATACGACGAGAGTGCTGAAGTTGTATGGCACAAAACAGGAACGAGAAATCTTTGAGGCCTATGTGATAAAGGTGGGAGACAGATGCACTATAGAATACTGAATAATTAGTGTGAAGTGTGCAGCAGCTGTAATTGCTTTTTATACATGTGGTGTTAAAGCAGTGTCACATGAGGGTTTTGTTTACTTTGTAATCACTCTCAGAGCGAAATGAAGCTTTGTTGATGAAGCTCATTCCTGTCTCTATCCTTTCCTTGAGTCATGCCTGACATTTGACCAAAATTTCCAAGATGAAGTCTCAACTAGCCTGCGTAGCCACCTTCATTCAGTTCACTGTTTTGATGCATTTGAGGGCTTCCTTAAGCACAAAACCCTGGGACGTCTGCCATTAATCACTCATAAGAAACCCTTGATGCCCGCCACACTCACCACTACCACTTCCACAACTTTGCAAAAAACAGATGCAAGCACAGCCATGACAGATTCCACCGTGCTTCTCAGTAAGCATGTCCCTTTATCAGGAAGGATGCATCACACCTCAAATACACTACGACGCATACAAAAGCTAGTGATCATCTACCTCATCTGGACATCGCGCCTTTCTACAAGGGAATGAGGCGGCATGCACTGCTGCCCTCAAATGTACTAGCCATGGATTCGTAGAAAGCAGAAAAGACCTGCCAGATTCCCTCACCAACCTGTAAGTCTAAAGCCGTTTTACAGATGCCTACAAACCCACACATACTACAACACAACATATTACCCAACACGTGCCCCTATGAATGCCCACCCTGTAAAGGAAGGAAGGAGAGAGAGAGAGAACAAACACTTATTTCTAAGTCCAGGTCCTAATTTGAAAGTTCAATTTACCGGATCCGCGTAGTACTCCTGAATGCCTGGTCCTAATTTGAAAGTTCAATTCACCGGATCCCCGTAGTACTTCTGAATGCCTGTGCGGATCCGGTACACGTGTTTGTAGAGGGCTTCCTGGGAAGCCTGGATGTTTACTGTCGGCGGGGGAGACAGCCAGAGCTCCCAGGAAGTGATGAAAGTGAGGGATTGGGTAGGAGATGGTTGGGTGAAGTCCCAATTAGAATGAGGGATGGATGGGTAGGAAGAACACTTGGGGCAGGAAGGATGGCCAGGGCGCCGATAGATGCGGTGAAGAATGTGATGGGAGGGGAGTGAAGAGGTTTGAGCCTGTCGAATGAGGCACGCAGCCTCACGAGTTAGACAGGAACTGGGGGGTGGATACAGGGTGCGTGATAGGCATTGGGCGTGTAATTGGTAACGGCGGGAAGCGCGGTGTTGAGTACGAACCGTCGGCGGGTGGTACAAGGTTGGCCAGGACATGGGCGAACCCGCCAAAGGTACTCGGGTGAGCGCGTCTGCTAAGGCGTTCCCGCACATGCCAGCGTGGCCAGGAACCCAAACCAGTGTGAAGCGTGTCCGAGGATTCGATGCAAGTATCGGAGTGACGAAATCAGTGGTGTGTGGGTGGGTCTCATGGTTAGCGAAATTACGAAGGGCTGACTGACAGTTGGAGAAGATATATACTGGCGTGGTGGTAGGAACATTAAGAGTAGCGTGCTGTATTGCAAGGGCAATGGCGTATTCTTCGAGGGAGGTCAAATCCGGTGGAGAAAGGAAAGCATCTCAGTGTCTAAAGAAGGGAGTAGGAGAAATGAAGCCATGCCCGTTGAGTTTGAGGGGATGTAGGAGATAGTACAGGAAGACAGAGCGGTTACGCATCCAATCAATTGCACCCAATACTTATCAGTGATTTCAAATAAATGCGCAAACTAGCATGAAACACCTTACTGCATTTTTAACTCTCGTTCATGAAATTATTTGTGTAAATTATACCAGGCATTATATTTGAAGGTGTGTGAACATTTGCAACTTAGAATACTGTGCGAATACTTTTTGATATTCAATTTGCAGCTCTATTTCAAATATTTGAAATTTACAAATAGTAGAGGAACGAATGTTTGCTCTATCTGAAGACGTGCAAACTTTCAAGCTTCACTACATGGTAAGACCTTGCGGGTTTGTTTTTCTGCATGACACCGAAGCCGTGCCAAAAGCCTAATCCAGAAGCCTTGCACCAAGCAAGTGTTCACTAACTGTGGTGTATGTTAGGTAAAGTGCAACACTACGAAAGCAAAATTTATAATCTAAAATAGCTTTCCTATAAATATAATAGCAGAAGTGAGAAATCAAACGTTATTGCTGGCTTGTTGGTGAGGTCCCACCGGCAACTAGCATGCCCAGCCTCCTTTCAATCATTGAGGAGAGTGGGGGGACTGCTGCCTATCATATTAAATATGCCTAGTATGCTTACTGTGTTCGCAGTATTTTGAGGAACCCATATTTCTTTATCTCAATATATGCAAAATTCTTGTTGCACTGGTTTGCATGTCTATGTTTTATTTTCTCTGTTACATTAAATTTTTGTATGTCAAGCGTAAGTACCTGAACAGAGATGTGTCTAGTTCTGACTGCCTAAGCTGCCTTTTTTGGTGTAGTTATGTTTTATACTCTAGAAACACCAAAACAAAGATAGTGTGGTTTGAAAATATTCAATTCGCAGCCAGCTTTTACTATTCGTATTCAAAAATATTTTATTGAAATCACAGCCAAGTTTAACTTGTATTCAATTCACAGACGCAAAGTTGATAATCACACACCTCTAAATATATATACAAAAGGTAAGTTGTCCTTTGTAGTGACAAAAAACACTCAGCTGCAGTGGCGTCGCTAAGGGGGGGCCGGCGGTCCCTGGGCCCCGGGTACCAGCCCCTCGGTAAAAGGGGGGGGGGGTGCCACTTGTGCCCCTACAATGTGTAATGCTGACGTCGAAAACTGGAAGATAACTGTAACGAGACCACAGCTTTGGCCTGTTCAATTTACGTCCCCACCAGTCTATTCAAATTTGTTTCCTGGTACAATGGAAGAAAGCGAGGAGAATTTTGGCATCCAGGAATGTCGCGGTAGTCGAGGATGGGTGCGGCTTGAGGAGTTAATTGGCTGCAGGGTGAGTGGAGGCGTACAAGGAACGATTCCTGGAGAGGGGGTGCGTCGGTATACGACTGCGACGCTCGGAGGGGTGTAGCGAGCTCAGCTTGCTTTTCAATGGGACGACAGGGGCCTAACAAAGCCCCTTCATCATGTCCAGGACCACTGTTTGGGCGGCGGACGAGATCAGTAGGGGGGAGGAGTGAAGGGGGAGGCATCCAAGCCTAGGCTTTGGTCATGTGTCCTCGGCGGTTATTTATGTGGCTTTTTTTACGCACATGAGATGTTGTGTACGGGTCATGGTGAATGTTTAGCATTTTCTGGAGTCTTCGCAGTGACGCGTCGGAGACCGTGTACCCCTGTCCGGTTGTCGTATTTTCAGAAGGAAACCGAGGTGAAAATGACCTGAAAAAAAATATGGGGAAGATTGAATCTTGAGGAAGCGGGGACTGATAATTAAAACGAAATGAAAGTAAGTGTGAAACATGCAATGAAGGTTGGTGCGGGGGAGCTAACTGCACAAATTAAGCCTGTGTTGGGAGGAGGGGCGCAAGTGGAAGAGGAGGGGTGGGAGCTCAGGTGTCCAACATTAGGCGAGACAAATGGGTTGTCGCGATTTCCCCTTGGTTGCACCCGATTCCTACAGTGCTTGCACTAACCAACCAATTCGCAATTTAAGCAATTGCGAAGGATCTGATATCGGGTGTTGATAGCTCATATTTTTTATGTCGTTGACTTTCCTTCATCGTGCCCAGCAATGCAGCCAGCACATGGCAATTGTACGAAGATGGCATTATATGGAAGGGGCGTATCCCATGCGGCCCTGTGTAATTAAACTAAAAGAACAACGGACGAGCAGCTTGTCGAACAAATTATGCAAGAAATAGAACAGTTATGTAGGCATTTATTTTATTTACCTAACTTTTAATCAGGTAAATCTGCATTTCTTTATTTCATTCCCCTGTAAGTTAAGAGCAATATAAATGAGTATCTGCGTTGCGCACATAAATAAAGTGGATAGCCGTGTGTTCATCTTTTCATTTTATCATGGTTTTCGAGTGGCCGCCCCAAGGAGTTCTAAGTGAAGAAATATTTGAAGCGGATGACCTAAATATTTTGCTCTGGTAGGTTAATCTTTCAAGGTGGAAGGTGAGAAAAAAAGGACAGGACAACGAAATTAAGTGCATAACAAAAAGATAAACACCAGGTACGTCACCCACTTTCTATCATTAGGCGTTCGATCTGCTGAGTGCTCCCATCCCGGAATATGGGCGGGAGATCCCATGATAATTGAGGTGGGAGTGAGGGGCAGTTTCTGTATTAGTGAAAGCGTTCTGCCGAGTGCTTTGTGAACATTACTAGAAAAAAAATTTTCAAGACTGTGCGACAAAGGACAGGACGCCCGGTGTCGTATACAAGATTTTTGAGCTGAGTGCCCCTCCGCATGCATTGGGGAGGAAAAATCTACTGGAACAAGTCAGGCAGCACGACGACGTCCGGCTGCAAAACATCAGACCGCAAAAGAGACTTCGGTGAAACGCTCCAGAAGCGTGACCAACTGGAGGAAAAGATGCAAAGAACATAAATCCTTCTCTACGAACCCTCCACTTGTGTACATGCAGGCACTGCGCTCCACAGCGAGGCGCTTTGTGAGTGACCGGAGCTACAACGCGACCCCAGTCACCTCTGAAGGAAGAGGGAATCGAGATGGGTCCCAAACGTCTTGTTCTTGGTTATTACTTTTGATTGGAGGGTGCGATATTATTTCCTCAGCTACTGGGAAAAGGTTGTTTCGTCTAGGATCTGTCTTGAGCTAGTCGACTGTACAACGACGTCAATGAAATCGTCACCAACAAATCGGGATGGGCACGACCGAACCGTTGTGACCCAGCGTGTAGTGCTGATACACTCAGGCCCGTACGAATCTGATATTTTACTCAAGAGTTCTTTCTTTATCGCTTCGTAACCTCCCTCGATTCAGTGTTCCTCCATTGACTAGTGGCTGCTTCACTGGTAAGCCCGAACCTCACATTTTATACTTTATACTGTGTTCGTTTTCCCAAGACGCCAATGTCAATGAACTTATTTGCAAATGTGTGGTGGAATCTTTTTACAACGTACGAAAGGAAACGACAACATTGTCGCAGACAAACATCCACACGACTAGCCGTGCACTGGCCGCTTAGACGACTCGTACGGCCAGTCATCTCTTTCCCTGCTAAATGTTCCCTTTCTATCTGCTTCCATTCTCAGTAATCACATAACCATAGAAATAGAGACCCGACAATGTATCTATTTCAAACGTACTGAAATTCTCACTTAGAGAAATTTCCAGGAGTTGCATGCTGCCACAGAGGCTGCCTTTAGTGACAAACGGGCAGGCGCAGGCGGTTTTTCCGAATTTATGGGGCGGCCGTTTCCTTCACATTTTATACCACTTTTCCTGCACAATACTTGGAAATAGCTTTTTTTTAAGTCTGGCTGTTGTTTATTTGCTGAAACAACTTCTATGTCTCCCCCAGCCTTCTTTCACCAGGCTCCGCCTGTGGTCCTTCAAGCATAATTTGTCCAAGGTGTGTTCCTAAACACAGGAAAATTGATGCGAATGAAGCGACTATTTGTCTTGCATGTGTTGCCTTTAAACAGCCCTATCATTGCTGGCCACCCTCCTCCAGGCCCGCGGGACGTCTGCATGATTTAGTCGGCACAGCAGGCTGCAAAGCTTTCCGAACTCCTCTGGCGACCACCTTATAATAAGCGTCGTTTTCTGACGAGGCCCGAGACTCTCTCACACCTCCACTGCTCTTGCACGCATCCATTCCCTTGGTATTGACTGTAAAATGTGGTACTCTCACCCTGCCGCATATCAGCCTTCACTTTTCCCCTACCCTACTTTGGTTTGGCGCATTACACCCTGTGCTGCCGCAAGTAGCTCTTGGCCACTCCTTTCTCGGCTCCTAACGGTGTTTTCGTGCTCACGAGTGACACACCATAACGCTCCTTACTGTTAGGAATTTTATCGATGCCTAATTTACTGAAAAGGTCAGTGTTGTTTATCAAGATCTGCACCAGAGTCGTCGTCTGGGGTTCTCTAAGCCAAGCTCGTGTAGCTATTATTGCCTAAATAACACACGGCTTCTTATCTTGCTGCTTACTTTTCTAATATATTGCCAGTTCTTTATAAATAACTACACATCAAGTATCCTGTGGCTTGATTTCGCATCGCATGTCGCATATTATGCTTGCTCGCATTGACGTTTCGAAGCCCATGCATTCAGTAGCTGTAAAAAGTTTTTTTTACATTGGTATCCAAATGAAAGACACAAAATTTGTCGAGACCAATCGCTCTTGTGGCACGATGATAGCAATGCCGAGTGACAAGAGTGACAGAAATCGCTTTTGGTAGCGCCAGTCGCAAGTGTGAACCAGCCTTCATATGCTAACAATAGAAGACATTAATATTATCAATAATAACAATAACACTAGTTTTATTATTAATAATTGTTTTGTATATGTGAGGGGGACACAAATTTTCTGGGCCCCGGGTGCAAGTTTACCCAGCAACGCCACTGCTCAGCTTCCATTGCCATCACTGCTGGAGAGAGAAAACTGACAAGCAAAACCTCATCCGTGACTAATTTCAGTTTTAAGTTGTAGTGGTACTTTTGTGCTGTTCGACAAGCAATAACGTATTTGCGGTAAGATTGCTGCAGGCAAGTCCTCAGTCACGCTAAACACAGACAGGGGTGAGACAGCCCAAACAGATTTGGGAGCAGTTTTCGGAGCAGCAAAATTTCGATTTTGGAGCAGAAGAATCTTGATTTGGAGCAGTTAGGGACATTTAATACATCGTCTTGTGAGCTTAAAAAATCATTATTTCAGCAATTTTTAGGGTCAAGTGCACATTTCAATCAGTTTTGAATACACAGAACACTCAAACAGCCTTACCTGAAACAGTTTTTAAGAGTATCACAAAGTACTAACTGCACTACCTTTTTCCTAACTGGTGATATTGTGTTGCGCCTGCACGCAACACTGACAACAAAACTGCCGTTAACATTAGAGAGTTTTAGCAGTCCGTCTGTTCTGTTGGTTACTTTGTTACCGGGTTGCCGGACCGGTCTGCGCCTGCGCGCGCGGAAGGACGAGGCGCGGGCAACTAATCCCCCTACGGCTACGAATGCCCAAGTGCCCAGACGAGTCCCGGTGAGCACGGTAACTACGTACACGACGGAACAGACGGACTGCTAAAACTCTTATCAAATTTAAGGGCTCCGAAATTGTGGCGTTTTTTTTTGCTGTTTTAATGCTAAAATTATTATTTTTGTAATCCCAGGCTGTGTTGTACGAACGACTGTAGTCACGGCAACAGTTGAGCAGCTTCGAGCTAACGGTCGCATAGCCCAACCAGCCTACCCGTTTCAGTCCCCGGGGCGCAGGTTCACCCTATGGTCATTTGAGCAGCGTTAATGTTTAGCCACCTAGATTTTGGCATTAAATTTCACTTTGCATACATCAAGTGTTACAGTCGCGTTCTATGGCAACCGTGTAGTCTTGCAGCTATTGGGCGCTGCCTGAACAGGTCGCGGCGCCGCAGCACAGCCCGCAACTTTCGTGTCGACCGTTCCATCCCCGAGGCTCACGATCGCGCTTCGAAGCACAGCAACACCTCAACATTTTACAACAGCACAGCAAGCCAAAAAATTCACTTCACGAACCCGATTATAGACGCGCGCACCGCGTTTCGCACTCAAGGACAAACCACGCCGAAGTCGTACGCCCCACATTTTAATGAACTTTTTTTCGAGCCGCCCAACTTCCCGTAATCTTGCACCAATCTCAAACCATATCCTTGCGTTAACGTCACTGTTCAGAGCCACAACAGATAGAATGAATAGACTGGAACTCAGCTGATAGCGTAAAATAAACCAGGGAAAATATCGGCGATACGCACTGAGTGCGTTGGTAGCAGCCAGATCAGGCGGCGGCCATGTTTGTTGCCACAGCGATGCCTAATCGAGAAGGCCGTTTCTGCGAACCCGGACGGAAAGCGAATCGAGTTTTAGAAGCTATCGCTTGCTTCGTTTCAGTCTTTCTATTTGTGCCATTTCTGTGTTTGCGGTTGACCGACGATAAAAGCGGTGGCTTTTGTCCCCGCCGAAACTGACATGAGCATCAAAATCCGTGCCGTTGAGGCTCTTCTGGAGCAGTTTGGCGCGATTTTCGCCATTTTCGTGCTTTTGGAGCAGCTCGGCGCAGGAAAATGAAATTGTATCAGAAAGGCGCAATATGCGCAGCTGTCTCACCCCTGCGTGACAGAAGAAATGAACTTGAAAGCATTGCACATCATAAGATCTGTTCCTAAAAGTAACAACTGACGTACAATATTGTTCTTCGGCATGTGACAGCACACATCAAGGGCATATTGGGTGAACTGTCCAGCATCTGTTGAATGCATGGCATTATACCAGCTTGAACGTGCCTTAGAAGGGATAATTTTAAAAACGGTAACTTGAGAGGGCCCACAAAAAAAAATGCTTGGCACCAGGTGCAACTAGTTAATATTTTCTCATTCACTACTTGAGGCCTGGATGTGTATTATTAAGGCTTGGTTCCTACAGCCGGTAACAACAACAAAAAACACCTTTGTCCTGTGCGCAGCCCTACCTCCCACCGGGCTGCATGTCCTATTATCAGCTGGCTTAAGGTTTCAGACCAACAAAGTGATTAGCAGACAAATTATGGTAGTTACTACACCTTCGCAATGGTGAACATTGCCTGCCTGCCTCACGACTCCGAACACACAATTATACCTTCGCACAGGTTAACTCCGTTGTACTGGGACAAAAACACAGCCCGGGCTGTGGTCTACGTAGAAGTGGCCTACGTTTGCAGTGGCTAGCTTGGTTACGATGGGAGTGGTCATGCGCCATCCCAGTGCCCTCGTCTGACCGGCGTTGCTGCCTCACGCCACGGCACGTAGGCGGCGAGACGCCCAGCGGCCTCAACACGGCGCTCTAATAAAACACAGTGCAGAAATTCGACGGGAACGCACTCATCACTGTCGTAAATCGAGGCGGCAGAACTGATGCAGAGCGCCCGTCGTCACCGTCGCATGCGTACTACGCGAAAGTTAGGCAGTCGCACACACTCAGTGTCGCGATCACACGATGCACACCACCGTAAGTGCTCTCCAGAAGTTCTTCGAGAGCACCTTCATCACAATCGTTAGCGAAACACCTATGCACCGCTGCAACGGCAGGCAAAAATAACGACGAGAAGAGCACAGCGAAATGACCGCGCAACAGCTGCCATTTTTTTTGAACCATGACGTCACATCCGGAAAAAAAAGTCGCTTTCTTTGTTTTTTGATGTCTAGTTGGCGCATGCGCAGCAGTGCTCGTCCACCGTTCCTGAACGTCAGGTAGGTACGAGATCTAGCCCCCTCGCGGTGGCTCCTGCCCCGCAGAAGTGACGTCAATTTAAGCTAGTTACGTCTTTCCAGTGACGTCACTAATTTTTTTTTTTTGCACAGTCGAAGACGTTTTTGACGGCGTGTGTATGGGGGTGAGCCTCATTTCACACCCGATCTTTATGACACCCCCTCGCGCTCTTGTCACGTGATCATAAAGGTCGTGACGTCAAGACCGGACGTCACGTGACAAAGATCATTTCGTCAGTTTCTTGTTTAACCCAAAACAAATCGTGCCGTGCGCGTTTTCTCTACGTCGGCGTCTGCTGCAACCCAGGGCTTCCGAGCCGATTCCCCCCGAACTGGCTGCTGCGCCCCACGGAAGTGACGTACGTCAACAAAAAAATTGCGTAATTGCATTACATTGCAATTACTTTAATAGCATTGCATATATTTTTGGCAGTGACACACTAATATTACAGTATCAAGATTTATTTTTAGCTTGAGTTTATTGTCTTTTAATATGACGTCACCTAGTCACCGTGACGTCATGGACATGTTTTGTAGATGTTTGCATTATATTTTTCTCTGCGAAACTCGAGTTTGTTATTGTTTTTGACACTCACGTAGAAGAAGTTGTGTAAACAAAGCACTTTTTATAGATTTACCACGGGTTTTACGGATGACTTACGGACGAGCGGCATGGAGAAGAGGCCGAATTCCATCGAAGAGCGAATTTTGGCCCCGTATTGGCATACGTACGGGTAGAGTTCACTCTAGTACGGGCTTGTCTGTTCCGAGTTTGTTCCGTCGGCCTATTTCAAATATTCCGACTTCGCGCGGTGCCCAGGCAAGCAAGAATGTTACGAGCGTCGGCGTTGTGTGGAGTCGCTCACGAGTGGTGCGGTGCTGCGCTGTGTTTTCGTTTCATATGAGGTGTACAGCTCCAAGCCTGTGTCACCGCGCTTGTATCTAATGCAGTAATTCAGTCTTCAAAGTCCGATGACTATTCGTGGCAGCAACGCGAAGTGCTGGTCAGCGCTTGCGCAGAGCGCAATGTTTTCATATCAAATACGTACGTATCAGAACCAAATGTTGCCCCAAAATGTGCAGTAAAGTACGAAGCACCGTGTTGAGTTCAAAACGTGACCGATGTGTGTGGTGCGTCATAGTTTTCCAGAGGTTTGTTTGTGTGAAGCTGCTGGCGCCGCAGTCATCGGTGCTATCATCACAGTCATTGTTATACACGGTGTTGTGTTGGTATCACAACGCGAGGCAAATACTTTGATACTGCTCCGTACTCGACTTGCAAGTGTCCAGATTCGTGTCGCAGCAGGAGTGTATACGTGAATAATCTAGAGCCCCATCAGCTAGCAATGGTGCGTCGCAGTGACAGCGAGTTTTCGTTCGTTCGCTTCAACTTGCCGTGATCCCTGTCGTTACAAGCGTGGCCAAAAACTGCGCCGGATATCTGTCGTGAGTTACTGTGGCATTTTCCGTGTGTTGTGTTCGTGTGCTCCAAAATTTACGATGTCGCCAAACGTACGTGATCGTGCCCATTTATGACAGGCTAGGTGGTGCGTCAGTGGCTTCAGCAATAACAGATGCTACGTGCTGTGTTGAAATGTTATATCTACATTCTAAGCATACCATCTAGGTGACTCTGCGTAGTTGTTGTTTCTATTTGCTCTAACCTCAGTTGCCTTGTTCATCTTTTTTGCAGGGTATTTTTATTTACGTGTGCACGCAGCATATTAGCACTAAATCAACCTTACACACTTACCTGTACATGCCATAACCCTCTTTGTAATCACGTGTGCATGTGCTACTGTTACCCTGTAGTATTTCGTCAGCTACTGTGCATGCTAGCAAAGATTGTTTGCATGTCGTTCTGAACCATAGCTAATAGCCTGAATTTCCTTTAGTATTAATAGCACACCTTTTTCTTTCTCACCTGCTGGCTTCGTGTTGCTTTTAAAAGGAATGAATTATTTAACGCTTATGTCGGACAAACTTGTAAAAAATGATACATGGGATATACCTGCTAAATTTCTCAATGGCACAAAGCACGTACACTGATCGCACAGGCTAAAAGTATGTCTGACGTGCTCCACACTCTTCGTCTGCCCCTCAACGCAGTCATGCTTGATTTTTACTCAACCGGCAAAACCACTTCTGCTCACTGACGAGCCAGGGTCACTGTCACGCCCACTTCACAACATATAGTGAAAGCAGTCTGTTCTGCTTTTTACCCAACAAACCAAACCACTTCCACTCACTGACTAGCCATGTAGAGTCACTGTTAATAATTTATCGTTACTAATAATTCAAAAAATCCAGATGTAACTGTAGCGATGGTGAAGGCGGTAGTGAAAGTCCAGGGTGGGCGACTTTGACGGCGCTTGTGGGTTTCAGTGCATTTGGACTAAGAACGGCTCTCACGGGGTGGAAGCCCTAACATCCTTCTGCTCGCAAATCCATAAAATATTTCTCTGTCTCGTTTAATGCAATGCAAAGTTGAGGCCATTGAAAAGCACCATCAGAGAACCATGAGAAAGCGTTGCTTTTGCCTCCGTGGAATGAACTAAGGTGGACCCGGTGGGTATATCTGCATCTAAGCATACATTGGGTGCTACTGCGCAGCCGACTGGTACCCGTTGGCAAACCTGCTTCCCAGACAACAACACAAACACATGCCTGTTGCATGCGGCCTGTGCGCATTTTGTTTGTCTGCATGGAATGGAATGGCTGTGCCAGCAGGAAATAATTCATGAAACTGAAGGGCAGTGCAGCAGTCGCCAGAAAAAATTTCCATCGGCAGACTCGCATACTCGAATGGCAACTGGCAGGCTCCATGGTTCAACACTGGTAATTCCAGTGTGCCACCAATGCAACAAGACTCTCCATAGTATCAGGAGATTCGAATATAGGTTAACAAGGGCAGTGTGATAACTGTCGCCGTGCTGAAAAATGCCACAACAGGGCTGTATTGTGCACAGATTTTTGTTGCCACTCCCATCCCACCTAGTTGTGCCAGCTTCCAAGTTTACCCCGTATCATTTCAAATTAATTAACGTTTGCTGGTGTTTGATTGATAGATGCAAGCACCAGTAAAATGTGTCTGTCATCTTTAGCACTAAAATCATGTTCTCAAGGGGAAACCGAGTTTAACAAGGTTGCGGACATGAAAGCTGGCAGTGCTCATGGGGGTCGTAGCAGAAAAGTTGCAGCATGGCGTCGTGCTGTTTTTGCTGTGTTGATGTTATAAAGCGCATGGTATTTATATGGGTCATACGTTTCAAACAAGGCACTAGCTGGAAGTTGTTGCTGTCCCTTCCCTTTGTTACACTTTTTAGTCGTGCTCTTTGTTTGCAAAAATATTAGAAACTAGCTAGTGTAATTACGATTATAGAACTAATTTTCTGTGAAGGAAATGCTGCCTTGTGCCGGCTAAAGGATATACACTGTTTTGGCTACACACATCATAAGACAAGATAGCAATGCAATACTCTACAGAGCCCGTGCACAAGCTGCTGCCTTGCATTGGTCTGACCCACAGAATTGACAGGAACAGCTCCCCAGGACTGATCCCGAGCAAAGGTTCTGGCTCGCTCATGCCCCTCAACTTCACAGAAGTCAATGAAACCATGTTACACAGGCTGCAGCTTAAAGTAGCATTGACCTGAAAGTATCTGCACACAATCGGACGCGAGGACAGCCCAGACTGCCTTCTGTGTAAGGCTGTACAGAGACAATTGATCATTTGCATAGTTTTTGACCAAGGTATACTAGTGGGTGAAAAGACCTTGAAGCAGCCTTACTACGCTTGAATGCTTACCCTCTGTCTGAACGAAAGATTTTTGGCACGTGGGCTGACACGAAGAAGCAAGATCGAGCTGTCAAATCGCTGCTTGTCCTGTCAGGACTCTTGGGTCTATGTGGTGAAATTTCACAAACTGCGGAACTTTTATTTATGGTCGGTAAATAAGTTATGCGAAATATGCAGTGATTAGTCTGTTTCTGCGCCCCATACATGCTTTAAGTGTACAAAGTTCATTGGTTGATTTCACTGTCATTTCTCATACCCTCAGTATTCAGTACCTTCCTTGCCCCAGTGGGATTTAAGTAGCAGGCCCAAGTTCAGTTTCTCAGGCTGGCCTCTTCTCCTTTCAAAAATATTTTACTATCTCTACCTCTCTCTTGCCAGCATGCCAGGTGCTTGTAACGGTTTACTAGGATTCGCAACGGTCACCATACGATAAAAATTTCTTATGACTACTTTCATTGCTGAAGTTCACTGCACTCAGTGTACTAGGGTGTTTGGCGCACAACAGTAATTATGACTGCAGACAGCCTACAGTTCTTAAAGCCCACATCGAAATCCTGCCACGGACTCGTTCTTGCCTTCACTTCGATAAGGCTGTCACAAATGGGTTGATCAGCCGAACATGCTGGAAGGGATGTTTCTCTACACTCTGAATTAATGTTTGATCATTACCCGCCGCGGTGGCTCAGTGGCTAAGGCGTTGCGCTGCTGAGCACGAGGTCGCGGGCTCGATTCCCGGCCACGGCGGCCGCTTTTCTGATGGAGGCGAAAAGCAAAAACGCCCGTGTGTACGAGATTTCGGCGCACGTTAAAGATCCCCAGGTGGTCAAAATTAATCCGGAGCCCTCCACTACGGCGCGCCTCATCGCCTGCGTTGCGTCGGCGCGTTAAACCCTACAATCAATCAATGTTTGATCATTGTGCATACATTAAATACATTAAAGCATTTTTGCTGGTTCTTCCTTTTTATCTCTTGACACCCAGTGCAACCAATGGGCTGGTAAAAGCTGTGGCTTGTCATATGTGTTTCCAGTTCATAATGGTGCATTCTGCTTGTTGCCAAAGCCAACTGCAGAAAAGTTCTTCAGCCATAGTGCAGTGCTGGCGATGGTCTTTTGTGGGCTATAAAAGCAAAATGTACTGGTTGTTGGTCAAATAAAGTGAGCCAATTTTAAATGTTTCTTCCCAATGCCGGATGTGTTTTCTTGGAGGTTGTGTGTTTGCTTAGTCCTTTTGGGAAAAGTTGAGCATGTATGGCTCATGTGTTGGCCATGAGACTAATCAGCATTTGAAGGTTCATGGGGCAGGTACAACTTGCACAGCTGGTGAGCGAAGGGATATAACTATTACATTTCCGATTTTCTTGCAACATGTCACTAGCATACACCAATTAGGATTTATAATTTAGCTGCAGTTCTTTCTTACGACAATACTGCTATTGTGCCCATTATAAAATGAATAATAATTACGACCAGCCGCCATACGTTGCTGGCCGTAATGTGTGCGGCGTCATCAGAAAACATCATGTCATAGTTACTCCCGCCGTTTACCGCGCACGTGTGCACGCGTTTTGCGATGAGCGTGCGGCATCAACCTGGCTTGCCCGTGGTGCTCGGAAAAATACGAGGAAAACAGTCACGTACGTCTGCCCCACAAGCATGAGCACAAGACACCTCGCAGACGCCCAGTTTGCGAAGCCGGTTCTACCGCGTGCCGACGCATTTCAGTTTAGGAGGAATGGGAAAGCCTGCGGACAAAGCAATCCGGGTCAGCCAGTCATGCATGCGGAAGATGGATATGACGATAATTTTAGGGACCTTATATGACGATGACTACTACTGCCCCAGTGAGAAGCGGCGACGGAACACCTAAATAAACAAATTTCGCAATACGTGGTGGTGTGTCATTCAGTGCTTCAGGATGATCTAAAAAGAAATCCTCCAGCTCGCCTTGCGTCACTTAGTGCAAGTTTCGCCAGTTTTAAAGACGAAGGTGTAACATCAAATACGAAAACTGACCGTACATATACGTGGCGTCGGCGGGGCCACCGCTGTATGGACTGGTGTACTTGAACTCATTTCGCCAGAGCAGCAGCCAAATCCTCTCACTACGACGCTAAACCGGCACCTTGGCAGAATGGAACCTTGCTGCCACGTGCTGCCAGCTGCAGGTGCACGTGGCAGCACGTATACAAGTAAACGGATGCGCACACACAGCTCTGACTGCTGGGGAACTTCAGCGTGATGAGCATCCAGTCTGCTTGTCAGAAAACGAAGGCCTGTATGCTTCTTTCTTTTTGGAGAACAAACGTCACATGGTTGGCCGGTTCTTTATCACTTGGTAGGCTGTTGGACAGCTGCTAATATGACCATAAGCAACATGCGCACTACTTACATGACGTTTGAATACAAATTATGAGCAACAACGCTTTTATCAATTTCGTGTTGACAGGAGCTGTGGGCACAGTTTATATGGGAGACTACATTGGCGCTACATTTGCTGCCCTTACCAGCGTGTGGTACAGCGCTGTGCTCTCGCTGTTTATTACCAGCACAATTTTTACAACGGTGTGTGAAGTTGGTGAAATGAAGTACAGTGTATCTCCTGGATTGGTCGGTGCTTCCTGCTTCGGCGTGATTCTTTCCAGGCCATCACTAACAAGGGTGGCAAAGTTGTGCTTGTGCCAGAAGTCAAATTTTTTGACACTTTAATTGTGATCAGTACTTGTAGCACTGCAGTGTACCTTGTAACTTTGGAAGCTCGGAAAAGTTGTTACAACATGACCAAATATGCAGAGTTGTAGGCACGACGAAAAGAGGCATATTAACACGCGTTTACTCCAAACATCTTTTTGTCACATCTATATAATTCAGGCCTCTTTTGTCCCAGCTGTGCTGATTTCACTCCCCAAAATAAGGCACCTGCTGGTCTTTTTATGCACAGAAAGTATGGTGAGGTTTCAAAACATTTCAGGCTGCTGCGCCAAAACTGTACGGACAAAAACGCTGGTGTTCCGCGGCGCGTACTACAGTGCACCAGAGTGGAAGATCAAGTGCACTGGGCACCAGTAATCTAGACCCAAGAGAACTCTTGTCAAATGAGGGCCTTCAAAGGTATTCCTTCGGCCTATTCTTCTCCCCACAAAAGCCACAGATTCTATGATCTAAATGGGAGTGCAAGCAGCCTTCGTGCAACACTGTTTAATGACCTTTGCCGGCAGAGTCTTCAGCCAGTGCCCACGTTTGAGGACACAGACCCATTCTTCCCTATTGAGCCACAGCAGATCAAACCTGCGTGATATGGGGCGCGCACACACCTTCCAAAATAAAAAGAAAGAAAGAAGTGCGGTTACAAAAGCCGGCGAATTTAAACGTGCAACACAATCCTCCGAATCCTCCACTCGGAGTGGTTTTGCCTTGCCCGCAGGTGCGCCGTAGATAACGCAACACCGAACGGCAGCCGATGTACCAAGGAGGAGAGTTATCAGCCTGCGCTTACGGCGCGTACAAAAAGCGCGTGCTTTTCATCGTAAACAATAAAAAGCACAGCCGACCTAAACATGAGTGCCGGCACGGCCGCTTTGCACGGCCGGCATGGTACTTCGTACTGGTTTCGGCGATCAACAACGACGACCAAATCCAAGAAATAATAACAAAAACAGGTGACGTCACTTCCGTGGGGCGCTCCAGCCAGCCCCGATCGGGCGAGGCTGGACCACCCCGGGGGAAAGAATCCCCGGGGTGCAGCAGCCTTTGCCTTATTTAAAAGGTTAAGTCTCCTGCCACGCGCGTGGCACGAGCTACGCCCCCCTGGCAACAGCTGCTGCCACGCAAAAGTGACGTCAAGCTAAAATAATCACGTGACTTCCTGTGACGTCACAAAACAAACGTCATATTTACGTTATTTGTTCATGCCGCTTTTTTGTGTTAACGACGACGGCAGCCGGGTGTTTACGTCTTGTGTCCCGATGTTCTCCACCCGTGGTTCGAATGGCAGGCCTGACGCATCGTTACGTCCCTATCTCCCTGTACAGCGGCTGCTTCGCGGCGCTTTTTTCTTGTTGGGAGGTGTGCTTGTAATTATTTAGATTGGGTATTTTTTGAACTTGCTGTTGCACGTCTTGGTAAGCCTAACGAATTGTTTTCTGCATGGTGCTTCGCCCCTCTTTTTACATGCTCCTAGAACTGTCGTGTTGTCGTTTAATATTTTGTAAGCTTCACGTTGTCTTGCAGTTCGCGTGCTATCGGCTTCACGCGCCTGCATTCGTTGTCTACTTGTGCCTCGCTTCTTCCATGCCAAGCCTTGTGTTCTGATTCTGGAGTGGTGGCTCAATTATAAAACGTGGGGATCAGTATTTTTTATCGCGTCGCGCCGTGGCTAACGAGGTAGCTGTCTTTGATGACATGCCAACGCTAGCGACGTAGTGTCAGCGTGTGCACGAATCGAGTGTCGTCAGGTAGCGCACGGAACCATCGAACGCAATCCGACCTCGCATGTAGCTTCTGCAATTTTTCCCCCGGGGAAGTAGTACTATCGCCGAGAAATATATCCTGACTATTCTGCAGAAACGATCTGTGCACGCGGCGCTGCAGAATCCGTGCAGGGAGCGCAGCTTCACTTCCGTGGGGGGAGCCCAACTGCCCGTCCAAAGATATCTACTCAAGATACCACTGACTGAAACCATTCGCTGACTGGCTGGCTTCTTGTGCAAGTAGGCTCAAGCTCCAACTGTGCAAGCATGGGAGAAGTGCAGCCGATAAGATCGCCGTGTGAGCCAAGTTTGGAACTTCTGCTAATAGTCCTTTAAAAGTATGGTGTGCATAAGGTTAACAAGTGACAGTTCAGTTATTGTTCATCTATGCTCAGATTTGTTGCTTAGAGTACCATTGTGCTTTCAACTTAATGAAATGATAGGCAAGGCTTAAAATTACTGCTTGGCTTTTATTTCGCTTTCCTTTGCTCCAGTACCTTTCGCCTCCTCTAACCTGGTTAGGCAACAAAACTTCCTCCTGCATCTGCTTTGAGTATGTATTTTGATAGGCTCGTTCCTTCTTTACTCTTGTGTTTGGCTTGGTTGGAATTGAACATAACCAGCCACAATACTTTCATTCACTCTCAGCAGGATAGGCTAATGATGATGAGAGCTTATCTCGGAGGCTTGCAGTCTATGCACAAAGTCCAAGTGGCTGTGACATCTATATGCCCATCCCAAGCACTCTGCGGAGTTCAACTTGACACTAATGCTTGTATTCGCAACTGGTGAAGCGTGCTTAAGCGTCTACTGTCCAAGCCTTTGGGGTAGTGAACAGGAAGAGTTTCCAATTGTAAGGGGACGTTTCACATTCTATTGCTTTTTAACTCCGCACTGTGTAAACTGTTTTGTAAAACTGCTTAAGTGAATTTACTTAGTGCTAAGGGGCATTATAAAATGGCCCACATTTCGTTCACAATGATGCAAGTCTCGTCAGAAGCCAGCTGCTAGAAAACACATTCACGGGTTGTGTGTTGTGTGCCCATTAGCTGTTTCTTTTTGTTCCACAAAACGGGCACTTAGACAATCCTTTTAGCCAACAGGCTTAAAAAATAGTTTATCAAGTACAACTTCGGGGTAATGGTTGGTGTCGAGTGTGACATTGCCGACTCCCGAGAGTACTTCTTCATACCTTGTGCAAGAACTGGAGCCAAGGCCACGTGCGTGGATGTGAATGTCTGTCGGTGTTTGTTAAAATTGCAGTACAGCTGGAAGGTGTATGGATCATGGGTGGCTTTAACAATAAAATGACTGCTGAACGTACTTTTGCTCTGGTATCAATGAGCAGCATGTGAGCATTGATAAGTGCTTCACTGTTGACATTTTTGTTACACAAAAGCAGGCCATGTTAATGCCCCCTGGCAAATATTCATGAAAAACACTGGACCAAAAAGCTGCCAACACATGGAAACCATATTGGTCACGGTACCTTTCTAGTACTTCAGTACCGTTTATCACCGCTGTGTTTTTCCCCCCAACTAGTAAACTATCCCAGCGTTGCACCTTAAGCCAGAAATCAAACACTTGCTTGTCAATGACAAGTGATCTGCCAAACTTCCGTGGCTATGCAAAAAGTGAGTAGCTCTACTTTCTGTGCACTGTTTGTGGCGTGAAACTCCATTTCTAAACAAAATACCAGGGTTCTTCTGGAAGATGCACAGCATTAAAACCTCAACAAAAAAGGAATAAGCAAGCGATACTCTCTTGCACTATGCTAAAGTCCTGCGGGAAAGCAAAACCAGCAAGTGATCTTTTTCTACAAAGCGCTGCAGAGGAGCTAAGAAAAAGATTCCTTTTTGCGGGCACCAAAACTACGCTGGGAAGCCAAAATGTGTGGTGTCTGTTACTGCAAATTAGCTGCAAGACAAGCATGTTCACGCAAAGATTTATGAACCAGGCTGGCGGGGTAACAAAATCATTGAATGAGGTTACAAAAAAATGTGTTATGAAAAATGATATAATACTGTTTGCTATAAATAGCAAAGGTATAAAATGGTTTTCACACTAATGAAGTGGCCTGTTGGAAATCATTGGCAAAACCTAAAGAGCAACATTTCATACAGCTGCAAATGTGAAATAGCAAAGCGTGGTTGGGGCCTGAATTCAGCAGGCATGCTCCAGCTGAGAATGTATTATTGCAAAGCAAAATAATTATAAAGGCCTAGGGTAAAGGTGAGCTTAGTTGAGTTACCACCAAGGTATTCGGTAGAGAGAATAGTTACAAAAATAAAGAAGCAACATGGGAAGCTTTATTTTCCCTGATTTAAGTTTATCAGCACTGAGCTTCATGTTCTGCATGTCCCATTGAAGAATGTCACACCTGCATGCACTCGGTACATCACATTTTACGGTATAACACAGTTTACTTCGAACATAGGTAAATAAGAGAATATTGCATAAGCAGTTCATTTATACGTGAAATAGAAACAGCAGGGTTTTTAAAACGAAGCCCGTAAGTGTGCTGAATGAAAGGGACCAATGATGAGTTTATGTTGTTACTAATAACAAATTTCAACGACCTTGTCTGAAACAAACCTTTCTATGGAGGGGCTGTGTGTAATAAGATTTTTTTATAAAAGGTTGTAAATGCCCTGTAAATGTATGTCAAAAGGTATTTTAACGCCCTAGTCGTGGCCTGTGAGTCATCGGCGCTTTTTTCTGGTGCTTAGATGATCAAGGGCTGTTGTACGGGATCCACCTTCTCTTCTCACTTTGGTAACCATCTTTCTTAGTTACTGCATTCATGTGCTTGGTCAGGGAGCTAGCAAGCGAGGACGACAGTCGGCACCAACTATCAGCCGAGTTCCTTCAGGCAAGGACAATTGCTGGAGAAGCTAAACAATGTTTTTAAAATCTCTAACTGAGAGCTTTCACTTTTTGTTTTGTTAAAGAACATTTAGGCAACCCTTCAAGAACTGTCCGAAATAACAAAAATGACTATTGTGCCCGTTAAATAGTTAATCTACGCACAGTGAACGATGGCATAAAATCTATCAATGCGAACCTACCCTTTGAACCTGCTTAATATTTAGCAGAGACTCACTCCATTCATTAGCGGTTTTATGGCACTGTGTGGGTAGGCTACTGGTTTCCACCTATGGAGCGTGTGGGCCGCGTTAGTTTCCAGTCGTCCTGTCAAATGTTTTTGGAGACTAGCACTACCCTGCAGTGTTCGAGCCATAGATTCCTTGGGTTGGCCATGTGAAATTCTAGTGAATCATTACAAGCCACCAAAGAAAGTGAGCATTTGTTTATCGACCACTGTTTTGTGGCCACGAAAAGTTTCGTTCATTAAAAAGACTAACAAATGACATCAATTTTATTGCAAACTTCGAACAAATAACTAGTATTACAGAAAATGTGTAAAGCAGCTGGAACTCCATAGCCACTTTCCAGCTATTTCTCCATGCCATCAGAGAATCTTGTTTGTGCGACTAACAGATACCGACTATTCCACTGCAAAGAAACATAACTGGGCGATTGTAGTGGGGCCTCTAGTTCCGTTTGATCATATCACTTGAGTGTTGACGTACAGTTAACATACTGATGACTGTGTTTACAGTGCATGCACATATAACATCAGTGTAGTTTGAAATTGGGATCTTTTTCACCATTTATTTTTGTTAAATTCGCCCCATGACAGCCTTGACGTTTGCCTATCAATTACATTTGCAGCATGCTCGCTGCTTATACCTGTTTGCACAAACAATCCGTAGATGCTTTCACGTTCCAGGCACATCTTAAGATTAGATTCTCTTTGACGTTGCTTATTGAGCCTGTGCAGAACCCATAGGTTTTCATATGCTGGAGTGCATGCAGGTGTATTAGACATGATGGCCGGCCAAGTGTACACCCTTCCTATTACCGTCTGTACAGCCACTTCTCTGACCCTATTGTCTGGGTGTCCTGAATTAACTTCCTTTGCATGAGGGACTCAGTCAAGTCTGGCCAACATAGCGTACACGACGGTACAGTGAGACGTGAAAGTTATACCAGTGCAGTGGCTATGCGATGAAGCGTCTAGCTAGTCTACCTTTTGGAGGTCGCAGGTCCTAAACTGTCGTAGAATCATGTATTCCAGTTCTACTACGAAATCTTTGGTTTCTACTAGAAAATCTTTTTAAGCGCTGAATATCACGCAATATGATGCTTGTGGCGCATGCTCACAAGACTTTTCTGCTCATAAAATGTATCGCGGGTGTAAAACAAATTTTAAGCTACAATTTCGCCCACTAGAAAATAAGAACTTCCCGATTTTCGGAAGTTTTCCTTGCGAATATTTCAGAAGAGGAGATCTACTGTAGTGGTACATACGTGGTACATGTGTGGGGACACCAAAGATTACCTTTCCTATTCTTGGCGCAATTGTCTGTAATTGTAATGCGCACATGTGCCTAGTAAAAAACAGTTGCCGCCACTACCCTTCGTCCTCGGCACTGTACATTCCGATTATCTTTTGGCGCTGCCAAGTTGTCTTCATTTCGAGAACACACACCGCGATTTCAGGTCGTGGTGCAAACTTGCCGTGGTGCAAACTGTTGATAGCAGATGCCGCCGCGCCGACATGCGTCGGAAGGTTCACAGAATTACGCTCGGACGGTGTCTTTTCTTGTGTGGAACGTAGCTTGTTCGAACGGGGCCAGTCGGCTGTGCGATGTCGTCTCACGTACGCTGAAACTGTACGCAGGTACCATCGGCGTACACCAAGCATAACCAAGCGGTCACGGGTCAACATTACTCGAGAGCGGCTATTTTGCTGCGGTCTGGAAAGGCTGGCTGGGTCCCCACGCAATACATAATCGCAAGCAACTTTCTCACGTTTTCAGACAGTGCTTCTAACAATATGAACTTCGGTTTATCTACGTTGTCGGCCCGAGAAAATCGGAGCTTCGTCACGCTTTCGGATACGCGACTCCATGTACGCGATACGGCAGCTGGCAGCAGCAGCAGCAGCAGCATCGCCGGCTGTTCCCGCAAGAACAAAAATTGTTTGTTTAGAAAAGTTTTAGCAGTTCAATGGTGCGTTATTTTGTACTACAAATAAAAAAATGTGTATTTCGGACTACCATACACAAAATAATAACAATTATTAATGTTATGACGTCATTATGACGTCACAGTGGCAGCAGCCGTTGCCAGGGGGGCGTGGCTGGTGCCACGCGCGTGGCAGGAGACGCTGCCTATTTAAAACAAGTGCAGCGTCGATCTGCAAACGTTTCTGTCAGGTTAATAAGCGAGCGAGAGAGAGAGAGCTATTTTCCCCTTGTTTCCGTCGTGTCGTGGTTTCGGGCGTCGCGTTTGTGCGTGGCGGTCGATCGTTCAGAGCCCCGCACGGGGCACCTTGAGTATTCATGGTGACGGTGAGCAGCGACACCGCGGACCCCGAGCTCCCAACATAAGCCGTGTCCAACCGTGGCGAGGTGTTTAAAGGTGAAAGGTAGAAGCCGTAAACGGTGGCCGTCGGAGCCTTGGTCAAGCTCCGGCCGATGGGCTCCCTGCCTGTCTACCAGGCAGGGAGCTCCGGGACCTCTTTGACTACCAGGGTAAGGTCAAAGGAGAAAATACCCCCGTCTCCCTGCTTTCCAATGTATCATATGGCATTTTCCAAACCCCCCCCAAACGTGATCGGCCTCCGAAAAGGGGCCGCACCGAAGCTTCATTCCCACCATTGCCAACAATTGCATCCCAAAAGCCAGATAACTATCCGCGCTTCTTGATTGTTGAATCTCTTGACAAGTCGAATCCTATCTCCTCCCAGTCAGTGTTCCTTATCACCAAATTCCTTGAAGGCATCCTTGGCAAGTCTTTCCAAGCCAAGAAACTGAGAACCGGCGAAGTTCTGGTCGAGGTGAACACTCGCCAGCAAGCCACAAGACCCAGAATCGCATGGCAGATCTGGACATCAGAGTCACACCCCACCGTAGCCTCAATAGCTCTCAGGGTGTGATTTCTGAGCCAGATCTGATAAATGAGACGGAAGCCGATCTGCTCGAAGGTCTGAAAGGCGAGGGCGTGACGGCAGTGAGGCGCATCACCATGCGGCGAGATGATAAGCAAATCATGACAAAGCATATAATCTTGACATTTGATCGTTCGACACTTCCCGAATCCATCAAAGCCGGTTTCATTCATTGTTCTGTCCGACCTTACATCCCGAACCCGCGGCGCTGTTTCAAGTGCCAACGGTTCGGGCATGGCACCACCTCCTGTCGTGGCAAAACAACGTGTGCAAAATGTTCATCTCAAGATCATGATACAGATAACTGCCAGGCTCAACAATTAATGTGCAGCAACTGTCATGGACCTTATGCTGCGTACTCCCGCACGTGTGAAAGGTTCCAGATGGAAAAGAAAATAATCAACCTCAAAATCACTGAAAACATCACCTTCCCAGAGGCGCGGAAGAGGTTCGCCTCTTTCCCTCTGGGGAGGTACGCCGACGCAGCTCGCGGGGGGGGGGGGGGGGGCGGAGCGGCGTCTGGTTTCCACAGGGACCCAGTTCAGCGAGTCTGACCTGGTCCCTCCGCCGCCCCCCTCTGGGTTGCCTTTGGCAGCCCAACCCGCCACCACGCCGCTTGCTGAGGCAGCAGCGGTTGTGGTGGCAACCTCTTCCGTCGGGACCGGTGCCGCTCCCGCCTCTGTCTCCCCATCCTCCAGTGCGTTGGAGGGTACCGAGGTGATGGACACCACGGGCCCCGCACCGGTTCCCACCGCCACCGCACCGCCCGTGCCACCTCTGGTGCCCCGGACGCCCTCGGCGGTGGCGGCTCAAACGAAGGGTTCCCGAGGGGGGGGGCCAAGTCCGGGGGGCCCGGTCCGTCGGGCACCCCTCGGACATCCGACGACGACATGGATGTCGGGCCGTTCCTGCCTGCAACGCAGCGCAAGGAACGCGTCCCGACGCCAAAGCCTCCCGACAAGCCAAAAAAGGCGAGAGTCACAGCCCCGAAAGACGACACATAAACAAACACACACACTCCAGTAGCTCTCACACTAAATAATGGGAAGAGAAAACATAATTCAATGGAACTGTAGAGGCCTTCTTAAAAATCTTGACGATGTATACGAACTACTGCATGCTAATCAGCCAAGTGTAATGTGTGTTCAGGAAACACATTTGAATTCCAAGCACACAAATTTCTTGAATAGTTACATGATCTTCAGAAAGGACAGGGATGGCTGCACACACTCTTCTGGTGGTGTGGCCATAATTGCCCGGAAATCCTTAGCCTGCCACCCTGTCACTCTGAACACTGTCCTCGAGGCTGTAGCAATCCGTACGATAATATTTAATAGGTTGATAACGGTATGCTCCATTTACATTCGTCCTGATTTTGCACTTCTGAGCTCTGATTTCGAGGCACCAGCTGCCCGAACCATACATACTAACAGGCGACCTTAATGCGCACAACTCTCTTTGGGGCTCCTCCAGAACAGATGCCCGCGGTCGCTTGATAGAGAAGTTTCTTACATCCTCCGGAGCATGCCTTTTCAACAAAAAACAGCCTACATACCATAACTTAGGACACAACACATACTCGCATCTTGACTTGGCGATTGGTTCCGCAGTTCTCTTTCCATTTCTTGAGTGGGGTGTGGGACAGACCCATATGGTAGTGACCATTTCCCCACTTCCCTAACGTACATAAGTAAAGGCCCATGCAGTCCATCTTCCCATAACAGGTTTAATGAATCAAAAGCAAACTGGAGCACATTCACAGAAACATCTAAACTACACCACACAACCATAAAACACCTACACGTGGAGGAAGCAGCCCAACTCGTCACGGCACACATACTCGACGCCGCCGAAAAGTCTATGCCCCAGGCCTCCAGTGCATCCCGCAACCCAAGGAGGCCCTGGTGGAACGAGGACTGTAGGCGGGCGCGAGAGGCCCAGAACAAGGCGTGGGGTGTCCTTCGCAGGTACCCCACGTCGGCTAACTTAATTTCTTTCAAAAGAGCAAAGGCCTTGGGAAAGCGCGTGCGCCGTGAGGCAAAACGAGAGAGTTGGCGTACATTCATAACATCAATAAACTCCTACACAGACACAAGGAAAGTATGGACACGAATACGCAAACTCAAGGGACAACAAACACACAGCCTGCCTCTGGTCAGCACTACAGGGGACACACTCGAAGACCAGGCTGACACACTCGCACAACACTTCCAACACGTGTCCAGTTCAGCACACTACACGAACACTTTCCTGAAACATAAAGCCTGTTGTGAAAAGAAGTCCCTACGCGACAACAACAAATCACAGACTTCTTACAACTCCCTGTTTTCACTACATGAGCTGAGGGCTGCTCTAAGCACGTGTAAACCCTCAGCTCCAGGCCCAGACAACATTACATATACAATGATACAGCACTTACACGCAGACACTCTTGTAACACTCCTTCACCTTTACAACAAGATATTTCTTTCGGGGCACATTCCAAAGTCTTGGAGGGAGGCCATAGTTGTAGCATTCTTGAAAGAAGGGAAGGACACTTCCTCTCCTGCTAGCTATCGACCCATTGCCCTGACCAGCTGCCTGTGCAAGCTTCTCGAGAAGATGATAAATCAGAGGCTCGTGTACTTCCTTGAGTACAACGGTCTTCTCGAGAGCTGCCAGGCAGGCTTCAGGGCGGGGCGATCAACGAACGATCAACTCGTAGCTCTTGAAACATATATAAAGGATGCCTTTGTGCATAAACAATTTTGTCTGACGATGTTTTTCGACATAGAGAAAGCCTATGACACCGCTTGGCGGTACGGTATCCTCAGTGACCTAAAGTCAATCGGTGTTGCGGGCAACATGTTGAACATCCTTTGTAGTTATATGTCGGAGAGAACCTTTCGCGTCAGAGTTGGTCGTGCGCTGTCAAATGTTCACGTGCAAGAAAATGGCGTGCCGCAAGGTGGAGTGTTGAGCTGCACTCTCTTCATAGTAAAAATGAACTCTCTTGGAAAGGCACTGCCACCTACAATCTCTTATTCCATGTATGTAGATGACGTGCAGATATCCTTTAAATCGTGTAACCTGTCCATCTGCGAACGTCAAGTCCAGCTCGGCGTCAAGAAACTTGCCGGCTGGGCTGACAAGAATGGCTTTAATCTTAATCCCGCGAAGAGCTCTTGTGTTCTATTCTCCAGGAGGCGTGGGGTCCACCCGGACCCAGACATCACTCTTGCGAATGTGCCAATTCCTGTGAACAAGGAACACAAGTTTTTAGGTATTTTATTTGACGAAAAACTTACATTCATCCCACATATCAGACAGCTCAAATGCAAATGCTTAAAAACAATGAATATTCTTAAGGTCCTCTCACATCAATCTTATGGGGCCGACAAACTCCTGCTGCGCCTGTACACAGCGTTGGTGGGGTCTCGGCTCGACTACGGCAGTGTCGTGTATGGGTCGGCTACAAAAACAGCACTGAAAATCCTCGACCCAGTGCTGCATCTTGGCCTTCGCCTCTCATGTGGCGCATTCCGCACTAGTCCTGTTGAAAGTCTTTATGTCGAGTGCGACAAATGGTGCCTAGGGCATCAGCGGGAGTATGTTGACCTGTTGTATGCATCCAAGATCGTGTCATGAACGATACATCAAATTTACAACTCTTTTTAAGCAGGCCATCTATTCCCTTACCGTTCCCTCTCAGAGTTAGGGAGGAGGCTTCTGCACTCCATGCCCCCCTTTCAGACACGCACAAGACACCCATTCATAATTTCATCGCACCATGGCATCTTCGTCCTGTAACATGCGACCTGTCATTCATTCGTGTAGAAAAAAATAGGGTACCCAGGAATGCAATTCTGCAGCACTTCCTGTTCCTGCAGGACAAGTACAGGTGCGCAGAATTCTATAGCGACGCGTCCAAAACTAATTCTACTGTCTCTTGTGCAGCGCACGGACCAAATTTTAGAGTTATCAAAACAATGAATTTTCACAGCAGTATTTACACGGCAGAAGCGTATGGCATTTTACTCGTGTCAAATCACATCCTCGAACATAAGATTCAAAAGTCCATCGTCTACACAGATTCTCTGAGCGTTGTGCAGGCATTGTCATCAGGAAGATCGTCAAAAAACTATGTAATCAATGTTCTTTTAAAGGTCATAATGACTGCATATGCTTCAGATTTAGAAATAACCATATGCTGGGTACCAGGTCACTGTGGGATCCCTGGCAATGAGACCGCTGATCAAATGGCTAGTGCGGCTGCTCTCATGACCACAGTTGACATAACAACAGTACCTTACACCGACCTAAAGACACACATCAGACGACAGCTTCGTAACACATGGCAACTACACTGGAGTCAACAAACAGACAACAAACTACACGTAATAAAACCACAACTGGGACGCTACATAACTGACTCACACAACAGATACACTGAAGTTGCCCTGGCTAGGCTGCGGATAGGCCACACACATGCGACGCACTCCCACCTGCTCACTGGAACTTCGGGAGCCACGTGTAGCAGGTGTGGAAAGGGCCTATCCGTAGTCCACATTCTAATCACATGCAAGGCACTTGACACAACACAACACAAACATTTCCCTGAATTATACAGACGACACATTCCTTTGCACCCATCATATTTTTTAGCCGACGAACCAATGTTTTCTAGTCAGCGTGTTTTTAAGTTTTTAGCTGAGGTGAACTTTCTGCAGCTCTTGTCATATCACGTGTAATCATCCTGGCCCTATACACCAGCCATCTCCATTGTCTTGTTTTGCATCACTTTATTGTCTTTTAGTCACATGTTCTAGTATTTACTGTCTCATCACAATTCAGTAACTTTTTTTTGGCGCTCTTTGCCCATAGTCGGCCTTGCGCCAATAAAACCCAACTATCATCATCATCATCGTTCAGAGTGCGCGGCTGGCCTTGCGCGCCGGGAAGCTGACGCCCACATGTGGTAGTTATTAACCTTAGCTTACCTGTTCTTGATTTCTGTTCTTGCTTACCTGTTCTTGCTTACCTGTTCTAGATTTCCGGCGAAGTCTAACTCAGAGTACTGGAACAACGAGAAATGTCGCAGCTACTTTGAAGCGGTGTGGCTAAGTGTGAAGGAGCTGTGGGTAATGTTTCACAGGCTTAGATTTGACGTTGTTCTAACGACAAATAATGGCATTGAAACCCAAAACAGGGTGCTCAAGGCCCACTATGTCAAAAGTGCGAGTGGAAAGCAGTCACTGACGTATCTGATCGCAGCCGTTCTTCGTGGCTACCTTTCGGACAACGAGAAAAGGTTCCATGAGTCGAGGCAGTCGTCACTGTACAGACAGTAGAGAGTTTTAGAACAGCGGAAAGCGCCACTTTAGCGCGCCCATTGCGTTAGCGGGCACGTTAACTGTCGTTTAACGAGGCGTATCCGTTTGCGATTGCGGCGCGCAAACGTTATAACGCCTGTAACAATTTTTGTGGAGGCTTTGTGCAATGCCCGTGAGTTATAATTGCACAGAGGTGCAGTGTCCTAGTATGTGTACAACAAAGTGCGAGTGGTCTTGTGATCTTTGATTTCCATATTATTACTCCACATTGGATTGTTTACCTGTGTATATATTAATTTGCCTTTTAGTATGTTATTTGAATTTGAATGTTTGTACACCGACACGTACCTGAGGCCTGCTCTCAAATTGGTACGTGTCTGGTCAACTATCCTGTCTCACAGATCTGTAGCATTGCTGAGAGCAGTTAAGTGGCTTATAAGCTACACCTTAGACAGACGTAATGAATGCTTCACACTGTTAAGGCAGAATTACAGGTACAAACAAGAAGTCAGTCACATAAACAATAAACTACCTACCTGCAAGATATTGCTTTTATTGCACTTTTTGCATAAAAATGTTATGTTGTTTTTCTTGTGTTTCAAGTGTACTTATTCAATTCTAATTTTACTTTCGCAGGTAATGGCCTTTTTGTACATTTGCTGATTATATATTTTATATATTTTGTTTTACATACCCGTGACATAGTATTTATGCCAACGGGAATACTATCGCAATAAAAAAAATGTGGGGTATGCTTGCTGTCATTCTAACTCTGTCTGATTAATGTAAAGTTGTGATGTACAGCAGCGGCAACGAAACATCCCAACTGTGTGCGCCATAATGCAAGCATAATGTTTGGTACAAAGTTAGTTTATAGCAAGGCATTTTCAGCTGCTGCTGACACACACAAAAAAAATGTAAAGTTCCTTTCAGGCTTTGGTAACTGTTGTGACTAACAATAGTGCAGTAGAACTATGGTGGTTTCATAATTTGTAAAATTGGTTGCGAACTCGGAATACGCTTACTAAAGCACTGTGAAACTATGCAAGTCATTACGTTAACTTTGTTTCAGTGGATTCAGCATCTAAAGGTCCAACGAGACGAAAGGTTTAATAGTGGATATTCCGTCTCGGTGGACATTCAGGCTCGATTGGACCTTCCGTCTCGGAGGATCTTTCGTCTCGTTGGACATTGAGGCTCTTACTATTATAAATGAATGTCTGGAGCACTCTGAAGTTACCTTGAATGCCCTCTACCACAATATAGTTGTGGGACCTTCTGCATTTTCACATGCAATAACTTTTACACGATAATTTGAAGTGAAGTGTACGCCTGGCACCTTTGATTTACGCCATAAAATTTGAGTGTGCCTGCAACGCTATTGACAAAAGCAAGCTTGGTCACGAGTACGTTGCTGAGGGTGCCGAAATAATATGACTCCAGTTTTATCATTCGGGCAAACCGTCAGGGGTTTTCTCGTTTTGTTGGTGTGCGCTAGTATCAGCGAAAAAAATAATGTTCCCGACCTTCATGCCATGGCAGGCAAGCGAGCACTAAGCAAACAGTCACATGTTCGTCCATCCAAAAAAAGGAGGTGCTACGACAGTCGCCTGACACTCACTGTGTACGCGCGTGAGAGACGCGTCAACTGCTCGCAGCCCGTAAGAAGCGGTCGATGAGGGTTGTATATTCTCAGTTCGGTCTCATCAAGGCGTCGGTTTGATGTGCCATATTTGTCATCCAGGATTTCACATATTAATCAGTTATTGAGATAAATCATCCTACTTCAATATTTCGTCTAAATTTCGTGCCCACTTAAAAAACGACGTTATTGTGCTTCACGCTGTCACAAGAGCAAGCCCAAATACCAACTTCAAGCCTTGGAATTATCATATATTCACTTTTCAAAAACCGTCTTCTTTTTATTGATTCCCTTTCCTCATCTGTCCGCAACACTAGAAATTTGATGATGCCCTCAGCAGCATAGACTCAGCACCAGGATATGTGTTACATCGATAAATGGAACACTTCCTGAGCGTATGAAATGAAAATCGCAGTGTCTAGAGTTACGTCCGACGGAACCCAAAATTGAAAACTAGAGTTACGTCCGACGGAACTTTAAGCCAGTTTCTAGAGTTACGTCCGACGGAACCCAGAATTGAAAACTAGGGTTACGTCCGACGTAACTTTAAGCCAGTTTCTAGAGTTACGTCCGACGTAACCCAAAACTGAAAACTAAACTTACGTCTGACGTAACTTTAAGCCAGTTTCTAGAGTTACGTCCGACAGAACTTTAGGCCAATGTTTTGAGTTACGTCCGGCGAACGTAAAGCATTAAAAAAATTACAGCTAACGGCACCAAATACCATGACGAGGTGTAATCTGTCACTTGTACACTGTAATCTGTCACTTGTAGAGTATAAAGGAGGCCATGCTTGTACGATACACGACGTACAATGTACGATGCAGCGCATCGTACATCGTACGATGCGCTGCATCGTTCGAATCGCTCGCTCGCTGGACTGCATCGCATGTGACTGCATCGTTCGCTGCTGGGTTCGAATCCCAGCTGGGTTGATGGATTTTTCAATTAAATATTTTGTAGGATGGGTTTATTGCGGAAGGAATTGCGGCAAGATGCTCAGAGAAGGCAGTCCAAAGCAAGCGGGGCACACGGCTGGCTCTCACGCGCTCTTCTCGCGGTCCACGCTGAAGATGATGCCTGTCCAGTTCACCGGTGCTTCATCTTCCTTGCCGTTATTGCACGACGGCCAATCTCCTTGCAAGGGTAGGAGATAGCATAGAGCTTTTGACCACTGTCACCTCTTCACACTACAATCACCCCCCGCGGTGAAGGGAGCCACCCTGGCGACTTATGGGCACGCCACGACAACAGGGTCATAATAACGCTTGAGGCGCTGCACGTGGACTGTCTCGCGGCCTCGGCGACGGAGGTCTGAAGACGGGGTTAGCGGCTCGACAACGTAATTGACAGGCGACGTGCGTTCGACGACGCGGTAGGGGCCGTGATACTTGGATAACAGCTTGCTGGAGAGACCAGGAGTAGTTGTCGGTATCCAAAGCCATACCAGGGAGCCGGGAGAAAAAGTCGCGTCTGGGCGGTCGCCATCACGATGATGTTTTTGGTGTGACTGGTCTTCAGAAGTGAAGGCGCGGGCAATCTGGCGGCATTCTTCGGCGTGGCTGCTGAGTCGAGAAATAGTCGTGTGCTCCGAAACATCAGGACGATAGGGGAGGATGGTGTCGAGAGGGCAGGATGGTTCTCGACCGTACAGGAGGAAAAAAGGAGAGAATCCTGTGGTAGACTGTACCGCGGTGTTATACGCGTACGTCACAAAGGGAAGAATCGCGTCCCAGTTGGAGTGGTCAGAAGAAATGTACTTGGCCAGCATATCGCCAAGAGTGCGGTTGAACCTCTCCGTCAGCCCGTTCGTCTGCGGGTGGTAGGAAGTAGTGGTGCGATGAGTCACCTTGCATTTTTCCAGCAGAGCTTCTATGACTTCCGACAAAAAGACACGCCCTCGATCACTCAGAAGTTCACGTGGTGCTCCGTGACGGAGGATGAAACGATGTAGTAGGAAAGAAGCAACTTCGCTCGCCGTGGCGGCCGGTAGCGCAGCGGTCTCAGCGTAGCGCGTAAGATGGTCGATAGCAACCACGGCCCAACGGTTGCCGGCAGCAGTAACTGGCAGCGGCCCATATAAGTCAATGCCGATCCGGTCGAAAGGGCGTGCTGGGCAGGGTAAAGGCTGCATTGGGCCGGTTTGTTGTTGATGCGGGGACTTACGACGCTGGCAGTTTTCGCATGCCCGGATAAACTTCATCACGAAGGTGTACATGCCTCTCCAGAAATAGCGCTGCCGCAGTCTTTCGTACGTCTTAAGCACGCCTGCGTGGGCACAATGCACATCCGCGTGGAAGCTTTCACAAATGGCAGTCCGCAAGTGACGAGGGATCACGAGCAACCACTTGCGTCCTTCTGGACGATAATTGCGGCGATAAAGAAGTCCATCACGGATGGCGAAGTGCGCAGCCTGACGTCGCAACGCCCGGGGAGCGGTATGCAGCGTAGGATTAGAAAGGAGGTCGCAGAGTGAGGATATCCAAGGATCCTGCCGCTGTTGCCCCGCCATGTCCTCAAACGGTTGTAATGTCGGGGTAGAGTCAATGGCGGTAAGGTCTGCTGTATCCGTGCCCAGAGGTGAACGGGACAGGGCGTCCGCATCGTTGTGTTTTCGCCCAGACCGATATATTACGCGGATGTCGTATTCCTGGAGGCGTAGAGCCCATCTGGCAAGGCGACCAGAGGGATCCTTCAGTGATGTCAGCCAGCAAAGGGCGTGATGGTCTGTCACGACATCGAAGGTACGGCCGTAAAGGTAGGGACGGAACTTGGCAATAGCCCACACGATGGCCAAACACTCTTTCTCCGTGACGGAGTAATTGGATTCGGCTTTTGTAAGCGTGCGGCTCGCATAGGCAACGACGTACTCTTCAAATTCTGGCTTCCTCTGGGCAAGTACGGCTCCCAACCCTACGCCACTGGCGTCAGTATGGATCTCGGTGGGCGCACGAGGATCGAAGTGGCGCAGTATAGGGGGTGAGGTGAGCAACCGACGTAACGTCAAAAAGGCTTGATCGCATGCAGGAGACCAGGTAGACAAGTCATGGTTGCCGCCAAGGAGCTTTGTCAGAGGTGCAATAACGGATGCAAAATTTGGAACGAATCGCCGGAAATATGAACAAAGGCCAATGAAACTGCGCAGGGCTTTTAGAGTGGTCGGTTGTGGAAAGTCGGCAACAGCTTGCAGCTTGGCAGGGTCAGGGAGCACACCGTCCTTCGAAACCACATGACCTAGAATCGTCAGCTTGCGGGCCGCAAAATGGCACTTCTTTAAGTTTAGCTGTAGACCGGCATCCGTTAGGCACTGCAAAACTTGCTCTAGACGAGAAAGGTGGGTGTCGAAATCGGGAGAAAATATAACGATGTCGTCCAAGTAACATAAACATGTTTTCCACTTGAGGCCACGCAGAATATCGTCCATCATGCGCTCAAAAGTGGCGGGCGCATTACATAACCCGAACGGCATTACGTTAAATTCGTATAATCCATCGGGGGTCACAAACGCGGTTTTTTCGCGGTCATCGTCTGCCATCGGCACCTGCCAATAACCGGAGCGCAGGTCCAGCGATGAGAAGAACTCAGCTCCTTGCAGATAGTCTAAGGCATCGTCAATCCGGGGCAGAGGGTACACGTCTTTTCGAGTGATCTTGTTAAGTCGGCGGTAATCGACACAAAATCGGATCGATCCATCCTTCTTCGTGACAAGTACGACGGGAGAAGCCCAAGGGCTATTAGATGGCCGAATGACGCCACGCTCGAGCATCTCATCAACATGGCTTTCGATGACAGAACGTTCTTTGGCCGAAACGCGATACGGTCGCTGGCGCAAAGGATGATGGGAGCCAGTGTCGATTCGATGAGAGACAGTCGTCGTGCGACCCAAAGAAGTCTTCTGGCAGTCGAAGGTGGATTTGAAACGCTGAAGAAGGGTCAGAAGCTGGTCGCGCTGAAGGGGAGCGAGACTGTCATCTACGGCGGTAACGAAGGCAGTAGAGTCAAAAGGAAGAGGTCGGCTCACTGAGTTAATAGACAGAGAAGGTGACACATCCGGGAAGTCGACGAGGTGGCTGCCAATAGCTTCCACACGGCCAAGGGACTCACCACGAAGTACAGTTAGAGGTGATGAAGATGAATTACAGACAGCCATAGTGCCAGCCCCATTCTATATAGTAAGGACGGCGTAGGGAAGAGGGGTACCTTTGCGACCGGAAAAAACATTAGACGGTGTGAACACCACTGTTGCCTCGGAAATTGTCACATGTCACTGGTAGGAGAACGGCAGAAGCTGGCGGAATTGTGCAATCGTCGGCGGCGCATAACTTGGAAGAAAGCGCAATACTCTCCGTTTCCGCGTCAAACAGAGGAAGTAAAGCAAGCTCGGCTCGGGCACAGTCAATAATGGCGCTATGACGGGACAAGAAGTCCCACCCTAAGATGATGCGATGGGAACAAGTTGGCAGGACGAGAAACTCGATGATGTACAGCTCATTTTGTATTAGAATCCGGGCGGTGCAAACTGCGAGGGGCTCGACCTGATGCGCTGTGGCAGTGCGGAGATGAAAACCGGAAATTGGCGTCCTCACTTTTCTTAATTTGCGGCAAATCTCTTCGTCCATAACTGATAACGCAGCTCCAGTGTCAACCAAGGCGCAAGTGGGGATTCCTTCCACCTGGACTTCAATCGTGTTTGCGGGGGACAGACAAGGGCTTCGGTATTTCGACGGTGCCGTAGTTCTTGCCTCCGGAACTGCGGCAATCAGTTTTCCTCCGGGGCATTCGGACGACGCCGCATCGGCGAGATGGAACGACGTCGAGGGGAGAACGACCTGCGGGTACCGGAAGAGAGGTCGTCACGAGAAGGCGGTGAGTAGGGCGGCTCGGCATGGACGTCGTTGTAAGGGCGGCGAGCAACGTACGAGTTATCAGCGTAGGCCGGCCGTCGGTAAGCGTCTCCTGGCGGCGGAACCTCACGGCGGCAATAACGTGCGACGTGGCCAGGAATTCCACAGGAGAAACATATCGGCCGGTTATCAGGCGTTCGCCAGGGGTTGGTGTGGAGCGGCGGCGGGCGAACCTGAGTAAGATGCGGCGGCGGCTGTGGGCGGCGGCGAGGCACATAAGCGTTAGTCGGGGACCGTGCCGCAACTTCAGCGTAGCAAAGTGGCGCCGCAACAGGCAAGGGCTCGGGAGCAGCTGGGATGGCTTCTGCGACTTGCTCTCGAATCATCTGATGGAGAGGCGACGACTGGGCAGGATCTTGTATCGGCGGCGGCTGCAGCGATAAACAAGGCAAGAGCGAGATCTGCCTGGCGACCTCCTCCCGAATCAGATCTTTAATGCGCCGCAGGAGGGACGGGTTTTCGTCAACTTCCAGTGCACAGAGCGGATCGTCACGCTGTGGCAGTCGGCGACGAGTCAAAGTGCGCTGCCTGCGCAACTCGTCGTAACTTTGGCACAAGCTTACGACTTCGCTTACGTTTTGGGGGTTTTTCGCCAGCAGCATCTGGAACGCGTCCTCGTCTATGCCTTTAAGGATGTGCTTGACCATGTCGAGCTCAGTCATCGACGGGTTCACGCGGCGGCAGAGATCTACTACATCCTCAATGTAGCAGGCGAAGGTCTCACCGGCCTGTTGAGCCCGCTCTCTTAAGCGCTGCTCCGCGAGAAGCTTGCGCACAGCTGGGCGACCAAATACGCCTGTAATGTTCGTTGTAAATAAGGGCCACGTTGCCCTATCAGCTGGGTGGTTCAGAAACCACTGTTCGGCCACACCCCTCAAGGAGAAACCCGCGTTACTGAGCTTCGTGACATCGTCCCATCGATTGTAGGCGCTTACTCGCTCAAAAGAAGAAAGCCAGTCCTCGACGTCCTGGTCGTCCGCGCCATTCAACTGCGGTGGGTCACGCTGGCGGATCGCGCCGGAGCAGATGATAGCCGGTTGGGAAGGTGACGCGCTGTGTTGGGCATCACCAGGCATGGCTGACTCAGTGGGAGATGGCAGGGTGCGACTTCGGAGCTCCAGGCTTGAGGGTACACGAGGTGAGCTGAGGCGGAGAACCCGCACACTCCACCAAACTGTAGGATGGGTTTATTGCGGAAGGAATTGCGGCAAGATGCTCAGAGAAGGCAGTCCAAAGCAAGCGGGGCACACGGCTGGCTCTCACGCGCTCTTCTCGCGGTCCACGCTGAAGATGATGCCTGTCCAGTTCACCGGTGCTTCATCTTACTTGCCGTTATTGCACGACGGCCAATCTCCTTGCAAGGGTAGGAGATAGCATAGAGCTTTTGACCACTGTCACCTCTTCACACTACAATTTCAAAAATTTTCTGTACTAGTCCTTGTAGACTTCTTTCCATATCCAACACATGCAAGGAAAGGAGAAGGCAGGAATTAACAAAAATAGAATGTCCTGCCCTGGGCGCAGTGCCAGTTTGTAGGGTCGGCAGTTTGTGCCGAGAACGAATTTGCATGGGTCAAGAGTCTTTTAACACATCTAATTAATTAGGCTGGGCGTCGGTTAATATTTTACCCCGATTAATCGGCATCGATTAATGCGATTATGTATAGATGTTGTGTTGGTTTGGCAGAAAAAAGACCAAAAATAATTATTGATCAATATGCTCACATTCTTGTTCAGACACATTCCAGATGAGGTAAGTACGTCATCATCACGACTCATGATGCGGGCGACACGCTTGTGAGCTCGTTCGTCACTCACACGTTTCTAGAATCAGGAACATCAGCACCCGCCGTGAGTGCCGATGGCGCCGATTAATCGTGCTTTTCTTACAGTCGGCGCCCGCTAATCAGAGAAGGGTGTCTGATGCGCTTCAGACTTCTTCAGCCCCCCGCGTGCTAGTACCAGCCGCGGCAGACGGCCTTGTATCAGCTTCCTTGAAATATGTGCTTCAGGTTCGCCGACAAGTAAATAACAAACCGAAAGATCAGAACAATTATCTCCGCACATTTATAAAGTTTACTGCGTGGTTTCCCATCTACTGCATGCTCACCTATGTAACCTCCGTAAAATGTACATGCAAAAATTAAGCTTGAGTGTTTTTAATGCCTGGACGAATATGTGCGAACCATTTCCTTCAAGAGAAAATTTCAGCTTTTCACTTCAATATCATTTTGCTGGCATCTGAATATAAAGTGACTGTTTGCTCCATATCACAAATGGGCGTAAAAACCACCCACTCTGCCCATAATAGTAGCGACTTTGATAAAATACGTTTTTCATTAATCAGCCAGATCAGGTAACTAAAATGTAGCGAGATTTTTTATTCTGTGAAGAAATAAAGGAGTACCAGGGCATTCGCTTTAATATCACTAATTAATTATTTATTATTAGTGGTACGTAATTGATCGATTAACCTTCCGATTAATCGATTAATGATTTAGTCACGATTAATTGTTTTAACCAGTTCAAGCTTCTGAGCAACAGAAAGAAAAATTTCATGTTGAAATTATACGCAAGCATGTCGAGTATCCTATTCGTGTTCAAATAACCCGCCTTACGTAAAGACAGAAAACGATGCCAGTATGCGAAAAGATTGCAGTGATTAAAACCGAAAACAGACGGGAAAATAGCTACTCAATAATATTTCATCGACAACTCTTATCTCAACTCGTGTATCTTCATGCCACAGGGCAAAATTTCAAATAAAAACTACAAATATACATGGTACAAAAAACGACCAGTGGGCATTTATACATACCGTTTTGCCGTTGTATAAACTATTTATGTAGTGAGAAAAGCGCGATTAATTGGCGCCATCGGCACTCATGGCAGGTGCTGATGTTCCTGTATCTAGAAAAATTGTGAGCGAGGAACGAGCTGATAAGCGTCGCGTCCGCATCATGCGCCGTGATGATGACGTACTTACCTCATCCGGAATGTGTCTGAACAAGTGTATGAGCATATTGATCTGATATGTACTACTACATAATTATTTTTGGTCATTTTTTTCTAAAAAAACCACACAACCGAATAATCCATGCATAATCGAATTAATCGATGCCAATTAATCGGGTTGAAATATTAACTAACACCCAACCCTATTAATTACTCTTGAACCATGTAAATTGGTTCAAGAGTCTTCAAGAGCTGCAAATTTTTTTTGCTTTACGTTATGCCGGACGTAACTCAAAACATTGGCCTAAAGTTCCGTCGGACGTAACTTTAGTTTTCAATTTGGGGTTCCGTCAGACGTAACTCTAGAAACCAGCTTAAAGTTCCGTCTGACGTAACTCTAGTTTTCAGTTTTGGGTTCCGTCGGACGTAACTCTAGAAACGGGCCTAAAGTTCCGTCGGACGTAACCCTAGTTTTCAATTTTGGGTTACGTCGGACGTAACTCTAGAAACTGGCTTAAAGTTACGTCGGACGTAACCCTAGTTTTCAATTCTGAGTTCCGTCGGACGTAACTTTAGAAACTGGCTTAAAGTTCCGTTGGACGTAACTGTAGTTTTCGATTTTGGGTTCCGTCGGACGTAACTCTAGACACTGCGAATGCAAATACGCTCAGGATATGAAAATTTCCTGAGCGTATTGCTGCTCCATTCGCGCTCAAACTTCACACGGAGGTCGCATTTTGTGGTTTATTTTGTTTGGCACTGGGAGCAACAACAGTAGATACCCTTTTATTCTGGAAATACATAATATCGATTTTTGACTATGGTAAAATGGCGGCCATTATGGACGGGCAAGCTGATCTTGGATCAGTGGTGCCACCTGGGATATGCAAAATGAAATGAGCAATGACAATTCACGGTGGGAAGGAGCCGAGTGAGGTAGCAGAGGATCAAAAAACCTCTTTTGTTGATAGCTTAGGATGGCCACAAATAATTATATAGCAGCTAGTACAAATCATAATACTGTACTCCTGCGGTTCATTGTTGTCGATACGGGTCATCTGCATTTCAGATAAGCTGTCATCTTCTGTGCCAGGTTACCCCACTTTCCCAAATAAGGCTTACAATTCTTTGTTCACGTTTGTTGCTTTGTTGTCATTTTACTTCTATTACTATTCTGTGCGTAAGTGTCTGTGCTTGTGACAAGGCGCCATGAGATCATTCACAGCATACGAAAAGGCATATCCTGTTCACCTGGAGTGATCGATATTATGGCGTCATGTCACAATACAGAATGTTCGCCGTTCGGCTGGCTTGAGAGACAGGTAAGGTGTGCCGTACATAACGTGCCTTATGAGAAAAGCTTAAGTCAGATGATGTCTGGTTCCTTCACTCCTGCCCGTTTGTGCTTGGTGCAATGGATGAATTTGGTTAGCTGAGTCATGGTGCATTGAAGTTGCAGTACTGCATGGGAACCTGTTCCGTCCTGTAGGATGGTGAGTCCACGTAGGGTCAAAGGCCAATTGCGCTCAAAATTTCAACCTCCTGAAAACGTTATTTCTGCATAGTCAGCCTAAAAAGACTGCATGCATGCTTAGGCAAAAAGAACTAAAAGTTGGTCTTCTGGGGGACTACTTGACTTTGTCCCAATCATTACACCCTTTAGGGACTAACCCCCGAATTCATAGATGTATCTTCTCAACTTAAACCGAGCTTAACTTGCCGCCGTCTAAGTCGGCTTCCCTCAATTCATAGACCCAACCCGCTTTTCGATCGCACTTCAACCGTACTTCGACTGATCTTGGTCGGCCGAAATTCAAGTCTGCTTCGTAGCTACCTTGAAGGTTTGAAGTCAACTTCGTGGCTTCGTTATTCCAACATGGCGCCTCGGCAGCGGTAGCGGCGCGACGTTGCGCGATGGATCGCCGGCTTCGAGGCAGTCTGTCGTGCCGCTGATGTTGTGTTTGGTGACGCGTATACGACGAAAAGCCGAACTTGAAGGCAACTTCGTCGCTTCGTTATTCCAACATGGCGGCTCGGCACCGGTAGCGGCAGCGGCAGCGGCGCGACGTTGCGCGATGGATCGCCGGCTTCGGGGCAGTGTGTCGTGCCACTGATGTTGTGTTTGGTGACGCGTATACGACGAAAAGCCGAAAATACCGCTGCAATCGTTGAGCGGCCACCAAAGCCGGTGTACGATGATCGCCTGGGACTGCCACTGCCTACACTGCAGCAGCTGATGCTGACCCTCCGTTTTTGCCAGTTTTTACGGCGCCGGCTCCTTTCAAGCAGCTACGGGAGACTGGTGAAACCTACTGTGTGCCACACCGTAAAGAGGGTGACGGAGCTGATCGGAAAAAAGCCACTGTTTGAGCGGCTGGTGCACTTCCCGGTCGCGTCGAGGTAGTGCTGCAAATAGTATTATTGCCATTCACGGCCCTCTGATGACTGATATCAGCCAACTTGCTTTTGCGCTTCGGTATCCCTTGAACTTGTCACCGAGTATCTTGTCGCATCCCTCCCGAAAGTGGCTTCACGTGGTTAGTTTGAACATTTCCTGGTGTTGTTTTTTCTTTTTGTTGCAACATTGTGTGATTGTTAACAGTGTTTTTGGTCTACACAGTAAATCCAGCGAAAAGGGAATGTTGTGCAGGTTATAGTGCGCAAGTTTCTCCTTGAGAGGGACCATGTATACAGCATACATCTTTGTTTTGCATTAAAGGACTGGCCTTCAGTTACACCCAGTTCTTCTGGCCCCAAAAGTGGTCTCACATGCACAAAGAGTTATTGCAGCTCCAATTTTTTTTACTCTACAATGTAATCAGTAAGGTCATTTGTGAGGTAACCAAACAGCGTAGTTGGCGTGTTGACTGCATGCTAGCATTCAGGCAGCACAATCCAATGGAACCTAGGGCCCAATACAATTACACAGTCATGTTTATTGAAAATGGCTTTTGTCGACCGTGTACTACAGCACTAGTCCAGTCCCAGTGACGACACGGGCAGTGCGAGTTGCTGGCTATAGTCTCCACTCCGTCATCTGGGGACGCCAACCCACACTTACCAGTTACGACGTGCTCGCTGAGATAAACGGGTGGTAATTTCTTGAACAATTATAACGAATAGCCTGATGTTACACACAGTTATGTGGAGACCGCACTGAAGTGCTACTTTTTAAGCAAGCCGAAAAGAAATTGTAGGGAATGCTTCGGTGTCACTCTTTTTTTCTCTTTTGCCGCCTGAATAGCTGTCACGTAAAGACTGGGGAACGCTTCATCTTCGGGCTAGAACAGCAGTGATTGTTCTTGGCTTGCTGAACTAAAGAGGCCACCCACATTTACTTGATTTTAATCGGCTTAAATAAATGTTTTTGCAACAACCGGGTTGGCTGGCCGCAAACTCCATCACTGATATCGTGTGATTTTCACATGTTCCTCAAACTGTTATTTTCTTGTGAATTGCATTATCCTGCTATAGCCTTCTTGTGGGGTTTGTTAGCTTGATGCATGATAAAAGTGGATATTGATGACTCAACTTGGGCAGTGACTCCTACGTAGATTCAATACTATGAGCTGGGGAGGCACATATTCACAAAACGCTGATGTTGCTCAAGCAGCAAACATCACTGCAATGCACCTACATGAACATCCACGTTTCAATTCAAATCAAGCAAGTAGTTCCCTGTCCGCTAAGTATTTCTGTATTTTATTCTAAATTGCTCGCCATTCTTGTTGCCCTTAGTGCAAAAAAGCTGCCACTAGAGTGTGCAAAGAAAAATACCAGACCAGTAACAAAATGCCTGTACGAAGGCATTTGGTTTTGTTCAAGTACTCCTAAAAGCTCTAATAGCCACATTTGTCAAATAAAGGCAGCAGACTGAAATCACTGAGCTTACACATACTTTTATTATTTCTGTTGCAAAGCCTTGGCCATAAAAATTAAAAAAACACTGGCAAAACAAGAGATCCAAACCTTTCAAAGACAAACACGTTTTGGTTTGCCTATGGACAACAAAACTCTAGAAAATCCAAAATGTCGTTTGTTTTTGTTTTTAAAAGTTCTTCGGCTGGTGTCCAACACAGTCCAACAAGAAACACCACTCCAGAAAGGACAAGGCCCTGACAACATCCTCCTGCTCGCAATACGATAAAATTCTCTCTCCCTTCATCCCGACTACACGGGCTCCTGACGAATTCTCACTCCAAAGCCTGGGTGAGCAAAGTTTTCTCACGCTTAATTTTATACTCAGGAGCTCTAACTCAAGCTCTTTTTGCTGGTTTATCAGCTGGTCCTCTAGCTGTATTTTCTCAGGTGCACCTCCTTATCAGCAGAAGGTGCAGGATGTGCTCCTCCTGCAGGAGCTCCACCCTCGTGTTATCGTCAGCCCAGAGCTTTCACTCGAGGAGAGCCATATGACCGTTTGGATGCCCTGCGGCCTCCGTAGCGGGCGCTGCTGCATCACTGCCGTTGCAACTGCCGGCTGCGGAAGCTGTAGCTGCCGCCACCAGACTTGGCTCCCAAAGAGACTCTCGTGGTAGACTGTCGTCTTGCGCTGTCACAGCCCATGTTTCCCCGGGAGATGAGTCTGGCTTGGATGAGTCATCTGAAATGAACAAGCAAACTATATCTGTTGAATGTGAAATCTTATGCGATATGTGAGTGCACGGAAGGGTAGGTGGAGGTGATCTTCCTTTCAAGGCAAAGGTGACGCCACTGCCTATTCCACGATACACAAATTGGCTGCCTTACTCTTTACACAGCCATTTGAGTATGTACGGGGAATTAAAGGGGCCATGTGAGTTACCACTCCGTTTTTTCAGCACATGGCCTTAGGCAAAACTTAGAGTTAGCTTAGAGCGTGCCATGTGACAGGTAAATGTGATGGCATGCAAGTAAAAAAGGTGCGCACTGTAGCTACGGAGAACTATGTTTGTGGGGTAGCCGCGGCCTGACGTGTCGCCAGCCTGCTTGTCCAAGTAATTCACACCAAAAGACAAAAAAATTAAAGTAAAGCAGTGTTTGGGTTTTCAACACTGCGTCCTTGTGTGTGTGCAACGTCTATTAGAGAGCAGTATGCCACACGTGAGGCTGGTGTGCAGGACACGTCACTCCATCGTTACACCGAAGTGCAACTGAGGTGATTACGAGACGCACCGTAGTGGATAGCTAAGAATTTAGACCACCTGGGGGTCCTCAAAGGGGCCATTAAGACAAAATACACCTTTCTTCTATGTTTATGTATTTACTTGTAACTTCTACTGTTTACCCAACACTTGCTACTGCTATAAAAAGCATGTGCACTAAATGTAAATGCAGAGATCTTGTTCTGCAAGCTTTGTACTTTGCATCGGATTTGTCGGCCTCAGCGAATTGCAGCGAGCTGCCAATAATACGTCGTCAGTTCAGTGTGGAAAAGTAGCTAGGGTATTGCAAACCCATTATCTGTTTTCCTCATTATTTCATTTATTTGAGTCAAGTCTGTGTTAAAATTTGTGCAGTGTTATTCTAACGAGGCAATCTTTCCAGTCAACCAAACTTTAATTTTGTCTTCACGGCCCCTTTAACATGAGCTGACGTTTCATTTTTCAGCCTCAACCAGAAAACAGGCTGCAGCAGCCTGCATTAAACCTGCATGCTAAAAAATGCGGATGGCCACTGCTTTTTCTTTCTTCTGCGGCAAAATGGATTCACACGTGATTAGGCCCCTGTTTAGAAACCAAAGCTAATTAATTCAACCACGAGCCCTCACTGCACTGCAGCTCAGAGATGTTGGACAGTTTTTTTCCCTAAAGATGGAAAATTTGTACCCACCTGTGGCATAAACACGGTGTCCCTGGTGCTGTCCACCATTGCCTGCACCAACTGTAGGACCAGTCGACTCTGCACAGGCAGCAGGTGGCGTGTTCCGACCAAGTAATTCTTGTTTTCAGGCCGTATGCCAACCATCTCCATGGTCGGCGACATGGGTCGAGGTAGTGGTCCTCCCCCTAGAAAGCAATGCGTAACACACCGTCAGTAAAAAAAAAAGGCTGGTGTGAATGTGAGCACTGAAATGGCTCTAACAGCAGCATTCCAATGAAAATAGTCACGCACACACACATATACCTGTGCTTCTATGGTCACATTTTGACTTCTCTTTCAAACTATAGTAGACAGTAGTTGAAATGTGAAAATGAAAGCTTCACTTTAAGGCTGCTGTGCTATAGCTAGGGCAGGCCTCCACGTACTGCAGTATGCTGGGGTTTCACAGTACTGCCGATAAGCTCTCAGTACCTGGATGTGGACAGATTATTTGTCAGGGTTCAGAAGCTGAATCTGGCTGGCACACATTTCCTGTGTGCACATGATGCGCGGTACACTACAGGTTCGGTTACTAAATTTTGTATATCCTTGTTGAGGGGAGGTTTTTTATTTTGAAAGGCTTGAGATTCAAAATTCGGCTACGTTGAAACGGATTATTATTATATCCAAGAACGAAACAGGGATGACATAACATCCGCGGCCCTTAAGAACCGGCAAAGTTCTTTTAACACAGGAAAAAAATCACAGCAGGACGCGTGAAAGAAGCAGCTTTCGAACGTAAGGCGCGACGGCAGTAACATCTATCGGTAGCGCAATGCTAGGGTCTTTCAACGAAATTGCGAACGCGTTACTTACCGGCCTTCAATTCCTCTCGCTTTCCGCGGAACCATTCCTCGTTCCACTTCTGCTTCATGTTGTTCCAGCATTGTTCAGTCCTGCCGCGTTGCGTTTTGTGACACCAAAGACGGAGTTAAAATTCCGTAGCAACATCTCGCCACTGGGAAGCTTTCGCTGCAACGGAAGATACGTCGTTCTTGCGCTATCATTTGCTTCGCCGCGTCTTTAAAACCAACACAAGAAGAGTCTTTTCACCTTCTGTGAACCTTGGTGCAACTTTTCTGCGCATTTCTTGGATCCTTTTGCTGCGCACGCACAAAAATACGAAGAAACGAACATGAAACCAACGAAACGCTGTCGAGAACGCCGATGCGGCTCGGTTTACCTTGGCTCGGTTGCGAGCGCCCGGGTTGCCAGATCACATTCACTAATGTCTGAAACACGCGTTATGCTTTGACTGTAGATGATTGGGGATTGCTATTTGCTTAAACAGACCATTATTAACAATTACTATGGGTGGTTTTTAGTTAAAGGGACTGTTTTATGACCTTGATTTGAATCTTAAACGAAATAATTCCCGGTTACTCTCGATCCCAGCCGCGTCCGTCGCCGCCCCGCTCAAGTCGCCCCCTGACTTGACGAAGCAAGCTCGCTCCAACGTCTATGAAACGCGAAGGTCGTCTTAGACCCGTTCAAGCCGCCTGCTGTCTTGGAGCGGACTTCATGAAGTACGCTCGCTGCTTAAGTTTAAGATAGGTCTATGAATTCGGGGGTAAATGTGAGCAGACGAATGGTTAATCTGCCACCCGGTTGTTCAGTTCCCATACTCCTCAGGGATGGGCTAATATACTTCAAACAAATGAGTGAACAAGAGAGAGTGCCAGCTGCCGATGCTGCTCGAATGCAAGTATTTATTCTCGTAGCGGGTCAGATAATTTTATGTGCACGTTAATTCTTGTCAACCATTAAAGGAGCCATGAAGAGAAAACACAAGTTTGGTTCATTCAAAAGATTGTCTCGTTAGAATCATACCGACACCACTTTTAACGTAAACTTCGCTCAAATAAGCTACATAATTAGGAAAAACGGGAATGGTCATGCGACCCACCAGCTCATTTCCCGCAACAGAACCTATGATGTCACATGAGCTAAGCTCTGCGATTGGCGGAGGCTGGCAGAAGCAGACGCAAATTAGGTACAGCTTACAAACTAGACGAACGAGCGATTTGCGCTTAAATTTAGGGCACATTCTTTACAAAGCAATAAGAATGATGGGACAAACAGTGGAAGTTACGAAAGCACATGTAAACATAGAAGTACTGATGCGTTCTGCTGTTCGTACTGCGCACAGCATGCTTGGTTTAGCTGCACAGCACTACGGGGCTTGGGGTTGTCTCAGACGACACTGGCCGATTGACGCAAGCAACGATGTCTTACGTGACCCCATTTGTCGAGCGAGCACTGTTTCAGGGAACAAATATTTTCTCCCGGAACAAAAACAAGCCAGGTTTAAATGCGGGCAAAAACAAACCAAACGCTTGCCACGGTATGGTGGCGTCATCTAGGTTACGGAACGTAAAGAAACGCGGGAACAAACCACACCGCTGTACAGGGTGGAGACAACCTTTGAACGGTCCCGTGCCGCCGCAATTGGGCCAACGGGCTCAAAGCGTTATTCTTTTCGTTTCCCACGAGACCTAGCAACGCGAAACAGACTATATGATTCAAACTTCTTCAGTAAACCGCGTTGCGGCGATAATTTTAGCGCGGTTTTGACACAATGACTTGCTTCGGCGGCGAGCGAGCAACCGAAAATGGCGGCGCCAGCGTATACGTGTCTCTACCCTGTACGGCGGATGCGTGAATGAAGTTACTCTAGGCTGCAGAGCGGTCGGTTCCTGTGATGTCATTTGGGACCACGAAAACGCACGATTGAGCGGAAAAATCACAATTTTAACCTAAACTGTGTAATTTCTCAGTGAATAAAGCACCGTTTGTATCCGGACAAGCGCTGGGGGCACAATAAAACACGAAATCTTTCGAATAAAACCAACTTGCATTTTCTCTTCATGGCTCCTTTAAGGAGTGCTCCAGCTAAATCGAGAAGATAGCCCCTACATTGCTAAAAGAATCAATTGAGCAGAAGTTCATTTTTCTGGCCTAAGAGTAATTGGCGAAATTTTGTGATTTCCGGTTCAGTCTTCACACGCCATTAATCATATGATGGTACCCTGTGCCACGAACAAACAGATTAGTCTTATAGATTTCCATAATCACAATCACACTTTCTTGTTTGTTTTGTGGTGTAACTATTTTGAGGAGGTTGACGAAAGCCATCCGGTACGGCACGTTCATGTGCAAAGCTTTATATTGACGCAAAGGTGAGGCCCGTACACAACTACCCGCACTGTCGCAACGCTCATTTTATGAACGTAGCGTAACATTTGGCACAACACGCTTGAACCTACCGCTATCGTCTTAATCTTCACAACAAATGCAATACTTGAATAAAACAGTGGGGCCTTGGCCCTTAGTATTGTTGGACCCTTCGTCTCAGTGGACTTTTCGTCTCGTTGGACATTCAGACTCGGTGGATCTTTCGTCTCGTTGGACATTCAGGCTCGATTGGACCTTTTGTCTCGCCGATCACGTGACGAATTGGACCTTTCGACTCGTTGGACATTCAGGCCAAAAGCGGTTTTTGTGTAGGTTGAAATAAAATTCAAGAGAACAAAGCAGAATGCACATTTGGTCGACACTTCAATGCCCACAGGAGGATATATATTAAAAGGCGGGGGTAAGTGCGAAAGGGTTTAAGCGGAGGTTGTTCAGATAACATGCCTGATTCATAGTATCCCTAAAAGGGCACTTGTAAAGTGGCCTTTTAGTCCAGTATAATTGCTGGCTTTTTGTAAATCTGAAATCGAACCTACTTTTTGTCGTCCTTAAAGCTAAGTTACGACGTCCTAGTAAATTGGCAGAAGTCTAGCTTTCATGCTGGAATAGAATAAGTGCATGGGCGAGGGATAAAGAAAACAAGCGTCCTCCTGTCACCATGGTCTGCGTACCCTTTCTTTCACCACCGCCGCTGCCATCTTTCGTCCCCGCAACTCGCAGCATGTTACGCGGGTGGCAGCTCCGTTGAGCGAAAGAACCTCGAGCGCTAACCGAACGCCAAAGCGATCATAACTGACCAGCACAACCCCGCGATGCTTGCAGCGGCTTCCAGCAACAATCGCTGCCCATGCTTAAGCATCGCACTTCACCGCCGAGTGTGCCGACATGAAGAGGGACAGCCCAAAGTAATCGGTACATACGACACAACACACCCTCCACTCCTCCACATCTCATTTGCGCATTTACCGCAAAAGCCGAATGTGGTAACTACGTCGAGCTCTACGCTCCGATGCACACAATCGAACCTCACTGTATTCGCCGGGTGTCCCTATTCGCACGCCCCGTGGGAACAATTTTTATTTGTAGTTCGCACGCCGCGTGGGAACAATTTTTATTTTTAGTTCGCACGCCGCGTGCCAACAATTTTTTTTTCTAGTTCGCACGCAAGTGAAAGAGAAAGGAGGAATACACGTCCAGCCGTCCACCTGTTCTGTGCCGTCCAGTATTTCTTTCTCTATGGTCCAGCTGCCAGCAGGCGACTTTGTGGGAATGTGGGAGGCCTCGTGTTTGTGCTGCTACAGGTGCGACAGGGAGGTAAAGAACAATTATTACAATTATTTGTAGTTGGCCCTCAACGTGTAAGTATTCGTTAATTGTATCGGCGCCTTTGTGACTGTATTGCAACGCTATTTGTGATACATTCAAGCAGTGACGACGGTGAACGGTACCGATGTTTGTTGTCCCACGAAGGTTTGCGTCGTCTCAAGTGTGCGTTCGTGTTACGTGCCCGTCGTTTTCTGCGCGCATGTGCCAGCTTGACGCGGTCAACGCGGCGGACAAATCGGCTGCCTACGCAAGTTATGTCAACGCCGCCTAAAAAGGCGTCATTGGCATTGGAGGCAAGTGAGACAGTAAAAAAAAAACAACTTAAAATGGCCACTTTCGAGCGTTTCGAGCATACTAATGTCTGGCCTTCATCATCCTCGTTGCACTTTCAAAAGTGCCTTTTCGGCGCCAAGAATTAACGTAGAGGTCCTGTTGCCTGGCCTGTTTCTTAACTAATCTGAAATGTGATCGCTTCGTGGATGTTGTTATCTGAAATGTTAGTTTTTGTGTCGTGTTTTTGCACCATATGCGATATGCACCATCTAGCCCAACAGCATATATTACTGAAATGTGACATTAGTGCGAAATTTGTAAGATAAAGGAGTGGTTTTGCTTAAAACTTTTTTTTTCATGTGTAGTGCAACCCTTTCATGTATGTTGCAGGGTGTTGCAACATTTAAACTGTATACTGCAACACCCTGTATATTTCTCATTAGAGGACAGTATTATAACTGTAGATCATTGCGTGAAAACAGACTTTTTGATAGCTCTGCAGGATGGGACCCTATACAAGCGCCCTTCCCCTCTCCTCTCAAAACTGCACCTGCGGGCTGATCCGCAAATATGCGCATGAGCACAGCACTGAATGCTGTTTGTACTGATTAGCGTCCTCTATTATCACTCCTTTTAATTTTTGCTGTATCTAAAGGTACTCGGACGTACCCACAAAATTTCTTAGCGATACGGCGGATGTATCGGCAAAAGTTTTTAAATTTGTGTTGGCGCGCTGGACTGCTCTCGACCTCTTCGATTATCAACCACTAATTCTTTGCCACCTTAGCGAGCTGATCCAGGAGCTTTAAGCCACTTGAGACACCGGCCTGGCCATAATTGTTCTAATGCCACGTGATCATCTTGTACATTTCGATGCTTTCCATACAGTTCTGTCCAGACAGAACGCCAGCTGTCAGTAAATTTCTGTCTAGGGGAAACGCAACTCATGCTGGGAGCAGTCTTTCTTGCTTTTACTCAACCGGCCAAGCCCTTTCGGCGCACTGATAAGCCACGTGCACAATCACATCTAATTATTATTCAATACTAATAATTACAGTCTAACCGCATTATAACAAAGTAGTTTCGTGGCAGTAAATTAGTTTATTGTACCCGATAGGCGTTGTAATGGTAGAGGTAAAACTTGGCTCTAAGGAATTGGTAATCTGGCTAGAGGAAAAATCCTAGCCACAAAAACGCATTATTCTAGGCTTTGAACTTACTGTAAACGAGTTAATCCTTAGCTGTCTCCTTGTGGCATTTCAAACTAAATGGACCCAAATATGAGAACGTGAAATTACAAAAGGGAAAGATCATTTGACAGAACAGGCCTGCATTATTATTTTTTGAAGGAGGACGTGATCTTTGTACGGTGGCTTTTCATAGCACCGAACAGTATAAAGGTTTCCACAGTGACCACGCACAAAAGGGCCTTTTCTACTTCTACAGTTTTGGGCGTTGAGAGTTTTTTCTTCATTACAGCTGATATTGCGTGCAGCTCTTCCAGTTCCACTTTCCGGCACTGAAATGATGTGTGACCAACCAGTTTGTATTTTAATTTTTTAGTTCGTTATAGCCGATAATTTGCTATATCAGTGTTCATTATAACGAGGTTCAACTGTAAAAATGATTGGAATAACTCTAGCTCAGTCCAAACGGAACTCCAAATTGCTACCCCATGCCCGCTTCACAACATGCAGCAACAGCAGTTTTTCTTGATATTCACTCAAACTGACAAAATGCGTCTCCCCAATGACTAGCCAGAGACCCTGTTAATTATTAATCATTGTTATTACTGATGATTGAACTAACTCTGGCTTAATTGGGGTGGAACTCCAAGCTGCTACCCTAAGCCCATTTCAAAATACAAAGCAAGAGCTCTCTGCCATGATTTTACCCAACTGGCCAAACCGCTTCCATTCACTGACTAGCCTGAGCCACTGTTATTAATAAAAACAGATGATTGGACGTAACTCTTGCGATGGCTACGTCAGCCTTAGCTTCAGTGAGCAATAGCGGTTTGGCCAGTTGTGTAAAAATCAAGACCGACTGCTCTCACTACGTGAATTGTAAAGTGGGCATTAAGTATAGCTACAGTTGAACCCCTTTATAAGAGACACGTACCGGGGAGCAGTTTGTGTCTCTTATACGAGATGTCTCTTATAGCAGGGAACCATGTTATCGCTTGCTAATCAGACCCTAGTTCAATGTGGGCACCGTATGACTAAAATAAGCTCACAAGAACGCTAACGCATGTTGCAAAAGATTCATTCTAATTTATGTTTGTCCCCCAGAATTTATGAAACAGTTCTGAATCTTTGTTTGCTTCACGACTGTGTTTACACTGTTTTTACAACCAATTCCACAAGCTTTTTTTCCTTTCACTGCTTGTGGAACATGAATAGTAGATGTTGAGTTCACAAGTCTGGTGAATAGCCAGAGCGCACAGCTTCTTCTGCTGTGTGCTCAGGCTATTCATTACGCATGCAGGACTCCACATCTGCAATGCTTCTTGATTGGGAGCTACGCGAATGTGAGAGCCCGCATGTGCGGTCGCACTCCAATGGATGGCAGTAAGCTTCAACCACTTCTGCAAGTTGCATTTCCATTGGCAGGGCTTCTCATCGTCATTTCATAGCCGACTGAACCACTGGGTGTTTGCTGAAGTTACAATAAATAGCGACTGCAGGCCTCTGTTGTCCACCTGTGTTGCCACAATGGAAGCAACTGCAATTAGTGACTGGTGGCACTGCATCTGAAGTTAAAATGTCTGTTACCAGCGAGATTATTGATTAAAGTTCAAGGATGACTTGTCCCTTATGACCAACTGTCCTCTACATCCGATGTCTGTTATAAAAAAGGTCAATTTAATGGGAAAGATAGGGCAGCCAACTATGTGGGTGAATAGTGTCTCTTATAGCCATTTGTCTCTTACATCCATGTCTCTTATAACGAGGTTCAACTGTATTACAAAACGCTATGCACGGGCATGCACACACTAAAGGAAAACTTGTGAAGATTCAAATCCATCCGAGTTCAACCTAGTGCTCCAAACTACCTTTAAAATTTTGCGTGCTGCTTTCCCGCTCATGGCAGTCCTTTCAACAGTGATTACTCTGTAGTTATTTAGCAAAATGTTAAATTTTTTGCGCAGCTAATATTGGGGGGAAAACTTGCTTTGTGCACAGTTTCAAGTCTCGCACGTTGCGCGACTAGGTTCCTGAGCCATGGAAACTATCCCATAGAAATGCATTGGGAGTAAGATTTGACAGCGAATCACACAAAAAATATTCAGAATCCTGGAAAATTATTTTATTGTTTTCATCTTCACCTTGACTTCTCGCTTTATGCCAAATATCACTTTCTTGAAGTGGTTTTGCTTGGTTCCTGAGAGGTCGGAATTTTGAGAGAGAAAGCTGGGTATGTCTGATGTATTTTAAAAAAATTTTGCGGGCATGTCTGCTGTACCTTTACAAAGTATTTAATTTTCTGCCCCTCTCACCTACCGATGCAAAGAACAAAGATCAGCTTGCCAGAGCTTTTCCACTAGTTGACCTGCTCATTTTCTTCCATTAAATACTCTTGTTGCCCTGCATGCATGCACACTTTAGGTGAAAGATCGGCGTTTCTAACCCTGTTGCTTGGACAGCTTAAGTGGTTTAGCTGAACATTTTGCGTATGGGCGCTCATATTTTTTTCTCTTTGCAGATTTTTGTTTTCTTGTGTAAGGCATATATATAAATTCATTAGGCTGCTGTTCTTCACCATGGTTGAATTTTCTTCATATGCAGGCTGTCCCTGTCGACGTTTGCTTCAGTGAAGGCATGATGGCCATCGTTGTGGCTGGTTTTATGAAAAACAGCTAATTTGGCACCCTCAGTTAATTCATTCACAAGAAGCTACTGAGTGTTTTAAAAATCTCTTTGAGGTAAGATTTTTCAGCAGAGGTGGAATTTCCTCCTTGGGGGCATTCGTTCTTCTCAACCTTGCATGCTGAAAAAGTGTGGTGTGCGTTATAAACAACTGGCGGGACCGCACAGCTGCTCAGAACAGGCTTCAGTTTCTCATTGCAGCATGGTGACCATCACTTTAGCTGGGACTTTAGAGATAAAGGGCAGCTGTATATTTCTAGGGGGCAAAGATTAGACATACAGACAGGGTGTTGTAAACTTTTATTGAAGCAATAGAGGAATGTGGTGTGGGAGAAGAAGCTATGGGCAACGAGTGACCATCTTAGTTCGATTGACTGTACGCTGCAGTTGCCCAAGTTCAGGGCCCTCTGGTCTTTGAGCGGGTAATTGGAGAGATTTCTTTCGATTGGTGCATTAATGTTAAGCAGCTATCTGCCTCTGACTGTGGCTGAACTGACACCAGTCGTCATTTTGAAGTGATGCGGTATTAGTGCACAAATGCATGTGTTCCTTGGTTGGAAGTCCCGCAGAGGAGTGGGAGATTGTAGAAATCGCACCGTACGTCTTGCTACTGTGCACGTCTACTCGACCTTAAAACGACAGGCAGAACAATGCACCCTGATTCTCCTGCTCCTCCACAGGATTCCCTAACCATGGAAAACGTGCACATTAATGCCACATTACTTAAGAATTACAGCCATAATTTCAGAGAATTGAGGCCCTGATGGCTGGTGTTCCATGCTGTGCCCTATAAATGTGAAAGCACTGCTTGACTCGGTAGGCTGAAATCCAGCATCGCAACAGAGAAATGGTGGGCAAAATGGATGACAGCCTGGTCACACACAATGCACCCATGATCTTTCACAGATCTCCAAATACTATATTGTACATAGGCTCGTACCGTCAGGCTCAATTGTTATAACCAATAATAAGAATAAGTGTAATTAATAAGGGGTTTATTTTGCCATAAAACATATAGCGAAGTTGATGGTGCCATGACTTCATTTTAATGTCCAATGATGTTATAAGTGGATTGGACTGTATATATAATGTTCCTGTGGGTTGTTTTTATTGCTTCAAAATAATCTTTGGCTGCTACAACTCCCTTATTTTGTCTCTCCAAAACAGACTTATCGCTGCTCTCAAGCAGCCCAAAATGACTGGGGCCAACCACATCACTTCCAGTGGGTTCCAGTTGCTTTGAGGCCTCTGGACAGCTTGGAAGGTACCCCAGAGCTTGCGACGTGTGGGTAAACCTCCGAGCCAATGTGCGATCCAGCTCATCCCTGCCTGCCAGCAAGTTGGCATTGCATCTGCAGGCAGCGCGGTGTGCTGGTAGGCCATTCATTCAGCAATGGGACTTGGAGCACTTTTCCCTACTTTTCACACTGCCGCCTTCATCTGCAGTAGCCTCTGGTCCAGCTTGACATTGGTGACGTGGCACAGTGGACCAGATCCTGGAACAGCTCTACCCCCTTCACCAGCTCCACCATGGCAAGGCACTTGCAGAACTGGACCCCGTAGGCGACATGGTGCTGTGTGGAACGCAGGGCTGGCTTCCTGAGTGGTGTAATGTGCAGTGGTTAATAAAGTTCCCATAAACGCGAAGTCTCAGCTGCAGAAACTGACGACACTGTGGATGAATTCTCTGAGGCGCTGCTCTGTAACCAACATGGGCTGGGCCTCATGCAATTTGCCCACAGTGAGGCAGCACATGTGACCTAACCGTTGTTGTAGCTATCTTGCAGCTGTCACTAAAAGCAGTTATCAGGAATAACTTTTAAAGAAGTCATGAAAGTTAATCGCGAGCCTCACTCGTTGCGGCCAATGCTGTGCTTCTCGGCACCAAAGGTGATTTTACAGTCAGTAATCAGTTCTAGTACCAAGGGCCCTTCAGAACTTTGAAAAAAAAACCTGTTTGGCAAATGTAACAAAAATGGTGTCAAACATGAGGAATGATGGTTGTGGCATTGTCTCTAGAGAAAAAAAGCAGGTTTTTTGCAATACTTCGGGCAGCAACATCTGCTTAACTTGAATTAATACCGGTCAGCCTGAATTTAACTCGGTACGCAGACAATGACAAGAAACGAAGCGTACCCAGTTAAATTTAAGCTGACCAGTATTAATTCAAGTATGATCCAACTAGCTCAGATTCTGCCCATTCTAATCTGCTTAACACCTCGAATTTGTCTCCGAGAGCGAGTCCGACTTTCTCTGTGACTGCACAATGGCTTCAGACAATGACAAGAACGACAATGATCATGATGATGCACTGGGTAATGCTTGTGAGTAACTATGCATAAGTAATGCAAACCTACTGCTCCCTTTTTGTTTTTGTTTGGTGTCCGGCAGGCATTGAGACAGAGCTGCCCTTCATATCAGTTTTATCTTCACATTGTTTAAGTTAATTCCAAGTTGAAACCCATCTTTTCAAATCATAATGCAAAAAAGTTACGGTTAGAGAAAATTTTGAGAATTGAATGTTTTTTTAAAAACATAGTGGAGGTGCAAGGTGCAAACTTGGAAATGGGGAATAGAAAAGTAATTGGGCTATATACCTAAAAGCATGTAATGATAGAAAGGTGAAGCCTTCTGAGATTTGGGTGCACCCATTGAGGTGAAGGAGAAGGTAAGGCTTGGAAAAGTTCGGGCGATGCAGTTGTCCCTAGTTGACAAGGTAGTGACAGTGCAGTACAGCTGGTCAACGTCAAGGAAGAATCATCATGACTATGAAGCTTGAGCAAGGGCCAAATCTTCACTGGTTTGATAGACGCTTGGTAGTTGGGTCAACCGCTAATGACAGGTGTAGACATGGGGTAGGACACCGCAATGAGATCTGGCTGCTGGTACCCTATGCCACTGCCCTTCCAGGGTGTCTCCTAGAAGACACATGGAAGGTTGTGCAACCGGCAGCATCAGGTACAACACTGGAGCCTAACGTCATAACTACACGATTTGTTAATTGCAGCACTTCCTGCCTCACCATCTCATGTAGCACAAAAAAATGTGCTGTAGTGCAGTATTGCATCAAAATTCTGCACCAGGCACTTGCAATACATGTAAATTAGGTAAAAACACTAGAGAAACCAAACTTAACTGTGCGCCTGCCCCTCTCAATTTCAAACATTTCAACAAAGACGGAAAAAGAAAATGCATGTCGCGAACCTGTTTGCTCTCTGCTGCTAAAGACAATATGCCATTTATTGTCCGTGTAGTTAATAATGGTTACATTAAAATGTGTACAGGTCCGCTCCCCCTTGCTGGTTTACAAGTTCCCCTATCCCTCTGTAGACATCCACAAATGTAATGGTCCTGTGCATAAAGGATTAGCTGTGCATAAATACATTAGCTCCAGTTGGTTCTACCATATTGAACGCAATGAGACGGCTGCTTCCTTGGCGAAAACTACCCGCCAAATTCTAACCTCTATTACTAAAATGTTTCCTATCAACACAATACATATTTGGATTCAGCAAGCTGACACCAAAACCACAAAATTTTGATACATCTTTCACATTACAAAGTTTCTTCTATTTAATCCTACCTAACTGTTGCTTTCAAACGTTGAGAAGTTCATGTTCTGCAAAAATTTCCGCCCCGCATTTCGTGTCTCTAGAAGACATGTGGTAAACAAAACACTCACAGAATGTAAAATAAATATGTACCACTGCTTCTCCTCACCACAGTATCTTGCACGTGATTGCTGTACTCGCATAAAGTACCAAGCGCTCTATTTCTAGAAATATGCATATTTGAACAAGCAGCACTTAACCGCTGAACACGATGATTCTCCGAGAACTGCTCATCGGTCGCATATGATAGAGCCCAGAATAAATACAGGGGTAGAGATTTTCCCAGTGGAACAACATCAGAATGCCTACCGGAATTACAAAATAGAAAAAGTAAACGACGGAGCTAACTCAGCTTCAATACTGAACTCACCAAAACACAATTCAAGCATTCAACCAAAAACTGGACGTGTGGCCTCGCGCGGATCCAACATGTTTACAAACGTGTTTATCAAATTTATCAAACTATTGAGCTACTTACCAACACAGATTAGCCAACAGCTATGCGGGCAGCTTGAAAAAGCTAAGCTTGAGGTATGCGAACAGAGACCAGAGTGGTTCGAAAAGGACAGCGCAAGCCGCGCTCGTCGCGAAGCAGGCGAAGGCTCAAAGGCTGTCAAAGGCGTGCGAACAATTTTTATTTTTTGTTGGCACGCGGCGTGCGAACTAAAAATAAAAATTGTTCCCACGCGGCGTGCGAACTAAAAATAAAAATTGTTCCCACAGGGCGTGCGAATAGGGACACCCGTATTCGCCGCGGACGTGAAGTCCCACCGGAAATTGCTATACACACTACCCATATGGTGCCATCTATGAGGAGCTGTCAGAAACACTCCCGAGCTTGCTTGGTGGCGAGCTGACGCGACCTCCGTACGAACGGCAACGTACCTTTTCGGTGGCAAAGTTTGCGCTGCAGTCATGGGCGCGAAATAGATTATGGCTGCCCACAGGGACGTTTACGACGTGTTTGAGCTTTTAATCGAGGCAGGAACAGAAATACGCGGGCAGCCGGTGCACAACATTCGGTTAATACGGTGTTGATCAACATATCGTATGTTGGGTCGGGCCTGCCGCGTCATTTTTTGTTTATTTTATTTTTGAGTTTTCTGTAAGCAAGTATGTGTAGCCGAAGCTGTTCATTCCTGGGTATTGCCAACTCTCTAAATAATATCCTACGGCGGCTTTATTCGCCTTAATAAGATTTATCAGGCGCCAGATTGCTCAGATCTCGCTTGGTCTCTCATGGCTGCAGGGGGTACAATATGTCTCGGGTTCGATTCCCGGCAGCCAAGGCTGCGTTGAATTTACGATGAAGGCGAAAAATTACTGCGTGTACCCGATGTTTCGATCAACACTAAAGATCCCTGAGTGAGATACGTGTCTACAACGCTGCCTCGTGCCTCTTAGCGCGTTGTGGTTTCGGCGGCGCACAAAACACCAGTTTTGATTGACTAGTTAACTAAAGCATGTTCTACAGGAACTCCTGAGTACAAACGGGAGAACATGCACCTGTGCTCATATGTGTTTGTACACCTTGCCTCGAGCTGTTAAAGTTGGCTTTTCCGCATGGCGGTTAAGCTGTGCAAGAAAGTCACCGGGGCTAAATGTGATAGTAAGAAACGCTTCTGCTGTAAAGCGGCTCATCCGTAGTGTTTAAGAAACGCTTAGGACACATTCTTTTGCAGTGTGACCTTTAAAAGTTTCCCACTCGGCCTTCTTTTGGTAAATAAAGGCGCTTTCAACATGCAGACACAGGAAAAGGAAGATGTATAGAACTTTTTTCTTTCACGTACATTAGGTCACATGCTAGCAGTGCCATTTGTCCATCACGTTTTACTTTGTGCATTGTAACAGTTTCTTACCAAGATCCAAAGACTCGCCTAGGAAATTTCACATCATGAATGGTAAAAAAAAATTATCTCTTTAAATTATGTGGAAGCAATGCCCATCTCTTCATTGTTGACAATTTCTAGTTTATCAGAGCTGCTGCAGCCAAGCGTCATGTTACATCTATAAACTAGAAAATACAGGAAAGAGGCCATTTCTAAGCAGACGGAATTATATTGATTAGCATCTGCGTTGTTTGAATTGTATGTTTTCCAACTGGCAGGGCAACTGCTATTATTTCTATGCACATAAGATGCCCATGATTTTGCTCAAGTATGTGACTCTTAGGTGGTTACATGCTGATAAAAGAATTCTGTGCTATCTTCATTCATACAATGCAACTCGTCCGTGCTCATGGTGAGCATGCAGGGTGCACGTGTGACGCTTAGCATGGTAAACGTCAGGCAACGTCTGCTCAGTTGTAATGAGAATGTCTACTCCAGAATGCTTAAATAACTGAACCAATCGTGAAAAACAGTCAACTCAAAACAACCTGAAAAAAAATAGAAGCACCCTCCACCCTAAAAGAAAAAGAAGACAAGAAGAAACGAGTTAACTATTTCACATTATTTTCAGGTTATCCAAAAATAAGTCTCCATGCAGAAGGCCCAAGAAAGGCTGTTGTTTCTTACACTTTCAAGAAGACATCAACACTGCCATTGTTTTACAATATAAAGTAAATTTTTATTACACCATATCCTCAGCTTCAGTTGGTGTTGTCCTTTCTGGGTGACCTGTAAAACCAAAGGTGCAATATAATTAGCAATACGGCTGTGATCCTTCTATACATGATAGAAAAAGAGCAAAAAAATATACATGGCAAAACCCAGGACCTTCTTGCTTTTGTGTTATTTTTTGTTCTACTGGCCCAATTTCAATTCTTGAAACCAACTTTCGTGAAAACCTATTGAGCATGATTTTCCATACCAACTCTTATCACATGAAATGGCTGCACAATACTTTTTGCCTGAATGTAAATTTGGCTAAGAAATTTCTTCATTATTATTTTCCAGTTTTTATTGCCAGTCACAGAAAATTGGGGCAGATGGTGCAGAACTGTATGCGACCACACAGTGTGAAGTGGTGTCCAGTTTTTTTGAAAATCACTTGTTAGCCCAACTGGAACCACACCACATACAGAAGCTGTCGTAGTCTTTGACACAGCCTTATAAATTGACGTGAACCTTTTTCCTCCGCAGTTAGAACTGATATCCTTTTTTTGCTGCCTGGTGCTGTTTACAGTAAGAACTACATTTTTTAGGAAAAAGTAATTGCCACCCAAAGAACCCTTCTGATTCAAAATAGCAATGTACAAGATTAGAATCATACTGCAGAATGGGAACGTATACATGTCCCCCCCCCTCCACCCCCCCCCAGCTACCCCAGCACTTGCACCTTCCCCCATGCCCTCTGCCTCTCCCTTCGTGAAACTGGATTTGCCGGCCCCCTCAAGATAAAATCCTGCTGACGCCCATGCATAAGGAACCAATAAAGTGTGCCGCTGGCCGAATTGGTTCTCAATGCATAAATACGAGACTGATTCAAAGAGAAACAATAAGAAAAAGGGCACGGGTGCCTTCATGGTCTGTTCCACAACTTTCACTACAACTTGGAACGATGTTTTGGCCTTGAGAAAGGTATACGCCTCCATGCCTATTCGGCACTAGGAAGCGGATCCAAGCATCAGCACTGACTCCCCCCATCTATCATTACTAATAGCTTCACACTTGTTGATTAAAAAAGTGCTTGTCCTTATGCGTCATCCCACTTGTAACAATGCATGCAACGACATTTAACAAGGCGAGGGAAACGCGCTGAAGGCATACAATACGAGTTCGCACCGTTCAGTTGCACGGGCCGGCTGTTAAAGGAGCCATGAATACAAAATGCAAGTTTGGGTTATTCGAAAGATTTCGTATTTTATAGTGCCCCCAGCGCTTGTCCGAATGCAAACGATGCTTTATTCACAGAAAAATTAATCAATTTAGGTAAAAATTTTGATTTTCCCGCTCAATCGTGCGTTTTCGTGGTCCCAAATGACATCACAGGAACCGACCGCTCTGCAGCCTACGGTCCCTTGATTCCAGGGTTGCCACTGAGTTTGGAGTCAATTTCGCCAAAGGACGAGCAAGAAGTCGCCGAACTAGCCATTTTTTCTTAAGATTTCGCCAAAAATGTCGCCATACAAGATATCTGCGGCAGCACCTAAAAATAAACGCTTCTAATTTTGTATAATCGCTTTTTCAACGTCAGTCGCATCGTCCGCTTCAAAATTCCTGGTTCTTCGACTAGCCGTTAGATGGCGCCGAAAGGCTAGCCCAGTTATCATCAATTAAAATCCCTTCATTGCTTTTAGCCAAAGCCTCTCCTAACTTTTTTTCCTTTGTGTCTGGGAAGGCTAGTACCGCAGGGTGTGGGGTAAGGTAGCAACAGTTGCTGAAAAGGCTTAATTAATAATAATAATAAACATTAAAATAACCACCACCGAGGCACCACCGATTCAGCGCTACCGCTGAAAGTTTTGGCTGTAGTTTCCCGTATTTGAATCCCTTTTGTGAGCTTATTCTTGTAATTAAGGCGTTATTAGTGAGTTCATTGAAGGTACCACGACAGCAGTCTTACAGGAGACGAGCAAGATAGTCATACCTCCTCACTGTGAACAAATAATCTCCACATGACCGTCGGAGGCATAGAATAAATGAACACGTAAGCAATGAAAAATGCCTTAAAGGGACCCTGCAACACTTTTTGAGCAGTGCAAGTAAACCTGCGCGACGTTTAGATTACTCTGCCAGGAATACCTGAGCCAAATATTACACGTGCACGTGAAGCGGGGAGCGCGCAAATCGACGTGAAAGACGCGGAAAAACCAACCGCTCTCTCTTCAGTTGTCCTCATTATGCAACCCCTGGCATGGCCTAAGCGACGTCACATAGGCCATGGCTGCCCGATCGGCTGTCACTGGTCAACTTCGCGGCTAGATTCTCCCATTTCCGTCGTCGTCATCGCTGTGTACAAACCTCTTCTATGCCTGAACCTGTAGGCACAGTTTTGCCGTTTCTTTTGTGTTTTGAGTGCGCGCGGAGTTTGAGTGATGAGCTCAATACTTCCCTTTCAACATGACCACTCGACTACAAACGTTTATAGGCCTCCTGCGCTGGAGTTTTGGCGACATGCAGCGCCCCTAGCGGCCGACGCCTCTTGGTAGTACAAAAGCAGACTACCATCGCCGCCCTCCATGTGTTTTCAATTACAAGCCAGAGTGAAAGTTGGTTGTGGCGCTTTGTGGCGTGTTTAAATGACTGCATACTGTATGAAATAGCCCTTAAAGTAGTTGCAGAGGCTAAACAAAATAATATCCGCTAAAAGAAGCCGATTTGTCTGCTTTCTTTTGAGCGAGCTGTCGCGGCGTGGGACAGTATCGCCAGGTCGGGTGGTTTAACTGTTTGACGACAGTTACAGTTTTTTCTTCTTGCGTGCGGTCGACAAAGGAAAGTTCACGAGTAGCATAAACACGGAGCGCTGCTCATCCTATATCCTGAGGTAACTGCAAAATGTTGCTTCAGCGAGAGCATGCAAGCGAACGCAAGAATAGCGCAGCCGACTCACCTGACACTTCTGGCCTGGCACCGCGATTGAAACGAGTGGAAATTTTGTTTCGTATTTTCGCAAACTAAATGATTTTTGCGTAACGTTTTACGCCGCACGATTTACGAACGGCAGGGTACATGTATACTAGCGAGTAGGGGGGGGGTGGGGGGGGCAATATATAGCGCCAAATAAACACATTGCGCGCTATTAAAGAACGCAAAACTTGCACCAAATCACACGCCCGCTGCCTGCAGAGATGTGTACTTCTATAACATCACATAACACAGCCGCATACACGGCACGGGGCCCCGAATATTTACATACGATCATCACTGACTGTGTTGGTTTTCTAGCGCAGGGCTCGTCGAGTCTGAACACCGACACGCCAGTTTTGACTTCAAATGGAGTTAGACAGCAAGACAAGAACAGAGAATTGGCGTCCTCCAGTTGAACTGCCCCCCCCCCCCCCCCCCTATCTTCACACTTCGCCAGATTATTGCTAAATATTATTAGAAATTCGCTGAATTTTTTCTTTTGCATTCAAAGCCTCCTCCTCCTCCCACCCGATTTGCCGTCCAGCCCTCCGCCGTGTCGGCTGCATGGAACTCGGCTGTTGCTGATCATTATAGGCTATTAAGTGCGAACTGGGAATGTATGCTGCAAGAGCGTAATTAAGTAAAGTGAAAGCAAACAAGGAAAGCGAGCGTCCTCTTAGTTCGCCCGACCACTTTGTTTTGCGGCCACTAATTTCGGAATCGCAAAGCAGATTTCAGTGACGCTTCTGACGGTCGCGGCATTTTGTCACTGAGACACACAACAAAACGGCAAGCTAAGCTGCACACCATGTATTCGTAACGGCGACGCAAACGAGCACTGTTTAATGAAAGTGCACGCATAGTGTGCAGGTACGCAAAAGAGCGGCGCACGGCAGCAGGCGAGCCTGCGGTCCGCCGGCTTTTTAAAGCGCGATCATCGCCGATTGCGTCACTCTTCTTTTTTGATCGGCTGTTTTTGAGAAGTCTACTAGAAATTTCACTTAAAATTTCACTTCGTACGACCATCGATCGGTGAACCTGCGAGTAGCAGACGCCGTCACGGTCCCGACACTTTCGTCGGCGCTGTAAACGTGTTTAGCGCTGCAAAGCTTTTTCCAGTAATGCCAAGTTGGTCGCTGAAATAGATCGGACGCGTCGAGGATGAGCTGGTGACCACGTCGCAAAATAATCGGGAGCGTCGAGCTCATTTTGCTTCTGTCAACACTGGATCCTATGGGACCCGCGCAGCTTTGTACTACCCGGAAGTACAGCCCGGAAGCCGTTTGCGCAGCGCCCCCTGGGCAGCGCAGGAGGCCTATTGCTTCAAAAACGCCCTACGAGTAGAGTGTACTAGAAGTTTTAGAGTGGCCCGAGCGGCGGCCTCTCCCATTGCTCCGCCGGGTCGACTTTCGCGCAGAAAATAAAACCGGTATAGCGGCGGCGCTGCTGTCGTCAACAACTGAACAGCCGGCGCTCCCCGGCACCAGTTCCCAGCCTGCGCGCGGCAATATTTGCGTTGCTCGCTGCGGTGTTTTGCGGTTGCGAAGCTGATTTATTTTGGATTATGAGGTTTAACGCGCCGGCGCTACACAGGCGATGAGGCAAGCGCTACTGGAGGGCTCCGGATTAATTTTGACCACCTGGGGATCTTTAACGTGCGCCGAAATCTCGAAGACACGGGCGTTTTTCGCTTTTATCCTCCATCACAAAAGCAGCCGCCGTGGCCGGGAATCGAACCTGCGCCTTTGGTCAGCTGGCTTAGAAAGTAGACGCAGAAACGTTATGACTCCGCTTGAGCAAACTTTAAACTTGTACGACCCGCCATAAAATTATCGACCACCCCTCCTCCCTCCCCCCCCCCCCAACGATACTTTCTCATTTTGTATACGTTTTCTGAAAACGTGAATTGTTGATATACAGTAATCTCTCGTTAACTCAAAGTCGTAAAATTAGCTGAAAATTTTCAGATAAGCGCGGAGTTTCGAGTTAAATCAAATGCAGAAAATTTGTAGCCAGGTCCCTGAAATAACAGCTATATATATAGTGCTGCTAACAAAAGCACTATTGCACAGGGGAGATTTCGTAATAAAGGCAAAATAATTCGCAGGAAAAAGAAACTTTTATTATTGTAGAAGAAAGAAACAGCTGTGTTGCGCTCGGCTGATTCGCGTTCGCATCTGCATCCCAGAAAAGCGTACCCGAAAATTCTCAACGCATCGCATGAATTGGTGGTCGCCACCGCTACAATCTACCTTGTTACAAAGCAGACGCAGCATGTATGTTGTTTCTGCCGTTGTAGGCACTTCTGGAGCGCTCCTCCTCGTCCGCATGATCAGCTGCGCCAGACAGCATTAATTCCGGTAACGGGGACGCGTAGTCCGCGTAAACTTGCACTTCACGACCGCGTTCGGCGAGTAGTGGAAGTAATCATTCGAACGGGGACCTTATCAGCTGCCTGCAGCGGACTTTGCCTTGTGTCCTCTCTGCCAGTATTTCGAGACATCCGTGGTCCTCCGAAAAAACGTTTTGAGATAAAGCGGGCAAATGCGTAGCGCCTATGGGAGGTAAACACGGTGAGAAAAAGTTTCGAGAAGATATTTTGAGATATAGCAGAGTTCGAGTTAACGAGGGATTAATTTAACGGACAGGCACCAGGAATGTTCTTCCCTTCCCCTTCTTGACTGCGCATGAAGCAAAAGCGGCGGGGCGCACATTCTATGCTGCAAAAAGTTTACTGTTTTTTACGTTCCTATTTGGAACGAAAATACCAAAAGCCTTCTTCTGGGATACCCCTACCGTTGATGCGTGTACTGTCGTTAGTGGGCTTATTTTATTAACCTACTCTGTCGCAGACACTTGGTAAGAAAGTGTGTACTGAAAACGAAGTGCCAAGTCTGCGGGACCAACTCCTGCATGCCAGGGGACGATCCCGCTGTGTTTACTACCTCTTGTAATTTGGGGGGACTTCTGAATCCTTCCGCGCAGTTTTTAAGGTTTATTAGCGATCTCTAGGACGTTTTTACCGGTTGCTTCAGCGACAAGGAGCTACACCATGACAGAGTTATGGATGTGCTGCAGCCCTTATTCACAACAAACACCTTAACGGCGTTGGTTGCGACCAGCACGTGATACCTTGACCGCAAATTTGGTTTGGTTCTGTATACATTGCGACACGGATTCATTTCTACATAAAATGTTTAAACAAGTTCCGTGATTACATGCGGAGGTGGGAGCAACACCTTAAAATTAGCGGTCGCTAATGATCGAGGGCGAGTTATGAAAATGCGTTGACCAAAAATGTCAATTTAAATATCCATGTTACCGTGATTCCTAAACCTTTACATGTGTAGACTTGGTGCATGGTTTCCCGCGTTACATATCATTTGCTGGGCTATTGAAAATGAAAACAAAATGTGTATTTGTTCCAGTTCCGTTTATTTGAACCTCCATGTTAGCCTTCTTGAACCTTTACCTCTATAGTAGACGTGTTATATTTCATTTTTGTCGAGGTCAATATATCTTCTGATCTATGTTTTGCATTTGTTTTATGTGCGTGTAATTGTACTCTCAGCATACTTGCGAATTAAATTTGTGTTAATCTGATTCAACTCCTTTCTTGATCGATCGAATCAGGTGAAAGGTGGTGCCATCAATAGAACGTTGCGGGAATAGTTCTATGAAAGACGGTCATTGGTACAACTGAGCTAACTGAGCTAACCACTCTAAAAAGATCTCTCGCTTGCGCGTGTCATTTTCTGTTCGGCCACCACGGTGACCCGTATAATTATCCCAAGCGGGCCACTGCTTAAATACTGCTATAATAACAACTCACGCAATAAAAAACAAACGCAACAACTTATGATAGTAACCCACATAACTGCAGTCCGAGCGTAAATTGCAAGACAATAACTAAGAAATTTTTCTGAGAAGCTATCATCCCAGTCCTCATATTCTTTCGTGTCATGTCCATCAAGCAACCCAATAAGGACACAATCTTAAAGCAATCATGAACTGGTTCATATTTGTCAATTCAAAGCAAAATACTTTTTTATGGGACATTGGAATAGCGAAAATGTTGCTGCAATTACTTTATTTGAGATCCGTTACAAATGCTGCACTGAAGGAAAATCCGTAATTTTCCTTGTTGTCGAGCAGGAAAGGCAAAACTAATGCAAAATGAGCTGCAGCGTTTATTTTTCATTTCGTTACCCACAGTCCACTGTACCTACAGTACATTTCAGCAATTGGACGACCCGCAGAAAAAATTTCCAGCGCTCCACGCGTAAAGCGTTTCCTGGCCCGGCTGGGCGCGCGGCCGTGCGCGCGGCCAGCCGCCGCTTTCGCTTTCAATGGTCGTTGACTACAGCGCCGCTGCTATTTTCTGCGCGAAACGAGTACCTCTCCGGGCGGCCGGTCGGGCCACTCTAAAACTTCTAGCTCACTCTACTACGAGCCCGTGCGCACGTGCGTGCAGGCACCCATGCCTGCTTTTTTTGTGGCACCAGACCGGAAATAGGCCCCTCCGCGTTGCGGAGAAAAGCAGAAAACTACCCGGCATGTGATATATCGAAGGCCGACGAAGAGAACGGCGCGAGCCGCCCCCCTCTCCGGGAGAGAGCGCGCAGCTTTCGTCCTTGTCCGCGGTCGAGTTGAGAGGGAACGATTATGCGCGATTTCTCATCGCGCGTAGTTTCGATAATTGTGAACGGATTTTCATAATTCTTGCGGGAGGAGATTTCTGGGGCAATAGACTTTATCCCAAAACACATTACTAGTAGTCGATGGCAAGTGTTGCAGGGTCCCTTTAGCCAATATTTTTATTGCACACGCACACCGTAAACAACGGAAAATACCTGAAAGCACACGAGCACGGCATGTCAACCTCTCGGCTGTAAATATCCGCGTAACGATTGTAAAATGTCTTAAGCAATAGTTTTTACAGCACACATGCACCGTAAACAACTGAAAATTTCCTAATTAACGCAACCCCCCCCCCCCCCACACCCACACACAGCCTCGTGCCCATAAATATCCCCACGTGACCGCGAAGCATTTTCAGTTGCATGGAAGGGGCGGTATTCGTACATACTGCAAATGCAAGCCCCAGAATATATGTTTAAGTACGATTAATGCGTCATGCGTCAACTATGCCAATTATTCGGAGTGAAGTTTGAGTTTGGGCTAAAAACAGCGCAGGGACGCAGGACGCCCCCTGCGCTGTTTTTTTCCCGCGTTATGCCAATGATGTATTTTTGCGCAAATGCATCACAGCTGTCACGTTCGCCCTGTACCATCCAAGAACAAATGGCCAAATAGAACTCTTTGTGGCTGAGCACTCTCCAAGGGCAGGTAAGTACAGCGACGCTTGTCCCGCCCCATTTTCGAATTTCAAGCACCACGCAACCGTGCAAAACACCATGGACCAAACCCCTGCGACGCTAACGTTTCTGCGTGAGATGAGAACGCCGCTCACAGTTTTTCTTCCAGAGAAAAGTGGCACACGATACACACGACCAACCGACGCCACTGTACAAAAAGAAACTTAGTTATTGACCGCCAGTTTCAGCAAAAGCCAGAATGGGTCCCAGCGACCGTGAAAAACAACTTATTGACCTGCGCTCATGGCTTGTCCAAATTGCCGGGATGACAACGCCTGCACCTCATCCTTTCAGCCGTCTTCGAGCAAAAGGCGCGCCACTCCGAAGAAAGTGTGTCACCACTTTTCAACAAAGCCTCATATCTCACCCATCCCAGCAGGGACGGGGAAAGCGGCGCCTGCGGCTGCGCGTGCAGTAGTCTGCTCCCTCCCGCTTTGGCCCCCCCAAGGCACTTGACCAACGCAGGCACGGCAGCGACGACATCCTGACCCTGAATTCCTTAAAGTGTGTGTGTGTGGGAGGGTCTATGCTGTGCCTGTCTGTCTGAAAAACTTTAATGCTGGTATATACAGGGAAGATGTTTGAGGTGGCCCGGAGGGCGCCACCTCTCACAATCACTAGGTGGGCTCCTCATTACAGAAGCCCATTGGCGATCGCCGCGGCTCGGTCGACCAGGGCCTTCTGGCTCACTAGGTCGGAGCAGCCGAGCAGGGCTGCCTCCCAGTCCTCCCGGGTGGGGTTGGGTTTTGGGGCGAGGTTCGGAGTTGATTGGCATGCCCACACCACGTGGAAGATGTCCGAAGACTTCTCCGCACAGTACGGGCATTGTCCTGTATAGGCAGGATCAAAGTGTTTTAAAACTGCCGGGCACAGCAGTGTTTTGGTGTAAAGACGGAGGAGGGTGCGTTCCTCTGCCTTTGTAAGGCCCTTACAGGGCTTAGGATAAATTGCGTGGCCGAATAGGTATAATTCAGTAATTTCTCGAAAAGTGAGGGCCGGTTTGGGTTCGGGATCCATTTCGGAAGGGTCTGAAGACATTGCCCGGAGAGTGAGCGCGCGGGCTGCGGCGTCTGCCGTTTCGTTGCCTTCGAGGCCCATGTGAGCAGGAGCCCATACGATCGTTCGAGACGCGGGGGCCCCGAGATAGTCGCTATTTTGAAGGATGCGATACGCGAAGTGAGGAATGTACCCCTGTTCAATGTTTCTGCAGGCCCCTCTCCAATCGGTGATGATGACTCGCGACTCCTGGTCTGCGGCTGCTAGCGCGATGGCGACTTCCTCCGCATGTGTTATGTGTTGAGCTCTGAATGTTAGGCCATTTACCGCGACGTTTTGGTGGACGACTGCGGCCGTGTACCACCCCCCATGGTGAGGGCCGGAGGCGTCCACGTAAAAGATTCCGTGCTTGTTCCCATAGTGGCGGGCCAGTGCCTCGGCCCGCGCCAGGCGCCTGCCACTGTGGTCGTCACGTGTCATGTTGGCCGGAAGAGGGCGCACGCGCAGGGCGTATCTCCAGACTTCGGGGAAGCGTACGCGCTCTTCCGTTAGTGTTGTGTGGTGGATGTGTAGCCGGGCTAATAGGCGGCGTCCCGACGGCGTCTTTGAAAGTCTTGTATATTGATTAGTGAAGTGTGCCTCCCGGAGTTCCTCGAAAGTGTTTACCATCCCCAGGCCCATGAGGCGCTGGTTTGACGTATTTATCGGGAGGTCGAGGGCACGCTTGTACATCTTTCTGAGAATCACTTCGAGGGCGTTCTCGTCAAACTTGCGCAGGTGGAGGTAAGGAGCCGAGTAGAGGACTCGACTGATCACGAATGCATGCGCCAGCCGCAAGGCATCTTTGCACCGTAATCCCCCGCGTTGGTTAGAAACCCGGCGGACCATCCGGCCCACCTGGTCCCCCACCTTACGCAGTTTGGCTATTGTTGTATCTACCCGTCGACGTTTGTGGATAAAGAGGCCAAGTACTCTAATCTCATCGTGTTCGGGTATCGGGCCGCTGGCCAGGCCAGAGAGAGTTTCATTGTGGTGGCGCACTTAGGCGACGGGCGAATGTACACAAATGCGGATTTGGACGGGGAGCATTGAAGGCCGCAGCGGCGGGCGTAGGCGTCCACAATTTCCGCCGCTTGCTGCAGGTTGGCCTGAATGTCTCCAACCGATCCGTGTTTGGCCCAGATGGTAATGTCGTCGGCGTACAGCGCATGCTGGACGCCTTCGACCTTCGCCAGCTGAGCCGGAAGTTTCATCATAGCCAGATTGAAAAGTAACGGCGAGAGGACCGCGCCCTTTGGGGTTCCTCTCGTTCCCAGTTGATAGGGGCCGTGTTCTTCGTCTTGTATTCGGATGAAAGATTGACGATCCGAGAGAAATTGCTTGATATACCGAAAGGTGTTATGTCCACAGTCGGTCTGGGAGAGATGTTGCAGGATAATTTCGTGTGTGACGTTGTCGAAAGCCCCCTTCAAGTCAAGGGCGAGTATTGCCTTATCGTTGAGGGGGTATTCGACAGTGTTGAGAATTTCTCGGTCGAGTTGAAGCAGAACATCCTGCGCGGACCGGTGCGGGCAGAAACCGAACATGGTGTCTGCGAATGCATTTTGGTTTTCCAGAAACAGAGACAGCCTGTGCCGCACCATGGTCTCCATCAGCTTTCCCGCACAAGACGTGAGGGAGATGGGACGGAGGTTGTCTGTGTTTATGGCTTTGCCGGCTTTCGGAATGAAAATTACCAGTGCGGTCTTCCATTCGATTGGGAGGGGTGCCTCACCAAGCCAGATCGAGTTGATGAAAGCGAGGAGGGTCTCATAGGCGGGGTCGGGAAGATTGGCAAGCAGTTTCACAGTTATCTTGTCCCGGCCCGGTGCCGTTCCTCGTTTCATTTTAGCTAGGGACGCCTTCAGGTCATGCAGTTGGAACGGCTGACCCAGCTCCGCGTTCTCGGAACCTGCATACGAGTACGCGGGCCCTCGGGGGTCCTGCTGAGTGCAAAGATACTGGTCGCGTAGCTTGCACGCTAATTCTGAGGTATCTCCATCGAAGCTATGAATAGCTCGTAGGAGATGTTTTTGTGTCTCGGCGCGGTTTTTAGTCGGGTCAATTAGGGCGCGGAAGAGGCGCCACGTGCTCCGGCTAGACATTTGTCTGGCCGCCGTGTTACAGCGGTCCACCCAGTTCGAGTCGGCGAGTTGGGCCGCGTACTCTGCCGCTCGCTGGGTGAGCTCTGCGATACGAATTTTAAGCTTTCTGTTATGTTTTTGGCGGCGCCATCTGCGGGAGAGGCTGTGCCGCGCCTCCCAGATATGCAGAAGGTGGGTGTCCACCTCCGGCGTTGCCTCTGAGAGCTGTATTTTAGTTTCCACCGAACGAAGGTGTGTAACCAATCCTTGTGCCCATGCGTGGTACCCTTGTTCGTGAATAGAGGCCGAATTGATGTAACTTTGCCGGAACTTATTCCAGTCGGGGAGCCGAGCTTGTGCGTGGGGCCGTGCCAATGGTTTAGTCCTTACGGTGGTATTGATAAGGCAGTGGTCACTACCGAGGGTTTCCTCGGTGTTGGCCCATTCTGCGTGTGTAATATTTTTGGTAAAGGTAAGATCCGGACACGTATCCCGGGTCACGGAGTTACCCACCCGCGTTGGATAGGCAGGGTCGGTGTGGAGAGTCAGGCCCAGCGTGGACGCAAGTTCCGCTAGCTTGCGTCCCTGCTTCTCCTCACGCACGTACCCCCAGAGAGTGCTGTGGGCGTTGAAATCGCCCACAATCACCAGGGGCTCCCTCCCCGCAGCCTTTAGAGCGCGGCTAAAAAGTGCTGCGAACGTTACATTTTTTAGTCGGGGGGGGGGGGGGGACAGTAGACGTTGAGTATGTGAAGTGGTACATCTTGTTTCTTAAACGGAAGAAGTGTCACCATCACATACGAATATTCAGTTTGAAGTTCCAAGTCGACTAAATTAGCTGTATAATTTTTATGCACACATACGCAGGAAGAGGGGTCCTGTTGGAAGGTTATGTAGTTTGTAAGGGTGGCGCCGCTCCCTGGCTCCTGGAGGGCAACCACCGCCGGAAGCGAGTCGAAAGTTGAAAGGAAAAGTCGCAGATTCGTCCGCTTTGCGCGGGAGCGGAAGCCTCAACAGTTCCACTGGACAATTTGAACAGGGGTAGTCGAATTGATTCTTCGGGAGTGCCTGATCTTAGGGTTGCTCGCCATGGTCAGTTAGGTTGAGGCAGGATTGTAGCGACGCTGTTCCGGAGCCAGCACTCGCGGTGAGGGGGGTGTCCTCTATACCGGAGAGAGAGCAGCTGTCGTCATCATCTGCCTCTGTGAGGCGTCTAGAACCTTTGACAGGGCGGCCGGATACGTCCTTATAGGGTCCGCCAGTCCTGCGCGAGGGGCGCAAGGAATGCGTAATTTGTTGGGCAATCATCGCGGGGATTGTCTCTTGCAATTTCGAGATGGTGTTGACCATCAGTGAGATTTGGTTTGCCATGGCGGCGAATCGAGCGTCTATGTCCCGGAATTGGGCGTCAAAACGGGCCTCGAATGCAGCCTCCGCGCTTGTTGCCGCTTTCGGCGCCACGAGCTCACTTTCCATCACCTCAGCCGCGGGAGGGGAGGTGGGAGAAGGAGACTGGTTGATTTTAGATTCCAATTCATTAATTTTCTTTAACAGCATCTCGTTTTGGGCCCTGAGTGCTGCTATTTGATCTTGCTCGGCGCTCCGCGCCCTTGGGAGGGGAGTGAGAAGGGAGGAGGAGGAAGCAGCCCCACCCGAACCGCTCACCTGGCGTCCGTTTTTGACGGCGTTGACCCGCGTGTTTCCGTCTCCAAAACGCCGTAACGCCAAAACTTCCGGTGACGTCACACAAAAATAAAAAACAAAAAACAAATACGCAGAAGCCGTCTATGCATTAAGTAGTAATAAGGATAATCATAAAAAGTAAAAATATTGCTGCGCGTGTAAGCATTTGCATCGAAACGTTTCACGCATTAACGAAAGTGGGGCGGCTGCGCCACGAGCGCCTACTAGTGGTAGAAAGCACCCGTAAAAAAAAAAAGAACAAGAAACAATGGCGTCTTTTGATGTGTGCGATTTGTCCACGAAGTTTGTGTAGGAACTGTTACGAATGTAGTGCATCATAAGGCCGATAAGGCTCTAAAGTCGTCTGCGCCGTGTGTGTCTTGCCAAGTCGTCATTTGTACGTGAGGAAGTCGTGGTGGGCTGTTTTTACTCGGAGCGTCGTCACCTAACTCCTGCCGAGAACGTCCTGGCTTCATTTGTTGCTGGTGTGTTGTGTGTCTGTAGCAGTTATCAAAAAAAAAATAATAATAATAAACAGCGGGCGAGCGCGATCATCGTACAGGAGGCGATGGCGCGCTGCTTGTGTTTACATTCTCGAGTGACAATGGTTGTGATCGCATTGTTTTTCAGCAGTATGCCAAGCTTTTCACATGGACCATTTCAGTGCGGTTGCTTGCCCCGAGGCCCGTCGCCGAAGCTGTAATTAGCGATGTTTTTATTGAGGGTATTTACTAATTAACAGTGAGCGGTAGCGGTATGGTAAAAATGCACACAGACTGCCTTCACTGGGAGTTGTGAGCCGGGAACGCTGTTTGGCGTTCCGCCTGGGCGGAACGATATAAGCAAGGGCTTTCTCGAAATCGAAGTTAACGAACAAAAACACAGCCTCCGAAAAAGTTGTAGTTCTGGGTATTGTATTTCTGAAATGCAAGGGCGGAAAGTACATTGCACGATTTCTTTCTCAGCCCGCTAACAAACGGTGATATAATCGCAGGAATAATATTGGAATAATACTGTAGCATCTGAGTTGGGACCATTTTTGCAGGGGCCGTGCTCACATTTCTCGAAATTTCTATTTCCCCAGAACGCGTATGTGTCAAAATTGGAAGGTTAGTAGCAAAAGTAGATAAAGAGAGCGTTAAAATTAAACTGCACCTGTTGACTGTCATTCGCCAAAGGTTTTGTTTATTGTCTGTACCATCTCACAGTGGTTCAGAGACCAGAGTCACGTCACTTTGTTGGTACAGTGTAGGGCATGGGGCATCTCATAGCACCATTCCCTAGTAGGCTGCATTGCAGGTGCTTAAAATATAGGTGCTTAAAATATAAATTTTAGCCTACATCTGAGAATGTAATTCCCAAAACCTGTGTCACCGAAATCATGCAGGTGCAATTGACAAAACTTTTTTCACTTATTCTCTACAGCTCCAATGCCACTATCTACCACCAGCTCAGCTCCAATTTCTAAAATTTCAGTAACTGGCGACAGTGCCAGTGTTTCAGTAAACTACTTATGTACTTTATTGCCGCTTTCCAGTTTTCGCTACAATTTGCGTAGACTTTTTGTCCCATTAATTGCAATTTTTGAGGTGAAGATGTGAGCTAGCAGTCCCTTTTTCTTATATTGATTTGATCAATCGTGTGGGGACACAAACCAAAAAAGAAATTGCACTTTCCAGCCACCTCATTGCATAGAGGTGATTTCCTGTACAAGCTGGGTCAACTTTTCAAGTGTAGTCACACGCCAGGAGCATCTTCTAGTGGTAACAAGGGCCGAGCACCAGGCTTGTACCTATTTTCTCAATAGGTGCCCGGCACCGCCAAGGCACACGAATGCACATGGCGACTTCCACAGCTATGCTGCACTTTCTACTCAGTAACCGCCTGTGGTAGGACATGCCGCCAGACTCTTCCTCCCTTCGGCAATGCGGTGTTGTAGAAGGCCGGGGCCCCACCAGATTGACAAAGGTCGGAAGCCCCTCGCACGGGTAAAGGCAGCTTTCCAGGCGTGAGTTATCCTTTCAAAGGCCCGCACTTGACCAGGGACACCTGTACCCATTAAAGAAACCAGTGGGTGCCCGGCGGTGTGCAGATTCGAACCCAGTACTTCCCCCATATGAGGCGAGTGCAGTACCTCTGAGCCATCGCTGATGAGGCATAGCCACATTACGTTTCTGCAGTGCACTGCAGAAAAGTTGTGTCCACGTAATCCAGGAACACATTGACCGCCAGACTCATAGGGTTTTCTGCAGAGGGTTTTCTGACACCAGTGCTTAAGGCGGTTGCAGACTGCCTCCGTATCAAGTTTAAAAGGCAAAACGAAAGTGCAGAGGCCCGATGAAAACAAGGTGAAAGTGATGCCGTATCTTCATAAGCCGTCGCACAACATAAAAATAATTATTTCATGGCGCAGTGTTCGAGTAGTGTTTTCCGCACCATGAAAGCTGTCCAGGCTGTGCACGCACATTGAAAACGCCAATACTGGGAGAGCTGGCAAAGGTCATGGTGGAGGTGTGGGTCCTATACAAAAATTACACTTGTGTTCGTGAGAAGCACCAACTTCACAGTCTCTGGCATGTTCTCTCACCGCGGCTTCATGGCTGTAAACAAGAGGTGCGCTTGAGAAGCAGCGGCTTTACAGCCCGAGGGCCTCACATGAATCCATTCCAGCGTACTACATAAGTCTGCAATTCTTGCCGTAGCCTTCCAGTCAGAAGCAACAGCCCACCTCTGCAAAGGAGCAACATTAGCACCTCGAAGGACTGACATCAAACCATTGCAACCTGCTGGGCAACTGGTTCCTATTCTTACTGCAGCTGTACAGCCAGAATATTCTTGAAATGCAGCAACATGAAGCACTTAGGTCCTGAAATATTCTGATATGCCGCATCATTTTCTATTCTTACCGCAGCTGCATAATCGGATGCAACTGTGCATGCTTGAAAATCAGTGACACAGCACTCTGAAGCCCCTCCAACTCGTCATAGTTGCTAGAACAATAATAACTTCCAAGTGTATGGAAGAGGTGTTGAATCTAAACAAACTTTATATTTATGGGAAGTCTCTGAAAAAATTGTCCCACTTGGTAGAATAATGGCTCTATCATTGTAAGGGGACGCTGGACACCTGACTGTTTGCCAATACACTTTGTAAACTCCTTTGGAAAAATTTATACTCTACTGTTAAACTGCACAAGCACCAAAATGTAATCATGAAACTCCAGCCATCACTATGAAGCACAATTTCAAAAGCACATTTTTATTGCTCACGAAGGTCATTCTACAAACTCTGAAGAAAAATAAAGGAAAGATAAATTGCTGGGTTCATTCCTCAGAAATGCACTGCACAATTCCAAAATAACTTTAATAGCTGACGACACTTCAGACAGAATCCAACACTGCCAACAAAATAACGGCAATTTGAGATCAGTACACCCTTAGTCGGCCCCTTTGATGCCACCTTCATTAGCAACGGGAACAACGAACCAGCAGCGCAGCAGGCATAATAAAACACTGCGTGTATGTGGATTTTTAAAATCAATTTATCAAAAACCCGTGAAGTAATGCCGCGGGGCCACATACTTTCAGATTTCTGCAATGACGGGGTCCCAATCCAGCAATGTCTTTGGTTCCTTTTTCATAACTTGTAAAGAATACTACTGTAGTGTCCTATGTAGTGACGCTGTCATCCCGTACTCCGGAAACACAGCCGCGTGTGGAAATTGCGACGCACAAAACTGACAACTGTCTACCTCCGTAGCCCGCGGTTGAACCTGTTCACGTGTGGCCACCTCGAGGTCACTTTCAACAGTATTGTCGAAGTTTGCGTCGCGGGCGTGGAAGACGCCCGGCCTGAGTCGCCGAAATTGTTCCAGAGGAAGACGCTGAGAGTGTCATGAACATTCTTACTGTTCACACTGATAATTAAGCGTACGGGTGTCTACTTTTATGTCGGGGTTCAACTTGTTTCTCTGGCATCACCCCGGCGCATCATAAAATTTTTCGTGGACACTGGCTCAGCTGTATCGATAATGGGAGAACAAAGCTTTCAAAACCTATTCAGAAATCAAGTTGAGCTGAAGAAATCGCAACCAACATTACTGGATTTTTCACGTCGAAAAATTCCTGTGCGTGGACAGTTCCCTGCCCTCACTGTGCACAAATCGGAAACAGCTGTAGTGACCTTCAAGGTGGAACAAGGTAGTGACCATCAAGGTGGAACATCACTTCTGGGTATTGATGCCGTACAAGCTTTTGGTCTCCAGATTGTGGGCACAGAATTACACTGCCTTACTATGGCCAAACATTGACACAAACCAAGTAAAACGTTGACACAAGGCCCCAAAATGCATCCACAGCACTCAAACAAGTTGTCACCGCCCACCACGAAACCACGCGAGTCTGAAGAAATAGTCTCTGGTGACGTCTGTACATCAAGATGAACTGAGACAAGCGACAGTGGAGGATAACACTCTCCGAGAAGTTTCCCGTTACGTGCAGACATCGTGGCCGCCCCGCAAGAATCGGGCAAACTATGAAGTCCAAAAGGAGTTGACAGCAGTTGATGGCATGCTCTTCCGTACTAAGTGCATCGTAGTTCCTGTCAAACTCACAGCGACTTTTGTCCAGCTGGTCCACAAATCCCACCCTCGTATCGTGAAAACCAAACAATGCCTATGAGAGAAGTACGATGGCCAGGGTTAGGCAAACATGACGAAACAGCTATCCGCAGTTCCGATTGATTGATTGTGGGGTTTAACGCGCCGACGCAACGCAGGCGATGAGGCGCGCCGTAGTGGAGGGCTCCGGATCAATTTTGACCACCTGGGGATCTTTATCGTGCGCCGAAATCTCGTACACACGGGCGTTTTTGCTTTTCGCCTCCATCAGAAAAGCGGCCGCCGCGGCCGGGAATCGAACCCGCGACCTCGTGCTCAGCAGCGCAACGCCTTAGCCACTGAGCCACCGCGGCGGGTTATCCGCAGTTCCATTTGTCAGCACGCGGAAAAAAAAAAAAAAAAAAAAAAAAAAAAAGGGTGCCAAGATCTCACCCACACCACTTCAGCCAATTCCTCTTCCTGACAAACCTTGAGACAAGATAGCTATTGACGTTGTTGCTCCTTTTCAGCGTGCACCTGGAGACTACCGATTTGCCATTTCAGTAGTTGATTTTTCAAAATGGCCAGAAGTGGCATTTTGCACTGACGTTACCACTCACACGGTGACGAAGTTGCTTCTAGCACTCTTCGTACGTGAGGGTTACCCTACTGAAATAGTGTCTGTTCACGGTCGACTTCACATCAAGGGAATTTGAGTCCTTCCTTGAAGACCGTGGAATCAACCACATCTTTTCTGCCATGTACAACCCACAGGCAAGTGATCTCGTTGAGATTTGATCGTGTACTGAAGTCATACATTCAACTGGCTCTGCTGGAGCAGCGTCCAGTGAAGGAAACTGTGACTGAGTACTTGGGAGTATACAGAGCCACCCCTCGCAGCACCACCGGTCTCTCCCCGGCCGTTCTTCTACATGGCCGACACATGAGAACTTCTTTGGACGTCATTGGTCAGCTAACAGCTAACTTCAGCACAAATCCTTCACGGGAGACGAGTCCGCTCGGAAAAAGAGTCGCAGAGTGTGAACGAAAAAGTAAGGCATACGCTGAACAACAGCGAGCTGCAAGAGTCCCCAAGTTCCAAGTTGGCACCTACATACGAGTGAAGAAACCAGTTCCTGGACCAGTTCCTGGCTCCAAGTTATGGACCACTATTAAAGATCCTCAAAAAAATTGGCCGCTGGTCCTTCTATCTGGAAGACGGTAGAACTTGGAACGCTTCACAGCTATCAGCGGTACCAAAAGAGGCATCACGAGGGCAAGAAACTAAGGACCACTCTTGCACGTACAACATGCCCCCGTTGACGGACTACCAAAGTAGAGCTGCACCATAGAAGACTTGGATCACTGCACCTGGGGGTCCGCCACAAACACAATCTGCGAGTTCATCTGCAGATCAACTTGAGTCTTCACGTGCTGTACCACCACATGTTCCACCGAGCCCACCACAGCCGCAAGGTTCGCAGCCACAAAGTCTGGCTCCAGGCTCTGGCACTGAGGAGTGCAGTGTACCGGTAGAGGGAAACGGACTCAATGCCAGGGCCACCACCTGACCGGCCCAGGAGAAATCGCAGACCTCCAGTGCACTTCCAAGATTACGTGCAGTGATTCGACAGTTGTCAGGGCTCATACAGACAGTTACTGTATTGGTGATTTCTGCACACAAACGGTGACCGTATTGGTGATTTGTTCAGACAGGACTGTCTAGTCTAATGATTGTTTGTTCCCCGGGAGGGAAAGATGTAGTGGCCCGCAGAAGCACCAGGTGCCGCCATATTATCCGTCGATGCCAACATGTGTTACCACCTCTGTAATATGCGCACGCGCGCACGCACGCACGCACGCACGCACACACACACACACACACACACACACACACACACACACACACACACACACACACACACACACACACACACACACGATGTGCAGTGCAGTGTATCTGTACAGCCGACATAACTACTTATGCTTACGAACAACCATAGTCCATAGCAGTCATGAAACACTCTATATAACGCCAGCGCATTTGATTACCTGAACAATATTCGCGCTCATTCATACTGCTTTGTTTGTAAGATACGCAGTCTCAGACGATTGTGTACAGGATAAAAACGCATCGTTGCTCCGATTGTACTACCACCCAGAGCAACCTGCGAAACCACTTCGTAAAGGATACCTTCCGTTGTCAGTAGAGTGAACTAGAATGTGAGTTGTAACACCAGCCACGTAGGCCTCACGTTTAACGTCGGGTGAGCCCATGTTCACAGCCAGAAAAAGAACCCTTGTAGCTTGTCCCCACTGCTGTCGTAGAACAGAGCCACTCAAATTCCATCAGGGAGATTTTACAGACACACAACACACCAGCAACAAATGAAGCCAGGACGTTATCGGCAGGAGATAGGTGACGACGCTCCGAGTAAAAACAGCCCACCACGACTTCCTCACGTACAAATGACGACTTGGCAAGACACACACGGCGCAGACGACTTTAGAGCCTTATGATGCACTACATTCGTAACAGTTCCTACACAAACTTCGTGGGCAAATCGCACACATCAGAAAACGCCATGGTTTTTTTTTTTTTTTACGGGTGCTTTCTACCACTAGTAGGCGCTCGTGGCGCATCCGCCCCACTTTCGTTAATGCGTGAAACGTTTCGATGCAAATGCTTACACGCGCAGCAATATTTTTACTTTTTATGATTATCCTTATTACTACTTAATGCATAAACGGCTTCTGCGTATTTGTTTTTTGTTTTTTATTTTTGTGTGACGTCACCGGAAGTTTTGGCGTTACGGCGTTTTGGAGACGGAAACACGCCGTTGACCCAGGGCCTGGTCTCGCCACGCGTCTCCGCCGTTCGTTTCTCCAGGCCGCCGTGTGGTGGCGACACCGTCGACAGTCGTTTTCCATCACCTCCAGTACGTGGTTTTTCGATGTTAGAGGTTTCCCGGCGAGGCTGGTCGTGGGGTGACCCAAGATGGCGGCTTTTTTTCTTGGGCGTCATTTTCTTTTTCCCGCCCGTTTGGGCGGCTATCTTGGGTTTGCGGAATTTTGCCACACAGTCGCGAGAGTTGGTGACATGGGCGCCACCGCACACAGAACAACGGGGAACTCAGTTGTGAGGGGCCCGCACCCCCTCCACTAGCGGAGCTTGGAGTCCGCAGAGTCCACACGTGTTCGGCTGCAGGTTTGGACATGCATCCGCTCGATGCCACACTGGATGCAGGCCGGGATAGTTTTGTAATAAGTTTGCACAGAGACGACCATGTTGTCATAATGCACGTAACGGGGCTTCTCCTTACCCGCGAAGGTGATGCGTGCCTTGTTTGATGTTCCGAATTTTCGGATTTCCACGATGGTGCCGGCACGCCAGCACACTCGATGTTGAAGAGTTTCCGTAGTATCCGTGTTACGGACCACGGTCACTCCAGGTAACCATAAAGCGGGACCGATCCCTTCTCGGTATTTACAGCAAAGTCCCCGATGAGCCGGTCGGCCGCCTCGATGTCCGGGGTATGCACGATTATGATGTTTTGGTCTCGTGATGGCAGAACGGAGATGGCGCGGGCCCGTTCCGGCCCGAGGTACGCCGAGATGGCGGTGCCGTAGCCGGTTTCCGTGAACGCCTCGTGAAGAGAAACATGCTGCCTGGGCTTGATGACTATAACGTAGTCTTCGGGAGCGGGTTTCGGAATTGGGCGCGGCTTCCACTTCGTGGACAGCTTTCCCTTGCTTCCCGTGGCGCGCGTCGCGGGAGCGTTCACTTTTCCGACCGACGAGCCGATGGCCGGGGCGACGTCGGACGCCGTCATCTTGCCTTTGTCCTGGAAGCGGCGTTCAGCCGCTTGCAGTAAAGCTTGACTCCGAATTTTCGGAAAACCCATCGAATTTTGGTCACCGGTGGCGGGGACCGAGGTCCACGCCATCGTCTCAGGGTCGTAACCGCGTGTTTGGAGCACGGAAGTTGCCATTTTGTCCTAGGAAGGCCGATTTCGCCCGGCCGGGCGTCGGCGTCGCCGCGGCGGCTCCCACGTGGTCGGTCGAAAAACGGCTGTAAATTCGTAGAAAATGGGCCCACCTGGACGACTTCGGTATCCAGTTGTTCCGCTCGATGTTCCGGATCATTCGATGCCAGGTTTGCCTAGATAGGATGATTTGGGCCGCGGCTCCAGCCGAAAATCGGCGGAGCCGATACACCATACGTTTGCTCACGTCGCGCGCTCGCAGCGCCCCCCCTCTATGCTGTGCGTAGAGCTTATTTAGTGGCTCTAGCTGTGCGGGAATGCGACTTGCGAGGGTCCGGGCCAATTTGAGTTTCCTACGAGAGTTTTTCCTCTCCAACGCCACTCCAACAAAAGAAGTGCTCGTTTTTTTTCGCAATAAACCGCCTTTTGAGGTGCTCGCCCTCGTCAGCTCATCACCGACTGCGGGGAAACAACAGACCCTTTGCCCTTAGGCAGAAAGTTGGGTTTCTGCCCCCCCCCCCCCCGTCTAACCGCATTGGGGCGCCTGCTAGGCTACCACCGACTAAAGCCGCTTCATCGGGTTGGCCGATGAAGGGACTTTTCCACTGACGTAGCATGTGATCGTAATCTTGCACACAGAAAAAAAAGCGGTGGCTGCACTTGGACGGACAAGTACCCAAAAGCGCGCTGAAAGTAAGCTTTCGCCGCTTCGGTGCCCCAGCCGCGGCGGCGAAAGATTTTCACGGTAGCCGTGACATCTGCGTACCATCGGCGTCAAATGAAACGCGAACACTAAAATATGAACCAGAACGTGCAAAATTGAAAAATACTGTTCGTAGAGTTCATGGGTTGCTATTGGTATGTTTGGAAATCCACTTTTCCTAACTTTGTTTTTGTAACTGAGCCACGCGTGATTTTGGCTTGCATGGAAAGAAATCGCGCTATTTGTGTGTTCAGGTTCATATTTTCGCGTTCGCGTTTCATTTGACGCCGCTAGTATGTCCCGCTCTCCGCCCCCCGATGCCTACCCCGTGCCCCGCCTAGGCATGCGCATGCCTCGGGCGAAATGAGTCAAACAGCCCCTCGAACGCCCCTTCTCGGTCGGTAAACCTTTGCACTGCCGTAAAGACAGATGGAGAAACGGAAGCGGATGAGGGGGAGAGTCCTCAGCCAAAAATCGCCAGAAATTCGCCATGCCGCCATTCATGATTTTAGGTCACCACGGGCCTCTCAAAGTCGCCAATTTGGCGAAAAGTAGCCACCAGTGGCAACCCTGCTTGATTCACGCATCCGCCGTACAGGGTAGAGACGGGATCCGGACAGTTTATCGAACGCCGTTTTATCGAACGCCGTTTTATCGAAGTCGTTTTATCGAACGCCGTTTTATCGAACGCCGTTTTATCGACGGACGTTTTATCGAAGCCGTTTTATCGAAAGCGTTTTTCTCGGCCTTTTCGAGTAACAGAATTTGCGATACGTTTTTTTAATTTCCTCCTCTCTATGTAATTTGCAAATCTTGTCTCCACAGCAGGCCTATTTAAAAACATTTATAGTCTGTCTTCTAGTTGACTTTTATTTCCTGCGTGTTTTTTTTGTTTGTTTTTGTGATGCGCGAAATATGTCACCAGAATTTTTTGCTGTGTTCATTGCGCAACTGGTACTGCCATAACGAATCTCCTTGTGTCTCTATCCCCTCTGATCCGAAGCATATCACGGCATTGTGGCGTATTGATTAAAATGCCTCGATATGCTTCGTACCTTTTTGTATAAACCGCTTTTGTGTCGACACATAATCTAATTATTTCGCCGCGTATGTTGTACATAAGTAAAGCACTTCTTGGCGCTTGAGGGTCCAATGTCAAAAACCTAACTGGAACGCTAGCAAAAGTCTCTCCCGATTTCTGCATTCCTAATTCTTAATGGGATCTGAGTTCAGTTGCTAAGAGGTTACCAAGCCTTGTACTACTGTTCTCGTTGCCTTGCATGAACTAACGAGAAAAACGTTAGGTACAAAATTGTCACCGTACTGCAGGTTGGTTCGTTTTCATCTCCCTCTGGTTGCACCCCAGCATGTCTGCTGGGGTGCATGCTCTTGCCTTTTTATCATAAGGCATAAAAACAGTAAGATCAAAATAGTAAACACCGAAAATGGAGAAATCATGAAGGTCTACTCAAAATACAGCGTCGTGACCCGATTACCTCTAAATAAAAATGGAAAAATTAAAAAAATGAGCACGAGCAATACTATGGCCCGTGCGATTATACCTGAACAAGGCACACAAAAAAACCAACAAAATGCGCTGCCTGGTCGGGCGTGTTCCTCCAAGGCCACCACGAAAACGTAAGGTTGGTGAATCAAAAGAGGGGCTAAGAGTGTTGACGCAAAAGTAGAAAATTATACGAAATCCTGTATTTTTTATTTGAGCATGATTAACAAAAAACGTAAATTGTGGTAGGATGGGCAATTGTCCAGCTGTACTAGCTTACGAGTTTCCCTAGTGCGAGATGACCTCTGACGACTTGTCCTACTTGACGAGTTCACCTATGACGAGTTGGCTGTGACAGGTTCCCTTGTGACGATTCTCCTAGACTCCACCACCTCTGTTGGGGTCTCACTATCACTGTCGGAACCCCCCTGTTCCAGTCACATAGCACTAATCTTTCAGAAGTTCTTGGCCCAACATTTCTCCAGATGCAAACAGTGTGACCCCAAGGTCCGAGTAGGAGTCGCGGGTAAACCACGTGACTAGAACAATTGTGGGGTACAAGACTCTGGATCACGTAATGATGAACCATGGCGCAAGGGATATATTTTTCAACACTAACCTAAACACGCCGATACACATCTAAGGAATATTGCGCACGGGGTTGGGGTTGGTACTATAGGGGCAAATTCTGTAATATAAACAAGGGGGTCATACATGCTTGAGTGAAATCAATAAAGACTCAAAAAGTAAAAATAATTTAATAAAACAAAGGTTATCGAAAGCACTGTAAAGGCGCGTCAACATATATAGATAGGTTTTTTATGTAATGCACGGCAGAGACAATATAGGAGGAAGGTTACTGCAGGTTAGGTTAATGCGATGGCCAGTTAAACAAAATAAACCCCGAAAATTACAATGCAAGCCGCAAAACCGCACTTTCGATAAAACGGACGTAGGTGGGTCGATAAAACGGCATTCGATGAAACGGCGTTCGATAAAACGGGCATTTTTTCGATAAAACGGCGTTCGATAAAACGGCGTTCGATAAACTGTCTGGGAACCGGTAGAGACCATAGGTCGGCGTACTCACTCGTGAGTACACTCATTTGTACTCATTTGTACTCAAACTCACGAGTGAGTACGATGATGAGTGATCACACACCCAGAAAAAAAACAGTGAGTACGATGACGAGTGAGTACAGGGGTAAGTCCACTACTCGTGAGTACATTACTTATGAGTACATTACTCATGAGTATGATGTACTCATGAGTACAGTAATCATGAGTATGAGTACTCAAGAGTTTGAGTACTAATGAGTATGAGTACTCATGAGTACACAGTACTCATGAGTACACAGTACTCATGAGTACACAGCACTCATGAGTACAATACTCATGAATACTGTGTAATCATGAGTACTGTGTATTCATGAGTATATGCACTCCTGAGTACAGTGGTGCAAACTAGTTTTATCACGAGCTCGAGTCCGGACGCGCGTGTACGAGTCGCAAACATTTAGCGGTGCCACTGTGCAGCTTAACTGTCAAGGATGGTAAAATTAGGCAACGAAAACTGCACCTCCCTCCTTTCCCGGTCCCTGTTTGGCAGCGTTTTTCGGCGGTCGCTCGCAAAGGGGTCACGGTGAAGAGGGAAAAAGGAGGGGGTGAGGGCCCGGCGGCAAACGCGGCCGCAGTTGCTCTTCTCTGATGGGACTTGTTGACTGCCGCAGTTATTTTTGTTGCCGCGGCCTGTGAACGCGTGGCGGCTTCATTGCGCTTGCTCCCTTCCAATTGTTTTAGGGGAGAGGCGGTGGAGGCTGCTAACAACGCACAAACTAGGCGTACTGAAGTCCCTCTTTTTCGGTCTTCAGAAGTTTCCGTAGACGCATGTCACGCTGTGTAGTCGTTTCGTGAGCCGAACCGCTCATTTCAACAGTCGCAGTTAATTTACGTAAGTCGCGTCAAACCGACTGCGTGGTTTGTAACGTTCGCTGTGCGTATTCAAGCGACAGTTTGGCTGATGTACGTGCGCCCATATGGTTTTATTAGGTTCCCGTTTTGAAACATTTTGCTCAGGTTCGCTAGTAATGTGGTCTCGTGTAGTGCCATTTACAAGTGAGCATATAGCCCCACCGTGCACTACGGCGTGCAGGCGCGGCGGTGGAATTTGCCACAGCAATGGAAATAAAATATCCGAGTACACCTAAGCACGTTTGTGAGTTGTGAATCGGACATCATAATATCCAGTTCAACGCGTGCGGCGCCTTGTTTAGCCTCGCATATTTCGTCGAAGAGCTCTGTCCTCTTGCCGCTGGAGGAGCGTTTTGCTTTCGAATGGCTTTACTTTCGAGTGGCAACCCGATTCGCCGCTTCTCGTTTATGCCACTGTGTAATGAAGGCGCTGACGATGATGGTGAATTTCGGTGGTTGTTATTCCCCTACCTTCACTACTGTTTACAGGCGGGGCGACCACCCCTCGCTTGCAACTATACCGCCGAGTTTAAGCTCGCACTGTGAGAGGCCTCGTGAAGGAATTGTTTTTAATTGATGAACGCCAACGCCAGACGCCGGGATTGTCGCTTAAGCTCGCATCTTGGAACGTCTCGTAAAACATGTGGATTGCACATAACGACGTCACCGCACTTTTTGATTGATCGCTGTCAGCTTCATCCGCGTTGCTCGAGATAAGAGCTGCAGATTTCCACTGTGCAACCAACCCACCAACACGGCAATACAGTGACGTCAGTGCAAGCTATCACGCCTCCGAAAAACGCGTCTACAAACTTTGTTCTCGAGTACACAAAGCACGGCAGAGCAGTTCTACGCTGCTGTAACGGCTGCCACGTACCGGCAGCAACTGGGTGCCCTGCGCCCCCCCCCCCCCCCGAACACACACACACACACTGTTGGAACTGGGCCATTCTAGCTCAGTCACCACTGTTCGATTCACTTCACTTTATTTCCTTAAAGACCCCACTGGGGGGTGTTACATAAGGGGCGCGTTGTACAACATAGATACAAAAGCCACAGGTTAACAATACAGATGCATAGATGTTGCGACGTTGCCCTGCTCAGTCCGCCATCGACGCGGCGCAGAGGAGAGCGATGAAGTTGTCGAGCCGACGGTTATTTTAAGCTGCATTCATATACAATATATACAAAGGTAGCAAGAGCGTTACATGGCTCGCACAAAGGCACTTCTCAACTCAGTGCCTCCGATGAAATGCCGCGGCACAGCCGCTGCTTCAGGGCTGGTTTTATACCCCTGGGGTTCCGCCGCAGCCGCGTGCAGTTAGAATATTTCCAATCAGGACTATCACTGGCCGCAGTTTGAATCCGGCGAATGCAGGCGAAGTGATTGCGTCAGCCGAGCCACAAATGGGAAAGGGGAGGCGACTCAGCGGCGCCGTCTCAAGAGTCTACTCGTCGCTGCGTGTCTTTTGCGGGCCGGTCGTCCCAAGCATGATTTGGTGCAGCCGTCTCGATAGGAAAAGGAGAGTAGACTCGGCGGCGCCGTGTGCCGCCAGTTGCGGCACGTCTGCCGCGGGCTGGCTGACCGAGGCGCGAATCGGGCCCACCGTCGGCGCGTCACCAGGTGCAGCAAATTTGTGTCAGGTGCTTTGGGTAACCGCACACACACACGCATAGAAAAATTAGTAAGATCAGACCCGTGTGGGTTTTGGCCTAGCTGTTAACGGAAATAGACACAACGACGCGTAGCGCCCGTCCTGTCCCTTTTTCGCGCCGGGACCTCCCTCTTTGGCTTTTCGCGCGCTAGCTGGTTTTCGTCTTTCTGTTTATCTCTTACTTTGCGGAATGGCGGCGGTTGCGAGGGGTACGGTTGCGCAATGTTCGCAGAATTCGGAACAGCGGCGGCAGCGTCTCTTTCCAGATGGTTTTAAAGACGATAGTCTTTCTTTGGCCACTTGAGCGCGACAGTGTTGTCCTGTCAGTCTGTCTGTCTGTGTCCGTCATAAAGATAATTCATTATTGCAACTTAATATCACGCCCCGCTGTACACATGGGAGCTACTGGGGTCGCCGTTAAGTAGCTTCATGTACATAATGCGCCCTCTCTACAACTGGCCAACTGCCCCGCGATTCAGCCGCGATTCAGCCCGCGATTCAAAACGCGAGTGCGTACGTCCCGTTTCTCTCTCTCTCGTGTACGTGCCTTCGCGCAGTGGGAAGCCCTACGACAATGCACCGTGTAAGACGTTTTCTTCTCGGGCTCCTCTGTCCTGATGTATATGTAATCTCAGTATTTCTAATTAGTTAGGCATTTTATTTTTTTCTGTTTAGCCTTTCATTCGAGCCACGACCTAGCTAAGATGTTGCAGTCGACAGGATCATGATTTAAGGCCACGGGAGGACGAACGGACGAACAACCTGGACGGACCGCACCACGACTACGAGTGTGCAGCACGCAGACATGGGGCACCGACGCACTCCACGCCAGCGGTGGTCGACACAGTGCTGACTTCAACGGAACGCTATGTCCTATGCTCTACGAAGAAACAGCAGTTCGTGAGCGCACTACGATTACGAGGGCTACCCTGCTCTGGCCGTAAGGACGACATCATCTTACGTCTTCTAGAGGACAACGAAGAACGTCGCCATCTCTCCAAACGAACGAATGTGCCAACGCTACTTCAGGCTGCCTCCGACAACAAACGGCAGAGGACCCTGCAAGCGGCGCTGTTTGAGAGCAGAAGGCTGCGTGATGAACGAGAAAGTTTTCTGAGACAACTGGCGAGAGTCGGCCGCCCGTTTTCCACGGTGCCTGGACTGCACGAGATCCGAGCACAGGCAGAATGCACGACGGCACGCACATGAACGAGACGACGCATGCAAAATTGTGATTGCGCGCTCACCGGGCCTTTCCCAGGTAATCGCCACGATTACGGAGACGCATCGAAGGTCAGTGCATTTCTGGCGAGATCACGAACACACGTTGCTCTGCTACATCGCCCACGCGCAGGTCATTCCAGCAACGAGCAACGAGACTCGCAACGTACGCAGCGCGCACGACCAGAAGGCACCACGTTCCTGGCACCCGCTCTTCCGCTACAGACGTACACGAACGGACCGCTGAGAGCACGGAACGCAACGGAGCCGGTACGTACATTTTCCGCACGTGCTGTCCCGGCGCGGGTCCACGCAACCAACGACATCGCATCCGGATTGGTAGATATGGCCACGACAAGCGAGCAAGACGCACGGCGCCCGAAATGCACCATACGTGGCGAACGACCGCACCCCAATTATAGGGGAGTTTACTAGATAAAACGAGACGCACAGCGCACGAAACGCACCAGAAGTGACGAACGACATCCAACTTGAACCAGTGGAGCTGACCACGGAGAACGAAATGCACAACGCACGGAACGCCACCAAGCCGCAGCACACACGGAGGAAACTGCTGTTAGCGACATCCTCCGCTCCCACTGCAGGTGCTATCCGGACTTGGCCAGCGAATGTTACAACCGCAGAAATCACCTGGCAACAAAATCACCTGGCAGCAACAAGCAACAAAAGACCCAGCACATGCGGTTCAACCCTACCGGAAAGTACGAGCTCTCCGACACCAGCTGCTCCCGCCCGAGTCCAGCGGACGAACGACATGACACTCGTGCAAGTAGGTCCGTCAACGAGCAACGACACGGCCAGCGCATGCGGCATGTCCGAGCCAGAATTAACAAGATCACCGGCACCCGCGCTCCGATCGAGACTCAGACGACAAACACCATTTCGTACAAGAGGACGCAACCGCGAGCAAGCGGACTCGCGATAAACGGATCCTGCTTGTATGGGAGACATAGCGATTATAGCATTCTCGAAACAACGGGCAAAAGACGAGGTCTTGAGCGACGACACGGACACGGCAAGAACGGCAACGAATGAACCCGATCCAGACGAAGCATCGAATGCCCTGACGATGAAGTCACGCTTGCGACGCCGAGGAATGTGGGACCGAACGGACGGCACGAACTACGCCCGCTTCCCCACCACAACGGTTTCACTTCCGAAACAACCACGGCGACTGCGAGCACGGAGCCGCAACGACTTTGACCGATCAGCCATGCCACCCTACGAAAACGCCCCGCTACCGCACACTAAACGAAAAGCCAAACGGCTCCCGCACCATACGCAACGCACGCGTCAATCAAGCAACGTCCTCAACGCGCGGAACTATGCCATCCCTACACAGCGCAGCTCGCCACCGGACAAACCAGACGTCTACGCCCCTACATGCATCAAGCACGCGACGAGCTACACGAACACAATCGCCGACGGAAGCGGCACAACCAACGCAACGCCGTAAACACTGTCAAGTTCAGGTCTGACGAAGTGAATCCCACGGCACACACACAATAAAATCAAGCAGATTTGAAATTCACCGAAACTCAACGAGACGAACACCTTCTTAACGAAGTTTCTAGTATCTGGAACAACAAAAAACAAACGCCAGCATCGAGCACCTGTGAACAAGCGGACAGTGATCTGAATACGAACGGACGTCAATCTACGCGAACGCTTCATTGGCGCATTTCGGATTCAGAGCACGATTAGGATACGTATCAGCGCGCCCGGAAACGAAAACGGACGACAAAAGCTGCCACCCGAAGACACGCAGAAAAACGCAGTTTACGGCCACGGCCGCACCGACAAGCCCCGAGCTCCCCTGAGCCCGACCCGGCCTGAGAACAAGACGAGACGCCAGGCGCAACGCGAGTGCTTACGTTCCGTTTCGCTTTCTCACATGTACAGTGTACTTGCCATCGCACAGTAAGTCGCCCAACGACAGTGCACCGCGTCGGACGTTTTCTTCCTCTGTCCTGATTTATATGTAACCTGTGTTTTTCTAATCAATTAGACAATTTATTTTTTCTACTTAGTCTTTCATTTGAGCTACGACCTAGCTAACAGTGCAGATAAGTTGATTATTCGTGAGTAATACAAATTGAGTACTCATGAGTACTGATTGAGTACTCATGAGTGCAGAATGAGAGTACTCGTGAGTGCAGAATGAGTAGTACTCGCGAGTGCAGAATGAGTAGTACTCATGAGCAGTAGTACTCATTGAGTACTCATGAGTACAGATTCAGTACTCATGAGTACAGATTGAGTACGAATACTCGTGAGGACAAATGAGTACAAGTGAGTACGATTACAAATGAGTATTTGATGAGTGAGTACGAGTGATTTTGTGACCAGACGAACTTTTTGAGTCTGAGTTTGATTGAGTACAGCGTAAATAAAAAAAAATGTGATTGAGTTTGAGTGAGTTCTTTCTGTTTTGCCGACCTATGGTAGAGACACGTATGCGCTGGCGCCGCCATTTTGTCCACTCGCTCGCTGCCGAAACAAGTCATTGTATCAAAACCGCGCTAAAATTATCGCCGCAACGGGGTTAACTGGCGAAGTTTCAATCATCTTATCTATTTCGCGTTGCTGGGTCTCGTGGGAAACGAGAACGACGTGCTGTGCACGTTGACCCAACTGCAGCGGCACGGGACCGTTCAAAGGGTGTCTCCACCCTGTACGTTGGTGCTGGCACTGAGGAGGTATTCGCGCGTTTGTTTACGTTACTGTACCTAGATGGCGCCACCATACCGTGGCGTGCCGTTTCCTGCCTTTTTTTCGTTCTAGGAGAAAATGGTTTCGTGAAACATAGTGCTCGCTCGACAAATATGTTCACGTAAGACACCGTCGCGTAAATCAATCGGCCAGTGTCGTCTGAGACAACCCCAAAGCCCCGCAGTTCTGTGCAGCTAAACAAGTATAGTGCGCGCAGTACCAACAACAGCAGTACGAAGCGGCACTTCTATGTTTACATGTGCTTTCGTAACTTACACTTACCACCATTCTTACGGCTTTAATAAGAATGTGCCCTAAATTTAAGCACAAATAGCTCGTTCGGCAAGCTTGTAAGCTCTGCCTAATTTGCGTTTACTTTCGCCGGCCTCCGCCAATCGCAGAACTGGCTCGAATGACATCATAGCACGGAGAAAGAAGTATTTCAGGAGGGTAATCTTCTGGGTTGGGACAGTTTGGGCGGACGGCGCGTTTAATGTCACTGTCTGGCGAGGAGGAAAATGCAGCTTGCGGAGCAGCGCAACAGATGGCGCGTCAAGCGTGTGGCCATAGTTTACATGTTCTTCTACGGACGCAACCCACAAAATTCGTAATATCATCGAATATATTGTAAACATTGCCAGATTTGTTTCTGTAAACTAAATAAATAGAAGTGGTGGACATTTTACCAGCAGTTGTTAATGAATACTGCCCCAGTTACAAGCCGTACCGCGCTTCAAACTAAGTACTACAAGGAATCCCGGAGCAGACGACGTCTGCCGACGCCGTTTTCTCGGCAGGAGTGGTTCACTCTCGCTGCTCTCGCCTCTCGCGGGCTTCTCAGATATGCGCGCGGTTTCCATGTTGCACAGCCAGTGCGGGGAAATTAGGACAGTCTAAATATGAACTAATGGTATAGAGGATAAGAACCATCATTCACTGGAAATAATCAAACCTAGCTTTTAAACCACATGTCTTTTTATTGTAGGTTTCGCGTTCTAAAAAATCAAAGCCCGTTGGTTTAACGACGAAGATGTTTAGAACGCGAAGATTTCTTCCGCCGCAAACCGGCTCCAATGAAAGTCAAGTCGCGTGAGGGATTCGTCGGCGTCGTCTGCATACGACGGCAGCCGAAGCCGGCTATGCACTGACTGACCTTAAACCAGCGAGCCTTTTCGGCAAGCTCGCCGCGCGCGTCTTCCCTGTAACGTCTTCTGACCAAGGGCGCATCGGTGCCGCGCACGGCGCCCTGACTTTATCGCGCCGCCGGAGCAAGCCCTGTTGCGCCTCCTCAGTAATTCTTGCTCCGTGCATCATAGGTTCTGTTGCGGGAAATGAGCTAGTGGGTCGCATGGCCATTCCCTTTTTTCCTAATTATGTAGCTTATTTGAGCGAAGTTTACGTTAAAAGTGGTGTCGGTATGATTCTGACGAGGCAATCTTTTGAATGAACCAAACTTGTGTTTGCTCGCGCATCGGCTGGAAATGCTGGTGACGGAAACACAAGCTCGGTTGTCGATGCGGGTCTCCTACTTCAACATCAGTAAAGCAAGCGTTACGGGACAAACCAACGAGGCCAGAAATACCTACCTTCCGGTTGGGCAAACCGTCTTCGAACCACTGCGGTGTGTTGACGGCGCGATCGGAAAGTTGCCACGCCAGCTTGACGGCCCTGGCGCGAATCGTGTACATCAGCCCGGCCCACGACTCAAGACTTGCGCTTTATTACCGTGATTTGTCGCAACAAGATTGGTGGGATCGATCCATCCATGGATCGGTCAAAAGCGACGAAAAGCAGCCATGTCGACCGGCCGAACGCTTGAGACCATGTACGTTAAAAAACATAAAAAAAGTGTTTCTGAGAGCACCCATAGATGGCGCTATATGGGTAGTGCGTATAGCAATTTCCGGTGGGACTTCACTACGTAGTACATATAGAATCGTCCATTCGCCACATCACAGCACGGCGTTTGTTCGTGTGGTGATCTCTGGCACGTTGTTGCATGTCATTGCTGGTGGCAACGTGACTTGTAGGATAGGTACTGCAGAACTAGTGGTGGCAAACTTCGTCCTCGATTTTTCGCGAGATGGATCGGTGTCGTCGTGGTCGCCGTTTCGCCGACGAGGGCTCAGCACGCCGGCTACACCCGTGAGCTCCCAGCACAGCACACAACGCGCAGTCTAGCGTTTGCAGATCGACGCTGCACTTGGTTTAAATAACCGGCCTTGACAACGTAACACGCGGATGGCACTGACGTGTACGCCTCGAGCTTTGCGATCGCTGCGCCGCCTGCCGCCGCTTCTCCGCGGTGTTGACGGTATTAGCGCTGCGCGGCTGATAGGGGCTCATGCAGTGTTTTGGTTCTCTTTCGCTTCTTTCTGCCCTTCGGCGCCCTAAAAAACTTGTGGTGACGTCTGTGAGTAAATAGTACGTCTAGGGCACTTCAAAAGCCGCTGCGTCTTGTTTGGGTGCTCAAACGCCAACAATAGCTATTCGGGAAAGCGGTTGTGCGCGCTTCTTCGCCGCTGTCACGGGCGTCGGCGACGGCAACAGCATACCACCGCTGTCACCTCCGAATACATTCGGCACAAGTGAATTTTAAGTGCGAATGCACTTTATAAGCGACCCTGAATCACTCGTCCGCCGTCCGCGCTCCCCCTCTCCCCTAGCAACGGCGCGGAGGAGGAGAGAGAGCGTGCGTAGCAACGGTATCGGCGTAGCAACGGTCTCTTGCTCGGCGTAGCTGCGGGCGGCGCGCCGCTCCCTGAATCACTCGTCCGCCGTCCGCGCTCCCCCTTTCCCCTAGCAACGGCGCGGAGGAGGAGAGAGAGCGTGCGTAGCAACGGTCTCGGCGTAGCAACGGTCTCCTGCTCGGCGTAGCTGCGGGCGGCGCGCCGCTGCGCCGGTTCGCTTCGCCTTCCGTCCGCGTGAGGGCGCTCCCTCGTCGGCTCCGCATTCCGACGCTCGAGGGCGCTCGCGCGACGGCGCGCCCCTCCGGATCAAATCGGGTAACTTCGGGCAAACTCGGGCATTCGCACTTTGCCATCTTCCCTCTCACTTGGGAAATGCTTGTCTTTTTTATTGCAGCCTCTTATAGACCTGATACTGGCACAGTGAGAGGTGTGTTTCGTTTTGCAGCGCGGGCAACGAATGCGGCTTCGTTTCGAATATATACGTCGTGGAAAAATATATTTCGGGGATGTGATTACCCAATACCTGGCAATAACTTGTGCCGTTTATAAGAATATAAGCCACGCGAAAATGTTAAGTATATTCCAAGGCTCTGCGTCGTGAGAGATGTGCACTCTTGCATGCCTTATAGCAAGAACCAAGAAAAGTTAATTAAACCACGAAAAAATAAATGGTCTTCAAGTCCTGAAGAAACATAATAGCTCGTACGGAAATAATAAAAAAAAAACTGAGTGTAGCTTCTGGAATGCTAAAGACGTTCGTGTAAACTTAAGCCGGGTAGGACTCACGAGACCAACTAGCGTGCGAAATGCACTGCTATTTCGCGAGACATGGGGAGGAGAGGAAGCGGACGCTTAACTATTGTTGTGTACCAATGCGGAGCGAAATCAAGGAATGAACGTTTTAGTAATCAAACACACAAGCTACCCGTCCACCTTACTTTAGTTTTTAGACTTCAACGAACAGCTAATCACTCGGCGGACGCATTTTTCGAGGTATACAAGTTCACAAGTGATAAAAGGTACCGTTAGAAGAGTGCGATATCTGATAAGGACCTCTAATTTCCGTTTATGCTTTATTCTGCAGGCTCCCTGCGTCATATGACTATCCTTCGAATAAATGTTTTGTCGCGGACGCGCATTACTCTAGAAAACCGTTCTCCGCGCTGCTCGCGGAGGATATATGTGGCATATAGGAATGTTTGCGGGCACTCAGCTCACGATAAGAAGCCCCAGCATTAATATTTTTTTGTCGTGCTCTGATCCCGGGTATAATTTTGGATTATCCATCGTACTTATTTCGTAGAATGTTCGTGAAATTTATGTCTAGGGTGGTGATCAATATCTGAGGTGTGATATTGGCAAGCATAACTGCCGTGCTGTCAGGTATAAGTGATCCGTTAGGTTATATAAGCGGACAAAACTGATTTACATCGTAGTGTGTAGTCACAGCATGACCATTTGAGGAAACTATGCTTACGGACACACTGTTAGTAAATTTCAGGGCAGTGGAATCACAATCATCTCCATATGCATATCCCGGTTTCGCGACACCGACCTGTGACGCACACCTGGTGCTTGTACAGACCGAATGTACCAGAATAAGATCGCGTGAGACACATTTACACTCTCGGTAATGTGCCACATTTGCGAACAGAGGGACTGCTCCACATAAATATGTGTTTCCAGCGCCTACAAACGGTAAATCTTAGTCGTGAACGTGTCGCAAAAGCAACGGCGATTGTGGGGAGCCGGACGGAGACTCCCGCGGCTGCTTTCGAAACAAGCCGCTAGGGGGATTTCAGTGGCGCCCCTACAGGCCGCGCTCGAGGAGTATAGAGGAAGAAAATGGGGCGTCAAACAAACGCCGACGCCAACGTAGAGAAAACGCGCACGGCACGATTTGTTTTGGGCAAAGCAAGAACGTGACGAAACGATCTTTGTCACGTGACTTTCGGTCTTGACGTCACAACCTTTGTGCACGTGACAGGAGCGCGAGGGGGTGTCATAGAGATCGGGTGTGAAATGAGGCCAGGCCTCTCAAGCTTGGACTAGAGTGAACTAGAATAGGGGAGTGGCCCGAGCGGGCGGAGACGGCGTTGCTTTCGGCGTGCCGCGCGCCGTCGACCACCGCTAGGGTGGCTAGGGGCGCTCGTGCACGATCTCGCAGCCGGTCAGCCGCGCCCGCGCTGTCGCCGCAGCCCTCAGACCGGACGAAACGTAGAACTTGGAAGGCGGTGGGTGCACGTGCGTTCGGTGGAATCGGTGCGGAGGTTCTGACGTGTTTTTTAAAACAGTGAGAGGGTGCATTTCGTCAAGGACCTGCATGTGAGGAAGATGGCGAAAAGAACTGATGCGCACTGTTTTGACCAGGCTGCACGCCGGCTATCAGGGCGCTCCAAAGGCGTATTTGTTCGCCGCCCTAAGAGCCGAAGAGGTTCGAAAAAAGTGGAAGCGCAATTTGCGCCGGCAGGAGAGAGAGACAAAGCTTTTTTTTTATCGAGCTTTTAGGTGGGGCGGTTCCTCATTTCAGGTAACCATGTGCCCTCCCGGCTCGACTGGCCCTCTCGATCAGCTGAAGTTGATCTTGAGAAAGGGAGCTGGAACGCAGTATGTCCCACTATAATCCCACTGCTCAGGAGTAGGGGAAGGAAAAGGAGGTGGGAGGTCTGGGTTCTTGACGCACTCCCATATTATGTGCCATAGAGTGCCTGGTTGAGTACAGAATTTACATTGTGCGTCGAATTGTGTGGGAAATAACAGATGCATCCTGACTGAATGGGCAAACGTATTTGTAACTATTAGGACAAGCCCCTCACAGAATCGTCGGCTGCAGTGTGCGAGCTCCACTTTGTGTACAGGCCGTTCTGCACCGGTTTGTGCTAAACATGGAGAACGCTTTCACTGAATGCTTCAGTGTTCTTGAGCTTCATTGGGATAGCATCCTTGACATTTTGAGTGTGGTTAAGGCTAAGCAGCAGTGGGAACTTGGGTGCAGTGATCATTGTAAGGCTGTTGCGGCAGAGGTGCGTTTTACTTCACGACCCGCATTCACTTCTACATCAAAAGCATCAACAGAAGCAATGCAAAAAGACGGCAATCTGCAAAGTATGCTAAACTAGGTAAATGCCCGTAGTACTGGACCAAATATTGCGAAATAAACATGACAGCACACTCAAAGGTAATCTGTTCTATCTTGTTCACTGTATGTATATTATAAAAATTGTAATCGGTTTGAAAAAGGTGGAGCTGGGTCATTATATAGCTGTACACAACTTTGCTTAACATGTAGCATTGCATGTAAGTGTTAACATTAGTTACTGTTCTTTTTTTATAGTAATTATAACAAGAAATAACTACAAAATAATTTGCCTTTCGCCTGATAGCACCCTTGATCTCTGAAAAATAGTAAAGACTCCATACCATATTGGCAAGCAAGCAGCAGTTAGTTTCGTTTTTGTGCTATGCGGCGGGTCTAATTTTCCTTTTAGGAGATTGGGGGTGAGGGGGGTCAACGTGCTTATTTGCGCACATGCGCCGAATAATACATCAGAGTTTACTGCAACACCTCGGCTAAAAAAAGTGTCGCTCTTAAATGCTGCTATACGAGCAATGACGTGTTTTTAGAACCGCGATGCTCTGCCCTGTGCAGGGACTAACAGTCCATGCTGAACACCTGCCAGTTCGCAAAAAGTAGTTAATTGTCAATCGTCAGGCAGTATTCGGCGGGTTGCGGCGAACACAGGTGACAGTTCCTTGACATTCAGAAGCGCCCGCGCCAGATATAAAGCTCGGGGTGAATCAAAATCGTGGATAGCGGAACTAAAGTGCCTGTAACCAGAACGGCTCACCACATCGAGGTCACAGGTCTTGTGCTCGACCTGGAGCAGCAGTAAGTAAAAAAATTACATTTGGCCGTTTAGAATCTTGCTTGGCTTCTGAATGCCTTTGAAAGTCGAAAGAGAACGCGAGAACATGATAGTGCAAGGCCAGACGCGTAGTCTCACTGCGCCAGACCAGCTGCGAAAGGGCGCAGTCGCGCCACCTCGCGGTGTCGACGCCAACCGGAGCAGCTCGGCGCCGCCGCTCGGGACACTCCCTTATTCTAGTTCACTCTACTTGGACGTTCCCTGGTTTCCCTGTAGTATAGTGAACTAGAATAGGGGTAGTGTGCTCAAAGGCGCGGCCGGAGTGAAGCAACGCCACCTAGAGGAAAGTCTAGGTGGCGTTGAGTGAAGCCGCCGCTGTCGACAACGGCGGCCGCTGCTGTCGTAACCACGGTAGGGACGCCACAAACGAGCTTGTGCGTACGTAGTCGCGTAGGCTCGCAGGGAAACACCGCATGTATTACCGCAAACGACTGGGCCGGCTCGTGATGCTGTGCACTTTAATACCGTGCGTAAAAAGCGCGGATGTGCATTCGGTAGAAGCCTCACACGAGTGAATACGAGGTGAAGAGTGCAGAGCGTGATGTGCAAGCGCGGCGCGAGTCCGGCTGCTTTCTTGCGGGCTTCTTGATGAATTCCAATGTAATTACAAACACAACCTGCACTCTTGCCGTTCAAAAACGTTGTTTGCATTCCGTGTTCTCGGTTCTTAACAATAGCTTAATGCTTTTTATAGATGCATACCCGCCTGAAGGGAAGAAGCATAACCGGATGTTGCGTGCTGAAGAATAATTTTGTAATGAATGAGAAAGCGTTACAAAACTTGATTCCTTGTTTAGCTGATGTTGTACTAACCTCATTAACCCGGCCGGCACGCAAAATCTACGGAGGATTACTCGGCCCGTGAGGGAAGAGGCATAACCGGCTGTTTCGCGCTGCAAAATAATTTTGTAATTAATGAGAAAGCGTTACAAAACTGTATTTCTTGTTTAGCTGATGTTGTACTAACCCGATTAACCCAGCACGCAAAATCTACGGAGGATTACTCGGCCCGTAGTGCCGGAGTCCATTCTAATTTAAGTTTTTTTTTCCTTCTAGAAATTTTTTTTCTTCCTTCGCTTGTTTTTGCGAGCGAACAGGTGTAGTGGATAACTGGTAAGACCAAATACTCATTAAGCATACGTGCACTCTCCTCCCGTACCGAAGAAAATTTCAAATACTCAAGTCCTTAATTTCTGCCCAAGGCAGCACAGGCAAACATTTATTTTGTAAGGCCGGGCTGAGCATAAAGGCAAAGTAACTGCCTTATTCTCTCAGTTACGGCTCATCTTAAGGTGCTTGGATCATTTCCGTGGGCCAGACTTGTCCATGTTTACTCTAACGAAGAAGTGAAGCCGCACGACAGCATAAATTTCACAATATCCTTTCATAAGAGTCACAATCGCGACCTCCTTGGACAGCATGATGCGAATGAACATCACACCTTCTCGGATACTAGTTCCATGGTACAGTTCAACATAGATGTGTAGCAAAACGTTGTGTCGTTTTCTCCACGAAATCCATGCTTCGTCCAGAACACTGAAGGTGTGTGCTCGGCGTTTCCAAAAAGTCATTTGGCTGTAGAGATTAATCTATCGCAGAAGACACGGCCTCGGGTCGTGCAGCTTTTCCAGTGAAAGACTCCTGCTCTTGTGAGTGCTTATTCTGCGCAACCTCGTTTTCACTGCTACCACATTCGGTACTTTCGAAACGCCCTTTACGACTTGCATTGGGTGACGATTTTGCTTCTTCCCCAGCTTATCGTTTCCACTTTCTCGGCAGCCTCCCCCGCCGTACTTTCTTCGATGAGTACTCAGGTAGGTTAAGTAGAATAGTCGGCACAGCATCTGGTGCTAAGCGTGGCTTTCCACGAAAATTACGGACCCCTCGTCAATGCCCGACATGAGCGTAATCGCGGATGACGGAGCGCCGCTCGTACACAGCGCAGTTGTTCAGCGCTTTATTTGCACGTCGGAGGTTCCTCTCCCAATGTTCTCTTCGAGAAGCCTCTCTTGGTACCCTAAAAAGGGCCACCTTAGGGCCACTTTTCTTGTTAACATAGCCGGTCTTGCAGCCCGGCGCGTAGCAATGGTTCTGCCTACTACCGGGCTTATTTGTTTCCTTCGTGAAGGAGACTCACAGGCCAACAATACGCGCCGCACGCTACATTGATGACTTCCCAGTTCAATGAAAACAAAATAACCAAACGCGTACCAGGAACGGAATCACAGGTGCAAAATGAACTCGCCACAACCATCAAACCACCATGCCGGAACGTACGCAGATGGAGGAACGCCCGCGCAGCTCCCCTACCGTGGTTTGAACCGTAGCGACACCAAGCGGAGCGGGCGAAAACTATCAAAAGTCGACGCCGCCGGCCTCAGCGCGCCTCGTTCGGGCGCTCCGCAGTGAGCACACTACCCCTATTCTAGTTCACCGTAAAAATCGACGCCCCACGTGACCAACCTACAATGCAGTTTTCGACCATCAAGTACACCAGACGGCGCAAGCGAAATGTTACTTTTGATATAGAATACAAAACATTCATTCCGTGACTCAAAGAGCCCACACAGTTCGCGTACAATGTGTTATTTAAAAATAGTATTAACAAGTTCCGCATCAAACATCCGTTGAGAAAAAATGTACGCAACTTTTTACGAACAGCCGACTGGTGCACCACCTCGTTTCTGAATAGACCCTATGCGAAATTGCTTGGTGATCTAGCAACACTGATGTAAACAAGACCGTCCGCCATATTGGTACGGGCGACGATCGCGAAGTCTCGTATTGTTTACTGTGGAAGAGTAGGTGAAGGTAACGCGGTATGGCTCAAACTGGACTGCATTTTCCGGGTCCCGACCACGGATTGTGGACGAAGGACTCGTCTGCGCTGCCGACTGTGTCTGAGGACTCACACCACTCGTGGTGCCGCGCCGAAGACCCATCCGAGCCCAGCGCAGCAGGGCATGCCGCCTAGCCACCGAGCCGCATTGCTCGCCTTCATCGGTGCGGACAAACACGTGCGACTCGCAGTAAGTAAATCTTTGTTTTTTCCTTGACGCGAGTTAACCGGTATGAGCATTTGTATAGCACTTTGTTCACCGTTGTTTACCATGTAAATGCGTAGCGGGGACCCTGTTGCAGTAACCCTGAAAGAGGAAAGCGACAATCGCCAGACCGTACCGCTAGTGGGTGGATTAGGTATTTTCAAATGCTGTACATCGAATTTACGGGACGATTTTTGGCGAAGATGTTTACGGAAAGGTTGCGGCCGTTTTCCGTGACGATCGTCCGCCCGCGCGTTTGCCGCAAAGCATTCGTGCTTTGCGGCGAAGTCAACTACAAAAGTGCACATGCGCCTTGAATTTTATTTTTTGTGTGTGTTTTCATTATTTATTGCGCATGTCTTGCCGCAAAAATCTGTTTGTGCGTCTGGCTTGTCCTTTTTTGGCAGTGGGGTGGTTGTGGTAGTTGTAAAGCGCATGTTTTGAGTGTGCCCGAACAGATAATACCGTAAAACCTCGTTAGCTCGAACTCACTGAGCTAAACATTTTTTTTAAAATTCGATGGGTCATCGGTATAGCCAGAATGTTTACCTGTTTATCTTGAAAGGTTTTGGAAGTGAGTTCCAGATAATCATAATATTGCTTGCTCAAGAATTATGACGAACACGAATATGCGGGTACTGGTATCATTACCCACGGTGAGGTTCTCTTGAAAGTACATTAACAAAGATGCAGCGATACTTGCACGCTCGAACTTGAAAAACAATTTTGACATCATTGCTGTTTGAGGTGTAGATTATTGCCCTTGCAACAGGGTTAAGCAAGACACAAAATCTGGTCATTTTGAGTCTGTTCCTTGCGGCCACTGCTTTCTGCTCTGTCCCTTTAGCATAAACTGTAGCGGGCTAGTCCTGTTCTTCCCTGAGTGCTATTTACTGTTACTCTCTCTGTTCTTGCAGGTTGGGCCTCATCCATGTGCTCAGCAGCTGCTTCCGTTCCCAGAAGAAAAGTGGCCGGCCCTATGTTGTGTGCCTCACGTTGGAGACGGACAGTGGGGCGATTGTGGAGGCAGCGTGCGAGTGCCCGGCGGGTTGCAGTGGAGCATGCAGTCACATCCTGGCAGCTGTGCACCTACTCGTCCTCTTGCAAGCCCAAGGTTTTAAAGAGGCGCCACCGGAGCTTGCGTGCACAGCTGCTACAACAGTGGGGACGTCTGCGACAGCAGGGCATCAAGCCAGCGAGTGTCCAAGACATTGACTGGAGAAGCCCGCAAGAAAATGGCCCCTCCCTTCTCTTGCCAATGCGTCTGTTCGGCGCACGTCGAGTGCAGGAGCAATGCGAGCAGCAATAAAGTGCCGTGCAAGCGCTCGGGAGAAAACTTGGTAGCCTTTGGAATGGGTTTTTTGCCTCAGTTTTGCTGGCCTCACCCCCCCCACAGTAACAGAAACAAGGACTGGCATGGCACCTGGACGGTCACCTATGAGCTACCAGCAAGCATTCAAGCCACATCACGCCGTGGTCATCTCGCGAGCACGCAGAGGCTGGGCAACGTCGTGTTTACTAGACCGCTGCATGCAGGGGTGCGCGAATGCTTCATTTTGTTCCATTTATATCCACAATTTTCTATACTGCACACGCTATAAATCAGCGAAGTATTTTAATTTACTTGGATTTTCACTGTGGATACAAAAAAAGCAAAAGCACTCAAGCTGATGCGTGGCGGACTGATGCAACTCTGGCCGTTTTTTTTTTTGATGAAAACTTAAAAATTGCCTCAGCTACCTACATCAATGGCCACTATCGTTACGTCAGAGGCATGCATGCAGTATGTGACAAACTAGAGGAGTGAGTGTGTATTTTAGTCGCAAAATATTCGACAGTAAATACATAGCGGCTGAAATGACAATGGGCAACAAGTTAACTTGACGTAAACAAACCTGTCAGCCCGGCAAATCGGGAACCAAGTGCAGAAACTCGAATTTTCCAATGTCAGATTATCATAAAACATTGTACGCCACTTCCGCAACGACACGCGGTTAAATGCACAGAAAAGAAACTAACAACATACTCCGATACCGTGCGCGCCCGCCACAGAGGAAATTTTCAACCGCGCCGTGACGGCGTAGTGCGGCAAGAAAAGTTTACAGCCCTAGGTAAGATAAAGGCTTGTGTAGGGGCTAAGCGGTACCATTTAACAATGAAATGAAGCGGGCGTAGAGCCACAGGGACGAGTGAAGAAATAAAGCCTAATTTTGACAACGTGTGGTACTGTTTCCCCGCTCGAGCGCCGCTGTCAGTCATAAATAGGTGACGCACGCTCAGGCTTCATTTATAATACAAAGGCTGAACCACGGAACTCCAACGCAGCTGTATTTTTCATCCGGACAGCGACTACGAAATCCCGCGCTTAGCGAACCAATGACAAATATTCGCTCCCAGCGCACCGCGCCACAGAACAGACCGCGCTCAGCGTGGCACAAAGGTTGCTCGCGCCGGCATAGTTCGCGTCAGAAAGTTCGTTCAAGAGCGTGGAACTTCACATGCCTTTTCTCCATCTGGACTGGTATTTCCTCGTTGCGTGCACTGCGGCACGCCGCAATGCTCCGGCATTGTAGTCCATCACCAAGAGCGGTCAATGCCTTATATGTTTTGCTACTTGGTTTCGGTTTCAAACGACCGTACCAAAATGGCGGACCTAGTTACCGGAGTCGACGTGAGATGGCGGGGCGCATTTTGCATAGGGTCTATTCGCAACCACAAAGCCGCCAATTGAACCTATGCAAAATGCGCCCCGCCATCTCACGTCGACTACGGTAACTAGGTCCGCCATTTTGGTACGGTCGTTTGAAACCGAAACCAATTAGCGAAACATAGAAGGCGCCGGGCGTTGACCGCTCTTGGTGATGGACTACAATACCGGAGCATTGCTTCGTGCCGCAGAGCACGCAATGCAGAATTACCGGTTCAAATGGAGAAAAGGTACGTGAAGTTCCACGCTTTTGAACGAACTTTGTGACGCGAACTGTGCCGGCGCGAGCAACCGTGACACGCTGGGCGCGGTGCGCTTGGAGCGAATATTTGTCGTTGGTTCGCTAAGCGCGGGGTTCCGTAGTCGCTGTCCGTATGAAAAATACAGCTGCGTTGGAGTTCTCTTGTCCAGCCTTTGTATTCTAAATGAAGCCTGAGCGTGCGCCGCCTATTCACGCGACTGACAGCGGCGCTCGACCGGGAAAACAGTACCACACGTTGCCAAAATTAGGCTGTTTCTTTACTCGTCCCTGTGGCTCTGCGCCCGCTTCGTTTCATTGTTAAATGGTACCGCTTAGCCCCTACACGAGCCTTTATCTTACCTAGGGCTGTAAACAAACTTTTCTTGCCGCACTACGCCGTCGAAAATTTCCTCTGTGGCGGGCGCGCACGGTATGGGAGTGTGTTGTTGGTTTCTTTACGTTGCATTTAGCCGTGTGTCGTTGCAGAAGTGGCGAACGCTGTTTTATGATGATCTAACGGTGGAAAATTCGAGCTTTTGCACTTGGTTCCCGATTTTCCGGGCTGATAGATTTGTTGTTACGTCAAGTTAACTTGGTTTCCATTGTCATTCCAGCAACGATGTATTTACTGTCGAATATTTTGCGACTAAAATACACACTCACTCCTCTAGTTTGTCACTCGCTGCATGCATGCCTCCGACGCAATGATAGTGCCCATTGATGTCGGTAGCTGAGACAATTTTCAAGTTTTATTCAAAAAGAAAACGGCCACAGTTGCATCAGGCTGCCGCGCATCAGCTTGAGAGCTTTTGCGTTTTTTGTATCCACAGTGAAAATCCCAGTAAATTAAACTACTTCGCTGATTTATAGCGCGTGCAGTATAGCAAACTGTGGATATAAATGGAACAAAAAGAAGCATTCGCGCACCCCTGCATGTCGCGGTCTAGTAAACGCGACGTTGCCCAGCCTCTGCTGCGTGCTCCTGAATGCTTGCTGGTAGCTCATAGGTGACCCTTCAGGTGCCATGCCAGTCCTTGTTTCTGTCACTGGCGGGGGGGGGGGGGGGGGGAGGGGGGGAGGAGGAGGAGCGGGAGGCCAGCACAACTGGGGCAAAAAACTCATTCCCAAGGCTACCAAGTTTTCTCCCAAGCGCCTGCACGGCACTTCCTGTACTCGACGTGCATCGAACAGACGCATTGGCGAGGGAAGGGAGGGGCCATTTTATCGCGGGCGTCTCCAGTCAATGTTTTGGACACTCGCTGGCTTGATGCCTTGCTGTCTCGGACGTCCCCACTGTTGTGGCAGCTCAGTGCACGCAAGCTTTGGTGGCGCCTCTTAAAACCTTCGGCTAGCAAGAGGGCGAGTAGGTGCACAGCAGCCAGGATGGGACTTCATGCTACACTGCAACCCGCCGGGCACTCGCACGATGCCTCCCCAATCGCCCCACTGTCCGTCTCAAAGGTGAGGCACACAACTTAGGGCCGGCCACTTTTCTTCTGGGAGCGAAAGCAGCTGCTGAGCACATGGATGAGGCCCAACCTGCAAGAACAGAGAGAGTATAAGTAAATAACACTCAGTGAAGAACAGGACTAGTCCGCTACAGTTTATGGTAAAGCGCAGAAAGAAGTGGCCGCAAGGAACAGACTCAAAATGACCAGATTTTGTGTCTTCCTTAACATTGTTGCAAGGGCAATAATCTACACCTGAAACAGCAATGATGTCAAAATTGTTTGTCAAGTTCGAGCGTGCAAGTATCTCTGCATGCTTTGTTAATGCATTTTTCAAGAGAAGGAAGTTTAACATTTAAAAACCTCAGCGTGGGTAATGATACCAGTACCCGCATAATCGTGTTCGTCATAACTTAAGCAAGCAATAATATGATTATCTGGAACTCACTTCCAGAATCTTTCGAGATAAACAGGTAAACATTCGGGCTATACCGATGACCCATCGAATTAAAAAAAATCTTCTAGTTCAGTGAGTTCGAGCTAACGATGTTTTACTGTATTATCTATTCGTGCACACCAAAAACATGCGCTTTAAAACAAACACAACCACCCCACCGCCAAAAAAGGAGAAGAAAGACACACAAACAGATTTTTGCGCAGAACATGCGCAATAAATAATGAAAACACACAAAAAAAGAAAATTCAAGGCATATGTGCGCTTTTGTAGTTGACTTCGCCGCAAAGCACGATTGCTTTGCGGCAAACGCGCGGGCGGACGACCGTCACGGAAAACGGCCGCAACCTTTCCGGTAACATCTTCGCCAAAAATCATCCCGTAAATTCGATGTACAGCATTTGAAAATACCTAATCCACCCACTAGCGGTATGGTCTGGCGATTGTCGCTTTCCTCTTTCAGAGTTACTGCAACAGGGTCGCCGCTGCGCATTTGCATGGTAAACAACGGTGAACAAAGTGTCATACAAATGCTCATACCGGTTAACTCGCGTCAAGTAAAAAACAAAGAAGGATTTACTTACTGCGAGTCGCACGTGTTTGTCCGCACCGATGAAGGCGAGCAATGCGCCTCGGTGGCTAGGCGGCATGCCCTGCTCCGCTGCCGCTCGGATGGGTCTTTGGCACGGCACCCCGAGTAGTACGAGTCTTCGGACACAGTCGGCAGCGCAGACAAGTCCTTCGTCCACAATCCGCGGTCGGGAGCCGGAAAACGCCGTCCAGTTTGAGCCATACCGCGTTACCGTCACCTGCTCTTCCACAGTAAACAATACGAGACTTCCCGATCGGCGCCCGTACCAATATGGCCGACGGTCTCGTTTACATCAGTGTTGCTAGATCACCAAGCAATTTCGCATAGGGTCTATAGGGACCGGGCGGCCGTTGTATGGCACCACCGTCGTTTCAGCGAACAGCGCCGCCCGTGGCGAACCGCTCGTCAGTGGAATGCCGGTGGCGGACAGCGCAGCGTAGTTGTGCATGGCTTTCTGTCGTTTTTCTGCGGTGCGGCTTGCAAAGCGAACGTAACCCCACGTGCATTTTTCAGATCGGTAAATCTTGAGTGTGGATGTGACGTTTACGAGGCATGCCTTGTGTGTTACTTACGCCCATACTCAGTATTTACAAATAGCAGACGACGTTCAATGAGCCAAGCTGGAAGTCAAGCTGGAAGTGAAAGTTCGTTGCTTCATGCAATTTTTTGACGCCTGCATGCAGTTTCGCGTATCGAGGAGTATACTGCAGCTAAATGCTCCCACAAAGCCGGTGTGTGCAACCGATCTAGGAATGCTGCGGCGCTGGCCTTGGGCAGTTGATGACGAGACGACGTCGACGTCGTGCACAAGCGAAAGACAAAGTTGGAGGGTGTCTTCGAAGATTTACCTCAAAACAGAAATTGTGACGGACGACGCTTCCGTATCTTCATTACCTACGGCTGAAACGTGTTTAATTTCACAGAAGTGCTCTTACAGTCATCGGGAATCGTTGATAGAATAAATACCGCATGATAGTAGAATGTTATTGCTTGTCGTAGAGAAGCATTGCTTTACAAGAATTGCAATGGTTGCTGGCTAGTTGGTAAATGGTTTTTCAAAAACCAATTCCTGCGTGGCTGAAGGACGCAAGACAGGAGGGTGCCCGAAACCTGTACTCAGCTTCACAACTGAATGCTGCGGTCGGTTTACAAGCTGTCTCCTACGCTTGAAAAATCATGCACACCTCCGTCTAACGACGATGATGGTTTATCGCAAAGCTCTATCGTATGGGTTTCCTTGGTTGCCTTCTGGATTTAAACTTTGACTAGTTAAGCGTCGAATTTGACCAGCACGCAGTTTGGTCTTTTGATCGCAGCGCCTTTGACTGACCATTTCCCATTCGATTTCGCACGAAGAAAGCTTTGTATTCAACCATCATAATCATTAGACTTAGCTAGGTGATTTTTCTGTTTAATTTTGAACTTCCATGCCCCCTCTCCAAATCTAAACTTTTTCTAGCGTGTCGGAAATGTGTCTGCGGTGGAGGACTCGGGCTCATGCACCCATATTTGAGGCAACTAATCGCGCGTTTTTGGTGTCTTCACCAGGCATTACACGATTTTTTAGGTACTCTGTAAAGAATACTTAAGCATTAAAAAACACCGTCTGACGTTAACACTGCCACATTTTTTAACTATCGGTGCCAGCCTTTATTCTACGCAGGGGGTAAAACGGGAAGGGAAGGAGGGATGGTTTGTAGCTTGGGCTGTTGAGTTGGTGAATAACTTTGGCTCTTGCTAAAATGACCACCACAAACGTGGGATTTGCACTTCGGCTTTCAGGCTCCCATGCTGTCACAGTGTCGCCCACCAAAACCGAAGGCACAAAGCTCACGGTTACAGAAAGTGTAAACTACCGCAACATTTCTACGGCTACAAGGTAATCCATCTCGTATGCAGGTGCCTTTCTATTTAAAGCACACGTATCGAGGTATCCCAGCGCTAAGGCTGGCGTTGAAACCGTAGTCATTGAAACCAGTGAAGATAATTTAACGTGGTAGAAATGAATAATAATATTGCTAAAAGCTTCATTCCTACACAGATCGCGCGGAGCCAGGCGCAGAGCGCTGCAAAAAGCGCTATTCCGAACCTTACAAGCATCCAATAAGTTTGCGTAGCCGTTAGTGCATTTAAGAAAAAATAATACTACTAATAGTAGTTTTATTCGTACTCGGAACGGGTACGTGTAGCCAAGCGCAGATCGCTGGAAAAAGTGCTCATGCCATTGCAGCCGATACCCAACTTTAGAAGCGTCTGACAAGCTTACGTAGTCATTACTGCATCTAAGAACCCAACACATCTGTTTAGACTTCGTTCCATCTCACGTGTCTGCTCACAACGCCACCAAAACATACAAAGCACCGAAGCAAACACGACAAAAACAACGGGAGGCTGTGTAGTCCAATGCACCGGCTCATTCCACTGACGAGGGGAGCGCCGAGTGGTGGCGCCACCCGTCCAGCTGCCCGGTCCCTATTCAAATTGAAACAGGTGCAACGGCCGACCGTTTCTATGTGCGCGGAGCACTGGTTTCGTGACTGTTATTGCTGTTATGTGCTTTTGCGTCCATCAGTTGTTGAGAGGACTGGCTAAACACGGGAATTGAGTGCTTGTGGAGTGACAAATGTGGGAAATTCCGCATGGGAAGACAGCTGTCGAGGCCAGAATATTTGATTCTTCCAACAGAAGGTGAGTGTTATGCACTCCGCTAGAAAGACGGTGCAAACGAAACCGTTGTCGCCGTCAATACCTCATTTGTGCCCTTCGTTCGAAATCTTAGCGCGAGTGAACGAGTTGTTATGGCAAAAAAAAAAATGTTTTCACGAAAGCGACGTACAATTGCAGCGATCGAAATGAAATGATATCCTGGCCCCTGTAAACTTGCGGATGTCAATAAACGATTTGTTCTCACTTGCTGCTCACTGTGGTCTGTGCCAGTCGAGGCCATCTGGTCACCTGGCGTAACATCACTTCACTAGCGCGGCGCAAGTAAACACGCGGCCAGCGTGCCAGCCAGGAACCAGCAGGAGCAGCCACGGCCGGACTCGACGCTCCTTTCGTGCGCGGGAGGACAGTCGAGCCGGCCGTGGAGCAGCGAGCCGGCGGCCGCCGTGCGAGAGCAGCCATGTGCTCGAACGGCCTGTGCAAAAAGCATCCGCCATGTTTACAAAGCCGTGTTTACAGCGCCATCAAGCGGGCGTTCTCGGTAGTTCACGACGCCGCCACTACGCTTTTTCTGGCACTACAGTCAAAGCTAGACTAGGGAGCCTACATGCGCCGCGCCTTCGTCGTTTAGGGTGGCGCCACTCTTTGACACAGCTCGTGCCGCCTTCCGCCGTCGGGCAGCGTTGCCAGCACAGGTTGCCATAGCAACGGGGCCGATACGGCGCCATGTTGAATCCCAGTCGGTTCACTGCCGCCGTGTGCGTAGGGTTGCGTCCTGGCCGGCTGTGACTCGCGGTGACTTTTGTTGACCACGGGAAGCTTTTCATAACCGTGCCAGCTCGGTGAACGTGTTGGGAGTTGTATGAGCACCAAAAATGCCCGGCTGTTGCGTTCCGCAATGTACGAACCATTGCAGAAAAGGCACACGGATGTTCCGCTTCCCGGCGAGCCCGAATCGAAGAAAGCGCTGGCTCGTTCAAGTGAAAAGGGACCGCTGGGAGCCCACTGCTGCTTCTCGTGTTTGCGCTGTGAGTATTGCACCTCGCTTCACGTTTTTTGCACGCGTACTTGCAGCTATATTCTATTATTTAGGTGCTCTGCACCTGCAACGCTTTCAGCGAGCGTCGTCGTGTCCTCAACGTCTCCTCCGTCGCGGCAGCGCCGTTGCGCGCCGGTAGCGCAGGCCATGGCCTGTTTTGATGGCTTCCAGCGACGGCTGCACGTAGCCGAACGGCAATTTAGCGTGCGAATGCAGCGTGCGCGCAAGTGGATTGTTTGCGTGGCTCGATTATGCCGGATTACGCATGCATGAAACGTGAATGTTCAAAACTAAGCCTGGTTATAAAACATCCACGAAAAGCCCAGACCGTTCACGCTTGCGACAGAAAAGGGGCGATTCTCGTCACTGCGACAAAAATTGGTTGATACCAAGCGCCAAAAGCGATCGCTGGGCGACTGCGCAATCTTCGAACGCGCTGCAATTCAGGGTATTGTCTCATCCCTCAGCTGCGTTCGGCAATCGATTTTGAAGCTGCTGTGTGCTGGATATTCATCGGGTCGCCGAAAAAATTGTCCCCTACGTTGCTTGTGCTGATATTCCGCACGGGGGTGGAATGTATGATTCTTTCTTGCAACACTGCCAAACTGCGTATGAGGGGTCACTAAAGTCTGCAAAGATTTCTGTGGCGAACAGCCCCATAACAATTCCCGTACTGCATTAGTTAGAGGGCATAATCAATTTCCATTCCAAAAGGTAAAGAAGCGCGCGAGAGCAAGCATTCTGCCTCGCGAGCGAGTAATTCAAGTGCATTATGTGGTTTTCAAATATTGTTGCTAAGATTGACTTTTTTCTTCTAGGCACATTTTGAAGATTCAAGTTTTGAGCAGCACCGACAGCACCGACAAGATACGCAGCTGCGATCAATTTTTTTATGTGAGGACACTTGAACGACTTGAGTGGTACATTCAATCGTAATTCAGGACTGTGCCTTTGTTAAGGGCTCTATGCAACTTCATTGCCGTACTGTTGTAATAAAGAAAATTGATGCCTTATTTGTATAATTTACATTATAGTGTGTTCAAAAAAGCTGTGAAATATTTTCCTGCTAACATTTTCTTTTGCTGCTCCTCAGTACCAGCCTGAAAAAGGAATTCAAAACCAAAAACACTGGTGTGCCTCCATTCACATTGCGCCTTTCTCTCGAGACGTTGCTCTCCATTGTGTCAGTTGCTCACGACGTGTTTTTATTCTCGACTAATGTCATGTAATCTGAGATATATTTCCTGCTTGCCACCGAACTGACCCGCGAAAAATAATTGCACCGTAGCACGATTCTGCATGTGAAAAACAAGATACACCGGCTATGTGCCACATGGAGCTCCAGGCACGAAAAATCGCGTAGTCGCACGCTTCTACGCACAGCTAGTGCCTCCAAAGGAGGCACTGGTAAGATTTTACCAAGGACGTGAATGCCGCATTAAACGAATGATCCCACGATCTCAACTGTGCCCAGCAGCAGTAAGTTTTTGGAAAGCTCCTTGGCGATAACCACTAACCACGCACGATCGTTTCGAAGCAGGTCGTGTTAGAGATCGCCTGTTCCGCGCCTCCGTAGGCGCGGCGCATGCCGGCTCCCTAAGCGGGCACTAGGGGCCCAATATGGCGGCCCGTCAAAATTGGCGGCCGCCACAGCCACCGTTAGGAAACCTTGGACTCTGCTGTCTCCACCCTAAACGACGAAGGCGCGGCGCATGTAGGCTCCCTAAGCTAGACCTTTGCTTCTCTAAAATCCTCCCTGTTCTGTGATGAGGCTCACCCTGTGTATGGTGTGTGCGCCATGTGGGATTCCGGCCTTGGCGCCAACCGCAAGCCTGCGCAACGTTACGTCCTTATCCTACCTGTTCTGTGTTATCGCCTTGCACAGCGTCTGCCTCGCGGCGCTTTTTTCTTGTTGGGAGGATTGTTTGCAATTATTTATTGCGTATTTTTCGTGAACTTGCTGCTGCTAGTCTTGGTAAGCCTAACGCATCCTATTTTGGCAAGCTGCTTCGCCCCGCTTTTTTCCGTGCTCCTTTTGTTGCCGTTAAATATGTTGCTAGCTTCATATTGTCTTGGAGTTCGCGTGCCATCGGCTTTATGCTCCGGCGTTCGTTGTCTACTTGTTCCGATCGCTACTTGCATTCCAAGCCTTGTATTTTGATTCTGGCGTAAAACGTGCGGACCAGTTTTCCAGCGCTTTGCGCCGTGGCTAACAAGGTAGCTGACTTTGATGACGTGATAGTGCGAGCGACGCAGTGTCAGCGGCTTCAGTGTGTGCACGAATCAAGTATCGTCAGGTAGCGCAGGGCATCGTCGAACGCAATCCGTCCTGGCATGTAGCCTGTTCTGCAATTTTTCTCGCGGGGCACTGCAAGAAACTTTACTACCCCGCGGAAACGATCCGTGCACGCTGCATGCAGGGAGCGCAGCTCCACTTTCGTGGGGGGCCTGGTAAATGGGAGAGCCCAGCAGCCGCCCGTCCATGGGCAGCATAGGTACTCAGCTATCGCTGAAACCAGCCGCTTACTGGCTGGCTTCCTGTGCAAGGAGGCTCAAGCTCCAAATGTGCAAGTTCGGGAGAAGTCAAGCCGATAAGATCGCCGTTTGTGCCAAGCTTGACACTTGTGTTAAATAGTGCTTTAAAGTTTGGTGTGCTCAAGGTAAACAAGTGACTCTTGTTGTTCATCTATGTTTTTCGAATTTGTTCCTTCGAATAATACTATTGTGCTTTCATGATATGCAAGACTTCAAATGAGCTGCGGATTCTAAGCAATCTCTAGGCAGATATTAGTGAATGCACACGAAACAACGTTTTGTCTACCTTGAAATTTTCTACATAGGGTACGTGGAACTGCAAGCTAGCAAGTTTAATGAAAGGTTGTTATCTGCTCAATTATAGTAAAGAGGTAGCAAGGGATAGATAAGATAGCCCTCCCTCCTCACCAGCTGATCGTCTGGCAGCGTCTCATAACTTCGTTCACAATTACTGCTTGGATTTTATTTCCCTAACCTTTGCCCCATGCCTTCTGCCTTCTTCAACCCGGTTAGTCAACAAAACTTCATCCTGCATCTGTTCTGATTATGTATTTTGGTACGCTAGTTTTTTGTTTACTCGTGTTTGGCTTGGAAGTCAACATAGCCAACAACAATACTTTCATGCCCACTCAGTTGGATGGCCAGTAATGGTCAGAGCTTCTCTCGAAGGCTTACAGTGGATTCACGAATTCTGATTGACTGTGACATCAATGTACCCATCCGGAGCACCCTGTGGAATTCAACTTGACGTTAATACTCGTGTTCACACCTGGTAATTGTCTGCTCTGTGTTTGGGGAGGGGGTGAACAGTAAAAGTTTCTAATTGCAAGGAGATATTTCATGTTCTTTTGCTTTTTAACTCTGCTGTGTCAAAAACTGTTTCGGCTAATTGCTTAAGTGACTATGCTTAGTCGTAAGGGCCATAATACAGTGTCCCATATTTTGTTTGCAACGATGCATACCCAGCAGAGCCCAACTGCTAGAAACCACATTATCTGGTGGTGGTAATTAGCTTGAAAAAAAAGGGCACTGAAACTATTTTTTAAGCTAACAAGCCTAAAAAATTGGCCGCGTATCTGCTACTTTCGTTGCAAATGCCGTCAAAAGACGGTAGTCTTTATCGGCTTTTGCGAAGTAAATGCCTCCCTTCGCTTTCCCGCTCACCTTTCATGCTGTTCCTCTTGCCTCGCGCTCCTCCCAATGTAAAGACGCCAAAGGTTTGCTTAAATCATTTTAAATTTCCCGCGTTCCACTGCTCCAAACCGGGTGTCTCGATGCGAACGCTGCCGTACGGCGAAGACGCGCGTTAATCGAGGCGCCCCACTTAAGCGTTTATAAAACCGCGTTTCCCTACTCCACGTGCGTTGCAAGCAGAACGTGGAACCTATCTAGTGGAACCTTGCGTAACTGTTGCGGGTTGATTTCTTAAAATGGCCCCAGAAGCTATAGTGGCGCGGGCGACAGCAGGCGACGGCAGAGTGAATTCTTTTTCTGCAGTTGATGAAGTATTTAATTTCGCAAAAGTCAAGCATGTTTGATTTTTTACAAAGGAACGCTGCAAATATCACTTCTGTATTGCTTTGTTGTCTCATATTTGCGTAATGTCTTGTTCTTCTTCAAAAATGTTGACAAGTATGAACATTACACCGGACATAGACGGGTAGATTTAGGTGTGACTATATAGGACTATTGCGCAGGCATCGTTTTGCTTTGGCTGGGTGGCTGAATCGAGTCACAGACAGACAGACGGGCAGACTGACAGACCAAAATTTCTGGGTTTAAGTAGCCCAAGAAAGACTATCGTCTTTAAAAACAATTTATGGAGCACATCTATTAGGGAATGGCTCTTGTACAGCTTGACATTACCCTCTCCCGAGAGTACTTAATTACCTTGTGCAGGAACTGGAGCCAAGCACACCTATGTGGACGTGAATGTCTTTGTTGGTGTTTGTGAATATTGCAGTACAGCTGAAAGCTGTATGTATCCTGGAAGGCTTCAACAATAAAATGACTCCAATGAACGTACTTCTGCTTTGGTGTCAATGGGCAACATGTGAGCATTGATTAGTGCTTCGCTGTTGACATTTATGTTACACAAAAACAGGCTTGATCAGGCACTGTAGCAAGTTTTTATGAAAAAACACGGGAAAGAAACTGGACGAAAAAGCTGTGAACACATGGACACTGTTAATCACAGCACCTTTCCTTGTACTTCAGTACTGTTGTCGTCGCTGTATTTCCCCCTAAAATATAAACCAACTCTCCCAGCTTCACACCTTCAGACAGAAAGCAAACATGGTGTTTGTAAATGACAAGTGATTCTACCAAACTTCCGTGGCTGTGAAAAAAGTCAGTGAGTAGCTCTACTTTCTCTGCACAGTCTGTGGTGTGAAGTTCCTTTTCCAAACAACACACAAACAGGGGTGAGATGGATGCGCATATTGCGCAGTTTTGATACAAATCTGTTTTCTTGCGCCCGGCTGCTCGAAAAGCTTATAAATTGCAAAAAATGCGCCAAACTGCTCCAAAACATTCTGAAAGCCAAGGATTTTACAGTCCCTTCAGTTTCAGCGGAGAAAAATACTTACAGCTGGCATAATTTTGCAGCATCTCCAAGGTGATGATGTTTGTAAAGGTTTAATTGATTAATCATTCAATAAAAAAGTCGCATAAAATTGCCCCCGAGTTAGTTTTTTTGAAATTCACATGTTATGCTCTGTGAGTTTTTAAAGTTTTCCCATCGAAAACCATTGCAAAGTGCAGTAGAAAAACTACTTATGTGTACTGAGGTGACAAACCACTTGTGCGAGTAGGTGAAAAAACTGGAATTTTCGGAGCGCCGTATCTTCGGTACGACAATACTAATTACTGGGCGCCGCCATCTGGGTGTGGTGAAGGTTGGAAAACATGCCCTCCGGCCGAAGCAGCTGCTCGTGCTCTTCTACCGAGGTTTTGGTTATGAGGGTGGCTGTGTTTACATTTAGTCGTTTGATCGGTTGCGGGACTCGAAGGACGGGAGTTCATCACAAACAACATGGCGCCCGCGAATTCACTGCGGCGTGTTTTGGCCTTGAGTGTGAGGCACGGTGCGGGCTTGAAGCGACATTTCGGACTCATCGCGGTGTAGTAAAACGCCGAGTTATTGCTGCCTTTGACAGCGAGATTGAGAGCGGTGGGAATGGGAAGATCGACACTGCAGGAGTGGCGGCGCAGGCTACATGTTGTGACAAGTGTGTGGCGCCCCACAACCCTGATATTCGTTGGCCGCTAAGTTCGGTGGCCCCACCAGGCTCGGTGGGAAACATTGTGCGACGGCTGGCGAATAAACACCGCCGAGCTGCTCACGGTCAGTCAGGCCTCTCAAGCTTCGACGCCCCACGTGACCAACCTACAGCGCAGTTTTCGACCATCAAGTCCACCAGACGGCGCCACCGAAAGGTTACTTTTGGTAGAGAATACAAAACACTCATTCTGTGACTCAGAGAGCCAACAAAGTTCGCTTACAATGTGTTGTTTAAAAATATTATTAACAAGTTCCGCATCAAACATTCGTTCAGCAAAAATGTACGCAACTTTTTACGAACAGCCGACTGGTGCACCACCTCCCTTCTGAATTCGCAACCACAACGCCGCCAATTCAAATTGAAACCGCTGCAACGGCCCACCGTTTCAATGTGCGCGGAGCACTGGTTTCGTGACTTATTGCTGTTATGTCCTTTGTGTCCATCAGTTGTTGAGAGGACTGGCAAAACACGGGAATTGAGTGCTTGTGGAGGGACAAATGTGGGAAATTCCGCATCGGAAGACAGCTGTCGAGGCCAGAATATTTGATTCTTCCAACACAAGGTGAGTGTTATGCACTCCGCTAGAAAGACGGTGCAAACGAAACCGTTGTCGCCGTCAATACCTCATTTGTGCATGACTTCCGCTGGAATATTTTCTTATTACATGATTCAAATATAAAATCTGCATTCCTCGGAGTTTTTGATCAGAGTGCATGCGGAGTTAGCAAAAACAAAACTTGAAAGAAAGAGAAAAGCCCTTAAAAAACAGCCTCTCAACTCTCCTGGCCGCTCTCGAATATTTCTGACTATCTAGAACCGGAAAAGTTGTGGGCGCATTTGCCTCAAAAGGTGTGGCATTATTTCGGATGGAACTTTCGAGGCTACCAAAAGACAGTAATTTACCCAGGCTTTACCTAACTGTTGCCTTTCTGTTTTGACGCGTTCGTGAGCATTTAGTCAACAGCGCTTTGCTACAACTAAAGTTTGCCTTCATAGAGACGTGGTGATGCGAGTTACGTTATAATGGCATGCCTTGTGGCAGCTGATGTTTGCGTCATGGTTAATACGCATGAACTCAAAAATACTGCATTTTTTTCAGGGGTCTGTGTTCATTTAGACATTCTGGCGGAACCGTCAACATTTTCGGCGCACGCAACAACTGCACCAAGGACTGGCAGGCCATTTCAACTCTTCGTGCTTGCCTGATATGACAGCCATGCGCCCGACTTGTGTGTTTATGTATATTTAACTTCCACTTATAGTTGTTTCTCTGAATTTGTGTGACATGATTCTCTTAACTATTCGTTCTTCCAATTAATTTACATTTTTCATTCATTCCTTGTTTTTTTTTGCAGATACAACCAAAGAACAAAGAAGCACACACCGGAAGGCGACCACATCAAGTTCTCAGCACGAGCAAATGAATTATGTTGGCTGCATATAAATGTTACAAAGTGCCAGGTATTTTCACCAAATGTTAAAAAGAAGGTCAGCATATATCAATGCGTTCATACATATGATGTGCATATATCTGAGTATGAATGGAATAGTTGTTGTTCAATTCAAGAAGACAATATTCGGTGTCTAAAAATATTTAACTTCGGCTGAGTATTCGGTGTACTGCAAATATTGAGACGCATCAAAATGGGCGATGTGATATTGTTAAGTAGCTAGCCACTAGGCTCACTCTAGCCCCGAAATTCAACGTTTATCAATAAATCACGATGCGTACACATTGGCAAATGTAAGAAAGCAAATGCGGGCTAGTTTACTTTCTTCCATTCTCTTTCACTGCTGCTCAAGAGTACTTCACTTTCTCTGTACATTTACAACACTTCGCACAAAAAAAATTGCTGTAAGACCAACTGTACAGCTCCTGTTATCAGCCTAAAGCAAGTTCGTGCAAGAAGCTGAGAGGAAGTAAACTTTATTGGAGCAGCTCATTTCTGATAGACACTATGATTATATGCTCTGGTGATCGAGTAGGCGTCTCCTTTGTTAATAGCGCTGGGTGGACCTTGCAGGTGGGCTTTAAGCCTTTGTACACAAAGAAATGTGAGGGGTCAGAGTTTATCTTGTAGGTCTCGAGATTAGTAGCCCGGGCAGGGGTTTCCCCAGGCATCGAATCAAGGGGGGGGGGTGTCTCAATGGCTCTGGGGGGAAGGGGGGAGGGGGTTCATAAACTAGAAAAGCTTTTTTTTATCCCACTAGTTAAATAATAGACGTCTGTTAACCAAACGCTCATCCCCGTGACGGACGTTTTTCATTTTCTATATATATATATACACCTGAGAGGCGGTGCTTTCTATTCAATCTAAGAAAAAAACAAATTTACAGAAATTCATTTTTTACCATGAAAGGTCCGTATTCAGTTTTTTTTTTGATTTCTCGATATTTTTCAACGTATAAGGACATTTTCGAACTTGTTACCAGGGCCAGTGACGAAATTTGAGTTCTGGAAACAATGTTAAGGTAGTACACGAATTATGCGGCACTTATAAATCAGGCACCGATTGTACGCTCCCGATTTATTAAAACGCCAGGATTAGCTTTCGTAGCGCTTCGCCTCGCCAAATTGCCCATTTTAAATGTACATGCTGAAAGAGCTTCTGCAAAGATTACGGTTGTAAACAAAGAACGGCATCGAATCAATGAAGAAAGTAAATTGTATGTGTGTTTACTGCACTTAGTTCAAGTCAAAGGCATTCTTAGTCGAAGTAATTTTGGTTTTTTTTTATTTTCGCTGCTCCCTGGCTGGTAGCAATGTGCTCGCAGCGTGGTCAGCCTCAAACCACTTTGCCCCTTTCCTTTGAAAGCCTTTTTTGTGTGCACATACGAACTTGCCACGAGCTGTCGAAAAAAAGGAAATAAATACGTGCAACGCTAACAGCAAGCTCGGGGGGCGCACTTTTGTTTATTTTGCCCGAGGCTACTGCCAAGAATAGCAGACGGGCAGCCCGCGCATGCGCAGATCGATACTGAAAAAGGTCCATACAAGGACTGATTGATTGTAGGGTTTAACGCGCCGACGCAACGCAGGCGATGAGGCGCGCCGTAGTGGAGGGCTCCGGATTAATTTTGACCACCTGGGGATCTTTAACGTGCGCCGAAATCTCGTACACACGGGCGTTTTTGCTTTTCGCCTCCATCAGAAAAGCGGCCGCCGCGGCCGGGAATCGAACCCGCGACCTCGTGCTCAGCAGCGCAACATACAAGGACTGACAAGAGTGAAATTTGGGGATTCAAGGGGGGGTGTCCAGAAAAACTAGGGGGGGTCTACACACCCCCTAGGGGGGGTGTAGGGAAGTCACTGAGCCCGTGTCATCTAGAGGCAGGGATAAGCGTGTGGCAAAAGTGAGGAAGGAGGAGGTGTGGTGCTTTGTACCTCAGGGCAGATTGCTTTAGCGAGTTGGATGGGGTGCCTGCGAATACCTCGCGAGGGCTTTTTGCATCGAATATAATAAGGGAGGCCACTGCTACACTCAGTTAGTAAGCGTGTGGAAATCCCAGTTCCCTCCAGGGCACAATTTTACATGTAGCTACCAACTGCAAATTGTTTCACGAGTGGGTGAAAACTATTCAATCAATGCACCATGATGTCACTCCCAAAAATAGTGCACGCAGGCAGGTCTTGTTCTAAATTGCAAGGAATGGAAGATAGTAGATACTATTGGTTGAACCTACAAAGAGACTAAGAACTTTAAGTCGTGTACCGAACTGGGCAGTGCAGTCCATTCATTGCAGTGTCAAATCATATTTGCAAGTCTTGCTTACTGATGTGCATGGTTTTTTTTTATATTTATCAATCACTGAAGCATAAAAAGTGCTTTTAAAATTTTACTATCAATACAGTATAAGGCCATCCACATTACTACTGGCAAAATTCAACATTTCATTTCATTTATTTACACCTGAAAGGGCATTAAATAAGGGGGGGGGGGGGGAGGCGGGGGCTCTTGGCCGAAGTAGAGTGTACTAGAAGTTTTAGAGTGGCCCGACCGGCCGCCCGGAGAGGTGCTCGTTTCGCGCAGAAAATAGCGGCGGCGCTGTAGTCAACAACTGAAAGCGGCGGCTGGACGAAAGGAATAATAAACGCTGCAGCTCATTTTGCGTTAGTTTTGCCTTTCCCGCTCGACAACAACGAAAAAATTACGGATTTTTCTTAATTGAATGCAACATTCTTAGCGGATTGTAAATAAAGCATTTGCATCAACATTTTGGCTATTCCAACTTCCCATCAAAATTTATTTTGCGTGAAATTGCCCGATATGAACAAGTTCATGACTGCTTGATGAGTGTGTCCTGCTGCTTGATGGACATAATTGGTCGACACAAATGACATGAAAAAATACGAGGACTGGGACGATGGCTTTTCTGAAGAATTTCCTATTTATTGTCTCGCACTTTACGCTCCGACTGCAGTTATGTGGGTTAATATCATAGGTTGTGTTTTTTTTATTGCATGAGTTGTTATTTAAGCAGTGGCCCGCTTGTTATATTTCACACAAAAAACAGCGCTCAAGGCGGGACAGAAGGAAGGAGGCTACACACACAGCGCTGACTACCAACAAAGTGTTTATTTGCCGCTCAGCAATATAAACGAAAAGGTTACAGCAAGATAAGTGCGGAAAGAATCCAGAAACACGAAAGAATACATAAAACTTTAAAAGTATAGACAAGTAAGAGCATCTTTGCGCAGTCATATCACCAGTTCGATCATTTCGCTTCGTCTTCAATAAACGCTATCTCCTTTGCAGACAAAGCAACAGAAGGGGTGCTTACGCAATCATCGCCTCCCTTATAAATCGTGTATGCTTCCAGCAGCTCACGCGTGCGCTGATTTGTGTAGTGCTTAATCACTTTACACTGATCAAATTTACTTTACAGGGGTCGCCGGTCGTAAAAGTGTTTCGCTTTGTAGATGATTTCTTGATTGTCTTCAAAGCTGCAGGTGATGACACTTGCAAACTTGTACATGATGTGCTGGGAACCTTCTCTACCCATTTGATAGGGTTTGAGCTGACGAATGAAACGCCAAAGAATCAGGAGCTCCAATTCCTGGACATGAGGCTGCATTTAGAGGAAGCACACTTATGCTGGACCTACGCACCAAGATCAAAGAAGGCATTGCTGCCTTTCACGTCTGCTCACTCAAAGTTTGTGAAACGCAGTGTCGCCACGGCAGCTTTGAAAAATGCCTTGCAGCGGTCGTGCCACCATCGCATTAGTGACAGCTTTCAGGAGCAGGTAAACCGGTTGCACTCAGCTGGGTTCCCTTATTCCGTCCTCAAGAGCGTGGGCAACAAGATTTGGCGGGAACTGCGCACTCCTTCGTGTGTACAGGAACTTGCAAGGGACAGTGACAAGACTGCTGTGATGCCTTACATTCATGGTGTTAGCCACAGGCTGAAGAAGGTTGTGGGAAGAGCAGGTGTGCGCCTGGTTTTCTCGGCCCCCAACAAACTCAGCAAGATGTGTGCGCGAGTTAATGATGGTTCGCCCTCCCGTAGAGATTGTGACATAAATCACGTGCGACCCTTCACCAAGTGCAGGGCCGGCGTGGTTTACTCCTTTCCTCTGGACTGTGACCGCCAGTATGTAGGCCAAACTGGGCGGTGCCTGAACGTACGGCTTATGGAGCACGCGTGCAATGTCAAAGCCAAATCCGGTGGTTGGCTCCAATCGCACGTGTCGTCCTGCAAGTGCACTCCTAAATTTGATCAGTGTAAAGTGATTAAGCACTACACAAATGAGCGCACGCGTGAGCTGCTGGAAGCATACACGATTTATAAGGGAGGCGATGATTGCGTAAGCACCCCTTCTGTTGCTTTGTCTGCAAAGGAGATAGCGTTTATTGAAGACGAAGCGAAATGATCGAACTGGTGATATGACTGCGCAAAAATGCTCTTACTTGTCTATACTTTTAAAGTTTTATGTATTCTTTCTTGTTTCTGGATTCTTTCCGCACTTATCTTGCTGTAACCTTTTCGTTTATATTGCTGAGCGGCAAATAAACACTTTGTTGGTAGTCAGCGCTGTGTGTGTAGCCTCCTTCCTTCTGTCCCGTCTTGAGCGCTGTTTTTTGTGTGAAGTATGAACCAACAGGCCCAAACACTTCCACCGCTTGTTATAATTAGGGGTCACCGTGGTGTTAATTCTGTCGCCTGTCCGAACAGAAAATTAGGCGCGCAAGGAAGATATCTTTTTAAATAAAAGGGGGATAGCCCAGGGGTTAGCTCAGTTGTCCCAATCACCGTCTTTCACAGAACTATGCCCACCACATTCTATTAATCGCATCACCTTTCACCTGAATCGGTCAAGGAAGGAGTTCAATCAAATTAACACAAATTTAATTCACAAGTATGCTGAGAGTATAATTAGACGCACATAAAACCAAAGCAAAGCATAGATCAGAAAATATATTGACCGTGTCAAAAATGAAATATAACACGGGAAATCATACGCGAAGTCAAGAAAGCTAACATGGAGGTTCAAATAAACGGAACTAGAACAAAATACACATTGTGTTTTCATTTTCAATAGCCCAGCATATAAAATGTTACCCGGGAAATCATGCACAAAGTCTACACAGGTAATGGTTTAGGAATGACGCTAACAGGGAGATTTAAATTGACATGTTTGGTCAACGCATTTTCATAAATCACCTGCGATCATTAGCGATGGTTAAGTTTAAGGTGTTGCTTCCGCCTTCGCATGTAATCACGAAACTTGTTTAAACTTTTTATATAGAAATGAATCCGTGTCACAATGTATACAGAACCAACCAAATTTGCTGTCAAGGTCTCACTGTGCTGGTCGCAATCAACGCGTGTTGTGCCACCAAATTTGTTGCTTGTGCATTCTTTGTTGCAAACGTTTTATAATTCGTTAGAAAGCATGATACATGCTCTCACATGCACATATTCTGAGTAAAAAATTTATTATCGCACGATTCATGTGAACAGGGTTCGGTTTCGGTTTCTGGGCGCCGATTCAAGCAGTGACGTCACAGTGTTGCGAGGAGGCTCTGCCACGGTGGCGCAGCGGCACGTTGCGACTTTACTGCGGCGTCTGCGCCCCCACATACGTGCTTCACCCAAGGAGGTTAAAAAAAATTTAACCTCCTTGGCTTCACCACGGAAGTAAACACGCCGACTCGTCACGTCAAGCCGCGACAGCTCTGACGCGGATTCTTTGTGTGCATCCTCGGATGCAGACAAATGAAAACGATGGATATGCAAACCATAAAAAGGCTAAAAAAACGCTAAAAAAAAGTTGCCCCCGCAGCGGATCGAACCCGCAACGTTGACCGGGCGGGCGGAACGCGCGACACCACTGAGCTAGCGAACATTTTTTTTTCTTTATTGTCATACTTTGACACACAAACAAAACACTACACTCTTAAAGACGCTAGCCAGCACTTGACTAACAGAGTAATGGCTAAAATTGTTTCATGTTTGTTAAAGTTTCAAACACGGGCAACCATTCCGGAGGCTCGGGCTGAGCCCTCCACACTTCAATAATCAGACGAACAGACTCAGAAAAGTACTCTTTGGACCGTTTGGCATCGATGTCGCGATGGCGGATGGCCATGCGCGATTTCCAAATGCCGTGCAGGGCCAGAACCATGACGAGGTCATATGGTACCCCATCCTCGCTTTGAATGGGTAGAAACCTGATCCCGTAGGCATCCAGGGGGAAGTCCTTCTTTAATGTGCGCTGAAGCACATCCCAAAAGAAGACCCCATCCCAACACTCCAAGAAAACATGTTCAACCGTCTCGGGTTTTTTGCATGGGTAACAGTCTACCCCCCATGGAATGTATAGACCTTTCTCTTTTTGCCAGGTTTTTACTGGAAGGACGCCCACGTGAAGTTTAAAAAAGAACGTTTTAACCCATGGCGGCACTGCCATTCTCTTTACTCGTTTAAGTACGTCCTGCCCAGGCCCGGCATGGTACATGGATCTGTACATCGGCTCAGGCAAAACAATATCCGCAAGGTCATGATACAGTCTTTTGCGCGTCACGTTTGATAAGTATTCAAGCGTGAAGCGGGCCCGTAAAAACTTTGTTGCCAGTACCACCTCCCGAAAATATCCTCTGGGTGCACCAAAAGTAAAAAACGCAGAAGAAACAACAAAACCAGGTAGCGCCCTAGCTAGCCTCATCTGACACACAGTGCGCAAGAAAGGATCATTCACGTCACGCAGAAACAAAAACCGATTGACAACTTGTAGCAAAAACAAATGCGAGAGAGAAAGACCCCCGACGCGCACCCGCCGAAACAAGTTCGTCCGGCTCGTTTGCTCCCACGTGGACCCCCATATAAACACTGCAAACACACGATGCAGAGCCTGTACGTTCTTACGCGAACAGTGAAGTACCTGAAGAACGTACCAGAGTTTGCTCATAAAAAACACGTTACACACTGAGGCCCTGGCAAACATTGAAAGGCCAGAGCCTTTCCATTTCTCGGCCTTTTCTCGCAGTTCAGCAGCCTGCCTGTGCCAATAAGGATCACTATCAACATAATTTTCCAACGGCACTCCCAAATACTTCGCTGGCGTCGTCTGCCAGCTAATGCACTCAAACACACTCGGTGTAGTGTCCCAGTAGCCATGCCAAAAACCCAAGCATTTCTGCCAGTTTACGCCACTGCCACTGTACTTACAGAAAGTCTTAAGCGTGTTTACACCAACGCTTATACTGCTCCTATCGACACAAAAGAGAGCAATATCGTCCGCATACGCCAAAACACGCACCTCGCATGACTCGAGTAGAAAACCATTGAACCTCTGACTCTTCATAATACTCAAACAAAAGGCTTCAATGTAGACACAAAAAAGCAACGGCGACAGCGGGCAACCCTGGCGTACAGACCGTTGAACTGGGATGGGTTTGCCAATTGTTTTGTTGACAACGAGCTTAGTTGTACACCCTGTATATGCCATGCGCACACCATCAAGAATAACAGACCCTACATTTACTTGCTCTAACATGTGTAAAAGAAGTTCGTGCGAAACCTGATCAAAGGCCTTTGCCAGATCAATTTGAAGCATTGCTAAACTTCCCTGGACGCTATCGCAACATTCCAAAACACTCCGGGCCGTGTGAACATTCGTTACAATCGACCTCCCTTTTATTCCGCAAGTTTGGTGCGGTCCAACAATGTCTTTGATCACAGTCTGCATGCGGGAAGCCAATATTTTCATCAAAATCTTGTAGTCGACATTCGTCAGGCTAATGGGGCGATACCCAGGATACACGTAGGAAACGCGTAGGAAACGCGTTTTGCGAGCGTTTCCAGAAGAGGAATGGAGCCATTGGATTGGTATTCCACAGTAAAGTTGATCGCAGCTTCTGATGCTGTAGGAAACGCGTTTTGCGAGCGTTTCCAGAAGAGGAATGAAGCCATTGGATTCGTATTCTACAGTAACGTTGATCAAAGCTTCTGATGCTGTAGGAAACGCGTTTTGCGAGCGTTTTCACAAAAGGAATGGAGCCATTGGATTCGTATTCCACAGTAAAGTTGATGGAAGCTTCTGATGCTGTAGGAAACGCGTTTTGCGAGCGTTTCCAGAAGAGGAATGGAGCCATTGGATTCGTATTCCACAGTAACGTTGATCAAAGCTTCTGATGCTGTAGGAAACGCGTTTTGCGAGCGTTTCCAGGAAAGGAATGGGGCCATTGGATTCGTATTCCACTGTAAAGTTGATCGAAGCTTCTGATGCTGTAGGAAACTCGTTTTGCGAGCGTTTCCAGAAGAGGAATGGAGCCATTGGATTCGTATTCCACAGTAAAGTTGATAGAAGCTTCTGATGCTGTAGGAAACGCGTTTTGCGAGCGTTTTCAGAAGAGGAATGGAGCCATTGGATTCGTATTCCACAGTAACGTTGATCAAACTTCTGATGCTGTAGGAAACGCGTTTTGCGAGCGTTTCCACAAAAGAAAGGGAGCCATCGGATTCGCATTCCACAGTAACGTAGATCAAAGCTTCTGATACTGTAGGAAACGCGTTTTGCGAGCGTTTCCAGAAAAGGAATGGAGCCATTGGATTCGTATTCCACAGTAACGTTGATCAAAGCTTCTGATGCTGTAGGAAACGCGTTTTGCGAGCGTTTCCAGAAGAGGAATGGAGCCATTGGATTCGTATTCCACAGTAAAGTTTATCGAAGCTTCTGATGCTATAGGAAACGCGTTTTGCTAGCGTTTTCAGAAGAGGAATGGAGCCATTGGATTCGTATTTCACAGTAACGTTGATCAAAGCTTCTGATGCTGTAGGAAACGCGTTTTGCGAGCGTTTCCACAAAAGGAATGGAGCCATCGGATTCGTATTCCACAGTAACGTTGATCAAACATTCTGATGCGGTAGGAAACGCGTTTTGCGAGCGTTTCCAGAAGAGGAATGGAGCCTTTGGATTCGTATTGAACAGTAAAGTTGATCGAAGCTTCTGATGCTGCAGGAAACGCGTTTTGTGAGCGTTTCCAGAAAAGGAATGGAGCCATTTTATTTGTATTCCACTGTAAAGTTGATCGAAGCTTCTGATGCTGTAGGAAACGCGTTTTGCGAGCGTTTCCAGAAGAGGAATGAGCCATTGGATTGGTATTCCACAGTAAAGTTGATCGCAGCTTCTGATGCTGTAGGAAACGCGTTTTGCGAGCGTTTCCAGAAGAGGAACGAAGCCATTGGATTCGTATTCTACAGTAACGTTGATCAAAGCTTCTGATGCTGTAGGAAACGCGTTTTGCGAGCGTTTCCACAAAAGGAATGGAGCCATTGGATTCGTATTCCACAGACACGTTGATCAAAGCTTCTGATGCTGTAGGAAACGCGTTTTGCGAGCGTTTCCAGAAAAGGAATGGAGCCATTGGATTCGTATTCCACAGTAACGTAGATCAAAGCTTCTGATGCTGTAGGAAACGCGTTTTGCGAGCGTTTCCAGAAAACGAATGGGGCCATTGGATTCGTATTCAACTGTAAAGTTGATCGAAGCTTCTGATGCTGTAGGAAACGCGTTTTGCGAGCGTTTTCAGAAGAGAAATGGAGCCATTGGATTCGTATGCCACAGTAACGTTGATCAAAGCTTCTGATGCTGTAGGAAACGCGTTTTGCGAGCGTTTCCACAAAAGAAATGGAGCCATCGGATTCGTATTCCACAGTAACGTAGATCAAAGCTTCTGATGCTGTAGGAAACGCGTTTTGCGAGCGTTTCCAGAAAAGGAATGGAGCCATTGGATTCGTATTCCACAGTAACGTAGATCAAAGCTTCTGATGCTGTAGGAAACGCGTTTTGCGAGCGTTTCCAGAAAACGAATGGGGCCATTGGATTCGTATTCCACTGTAAACTTGATCGAAGCTTCTGATGCTGTTGGAAACGCGTTTTGCGAGCCTTTCCAGAAAAGGAATGGAGCCGTTGGATTTGTATTCCACAGTAACGTTGATCAAAGCTTCTGATGCTGTAGGAAACGCGTTTTGCGAGCGTTTCCAGAAAAGGAATGGGGCCATTGGATTGGTATTCCACAGTAAAGTTGATCGCAGCTTCTGATGCTGTAGGAAACGCGTTTTGCGAGCGTTTCCAGAAGAGGAACGAAGCCATTGGATTCGTATTCTACAGTAACGTTGATCAAAGCTTCTGATGCTGTAGGAAACGCGTTTTGCGAGCGTTTCCACAAAAGGAATGGAGCCATTGGATTCGTATTCCCCAGAAACATTGATCAAAGCTTCTGATGCTGTAGGAAACGCGTTTTGCGAGCGTTTCCAGAAGATGAATGGAGCCATTGGATTCGTATTCCACAGTAAAGTTGATCGAAGCTTCTGATGCTGTAGGAAACGCGTTTTGCGAGCGTTTCCAGAAGAGGAATGGAACCATTAGATTCGTATTCCACAGTAACGTTGATAAAAGCTTCTGATGCTGTAGGAAACGCGTGTTGCGAGCGTTTCCAGAAAACGAAGGGGGCCATTGGATTCGTATTCCACTGTAAAGTTGATCGAAGCTTCTGATGCTGTAGGAAACGCGTTTGCGAGCGTTTTCAGAAGAGGAATGGAGCCATTGGATTCGTATGCTACAGTAACGTTGATCAAAGCTTCTGATGCTGTAGGAAACGCGTTTTGCGAGCGTTTCCACAAAAGGAATGGAGCCATCGGATTCGTATTCCACAGTAACGTAGATCAAAGCTTCTGATGCTGTAGGAAACGCGTTTTGCGAGCGTTTCCAGAAAAGGAATGGAGCCATTGGATTCGTATTCCACAGTAACGTAGATCAAAGCTTCTGATGCTGTAGGAAACGCGTTTTGCGAGCGTTTCCAGAAAACGAATGGGGCTATTGGATTCGTATTCCACTGTAAAGTTGATCGAAGCTTCTGATGCTGTTGGAAACGCGTTTTGCGAGCCTTTCCAGAAAAGGAATGGAGCCGTTGGATTCGTATTCCACAGTAACGTTGATCAAAGCTTCTGATGCTGTAGGAAACGCGTTTTGCGAGCGTTTCCAGAAAAGGAATGGGGCCATTGGATTCGTATTCCACTGTAAAGTTGATCGAAGCTTCTGATGCTGTAGGAAACGCGTTTTGCGAGCGTTTCCAGAAAAGGAATGGAGCCATTGGATTTGTATTCCACAGTAACGTTGATCAAAGCTTTTGATGCTGTAGGAAACGCGCTTTGCGAGCGTTTCCAGAAGAGGAATGGAGCCATTGGATTCGTATTCCACAGTAAAGTTGATCGAAGCTTCTGATGCTATAGGAAACGCGTTTTGCTAGCGTTTTCAGAAGAGGAATGGAGCCATTGGATTCGTATTTCACAGTAACGTTGATCAAAGCTTCTGATGCTGTAGGAAACGCGTTTTGCGAGCGTTTCCACAAAAGGAATGGAGCCATCGGATTCGTATTCCACAGTAACGTTCATCAAAGCTTCTGATGCTGTAGGAAACGCGTTTTGCGAGCGTTTCCAGAAGAGGAATAGAGCCTTTGGATTCGTATTGAACAGTAAAGTTGATCGAAGCTTCTGATGCTGCAGGAAACGCGTTTTGTGAGCGTTTCCAGAAAAGGAATGGAGCCATTGGATTCGTATTCCACAGTAACGTTGATCAAAGCTTCTGATGCTGTAGCAAACGCGTTTTGCGAGCGTTTCCAGAAAAGGAATGGGGTCATTTTATTTGTATACCACTGTAAAGTTGATCGAAGCTTCTGATGCGTTAGGAAACGCGTTTTGCGAGCGTTTCCAGAAGAGGAATGAAGCCATTGGATTTGTATTCCACAGTAACGTTGATGAAAGCTTGTGATGCTGTAGGAAACGCGTTTTGCGAGCGTTTCCAGAAGAGGAAAGGGGCCGTTGGAGTCGTATTCCACTGTAAAGTTGATCGAAGCTTCTGATGCTGTAGGAAACGCGTTTTGCGAGCGTTTCCAGAAAAGGAATGGGGCCATTTTATTTGTATTCCACTGTACAGTTGATCGAAGCTTCTGATGCTGTAGGAAACGCGTTATGCGAGCGTTTCCACAAAAGAAATGGAGCCATCGGATTCGTATTCCACAGTAACGTAGATCAAAGCTTCTGATGCTGTAGGAAACGCGTTTTGCGAGCGTTTCCAGAAAAGGAATGGAGCCATTGGATTCGTATTCCACAGTAACGTAGATCAAAGCTTCTGATGCTGTAGGAAACGCGTTTTGCGAGCGTTTCCAGAAAACGAATGGGGCCATTGGATTCGTATTCCACTGTAAACTTGATCGAAGCTTCTGATGCTGTTGGAAACGCGTTCTGCGAGCCTTTCCAGAAAAGGAATGGAGCCGTTGGATTCGTATTCCACAGTAACGTTGATCAAAGCTTCTGATGCTGTAGGAAACGCGTTTTGCGAGCGTTTCCAGAAAAGGAATGGGGCCATTGGATTGGTATTGCACAGTAAAGTTGATCGCAGCTTCTGATGCTGTAGGAAACGCGTTTTGCGAGCGTTTCCAGAAGAGGAACGAAGCCATTGGATTCGTATTCTACAGTAACGTTGATCAAAGCTTCTGATGCTGTAGGAAACGCGTTTTGCGAGCGTTTCCACAAAAGGAATGGAGCCATTGGATTCGTATTCCCCAGAAACGTTGATCAAAGCTTCTGATGCTGTAGGAAACGCGTTTTGCGAGCGTTTCCAGAAGATGAATGGAGCCATTGGATTCGTATTCCACAGTAAAGTTGATCGAAGCTTCTGATGCTGTAGGAAACGCGTTTTGCGAGCGTTTCCAGAAGAGGAATGGAACCATTAGATTCGTATTCCACAGTAACGTTGATAAAAGCTTCTGATGCTGTAGGAAACGCGTTTTGCGAGCGTTTCCAGAAAACGAAGGGGGCCATTGGATTCGTATTCCACTGTAAAGTTGATCGAAGCTTCTGATGCTGTAGGAAACGCGTTTGCGAGCGTTTTCAGAAGAGGAATGGAGCCATTGGATTCGTATGCTACAGTAACGTTGATCAAAGCTTCTGATGCTGTAGGAAACGCGTTTTGCGAGCGTTTCCACAAAAGGAATGGAGCCATCGGATTTGTATTCCACAGTAACGTAGATCAAAGCTTCTGATGCTGTAGGAAACGCGTTTTGCGAGCGTTTCCAGAAAAGGAATGGAGCCATTGGATTCGTATTCCACAGTAACGTAGATCAAAGCTTCTGATGCTGTAGGAAACGCGTTTTGCGAGCGTTTCCAGAAAACGAATGGGGCTATTGGATTCGTATTCCACTGTAAAGTTGATCGAAGCTTCTGATGCTGTTGGAAACGCGTTTTGCGAGCCTTTCCAGAAAAGGAATGGAGCCGTTGGATTCGTATTCCACAGTAACGTTGATCAAAGCTTCTGATGCTGTAGGAAACGCGTTTTGCGAGCGTTTCCAGAAAAGGAATGGGGCCATTGGATTCGTATTTCACTGTAAAGTTGATCGAAGCTTCTGATGCTGTAGGAAACGCGTTTTGCGAGCGTTTCCAGAAAAGGAATGGAGCCATTGGATTTGTATTCCACAGTAACGTTGATCAAAGCTTTTGATGCTGTAGGAAACGCGTTTTGCGAGCGTTTCCAGAAGAGGAATGGAGCCATTGGATTCGTATTCCACAGTAAAGTTGATCGAAGCTTCTGATGCTATAGGAAACGCGTTTTGCTAGCGTTTTCAGAAGAGGAATGGAGCCATTGGATTCGTATTTCACAGTAACGTTGATCAAAGCTTCTGATGCTGTAGGAAACGCGTTTTGCGAGCGTTTCCACAAAAGGAATGGAGCCATCGGATTCGTATTCCACAGTAACGTTCATCAAAGCTTCTGATGCTGTAGGAAACGCGTTTTGCGAGCGTTTCCAGAAGAGGAATGGAGCCTTTGGATTCGTATTGAACAGTAAAGTTGATCGAAGCTTCTGATGCTGCAGGAAACGCGTTTTGTGAGCGTTTCCAGAAAAGGAATGGAGCCATTGGATTCGTATTCCACAGTAACGTTGATCAAAGCTTCTGATGCTGTAGCAAACGCGTTTTGCGAGCGTTTCCAGAAAAGGAATGGGGTCATTTTATTTGTATACCACTGTAAAGTTGATCGAAGCTTCTGATGCGTTAGGAAACGCGTTTTGCGAGCGTTTCCAGAAGAGGAATGAAGCCATTGGATTTGTATTCCACAGTAACGTTGATGAAAGCTTGTGATGCTGTAGGAAACGCGTTTTGCGAGCGTTTCCAGAAGAGGAAAGGGGCCGTTGGAGTCGTATTCCACTGTAAAGTTGATCGAAGCTTCTGATGCTGTAGGAAACGCGTTTTGCGAGCGTTTCCAGAAAAGGAATGGGGCCATTTTATTTGTATTCCACTGTACAGTTGATCGAAGCTTCTGATGCTGTAGGAAACGCGTTATGCGAGCGTTTCCACAAAAGAAATGGAGCCATCGGATTCGTATTCCACAGTAACGTAGATCAAAGCTTCTGATGCTGTAGGAAACGCGTTTTGCGAGCGTTTCCAGAAAAGGAATGGAGCCATTCGATTCGTATTCCACAGTAACGTAGATCAAAGCTTCTGATGCTGTAGGAAACGCGTTTTGCGAGCGTTCCCAGAAAACGAATGGGGCCATTGGATTCGTATTCCACTGTAAACTTGATCGAAGCTTCTGATGCTGTTGGAAACGCGTTTTGCGAGCCTTTCCAGAAAAGGAATGGAGCCGTTGGATTCGTATTCCACAGTAACGTTGATCAAAGCTTCTGATGCTGTAGGAAACGCGTTTTGCGAGCGTTTCCAGAAAAGGAATGGGGCCATTGGATTGGTATTCCACAGTAAAGTTGATCGCAGCTTCTGATGCTGTAGGAAACGCGTTTTGCGAGCGTTTCCAGGAGAGGAACGAAGCCATTGGATTCGTATTCTACAGTAACGTTGATCAAAGCTTCTGATGCTGTAGGAAACGCGTTTTGCGAGCGTTTCCACAAAAGGAATGGAGCCATTGGATTCGTATTCCCCAGAAACGTTGATCAAAGCTTCTGATGCTGTAGGAAACGCGTTTTGCGAGCGTTTCCAGAAGATGAATGGAGCCATTGGATTCGTATTCCACAGTAAAGTTGATCGAAGCTTCTGATGCTGTAGGAAACGCGTTTTGCGAGCGTTTCCAGAAGAGGAATGGAACCATTAGATTCGTATTCCACAGTAACGTTGATAAAAGCTTCTGATGCTGTAGGAAACGCGTTTTGCGAGCGTTTCCAGAAAACGAAGGGGGCCATTGGATTCGTATTCCACTGTACATTTGATCGAAGCTTCTGATGCTGTAGGAAACGCGTTTGCGAGCGTTTTCAGAAGAGGAATGGAGCCATTGGATTCGTATGCTACAGTAACGTTGATCAAAGCTTCTGATGCTGTAGGAAACGCGTTTTGCGAGCGTTTCCACAAAAGGAATGGAGCCATCGGATTCGTATTCCACAGTAACGTAGATCAAAGCTTCTGATGCTGTAGGAAACGCGTTTTGCGAGCGTTTCCAGAAAAGGAATGGAGCCATTGGATTCGTATTCCACAGTAACGTAGATCAAAGCTTCTGATGCTGTAGGAAACGCGTTTTGCGAGCGTTTCCAGAAAACGAATGGGGCTATTGGATTCGTATTCCACTGTAAAGTTGATCGAAGCTTCTGATGCTGTTGGAAACGCGTTTTGCGAGCCTTTCCAGAAAAGGAATGGAGCCGTTGGATTCGTATTCCACAGTAACGTTGATCAAAGCTTCTGATGCTGTAGGAAACGCGTTTTGCGAGCGTTTCCAGAAAAGGAATGGGGCCATTGGATTCGTATTCCACTGTAAAGTTGATCGAAGCTTCTGATGCTGTAGGAAACGCGTTTTGCGAGCGTTTCCAGAAAAGGAATGGAGCCATTGGATTTGTATTCCACAGTAACGTTGATCAAAGCTTTTGATGCTGTAGGAAACGCGTTTTGCGAGCGTTTCCAGAAGAGGAATGGAGCCATTGGATTCGTATTCCACAGTAAAGTTGATCGAAGCTTCTGATGCTATAGGAAACGCGTTTTGCTAGCGTTTTCAGAAGAGGAATGGAGCCATTGGATTCGTATTTCACAGTAACGTTGATCAAAGCTTCTGATGCTGTAGGAAACGCGTTTTGCGAGCGTTTCCACAAAAGGAATGGAGCCATCGGATTCGTATTCCACAGTAACGTTCATCAAAGCTTCTGATGCTGTAGGAAACGCGTTTTGCGAGCGTTTCCAGAAGAGGAATGGAGCCTTTGGATTCGTATTGAACAGTAAAGTTGATCGAAGCTTCTGATGCTGCAGGAAACGCGTTTTGTGAGCGTTTCCAGAAAAGGAATGGAGCCATTGGATTCGTATTCCACAGTTACGTTGATCAAAGCTTCTGATGCTGTAGCAAACGCGTTTTGCGAGCGTTTCCAGAAAAGGAATGGTGTCATTTTATTTGTATACCACTGTAAAGTTGATCGAAGCTTCTGATGCGTTAGGAAACGCGTTTTGCGAGCGTTTCCAGAAGAGGAATGAAGCCATTGGATTTGTATTCCACAGTAACGTTGATGAAAGCTTGTGATGCTGTAGGAAACGCGTTTTGCGAGCGTTTCCAGAAGAGGAAAGGGGCCGTTGGAGTCGTATTCCACTGTAAAGTTGATCGAAGCTTCTGATGCTGTAGGAAACGCGTTTTGCGAGCGTTTCCAGAAAAGGAATGGGGCCATTTTATTTGTATTCCACTGTACAGTTGATCGAAGCTTCTGATGCTGTAGGAAACGCGTTATGCGAGCGTTTCCAGAAGAGGAATGAAGCCATTGGATTTGTATTCCACAGTAACGTTGATCAAAGCTTCTGATGCTGTAGGAAACGCGTTTTGCGAGCGTTTCCAGAAGAGGAATGGGGCCGTTGGAGTCGTATTCCGCTGTAAAGTTGATCGAAGCTTCTGATGCTTTAGGAAACGCGTTTTGCGAGCGTTTCCAGAAGAGGAATGGAGCCATTGGATTCGTATTCCACAGTAAAGTTGATCGAAGCTGATGATGCTGTAGGAAACACGTTTTGCGAGCGTTTCCAGAAGAGGAATGGAGCCATTGGATTCGTATTCCACAGTAGCGTTGATCAAAGCTTCTGATGCTGTAGGAAACGCGTTTTGCGAGCGTTTCCAGAAAAGGAATGGGGCCATCGGATTCGCATTCCACTGTAAAGTTGATCGAGGCTTCTGATGCTGTAGGAAACGCGTTTTGCGAGCGTTTCCAGAAGAGGAATGGAGCCATTGGATTCGTATTCCACAGTAACGTTGATCAAAGCTTCTGATGCTGTAGGAAACGCGTTTTGTGAGCGTTTCCACAAAAGGAATGGAGCCATCGGATTCGTATTCCACAGTAACGTTGATCAAAGGTTCTGATGCTGTAGGAAACGCGTTTTGCGAGCATTTCCAGAAGAAGAATGGAGCCATTGGATTCGTATTCCACAGTAAAGTTGTTCGAAGCTTCTGATGCTGTAGGAAACGCGTTTTGTGAGCGTTTCCAGAAAAGCAATGGAGCCATTGGATTCGTATTCCATAGTAATGTTGATCAAAGCTTCTGATGCTGTAGGAAATGCGTTTTGCGAGCGTTTCCAGAAAAGGAATGGGGCCATTTTATTCGTATTCCACTGAAAGTTGATCGAAGCTTCTGATGCTGTAGGCAACGGGTTTTGCGAGCGTTTCCAGAAGAGGAATGGAGCCATTGGATTCGTATTCCACAGTAAAGTTGATCGACGCTTCTGATGCTGTAGGAAACGCGTTTTGCTAGCGTTATCAGAAGAGGAATGGAGGCATTAGATTCGTATTCCACAGAAACGTTGATCAAAGCTTCTGATGCTGTAGGAAACGCGTTTTGCGAGCGTTTCCAGAAGAGGAATGGAGCCATTGGATTCGTATTCCACAGTAAAGTTGATCGAAGCTTCTGATGCTGTAGGAAACGCGTTTTGCGAGCGTTTCCAGAAGAGGAATGGAACCATTGGATTCCTATTCCACAGTAACGTTGATAAAAGCTTCTGATGCTGTAGGAAGCGCGTTTTGCGAGCGTTTCCAGAAAACGAATGGGGCCATTGGATTCGTATTCCACTGTAAAGTTGATCGAAGCTTCTGATGCTGTAGGAAACGCGTTTTGCGAGCGTTTTCAGAAGAGGAATGGAGCCATTGGATTCGTATGCCACAGTAACGTTGATCAAAGCTTCTGATGCTGTAGGAATCGCGTTTTGCGAGCGTTTCCACAAAAGGAATGGAGCCATTGGATTCGTATTCCACAGTAACGTAGATCAAAGCTTCTGATGCTGTAGGAAACGCGTTTTGCGAGCGTTTCCAGAAAACGAATGGGGCCATTGGATTCGTATCCACTGTGAAGTTGATCGAAGCTTCTGATGCTGTTGGAAACGCGTTTTGCGAGCCTTTCCAGAAAAGGAATGGAGCCGTTGGATTCTTATTCCACAGTAACGTAATAAAAGCTTCTGATGCTGTAGGAATCGCGTTTTGCGAGCGTTTCCAGAAAAGGAATGGGGCCATTGGATTCGTATTCCACTGTAAAGTTGATCGAAGCTTCTGATGCTGTAGGAAACGCGTTTTGCAAGCGTTTCCAGAAGAGGAATGGAGCCATTGGATTCGTATTCCACAGTAAAGTTGATCGAAGCTTCTGATGCTATAGGAAACGCGTTTTGCTAGCGTTTTCAGAAGAGGAATGGAGCCATTGGATTCGTATTTCACAGTAACGTTGATCAAAGCTTCTGATGCTGTAGGAAACGCGTTTTGCGAGCGTTTCCACAAAAGGAATGGAGCCATCAGATTCGTATTCCACAGTAACGTTGATCAAAGCTTCTGATGCTGCAGGAAACGCGTTTTGTGAGCGTTTCCAGAAAAGGAATGGAGCCTTTGGATTCGTATTCCACAGTAACGTTGATCAAAGCTTCTGATGCTGTAGGAAACGCGTTTTGCGAGCGTTTCCAGAAAAGGAATGGGGCCATTTTATTTGTATTCCACTGTAAAGTTGATCGAAGCTTCTGATGCTGTACGAAACGCGTTTTGCGAGCGTTTCTAGAAGAGGAATGAAGCCATTGGATTTGTATTCCACAGTAACGTTGATCAAAGCTTCTGATGCTGTAGGAAACGCGTTTTGCGAGCGTTTCCAGAAGAGGAATGGGGCCGTTGGAGTCGTATTCCACTGTAAAGTTGAACGAAGCTTCTGGTGCTGTAGGAAACGCGTTTGGCGAGCGTTTCCAGAAGGGGAATGGAGCCATTGGATTCGTATTCCACAGTAAAGTTGATCGAAGCTTCTGATGCTGTAGGAAACACGTTTTGCGAGCGTTTCCAGAAGAGGAATGGAGCCGTTGGATTCGTATTCCACAGTAACGTTGATCAAAGCTTCTGATGCTGTAGGAAACGCGTTTTGCGAGCGTTTCCAGAAAAGGAATGGGGCCATTGGATTCGCATTCCACTGTAAAGTTGATCGAAGCTTCTGATGCTGTAGGAAACGCGTTTTGCGAGCGTTTCCAGAAGAGGAATGGAGCCATTGGATTCGTATTCCACAGTAAAGTTGATCGACGCTTCTGATGCTGTAGGAAACGCGTTTTGCTAGCGTTATCAGAAGAAAAATGAAGGCATTAGACTCGTATTCCACAGTAACTTTGATGAAAGCTTCTGATGCTGTAGGAAACGCGTTTTGTGAGCGTTTCCACAAAAGGAATGAAGCCATCGGATTCGTATTCCACACTAACGTTGATCAAAGGTTCTGATGCTGTAGGAAACGCGTTTTCCGAGCGTTTCCAGAAGAGGAATGGAGCCATTGGATTCGTATTCCACAGTAAAGTTGTTCGAAGCTTCTGATGCTGTAGGAAACGCGTTTTGTGAGCGTTTCCAGAAAAGCAATGGAGCCATTGGATTCGTATTCCACAGTAGCGTTGATCAAAGCTTCTGATGCTGTAGGAAACGCGTTTTGCGAGCGTTTTCAGAAAAGGAATGGGGCCATCAGATTCGCATTCCACTGTAAAGTTGATCGAGGCTTCTGATGCTGTAGGAAACGCGTTTTGCGAGCGTTTCCAGAAGAGGAATGGAGCCATTGGATTCGTATTCCACAGTAACGTTGATCAAAGCTTCTGATGCTGTAGGAAGCGCGTTTTGTGAGCGTTTCCACAAAAGGAATGGAGACATCGGATTCGTATTCCACAGTAACGTTGATCAAAGGTTCTGATGCTGTAGGAAACGCGTTTTGCGAGCATTTCCAGAAGAAGAATGGGGCCATTTTATTTGTATTCCACTGTAAAGTTGATCGAAGCTTCTGATGCTGTACGAAACGCGTTTTGCGAGCGTTTCTAGAAGAGGAATGAAGCCATTGGATTTGTATTCCACAGTAACGTTGATCAAAGCTTCTGATGCTGTAGGAAACGCGTTTTGCGAGCGTTTCCAGAAGAGGAATGGGGCCGTTGGAGTCGTATTCCACTGTAAAGTTGAACGAAGCTTCTGGTGCTGTAGGAAACGCGTTTGGCGAGCGTTTCCAGAAGGGGAATGGAGCCATTGGATTCGTATTCCACAGTAAAGTTGATCGAAGCTTCTGATGCTGTAGGAAACACGTTTTGCGAGCGTTTCCAGAAGAGGAATGGAGCCGTTGGATTCGTATTCCACAGTAACGTTGATCAAAGCTTCTGATGCTGTAGGAAACGCGTTTTGCGAGCGTTTCCAGAAAAGGAATGGGGCCATTGGATTCGCATTCCACTGTAAAGTTGATCGAAGCTTCTGATGCTGTAGGAAACGCGTTTTGCGAGCGTTTCCAGAAGAGGAATGGAGCCATTGGATTCGTATTCCACAGTAAAGTTGATCGACGCTTCTGATGCTGTAGGAAACGCGTTTTGCTAGCGTTATCAGAAGAAAAATGAAGGCATTAGACTCGTATTCCACAGTAACGTTGATGAAAGCTTCTGATGCTGTAGGAAACGCGTTTTGTGAGCGTTTCCACAAAAGGAATGAAGCCATCGGATTCGTATTCCACACTAACGTTGATCAAAGGTTCTGATGCTGTAGGAAACGCGTTTTCCGAGCGTTTCCAGAAGAGGAATGGAGCCATTGGATTCGTATTCCACAGTAAAGTTGTTCGAAGCTTCTGATGCTGTAGGAAACGCGTTTGCGAGCGTTTTCAGAAGAGGAATGGAGCCATTGGATTCGTATGCTACAGTAACGTTGATCAAAGCTTCTGATGCTGTAGGAAACGCGTTTTGCGAGCGTTTCCACAAAAGGAATGGAGCCATCGGATTCGTATTCCACAGTAACGTAGATCAAAGCTTCTGATGCTGTAGGAAACGCGTTTTGCGAGCGTTTCCAGAAAAGGAATGGAGCCATTGGATTCGTATTCCACAGTAACGTAGATCAAAGCTTCTGATGCTGTAGGAAACGCGTTTTGCGAGCGTTTCCAGAAAACGAATGGGGCTATTGGATTCGTATTCCACTGTAAAGTTGATCGAAGCTTCTGATGCTGTTGGAAACGCGTTTTGCGAGCCTTTCCAGAAAAGGAATGGAGCCGTTGGATTCGTATTCCACAGTAACGTTGATCAAAGCTTCTGATGCTGTAGGAAACGCGTTTTGCGAGCGTTTCCAGAAAAGGAATGGGGCCATTGGATTCGTATTCCACTGTAAAGTTGATCGAAGCTTCTGATGCTGTAGGAAACGCGTTTTGCGAGCGTTTCCAGAAAAGGAATGGAGCCATTGGATTTGTATTCCACAGTAACGTTGATCAAAGCTTTTGATGCTGTAGGAAACGCGTTTTGCGAGCGTTTCCAGAAGAGGAATGGAGCCATTGGATTCGTATTCCACAGTAAAGTTGATCGAAGCTTCTGATGCTATAGGAAACGCGTTTTGCTAGCGTTTTCAGAAGAGGAATGGAGCCATTGGATTCGTATTTCACAGTAACGTTGATCAAAGCTTCTAATGCTGTAGGAAACGCGTTTTGCGAGCGTTTCCACAAAAGGAATGGAGCCATCGGATTCGTATTCCACAGTAACGTTCATCAAAGCTTCTGATGCTGTAGGAAACGCGTTTTGCGAGCGTTTCCAGAAGAGGAATGGAGCCTTTGGATTCGTATTGAACAGTAAAGTTGATCGAAGCTTCTGATGCTGCAGGAAACGCGTTTTGTGAGCGTTTCCAGAAAAGGAATGGAGCCATTGGATTCGTATTCCACAGTTACGTTGATCAAAGCTTCTGATGCTGTAGCAAACGCGTTTTGCGAGCGTTTCCAGAAAAGGAATGGTGTCATTTTATTTGTATACCACTGTAAAGTTGATCGAAGCTTCTGATGCGTTAGGAAACGCGTTTTGCGAGCGTTTCCAGAAGAGGAATGAAGCCATTGGATTTGTATTCCACAGTAACGTTGATGAAAGCTTGTGATGCTGTAGGAAACGCGTTTTGCGAGCGTTTCCAGAAGAGGAAAGGGGCCGTTGGAGTCGTATTCCACTGTAAAGTTGATCGAAGCTTCTGATGCTGTAGGAAACGCGTTTTGCGAGCGTTTCCAGAAAAGGAATGGGGCCATTTTATTTGTATTCCACTGTACAGTTGATCGAAGCTTCTGATGCTGTAGGAAACGCGTTATGCGAGCGTTTCCAGAAGAGGAATGAAGCCATTGGATTTGTATTCCACAGTAACGTTGATCAAAGCTTCTGATGCTGTAGGAAACGCGTTTTGCGAGCGTTTCCAGAAGAGGAATGGGGCCGTTGGAGTCGTATTCCGCTGTAAAGTTGATCGAAGCTTCTGATGCTTTAGGAAACGCGTTTTGCGAGCGTTTCCAGAAGAGGAATGGAGCCATTGGATTCGTATTCCACAGTAAAGTTGATCGAAGCTGATGATGCTGTAGGAAACACGTTTTGCGAGCGTTTCCAGAAGAGGAATGGAGCCATTGGATTCGTATTCCACAGTAGCGTTGATCAAAGCTTCTGATGCTGTAGGAAACGCGTTTTGCGAGCGTTTCCAGAAAAGGAATGGGGCCATCGGATTCGCATTCCACTGTAAAGTTGATCGAGGCTTCTGATGCTGTAGGAAACGCGTTTTGCGAGCGTTTCCAGAAGAGGAATGGAGCCATTGGATTCGTATTCCACAGTAACGTTGATCAAAGCTTCTGATGCTGTAGGAAACGCGTTTTGTGAGCGTTTCCACAAAAGGAATGGAGCCATCGGATTCGTATTCCACAGTAACGTTGATCAAAGGTTCTGATGCTGTAGGAAACGCGTTTTGCGAGCATTTCCAGAAGAAGAATGGAGCCATTGGATTCGTATTCCACAGTAAAGTTGTTCGAAGCTTCTGATGCTGTAGGAAACGCGTTTTGTGAGCGTTTCCAGAAAAGCAATGGAGCCATTGGATTCGTATTCCATAGTAATGTTGATCAAAGCTTCTGATGCTGTAGGAAATGCGTTTTGCGAGCGTTTCCAGAAAAGGAATGGGGCCATTTTATTCGTATTCCACTGAAAGTTGATCGAAGCTTCTGATGCTGTAGGCAACGGGTTTTGCGAGCGTTTCCAGAAGAGGAATGGAGCCATTGGATTCGTATTCCACAGTAAAGTTGATCGACGCTTCTGATGCTGTAGGAAACGCGTTTTGCTAGCGTTATCAGAAGAGGAATGGAGGCATTAGATTCGTATTCCACAGAAACGTTGATCAAAGCTTCTGATGCTGTAGGAAACGCGTTTTGCGAGCGTTTCCAGAAGAGGAATGGAGCCATTGGATTCGTATTCCACAGTAAAGTTGATCGAAGCTTCTGATGCTGTAGGAAACGCGTTTTGCGAGCGTTTCCAGAAGAGGAATGGAACCATTGGATTCCTATTCCACAGTAACGTTGATAAAAGCTTCTGATGCTGTAGGAAGCGCGTTTTGCGAGCGTTTCCAGAAAACGAATGGGGCCATTGGATTCGTATTCCACTGTAAAGTTGATCGAAGCTTCTGATGCTGTAGGAAACGCGTTTTGCGAGCGTTTTCAGAAGAGGAATGGAGCCATTGGATTCGTATGCCACAGTAACGTTGATCAAAGCTTCTGATGCTGTAGGAATCGCGTTTTGCGAGCGTTTCCACAAAAGGAATGGAGCCATTGGATTCGTATTCCACAGTAACGTAGATCAAAGCTTCTGATGCTGTAGGAAACGCGTTTTGCGAGCGTTTCCAGAAAACGAATGGGGCCATTGGATTCGTATCCACTGTGAAGTTGATCGAAGCTTCTGATGCTGTTGGAAACGCGTTTTGCGAGCCTTTCCAGAAAAGGAATGGAGCCGTTGGATTCTTATTCCACAGTAACGTAATAAAAGCTTCTGATGCTGTAGGAATCGCGTTTTGCGAGCGTTTCCAGAAAAGGAATGGGGCCATTGGATTCGTATTCCACTGTAAAGTTGATCGAAGCTTCTGATGCTGTAGGAAACGCGTTTTGCAAGCGTTTCCAGAAGAGGAATGGAGCCATTGGATTCGTATTCCACAGTAAAGTTGATCGAAGCTTCTGATGCTATAGGAAACGCGTTTTGCTAGCGTTTTCAGAAGAGGAATGGAGCCATTGGATTCGTATTTCACAGTAACGTTGATCAAAGCTTCTGATGCTGTAGGAAACGCGTTTTGCGAGCGTTTCCACAAAAGGAATGGAGCCATCAGATTCGTATTCCACAGTAACGTTGATCAAAGCTTCTGATGCTGCAGGAAACGCGTTTTGTGAGCGTTTCCAGAAAAGGAATGGAGCCTTTGGATTCGTATTCCACAGTAACGTTGATCAAAGCTTCTGATGCTGTAGGAAACGCGTTTTGCGAGCGTTTCCAGAAAAGGAATGGGGCCATTTTATTTGTATTCCACTGTAAAGTTGATCGAAGCTTCTGATGCTGTACGAAACGCGTTTTGCGAGCGTTTCTAGAAGAGGAATGAAGCCATTGGATTTGTATTCCACAGTAACGTTGATCAAAGCTTCTGATGCTGTAGGAAACGCGTTTTGCGAGCGTTTCCAGAAGAGGAATGGGGCCGTTGGAGTCGTATTCCACTGTAAAGTTGAACGAAGCTTCTGGTGCTGTAGGAAACGCGTTTGGCGAGCGTTTCCAGAAGGGGAATGGAGCCATTGGATTCGTATTCCACAGTAAAGTTGATCGAAGCTTCTGATGCTGTAGGAAACACGTTTTGCGAGCGTTTCCAGAAGAGGAATGGAGCCGTTGGATTCGTATTCCACAGTAACGTTGATCAAAGCTTCTGATGCTGTAGGAAACGCGTTTTGCGAGCGTTTCCAGAAAAGGAATGGGGCCATTGGATTCGCATTCCACTGTAAAGTTGATCGAAGCTTCTGATGCTGTAGGAAACGCGTTTTGCGAGCGTTTCCAGAAGAGGAATGGAGCCATTGGATTCGTATTCCACAGTAAAGTTGATCGACGCTTCTGATGCTGTAGGAAACGCGTTTTGCTAGCGTTATCAGAAGAAAAATGAAGGCATTAGACTCGTATTCCACAGTAACTTTGATGAAAGCTTCTGATGCTGTAGGAAACGCGTTTTGTGAGCGTTTCCACAAAAGGAATGAAGCCATCGGATTCGTATTCCACACTAACGTTGATCAAAGGTTCTGATGCTGTAGGAAACGCGTTTTCCGAGCGTTTCCAGAAGAGGAATGGAGCCATTGGATTCGTATTCCACAGTAAAGTTGTTCGAAGCTTCTGATGCTGTAGGAAACGCGTTTTGTGAGCGTTTCCAGAAAAGCAATGGAGCCATTGGATTCGTATTCCACAGTAGCGTTGATCAAAGCTTCTGATGCTGTAGGAAACGCGTTTTGCGAGCGTTTTCAGAAAAGGAATGGGGCCATCAGATTCGCATTCCACTGTAAAGTTGATCGAGGCTTCTGATGCTGTAGGAAACGCGTTTTGCGAGCGTTTCCAGAAGAGGAATGGAGCCATTGGATTCGTATTCCACAGTAACGTTGATCAAAGCTTCTGATGCTGTAGGAAGCGCGTTTTGTGAGCGTTTCCACAAAAGGAATGGAGCCATCGGATTCGTATTCCACAGTAACGTTGATCAAAGGTTCTGATGCTGTAGGAAACGCGTTTTGCGAGCATTTCCAGAAGAAGAATGGGGCCATTTTATTTGTATTCCACTGTAAAGTTGATCGAAGCTTCTGATGCTGTACGAAACGCGTTTTGCGAGCGTTTCTAGAAGAGGAATGAAGCCATTGGATTTGTATTCCACAGTAACGTTGATCAAAGCTTCTGATGCTGTAGGAAACGCGTTTTGCGAGCGTTTCCAGAAGAGGAATGGGGCCGTTGGAGTCGTATTCCACTGTAAAGTTGAACGAAGCTTCTGGTGCTGTAGGAAACGCGTTTGGCGAGCGTTTCCAGAAGGGGAATGGAGCCATTGGATTCGTATTCCACAGTAAAGTTGATCGAAGCTTCTGATGCTGTAGGAAACACGTTTTGCGAGCGTTTCCAGAAGAGGAATGGAGCCGTTGGATTCGTATTCCACAGTAACGTTGATCAAAGCTTCTGATGCTGTAGGAAACGCGTTTTGCGAGCGTTTCCAGAAAAGGAATGGGGCCATTGGATTCGCATTCCACTGTAAAGTTGATCGAAGCTTCTGATGCTGTAGGAAACGCGTTTTGCGAGCGTTTCCAGAAGAGGAATGGAGCCATTGGATTCGTATTCCACAGTAAAGTTGATCGACGCTTCTGATGCTGTAGGAAACGCGTTTTGCTAGCGTTATCAGAAGAAAAATGAAGGCATTAGACTCGTATTCCACAGTAACGTTGATGAAAGCTTCTGATGCTGTAGGAAACGCGTTTTGTGAGCGTTTCCACAAAAGGAATGAAGCCATCGGATTCGTATTCCACACTAACGTTGATCAAAGGTTCTGATGCTGTAGGAAACGCGTTTTCCGAGCGTTTCCAGAAGAGGAATGGAGCCATTGGATTCGTATTCCACAGTAAAGTTGTTCGAAGCTTCTGATGCTGTAGGAAACGCGTTTTGTGAGCGTTTCCAGAAAAGCAATGGAGCCATTGGATTCGTATTCCACAGTAGCGTTGATCAAAGCTTCTGATGCTGTAGGAAACGCGTTTTGCGAGCGTTTTCAGAAAAGGAATGGGGCCATCAGATTCGCATTCCACTGTAAAGTTGATCGAGGCTTCTGATGCTGTAGGAAACGCGTTTTGCGAGCGTTTCCAGAAGAGGAATGGAGCCATTGGATTCGTATTCCACAGTAACGTTGATCAAAGCTTCTGATGCTGTAGGAAGCGCGTTTTGTGAGCGTTTCCACAAAAGGAATGGAGCCATCGGATTCGTATTCCACAGTAACGTTGATCAAAGGTTCTGATGCTGTAGGAAACGCGTTTTGCGAGCATTTCCAGAAGAAGAATGGAGCCATTGGATTCGTATTCCACAGTAAAGTTGTTCGAAGCTTCTGATGCTGTAGGAAATGCGTTTTGCGAGCGTTTCCAGAAAAGGAATGGGGCCATTTTATTCGTATTCCACTGAAAGTTGATCGAAGCTTCTGATGCTGTAGGCAACGCGTTTTGCGAGCGTTTCCAGAAGAGGAATGGAGCCTTTGGATTCGTATTGAACAGTAAAGTTGATCGAAGCTTCTGATGCTGCAGGAAACGCGTTTTGTGAGCGTTTCCAGAAAAGGAATGGAGCCATTGGATTCGTATTCCACAGTAACGTTGATCAAAGCTTCTGATGCTGTAGCAAACGCGTTTTGCGAGCGTTTCCAGAAAAGGAATGGGGTCATTTTATTTGTATACCACTGTAAAGTTGATCGAAGCTTCTGATGCGTTAGGAAACGCGTTTTGCGAGCGTTTCCAGAAGAGGAATGAAGCCATTGGATTTGTATTCCACAGTAACGTTGATGAAAGCTTGTGATGCTGTAGGAAACGCGTTTTGCGAGCGTTTCCAGAAGAGGAAAGGGGCCGTTGGAGTCGTATTCCACTGTAAAGTTGATCGAAGCTTCTGATGCTGTAGGAAACGCGTTTTGCGAGCGTTTCCAGAAAAGGAATGGGGCCATTTTATTTGTATTCCACTGTACAGTTGATCGAAGCTTCTGATGCTGTAGGAAACGCGTTATGCGAGCGTTTCCACAAAAGAAATGGAGCCATCGGATTCGTATTCCACAGTAACGTAGATCAAAGCTTCTGATGCTGTAGGAAACGCGTTTTGCGAGCGTTTCCAGAAAACGAATGGGGCCATTGGATTCGTATTCCACTGTGAAGTTGATCGAAGCTTCTGATGCTGTTGGAAACGCGTTTTGCGAGCCTTTCCAGAAAAGGAATGGAGCCGTTGGATTCTTATTCCACAGTAACGTAATAAAAGCTTCTGATGCTGTAGGAATCGCGTTTTGCGAGCGTTTCCAGAAAAGGAATGGGGCCATTGGATTCGTATTCCACTGTAAAGTTGATCGAAGCTTCTGATGCTGTAGGAAACGCGTTTTGCAAGCGTTTCCAGAAGAGGAATGGAGCCATTGGATTCGTATTCCACAGTAAAGTTGATCGAAGCTTCTGATGCTATAGGAAACGCGTTTTGCTAGCGTTTTCAGAAGAGGAATGGAGCCATTGGATTCGTATTTCACAGTAACGTTGATCAAAGCTTCTGATGCTGTAGGAAACGCGTTTTGCGAGCGTTTCCACAAAAGGAATTGAGCCATCAGATTCGTATTCCACAGTAACGTTGATCAAAGCTTCTGATGCTGCAGGAAACGCGTTTTGTGAGCGTTTCCAGAAAAGGAATGGAGCCTTTGGATTCGTATTCCACAGTAACGTTGATCAAAGCTTCTGATGCTGTAGGAAACGCGTTTTGCGAGCGTTTCCAGAAAAGGAATGGGGCCATTTTATTTGTATTCCACTGTACAGTTGATCGAAGCTTCTGATGCTGTAGGAAACGCGTTATGCGAGCGTTTCCAGAAGAGGAATGAAGCCATTGGATTTGTATTCCACAGTAACGTTGATCAAAGCTTCTGATGCTGTAGGAAACGCGTTTTGCGAGCGTTTCCAGAAGAGGAATGGGGCCGTTGGAGTCGTATTCCGCTGTAAAGTTGATCGAAGCTTCTGATGCTTTAGGAAACGCGTTTTGCGAGCGTTTCCAGAAGAGGAATGGAGCCATTGGATTCGTATTCCACAGTAAAGTTGATCGAAGCTGATGATGCTGTAGGAAACACGTTTTGCGAGCGTTTCCAGAAGAGGAATGGAGCCATTGGATTCGTATTCCACAGTAGCGTTGATCAAAGCTTCTGATGCTGTAGGAAACGCGTTTTGCGAGCGTTTCCAGAAAAGGAATGGGGCCATCGGATTCGCATTCCACTGTAAAGTTGATCGAGGCTTCTGATGCTGTAGGAAACGCGTTTTGCGAGCGTTTCCAGAAGAGGAATGGAGCCATTGGATTCGTATTCCACAGTAACGTTGATCAAAGCTTCTGATGCTGTAGGAAACGCGTTTTGTGAGCGTTTCCACAAAAGGAATGGAGCCATCGGATTCGTATTCCACAGTAACGTTGATCAAAGGTTCTGATGCTGTAGGAAACGCGTTTTGCGAGCATTTCCAGAAGAAGAATGGAGCCATTGGATTCGTATTCCACAGTAAAGTTGTTCGAAGCTTCTGATGCTGTAGGAAACGCGTTTTGTGAGCGTTTCCAGAAAAGCAATGGAGCCATTGGATTCGTATTCCATAGTAATGTTGATCAAAGCTTCTGATGCTGTAGGAAATGCGTTTTGCGAGCGTTTCCAGAAAAGGAATGGGGCCATTTTATTCGTATTCCACTGAAAGTTGATCGAAGCTTCTGATGCTGTAGGCAACGGGTTTTGCGAGCGTTTCCAGAAGAGGAATGGAGCCATTGGATTCGTATTCCACAGTAAAGTTGATCGACGCTTCTGATGCTGTAGGAAACGCGTTTTGCTAGCGTTATCAGAAGAGGAATGGAGGCATTAGATTCGTATTCCACAGAAACGTTGATCAAAGCTTCTGATGCTGTAGGAAACGCGTTTTGCGAGCGTTTCCAGAAGAGGAATGGAGCCATTGGATTCGTATTCCACAGTAAAGTTGATCGAAGCTTCTGATGCTGTAGGAAACGCGTTTTGCGAGCGTTTCCAGAAGAGGAATGGAACCATTGGATTCCTATTCCACAGTAACGTTGATAAAAGCTTCTGATGCTGTAGGAAGCGCGTTTTGCGAGCGTTTCCAGAAAATGAATGGGGCCATTGGATTCGTATTCCACTGTAAAGTTTATTGAAGCTTCTGATGCTGTAGGAAACGCGTTTTGCGAGCGTTTTCAGAAGAGGAATGGAGCCATTGGATTCGTATGCCACAGTAACGTTGATCAAAGCTTCTGATGCTGTAGGAATCGCGTTTTGCGAGCGTTTCCACAAAAGGAATGGAGCCATTGGATTCGTATTCCACAGTAACGTAGATCAAAGCTTCTGATGCTGTAGGAAACGCGTTTTGCGAGCGTTTCCAGAAAACGAATGGGGCCATTGGATTCGTATCCACTGTGAAGTTGATCGAAGCTTCTGATGCTGTTGGAAACGCGTTTTGCGAGCCTTTCCAGAAAAGGAATGGAGCCGTTGGATTCTTATTCCACAGTAACGTAATAAAAGCTTCTGATGCTGTAGGAATCGCGTTTTGCGAGCGTTTCCAGAAAAGGAATGGGGCCATTGGATTCGTATTCCACTGTAAAGTTGATCGAAGCTTCTGATGCTGTAGGAAACGCGTTTTGCAAGCGTTTCCAGAAGAGGAATGGAGCCATTGGATTCGTATTCCACAGTAAAGTTGATCGAAGCTTCTGATGCTATAGGAAACGCGTTTTGCTAGCGTTTTCAGAAGAGGAATGGAGCCATTGGATTCGTATTTCACAGTAACGTTGATCAAAGCTTCTGATGCTGTAGGAAACGCGTTTTGCGAGCGTTTCCACAAAAGGAATGGAGCCATCAGATTCGTATTCCACAGTAACGTTGATCAAAGCTTCTGATGCTGCAGGAAACGCGTTTTGTGAGCGTTTCCAGAAAAGGAATGGAGCCTTTGGATTCGTATTCCACAGTAACGTTGATCAAAGCTTCTGATGCTGTAGGAAACGCGTTTTGCGAGCGTTTCCAGAAAAGGAATGGGGCCATTTTATTTGTATTCCACTGTAAAGTTGATCGAAGCTTCTGATGCTGTACGAAACGCGTTTTGCGAGCGTTTCTAGAAGAGGAATGAAGCCATTGGATTTGTATTCCACAGTAACGTTGATCAAAGCTTCTGATGCTGTAGGAAACGCGTTTTGCGAGCGTTTCCAGAAGAGGAATGGGGCCGTTGGAGTCGTATTCCACTGTAAAGTTGAACGAAGCTTCTGGTGCTGTAGGAAACGCGTTTGGCGAGCGTTTCCAGAAGGGGAATGGAGCCATTGGATTCGTATTCCACAGTAAAGTTGATCGAAGCTTCTGATGCTGTAGGAAACACGTTTTGCGAGCGTTTCCAGAAGAGGAATGGAGCCGTTGGATTCGTATTCCACAGTAACGTTGATCAAAGCTTCTGATGCTGTAGGAAACGCGTTTTGCGAGCGTTTCCAGAAAAGGAATGGGGCCATTGGATTCGCATTCCACTGTAAAGTTGATCGAAGCTTCTGATGCTGTAGGAAACGCGTTTTGCGAGCGTTTCCAGAAGAGGAATGGAGCCATTGGATTCGTATTCCACAGTAAAGTTGATCGACGCTTCTGATGCTGTAGGAAACGCGTTTTGCTAGCGTTATCAGAAGAAAAATGAAGGCATTAGACTCGTATTCCACAGTAACGTTGATGAAAGCTTCTGATGCTGTAGGAAACGCGTTTTGTGAGCGTTTCCACAAAAGGAATGAAGCCATCGGATTCGTATTCCACACTAACGTTGATCAAAGGTTCTGATGCTGTAGGAAACGCGTTTTCCGAGCGTTTCCAGAAGAGGAATGGAGCCATTGGATTCGTATTCCACAGTAAAGTTGTTCGAAGCTTCTGATGCTGTAGGAAACGCGTTTTGTGAGCGTTTCCAGAAAAGCAATGGAGCCATTGGATTCGTATTCCACAGTAGCGTTGATCAAAGCTTCTGATGCTGTAGGAAACGCGTTTTGCGAGCGTTTTCAGAAAAGGAATGGGGCCATCAGATTCGCATTCCACTGTAAAGTTGATCGAGGCTTCTGATGCTGTAGGAAACGCGTTTTGCGAGCGTTTCCAGAAGAGGAATGGAGCCATTGGATTCGTATTCCACAGTAACGTTGATCAAAGCTTCTGATGCTGTAGGAAGCGCGTTTTGTGAGCGTTTCCACAAAAGGAATGGAGCCATCGGATTCGTATTCCACAGTAACGTTGATCAAAGGTTCTGATGCTGTAGGAAACGCGTTTTGCGAGCATTTCCAGAAGAAGAATGGAGCCATTGGATTCGTATTCCACAGTAAAGTTGTTCGAAGCTTCTGATGCTGTAGGAAATGCGTTTTGCGAGCGTTTCCAGAAAAGGAATGGGGCCATTTTATTCGTATTCCACTGAAAGTTGATCGAAGCTTCTGATGCTGTAGGCAACGCGTTTTGCGAGCGTTTCCAGAAGAGGAATGGAGCCTTTGGATTCGTATTGAACAGTAAAGTTGATCGAAGCTTCTGATGCTGCAGGAAACGCGTTTTGTGAGCGTTTCCAGAAAAGGAATGGAGCCATTGGATTCGTATTCCACAGTAACGTTGATCAAAGCTTCTGATGCTGTAGCAAACGCGTTTTGCGAGCGTTTCCAGAAAAGGAATGGGGTCATTTTATTTGTATACCACTGTAAAGTTGATCGAAGCTTCTGATGCGTTAGGAAACGCGTTTTGCGAGCGTTTCCAGAAGAGGAATGAAGCCATTGGATTTGTATTCCACAGTAACGTTGATGAAAGCTTGTGATGCTGTAGGAAACGCGTTTTGCGAGCGTTTCCAGAAGAGGAAAGGGGCCGTTGGAGTCGTATTCCACTGTAAAGTTGATCGAAGCTTCTGATGCTGTAGGAAACGCGTTTTGCGAGCGTTTCCAGAAAAGGAATGGGGCCATTTTATTTGTATTCCACTGTACAGTTGATCGAAGCTTCTGATGCTGTAGGAAACGCGTTATGCGAGCGTTTCCACAAAAGAAATGGAGCCATCGGATTCGTATTCCACAGTAACGTAGATCAAAGCTTCTGATGCTGTAGGAAACGCGTTTTGCGAGCGTTTCCAGAAAACGAATGGGGCCATTGGATTCGTATTCCACTGTGAAGTTGATCGAAGCTTCTGATGCTGTTGGAAACGCGTTTTGCGAGCCTTTCCAGAAAAGGAATGGAGCCGTTGGATTCTTATTCCACAGTAACGTAATAAAAGCTTCTGATGCTGTAGGAATCGCGTTTTGCGAGCGTTTCCAGAAAAGGAATGGGGCCATTGGATTCGTATTCCACTGTAAAGTTGATCGAAGCTTCTGATGCTGTAGGAAACGCGTTTTGCAAGCGTTTCCAGAAGAGGAATGGAGCCATTGGATTCGTATTCCACAGTAAAGTTGATCGAAGCTTCTGATGCTATAGGAAACGCGTTTTGTTAGCGTTTTCAGAAGAGGAATGGAGCCATTGGATTCGTATTTCACAGTAACGTTGATCAAAGCTTCTGATGCTGTAGGAAACGCGTTTTGCGAGCGTTTCCACAAAAGGAATGGAGCCATCAGATTCGTATTCCACAGTAACGTTGATCAAAGCTTCTGATGCTGCAGGAAACGCGTTTTGTGAGCGTTTCCAGAAAAGGAATGGAGCCTTTGGATTCGTATTCCACAGTAACGTTGATCAAAGCTTCTGATGCTGTAGGAAACGCGTTTTGCGAGCGTTTCCAGAAAAGGAATGGGGCCATTTTATTTGTATTCCACTGTAAAGTTGATCGAAGCTTCTGATGCTGTACGAAACGCGTTTTGCGAGCGTTTCTAGAAGAGGAATGAAGCCATTGGATTTGTATTCCACAGTAACGTTGATCAAAGCTTCTGATGCTGTAGGAAACGCGTTTTGCGAGCGTTTCCAGAAGAGGAATGGGGCCGTTGGAGTCGTATTCCACTGTAAAGTTGAACGAAGCTTCTGGTGCTGTAGGAAACGCGTTTTGCGAGCGTTTCCAGAAGGGGAATGGAGCCATTGGATTCGTATTCCACAGTAAAGTTGATCGAAGCTTCTGATGCTGTAGGAAACACGTTTTGCGAGCGTTTCCAGAAGAGGAATGGAGCCGTTGGATTCGTATTCCACAGTAACGTTGATCAAAGCTTCTGATGCTGTAGGAAACGCGTTTTGCGAGCGTTTCCGGAAAAGGAATGGGGCCATTGGATTCGCATTCCACTGTAAAGTTGATCGAAGCTTCTGATGCTGTAGGAAACGCGTTTTGCGAGCGTTTCCAGAAGAGGAATGGAGCCATTGGATTCGTGTTCCACAGTAAAGTTGATCGACGCTTCTGATGCTGTAGGAAACGCGTTTTGCTAGCGTTATCAGAAGAGGAATGAAGGCATTAGACTCGTATTCCACAGTAACGTTGATGAAAGCTTCTGATGCTGTAGGAAACGCGTTTTGTGAGCGTTTCCACAAAAGGAATGAAGCCATCGGATTCGTATTCCACACTAACGTTGATCAGAGGTTCTGATGCTGTAGGAAACGCGTTTTCCGAGCGTTTCCAGAAGAGGAATGGAGCCATTGGATTCGTATTCCACAGTAAAGTTGTTCGAAGCTTCTGATGCTGTAGGAAACGCGTTTTGTGAGCGTTTCCAGAAAAGCAATGGAGCCATTGGATTCGTATTCCATAGTAATGTTGATCAAAGCTTCTGATGCTGTAGGAAACGCGTTTTGCGAGCGTTTCCAGAAAAGGAATGGGGCCATTTTATTCGTATTCCACTGTAAAGTTGATCGAAGCTTCTGATGCTGTAGGAAACGCGTTTTGCGAGCGTTTCCAGAAAAGGAATGGAGCCATTGGATTCATATTCCACAGTAACGTTGATCAAAGCTTCTGATGCTGTAGGAAACGCGTTTTGCGAGCGTTTCCAGAAAAGGAATGGGGCCATTTCATTTGTATTCCACTGTAAAGTTGATCGAAGCTTCTGATGCTGTAGGAAACGCGTTTTGCGAGCGTTTCCAGAAGAGGGATGAAGCCATTGGATTTGAATTCAACAGTAACGTTGATCAAAGCTTCTGATGCTGTAGGAAACGCGTTTTGCGAGCGTTTCCAGAAGAGGAATGGAGCCATTGGATTCGTATTCCACAGTAAAGTTGATCGAAGCTTCTGATGCTGTAGGAAACACGTTTTGCGAGCGTTTCCAGAAGAGGAATGGAGCCATTGAATTCGTATTCCACAGTAACGTTGATCAAAGCTTCTGATGCTGTAGGAAACGCGTTTTGCGAGCGTTTCCAGAAAAGGAATGGGGCCATTGGATTCGCATTCCACTGTAAAGTTGATCGAAGCTTCTGATGCTGTAGGAAACGCGGTTTGCGAGCGTTTCCAGAAGAGGAATGGAGCCATTGGATTCGTATTCCACAGTAAAGTTGATCGACGCTTCTGATGCTGTAGGAAACGCGTTTTGCGAGCGTTTCCACAAACGGAATGGAGCCATCGGATTCGTATTCCACAGTAACGTTGATCAAAGCTTCTGATGCTGCAGGAAACGCGTTTTGTGAGCGTTTCCAGAAAAGGAATGGAGCCTTTGGATTCGTATTCCACAGTAACGTTGATCAAAGCTTCTGATGCTGTAGGAAACGCGTTTTGCGAGCGTTTCCAGAAGAGGAATGGGGCCGTTGGAGTCGTATTCCGCTGTAAAGTTGATCGAAGCTTCTGATGCTTTAGGAAACGCGTTTTGCGAGCGTTTCCAGAAGAGGAATGGAGCCATTGGATTCGTATTCCACAGTAAAGTTGATCGAAGCTGATGATGCTGTAGGAAACACGTTTTGCGAGCGTTTCCAGAAGAGGAATGGAGCCATTGGATTCGTATTCCACAGTAGCGTTGATCAAAGCTTCTGATGCTGTAGGAAACGCGTTTTGCGAGCGTTTCCAGAAAAGGAATGGGGCCATCGGATTCGCATTCCACTGTAAAGTTGATCGAGGCTTCTGATGCTGTAGGAAACGCGTTTTGCGAGCGTTTCCAGAAGAGGAATGGAGCCATTGGATTCGTATTCCACAGTAACGTTGATCAAAGCTTCTGATGCTGTAGGAAACGCGTTTTGTGAGCGTTTCCACAAAAGGAATGGAGCCATCGGATTCGTATTCCACAGTAACGTTGATCAAAGGTTCTGATGCTGTAGGAAACGCGTTTTGCGAGCATTTCCAGAAGAAGAATGGAGCCATTGGATTCGTATTCCACAGTAAAGTTGTTCGAAGCTTCTGATGCTGTAGGAAACGCGTTTTGTGAGCGTTTCCAGAAAAGCAATGGAGCCATTGGATTCGTATTCCATAGTAATGTTGATCAAAGCTTCTGATGCTGTAGGAAATGCGTTTTGCGAGCGTTTCCAGAAAAGGAATGGGGCCATTTTATTCGTATTCCACTGAAAGTTGATCGAAGCTTCTGATGCTGTAGGCAACGCGTTTTGCGAGCGTTTCCAGAAGAGGAATGGAGCCATTGGATTCGTATTCCACAGTAAAGTTGATCGACGCTTCTGATGCTGTAGGAAACGCGTTTTGCTAGCGTTATCAGAAGAGGAATGGAGGCATTAGATTCGTATTCCACAGAAACGTTGATCAAAGCTTCTGATGCTGTAGGATACGCGTTTTGCGAGCGTTTCCAGAAGAGGAATGGAGCCATTGGATTCGTATTCCACAGTAAAGTTGATCGAAGCTTCTGATGCTGTAGGAAACGCGTTTTGCGAGCGTTTCCAGAAGAGGAATGGAACCATTGGATTCCTATTCCACAGTAACGTTGATAAAAGCTTCTGATGCTGTAGGAAGCGCGTTTTGCGAGCGTTTCCAGAAAACGAATGGGGCCATTGGATTCGTATTCCACTGTAAAGTTGATCGAAGCTTCTGATGCTGTAGGAAACGCGTTTTGCGAGCGTTTTCAGAAGAGGAATGGAGCCATTGGATTCGTATGCCACAGTAACGTTGATCAAAGCTTCTGATGCTGTAGGAAACGCGTTTTGCGAGCGTTTCCACAAAAGGAATGGAGCCATTGGATTCGTATTCCACAGTAACGTAGATCAAAGCTTCTGATGCTGTAGGAAACGCGTTTTGCGAGCGTTTCCAGAAAACGAATGGGGCCATTGGATTCGTATTCCACTGTGAAGTTGATCGAAGCTTCTGATGCTGTTGGAAACGCGTTTTGCGAGCCTTTCCAGAAAAGGAATGGAGCCGTTGGATTCTTATTCCACAGTAACGTAATAAAAGCTTCTGATGCTGTAGGAATCGCGTTTTGCGAGCGTTTCCAGAAAAGGAATGGGGCCATTGGATTCGTATTCCACTGTAAAGTTGATCGAAGCTTCTGATGCTGTAGGAAACGCGTTTTGCAAGCGTTTCCAGAAGAGGAATGGAGCCATTGGATTCGTATTCCACAGTAAAGTTGATCGAAGCTTCTGATGCTATAGGAAACGCGTTTTGCTAGCGTTTTCAGAAGAGGAATGGAGCCATTGGATTCGTATTTCACAGTAACGTTGATCAAAGCTTCTGATGCTGTAGGAAACGCGTTTTGCGAGCGTTTCCACAAAAGGAATGGAGCCATCAGATTCGTATTCCACAGTAACGTTGATCAAAGCTTCTGATGCTGCAGGAAACGCGTTTTGTGAGCGTTTCCAGAAAAGGAATGGAGCCTTTGGATTCGTATTCCACAGTAACGTTGATCAAAGCTTCTGATGCTGTAGGAAACGCGTTTTGCGAGCGTTTCTAGAAAAGGAATGGGGCCATTTTATTTGTATTCCACTGTAAAGTTGATCGACGCTTCTGATGCTGTACGAAACGCGTTTTGCGAGCGTTTCTAGAAGAGGAATGAAGCCATTGGATTTGTATTCCACAGTAACGTTGATCAAAGCTTCTGATGCTGTAGGAAACGCGTTTTGCGAGCGTTTCCAGAAGAGGAATGGGGCCGTTGGAGTCGTATTCCACTGTAAAGTTGAACGAAGCTTCTGGTGCTGTAGGAAACGCGTTTTGCGAGCGTTTCCAGAAGGGGAATGGAGCCATTGGATTCGTATTCCACAGTAAAGTTGATCGAAGCTTCTGATGCTGTAGGAAACACGTTTTGCGAGCGTTTCCAGAAGAGGAATGGAGCCGTTGGATTCGTATTCCACAGTAACGTTGATCAAAGCTTCTGATGCTGTAGGAAACGCGTTTTGCGAGCGTTTCCAGAAAAGGAATGGGGCCATTGGATTCGCATTCCACTGTAAAGTTGATCGAAGCTTCTGATGCTGTAGGAAACGCGTTTTGCGAGCGTTTCCAGAAGAGGAATGGAGCCATTGGATTCGTATTCCACAGTAAAGTTGATCGACGCTTCTGATGCTGTAGGAAACGCGTTTTGCTAGCGTTATCAGAAGAGGAATGAAGGCATTAGACTCGTATTCCACAGTAACGTTGATGAAAGCTTCTGATGCTGTAGGAAACGCGTTTTGTGAGCGTTTCCACAAAAGGAATGAAGCCATCGGATTCGTATTCCACACTAACGTTGATCAAAGGTTCTGGTGCTGTAGGAAACGCGTTTTCCAAGCATTTCCAGAAGAGGAATGGAGCCATTGGATTCGTATTCCACAGTAAAGTTGTTCGAAGCTTCTGATGCTGTAGGAAACGCGTTTTGTGAGCGTTTCCAGAAAAGCAATGGAGCCATTGGATTCGTATTCCATAGTAATGTTGATCAAAGCTTCTGATGCTGTAGGAAACGCGTTTTGCGAGCGTTTCCAGAAAAGGAATGGGGCCATTTTATTCGTATTCCACTGTAAAGTTGATCGAAGCTTCTGATGCTGTAGGAAACGCGTTTTGCGAGCGTTTCCAGAAAAGGAATGGAGCCATTGGATTCATATTCCACAGTAACGTTGATCAAAGCTTCTGATGCTGTAGGAAACGCGTTTTGCGAGCGTTTCCAGAAAAGGAATGGGGCCATTTTATTTGTATTCCACTGTAAAGTTGATCGAAGCTTCTGATGCTGTAGGAAACGCGTTTTGCGAGCGTTTCCAGAAGAGGAATGAAGCCATTGGATTTGAATTCAACAGTAACGTTGATCAAAGCTTCTGATGCTGTAGGAAACGCGTTTTGCGAGCGTTTCCAGAAGAGGAATGGAGCCATTGGATTCGTATTCCACAGTAAAGTTGATCGAAGCTTCTGATGCTGTAGGAAACACGTTTTGCGAGCGTTTCCAGAAGAGGAATGGAGCCATTGGATTCGTATTCCACAGTAACGTTGATCAAAGCTTCTGATGCTGTAGGAAACGCGTTTTGCGAGCGTTTCCAGAAAAGGAATGGGGCCATTGGATTCGCATTCCACTGTAAAGTTGATCGAAGCTTCTGATGCTGTAGGAAACGCGGTTTGCGAGCGTTTCCAGAAGAGGAATGGAGCCATTGGATTCGTATTCCACAGTAAAGTTGATCGACGCTTCTGATGCTGTAGGAAACGCGTTTTGCGAGCGTTTCCACAAAAGGAATGGAGCCATCGGATTCGTATTCCACAGTAACGTTGATCAAAGCTTCTGATGCTGCAGGAAACGCGTTTTGTGAGCGTTTCCAGAAAAGGAATGGAGCCTTTGGATTCGTATTCCACAGTAACGTTAATCAAAGCTTCTGATGCTGTAGGAAACGCGTTTTGCGAGCGTTTCCAGAAAAGGAATGGGGCCATTTTATTTGTATTCCACTGTAAAGTTGATCGAAGCTTCTGATGCTGTAGGAAACGCGTTTTGCGAGCGTTTCCAGAAGAGAAATGAAGCCATTGGATTTGTATTCCACAGTAACGTTGATCAAAGCTTCTGATGCTGTAGGAAACGCGTTTTGCGAGCGTTTCCAGAAGGGGAATGGGGCCGTTGGAGTCGTATTCCACTGTAAAGTTGAACGAAGCTTCTGATGCTGTAGGAAACGCGTTTTGCGAGCGTTTCCAGAAGAGGAATGGAGCCATTGGATTTGTATTCCACAGTAAAGTTGATCGAAGCTTCTGATGCTGTAGGAAACACGTTTTGCGAGCGTTTCCAGAAAAGGAATGGAGCCATTGGATTCGTATTCCACAGTAACGTTGATCAAAGCTTCTGATACTGTAGGAAACGCGTTTTGCTAGCGTTATCAGAAGAGGAATGGAGGCATTAGACTCGTATTCCACAGTAACGTTGATCAAAGCTTCTGATGCTGTAGGAAACGCGTTTTGTGAGCGTTTCCACAAAAGGAATGGAGCCATCGGATTCGTATTCCACAGTAACGTTGATCAAAGGTTCTGATGCTGTAGGAAACGCGTTTTCCGAGCGTTTCCAGAAGAGGAATGGAGCCATTGGATTCGTATTCCACAGTAAAGTTGTTCGAAGCTTCTGATGCTGTAGGAAACGCGTTTTGTGAGCGTTTCCAGAAAAGCAATGGAGCCATTGGATTCGTATTCCATAGTAATGTTGATCAAAGCTTCTGATGCTGTAGGAAACGCGTTTTGCGAGCGTTTCCAGAAAAGGAATGGGGCCATTTTATTCGTATTCCAATGTAAAGTTGATCGAAGCTTCTGATGCTGTTGGAAACGCGTTTTGCGAGCGTTTCCAGAAAAGGATTGGAGCCATTGGATTCATATTCCACAGTAACGTTGATCAAAGCTTCTGATGCTGTAGGAAACGCGTTTTGCGAGCGTTTGCAGAAAAGGAATGGGGCCATTTAATTTGTATTCCACTGTAGAGTTGATCGAAGCTTCTGATGCTTTAGGAAACGCGTTTTGCGAGCGTTTCCAGAAGAGGAATGAAGCCATTGGATTTGTATTCAACAGTAACGTTGATCAAAGCTTCTGATGCTGTAGGAAACGCGTTTTGCGAGCGTTTCCAGAAGAGGAATGGGGCCGTTGGAGTCGTAATCCACTGTAAAGTTGAACGAAGCTTCTGATGCTGTAGGAAACGCGTTTTGCGAGCGTTTCCAGAAGAGGAATGGAGCCATTGGATTCGTGTTCCACAGTAAAGTTGATCGAAGCTTCTGATGCTGTAGGAAACACGTTTTGCGAGCGTTTCCAGAAGAGGAATGGAGCCATTGGATTCGTATTCCACAGTAACGTTGATCAAAGCTTCTGATGCTGTAGGAAACGCGTTTTGCTAGCGTTATCAGAAGAGGAATGGAGGCATTAGACTCGTATTCCACAGTAACGTTGATCAAAGCTTCTGATGCTGTAGGAAACGCGTTTTGTGAGCGTTTCCACAAAAGGAATGGAGCCATCGGATTCGTATTCCACAGTAACGTTGATCAAAGGATCTGATGCTGTAGGAAACGCGTTTTGCGAGCGTTTCCAGAAGAGGAATGAAGCCATTGGATTTGTATTCCACAGTAACGTTGATCAAAGCTTCTGATGCTGTAGGAAACGCGTTTTGCGAGCGTTTCCAGAAGAGGAATGGGGCCGTTGGAGTCGTATTCCACTGTAAAGTTGAACGAAGCTTCTGGTGCTGTAGGAAACGCGTTTTGCGAGCGTTTCCAGAAGGGGAATGGAGCCATTGGATTCGTATTCCACAGTAAAGTTGATCGAAGCTTCTGATGCTGTAGGAAACACGTTTTGCGAGCGTTTCCAGAAGAGGAATGGAGCCGTTGGATTCGTATTCCACAGTAACGTTGATCAAAGCTTCTGATGCTGTAGGAAACGCGTTTTGCGAGCGTTTCCAGAAAAGGAATGGGGCCATTGGATTCGCATTCCACTGTAAAGTTGATCGAAGCTTCTGATGCTGTAGGAAACGCGTTTTGCGAGCGTTTCCAGAAGAGGAATGGAGCCATTGGATTCGTATTCCACAGTAAAGTTGATCGACGCTTCTGATGCTGTAGGAAACGCGTTTTGCTAGCGTTATCAGAAGAGGAATGGAGGCATTAGATTCGTATTCCACAGAAACGTTGATCAAAGCTTCTGATGCTGTAGGAAACGCGTTTTGCGAGCGTTTCCAGAAGAGGAATGGAGCCATTGGATTCGTATTCCACAGTAAAGTTGATCGAAGCTTCTGATGCTGTAGGAAACGCGTTTTGCGAGCGTTTCCAGAAGAGGAATGGAACCATTGGATTCCTATTCCACAGTAACGTTGATAAAAGCTTCTGATGCTGTAGGAAGCGCGTTTTGCGAGCGTTTCCAGAAAACGAATGGGGCCATTGGATTCGTATTCCCCTGTAAAGTTGATCGAAGCTTCTGATGCTGTAGGAAACGCGTTTTGCGAGCGTTTTCAGAAGAGGAATGGAGCCATTGGATTCGTATGCCACAGTAACGTTGATCAAAGCTTCTGATGCTGTAGGAAACGCGTTTTGCGAGCGTTTCCACAAAAGGAATGGAGCCATTGGATTCGTATTCCACAGTAACGTAGATCAAAGCTTCTGATGCTGTAGGAAACGCGTTTTGCGAGCGTTTCCAGAAAACGAATGGGGCCATTGGATTCGTATTCCACTGTGAAGTTGATCGAAGCTTCTGATGCTGTTGGAAACGCGTTTTGCGAGCCTTTCCAGAAAAGGAATGGAGCCGTTGGATTCTTATTCGACAGTAACGTAATAAAAGCTTCTGATGCTGTAGGAATCGCGTTTTGCGAGCGTTTCCAGAAAAGGAATGGGGCCATTGGATTCGTATTCCACTGTAAAGTTGATCGAAGCTTCTGATGCTGTAGGAAACGCGTTTTGCAAGCGTTTCCAGAAGAGGAATGGAGCCATTGGATTCGTATTCCACAGTAAAGTTGATCGAAGCTTCTGATGCTATAGGAAACGCGTTTTGCTAGCGTTTTCAGAAGAGGAATGGAGCCATTGGATTCGTATTTCACAGTAACGTTGATCAAAGCTTCTGATGCTGTAGGAAACGCGTTTTGCGAGCGTTTCCACAAAAGGAATGGAGCCATCAGATTCGTATTCCACAGTAACGTTGATCAAAGCTTCTGATGCTGCAGGAAACGCGTTTTGTGAGCGTTTCCAGAAAAGGAATGGAGCCTTTGGATTCGTATTCCACAGTAACGTTGATCAAAGCTTCTGATGCTGTAGGAAACGCGTTTTGCGAGCGTTTCTAGAAAAGGAATGGGGCCATTTTATTTGTATTCCACTGTAAAGTTGATCGAAGCTTCTGATGCTGTACGAAACGCGTTTTGCGAGCGTTTCTAGAAGAGGAATGAAGCCATTGGATTTGTATTCCACAGTAACGTTGATCAAAGCTTCTGATGCTGTAGGAAACGCGTTTTGCGAGCGTTTCCAGAAGAGGAATGGGGCCGTTGGAGTCGTATTCCACTGTAAAGTTGAACGAAGCTTCTGGTGCTGTAGGAAACGCGTTTTGCGAGCGTTTCCAGAAGGGGAATGGAGCCATTGGATTCGTATTCCACAGTAAAGTTGATCGAAGCTTCTGATGCTGTAGGAAACACGTTTTGCGAGCGTTTCCAGAAGAGGAATGGAGCCGTTGGATTCGTATTCCACAGTAACGTTGATCAAAGCTTCTGATGCTGTAGGAAACGCGTTTTGCGAGCGTTTCCAGAAAAGGAATGGGGCCATTGGATTCGCATTCCACTCTAAAGTTGATCGAAGCTTCTGATGCTGTAGGAAACGCGTTTTGCGAGCGTTTCCAGAAGAGGAATGGAGCCATTGGATTCGTATTCCACAGTAAAGTTGATCGACGCTTCTGATGCTGTAGGAAACGCGTTTTGCTAGCGTTATCAGAAGAGGAATGAAGGCATTAGACTCGTATTCCACAGTAACGTTGATGAAAGCTTCTGATGCTGTAGGAAACGCGTTTTGTGAGCGTTTCCACAAAAGGAATGAAGCCATCGGATTCGTATTCCACACTAACGTTGATCAAAGGTTCTGATGCTGTAGGAAACGCGTTTTCCGAGCGTTTCCAGAAGAGGAATGGAGCCATTGGATTCGTATTCCACAGTAAAGTTGTTCGAAGCTTCTGATGCTGTAGGAAACGCGTTTTGTGAGCGTTTCCAGAAAAGCAATGGAGCCATTGGATTCGTATTCCATAGTAATGTTGATCAAAGCTTCTGATGCTGTAGGAAACGCGTTTTGCGAGCGTTTCCAGAAAAGGAATGGGGCCATTTTATTCGTATTCCACTGTAAAGTTGATCGAAGCTTCTGATGCTGTAGGAAACGCGTTTTGCGAGCGTTTCCAGAAAAGGAATGGAGCCATTGGATTCATATTCCACAGTAACGTTGATCAAAGCTTCTGATGCTGTAGGAAACGCGTTTTGCGAGCGTTTCCAGAAAAGGAATGGGGCCATTTTATTTGTATTCCACTGTAAAGTTGATCGAAGCTTCTGATGCTGTAGGAAACGCGTTTTGCGAGCGTTTCCAGAAGAGGAATGAAGCCATTGGATTTGAATTCAACAGTAACGTTGATCAAAGCTTCTGATGCTGTAGGAAACGCGTTTTGCGAGCGTTTCCAGAAGAGGAATGGAGCCATTGGATTCGTATTCCACAGTAAAGTTGATCGAAGCTTCTGATGCTGTAGGAAACACGTTTTGCGAGCGTTTCCAGAAGAGGAATGGAGCCATTGGATTCGTATTCCACAGTAACGTTGATCAAAGCTTCTGATGCTGTAGGAAACGCGTTTTGCGAGCGTTTCCAGAAAAGGAATGGGCCCATTGGATTCGCATTCCACTGTAAAGTTGATCGAAGCTTCTGATGCTGTAGGAAACGCGGTTTGCGAGCGTTTCCAGAAGAGGAATGGAGCCATTGGATTCGTATTCCACAGTAAAGTTGATCGACGCTTCTGATGCTGTAGGAAACGCGTTTTGCGAGCGTTTCCACAAAAGGAATGGAGCCATCGGATTCGTATTCCACAGTAACGTTGATCAAAGCTTCTGATGCTGCAGGAAACGCGTTTTGTGAGCGTTTCCAGAAAAGGAATGGAGCCTTTGGATTCGTATTCCACAGTAACGTTAATCAAAGCTTCTGATGCTGTAGGAAACGCGTTTTGCGAGCGTTTCCAGAAAAGGAATGGGGCCATTTTATTTGTATTCCACTGTAAAGTTGATCGAAGCTTCTGATGCTGTAGGAAACGCGTTTTGCGAGCGTTTCCAGAAGAGAAATGAAGCCATTGGATTTGTATTCCACAGTAACGTTGATCAAAGCTTCTGATGCTGTAGGAAACGCGTTTTGCGAGCGTTTCCAGAAGGGGAATGGGGCCGTTGGATTCGTATTCCACAGTAACGTTGATCAAAGCTTCTGATGCTGTAGGAAACGCGTTTTGCGAGCGTTTCCAGAAAAGGAATGGGGCCATTGGATTCGCATTCCACTGTAAAGTTGATCGAAGCTTCTGATGCTGTAGGAAACGCGTTTTGCGAGCGTTTCCAGAAGAGGAATGGAGCCATTGGATTCGTATTCCACAGTAAAGTTGATCGACGCTTCTGATGCTGTAGGAAACGCGTTTTGCTAGCGTTATCAGAAGAGGAATGAAGGCATTAGACTCGTATTCCACAGTAACGTTGATGAAAGCTTCTGATGCTGTAGGAAACGCGTTTTGTGAGCGTTTCCACAAAAGGAATGAAGCCATCGGATTCGTATTCCACACTAACGTTGATCAAAGGTTCTGATGCTGTAGGAAACGCGTTTTCCGAGCGTTTCCAGAAGAGGAATGGAGCCATTGGATTCGTATTCCACAGTAAAGTTGTTCGAAGCTTCTGATGCTGTAGGAAACGCGTTTTGTGAGCGTTTCCAGAAAAGCAATGGAGCCATTGGATTCGTATTCCATAGTAATGTTGATCAAAGCTTCTGATGCTGTAGGAAACGCGTTTTGCGAGCGTTTCCAGAAAAGGAATGGGGCCATTTTATTCGTATTCCACTGTAAAGTTGATCGAAGCTTCTGATGCTGTAGGAAACGCGTTTTGCGAGCGTTTCCAGAAAAGGAATGGAGCCATTGGATTCATATTCCACAGTAACGTTGATCAAAGCTTCTGATGCTGTAGGAAACGCGTTTTGCGAGCGTTTCCAGAAAAGGAATGGGGCCATTTTATTTGTATTCCACTGTAAAGTTGATCGAAGCTTCTGATGCTGTAGGAAACGCGTTTTGCGAGCGTTTCCAGAAGAGGAATGAAGCCATTGGATTTGAATTCAACAGTAACGTTGATCAAAGCTTCTGATGCTGTAGGAAACGCGTTTTGCGAGCGTTTCCAGAAGAGGAATGGAGCCATTGGATTCGTATTCCACAGTAAAGTTGATCGAAGCTTCTGATGCTGTAGGAAACACGTTTTGCGAGCGTTTCCAGAAGAGGAATGGAGCCATTGGATTCGTATTCCACAGTAACGTTGATCAAAGCTTCTGATGCTGTAGGAAACGCGTTTTGCGAGCGTTTCCAGAAAAGGAATGGGGCCATTGGATTCGCATTCCACTGTAAAGTTGATCGAAGCTTCTGATGCTGTAGGAAACGCGGTTTGCGAGCGTTTCCAGAAGAGGAATGGAGCCATTGGATTCGTATTCCACAGTAAAGTTGATCGACGCTTCTGATGCTGTAGGAAACGCGTTTTGCGAGCGTTTCCACAAAAGGAATGGAGCCATCGGATTCGTATTCCACAGTAACGTTGATCAAAGCTTCTGAGGCTGCAGGAAACGCGTTTTGTGAGCGTTTCCAGAAAAGGAATGGAGCCTTTGGATTCGTATTCCACAGTAACGTTGATCAAAGCTTCTGATGCTGTAGGAAACGCGTTTTGCGAGCGTTTCCAGAAAAGGAATGGGGCCATTTTATTTGTATTCCACTGTAAAGTTGATCGAAGCTTCTGATGCTGTAGGAAACGCGTTTTGCGAGCGTTTCCAGAAGAGAAATGAAGCCATTGGATTTGTATTCCACAGTAACGTTGATCAAAGCTTCTGATGCTGTAGGAAACGCGTTTTGCGAGCGTTTCCAGAAGGGGAATGGGGCCGTTGGAGTCGTATTCCACTGTAAAGTTGAACGAAGCTTCTGATGCTGTAGGAAACGCGTTTTGCGAGCGTTTCCAGAAGAGGAATGGAGCCATTGGATTTGTATTCCACAGTAAAGTTGATCGAAGCTTCTGATGCTGTAGGAAACACGTTTTGCGAGCGTTTCCAGAAAAGGAATGGAGCCATTGGATTCGTATTCCACAGTAACGTTGATCAAAGCTTCTGATGCTGTAGGAAACGCGTTTTGCTAGCGTTATCAGAAGAGGAATGGAGGCATTAGACTCGTATTCCACAGTAACGTTGATCAAAGCTTCTGATGCTGTAGGAAACGCGTTTTGTGAGCGTTTCCACAAAAGGAATGGAGCCATCGGATTCGTATTCCACAGTAACGTTGATCAAAGGTTCTGATGCTGTAGGAAACGCGTTTTGCGAGCGTTTCCAGAAGAGGAATGGAGCCATTGGATTCGTATTCCACAGTAAAGTTGTTCGAAGCTTCTGATGCTGTAGGAAACGCGTTTTGTGAGCGTTTCCAGAAAAGCAATGGAGCCATTGGATTCGTATTCCATAGTAATGTTGATCAAAGCTTCTGATGCTGTAGGAAACGCGTTTTGCGAGCGTTTCCAGAAAAGGAATGGGGCCATTTTATTCGTATTCCAATGTAAAGTTGATCGAAGCTTCTGATGCTGTTGGAAACGCGTTTTGCGAGCGTTTCCAGAAAAGGATTGGAGCCATTGGATTCATATTCCACAGTAACGTTGATCAAAGCTTCTGATGCTGTAGGAAACGCGTTTTGCGAGCGTTTGCAGAAAAGGAATGGGGCCATTTAATTTGTATTCCACTGTAGAGTTGATCGAAGCTTCTGATGCTTTAGGAAACGCGTTTTGCGAGCGTTTCCAGAAGAGGAATGAAGCCATTGGATTTGTATTCAACAGTAACGTTGATCAAAGCTTCTGATGCTGTAGGAAACGCGTTTTGCGAGCGTTTCCAGAAGAGGAATGGGGCCGTTGGAGTCGTAATCCACTGTAAAGTTGAACGAAGCTTCTGATGCTGTAGGAAACGCGTTTTGCGAGCGTTTCCAGAAGAGGAATGGAGCCATTGGATTCGTGTTCCACAGTAAAGTTGATCGAAGCTTCTGATGCTGTAGGAAACACGTTTTGCGAGCGTTTCCAGAAGAGGAATGGAGCCATTGGATTCGTATTCCACAGTAACGTTGATCAAAGCTTCTGATGCTGTAGGAAACGCGTTTTGCTAGCGTTATCAGAAGAGGAATGGAGGCATTAGACTCGTATTCCACAGTAACGTTGATCAAAGCTTCTGATGCTGTAGGAAACGCGTTTTGTGAGCGTTTCCACAAAAGGAATGGAGCCATCGGATTCGTATTCCACAGTAACGTTGATCAAAGGTTCTGATGCTGTAGGAAACGCGTTTTGCGAGCGTTTCCAGAAGAGGAATGGAGCCATTGGATTCGTATTCCACAGTCAAGTTGTTCGAAGCTTCTGATGCTGTAGGAAACGCGTTTTGTGAGCGTTTCCAGAAAAGCAATGGAGCCATTGGATTCGTATTCCATAGTAATGTTGATCAAAGCTTCTGATGCTGTAGCAAACGCGTTTTGCGAGCGTTTCCAGAAAAGGAATGGGGCCATTTTATTCGTATTCCAATGTAAAGTTGATCGAAGCTTCTGATGCTGTAGGAAACGCGTTTTGCGAGCGTTTCCAGAAAAGGATTGGAGCCATTGGATTCATATTCCACAGTAACGTTGATCAAAGCTTCTGATGCTGTAGGAAACGCGTTTTGCGAGCGTTTGCAGAAAAGGAATGGGGCCATTTAATTTGTATTCCACTGTAAAGTTGATCGAAGCTTCTGATGCTGTAGGAAACGCGTTTTGCGAGCGTTTCCAGAAGAGGAATGAAGCCATTGGATTTGTATTCAACAGTAACGTTGATCAAAGCTTCTGATGCTGTAGGAAACGCGTTTTGCGAGCGTTTCCAGAAGAGGAATGGGGCCGTTGGAGTCGTATTCCACTGTAAAGTTGAACGAAGCTTCTGATGCTGTAGGAAACGCGTTTTGCGAGCGTTTCCAGAAGAGGAATGGAGCCATTGGATTCGTGTTCCACAGTACAGTTGATCGAAGCTTCTGATGCTGTAGGAAACACGTTTTGCGAGCGTTTCCAGAAGAGGAATGGAGCCATTGGATTCGTATTCCACAGTAACGTTGATCAAAGCTTCTGATGCTGTAGGAAACGCGTTTTGCGAGCGTTTCCAGAAAAGGAATGGGGCCATTGGATTCGCATTCCACTGTAAAATTGATCGAAGCTTCTGATGCAGTAGGAAACGCGTTTTTCGAGCGTTTCCAGAAGAGGAATGGAGCCATTGGAATCGTATTCCACAGTAAAGTTGATCGACGCTTCTGATGCTGTAGGAAACGCGTTTTGCTAGCGTTATCAGAAGAGGAATGGAGGCATTAGATTCGTATTCCACAGTAACATTGATCAAAGCTTCTGATGCTGTAGAAAACGCGTTTTGTGAGCGTTTCCACAAAAGGAATGGAGAAATCGGATTCGTATTCCACAGTAACGTTGATCAAAGGTTCTGATGCTGTAGGAAACGCGTTTTGCGAGCGTTTCCAGAAGAGGAATGGAGCCATTGGATTCGTATTCCACAGTAAAGTTGTTCGAAGCTTCTGATGCTGTAGGAAACGCGTTTTGTGAGCGTTTCCAGAAAAGCAATGGAGCCATTGGATTCGTATTCCATAGTAATGTTGATCAAAGCTTCTGATGCTGTAGGAAACGCGTTTTGCGAGCGTTTTCAGAAAAGGAATGGGGCCATTTTATTCGTATTCCACTGTAAAGTTGATCGAAGCTTCTGATGCTGTAGGAAACGCGTTTTGCGAGCGTTTCCAGAAGAGGAATGGAGCCATTGGATTCGTATTCCACAGAAAAGTTGATCGACGCTTCTGATGCTGTAGGAAACGCGTTTTGCTAGCGTTATCAAAAGAGGAATGGAGGCATTAGATTCGTATTCCACAGTAACGTTGATCAAAGCTTCTGATGCTGTAGGAAACGCGTTTTGTGAGCGTTTCCACAAAAGGAATTGAGCCATCGGATTCGTATTCCACAGTAACGTTGATCAAAGGTTCTGATGCTGTAGGAAACGCGTTTTGCGAGTGTTTCCAGAAGAGGAATGGAGCCATTGGATTCGTATTCCACAGTAAAGTTGTTCGAAGCTTCTGATGCTGTAGGAAACGCGTTTTGCGAGCGTTTCCAGAAAAGGAATGGAGCCATTTTATTCGTATTCCACTGTAAAGTTGATCGAAGCTTCTGATGCTGTAGGAAACGCGTTTTGCGAGCGTTTCCAGAAGAGGAATGAAGCCATTAGATTTGTATTCCACAGCAACATTGATCAAAGCTTCTGATGCTGTCGGAAACGCGTTTTGCGAGCGTTTCCAGAAGAGTAATGGAGCCATTGGATTGGTATTCCACAGTAAAGTTGATCGACGCTTCTGATGCTGTAGGAAGCGCGTTTTGCTAGCGTTATCAGAAGAGGAATGGAGGCATTAGACTCGTATTCCACAGTAACGTTGATCAAAGCTTCTGATGCTGTAGGAAACGCGTATTGTGAGCGTTTCCACAAAAGGAATGGAGCCATCGGATTCGTATTCCACAGTAACGTTGATCAAAGGTTCTGATGCTGTAGGAAACGCGTTTTGCGAGCGTTTCCAGAAGAGGAATGGAGCCATTGGATTCGTATTCCACAGTAAAGTTGTTCGAAGCTTCTGATGCTGTAGGAAACGCGTTTTGTGAGCGTTTCCAGAAAAGCAATGGAGCCATTGGATTCGTATTCCATAGTAATGTTGATCAAAGCTTCTGATGCTGTAGGAAACGCGTTTTGCGAGCGTTTCCAGAAAAGGAATGGGGCCATTTTATTCGTATTCCAATGTAAAGTTGATCGAAGCTTCTGATGCTGTAGGAAACGCGTTTTGCGAGCGTTTCCAGAAAAGGATTGGAGCCATTGGATTCATATTCCACAGTAACGTTGATCAAAGCTTCTGATGCTGTAGGAAACGCGTTTTGCGAGCGTTTGCAGAAAAGGAATGGGGCCATTTTATTTGTATTCCACTCTAAAGTTGATCGAAGCTTCTGATGCTGTAGGAAACGCGTTTTGCGAGCGTTTCCAGAAGAGGAATGGGGCCGTTGGAGTCGTATTCCACTGTAAAGTTGAACGAAGCTTCTGATGCTGTAGGAAACGCGTTTTGCGAGCGTTTCCAGAAGAGGAATGGAGCCATTGGATTCGTGTTCCACAGTAAAGTTGATCGAAGCTTCTGATGCTGTAGGAAACACGTTTTGCGAGCGTTTCCAGAAGAGGAATGGAGCCATTGGATTCGTATTCCACAGTAACGTTGATCAAAGCTTCTGATGCTGTAGGAAACGCGTTTTGCGAGCGTTTCCAGAAAAGGAATGGGGCCATTGGATTCGCATTCCACTGTAAAATTGATCGAAGCTTCTGATGCTGTAGGAAACGCGTTTTTCGAGCGTTTCCAGAAGAGGAATGGAGCCATTGGATTCGTATTCCACAGTAAAGTTGATCGACGCTTCTGATGCTGTAGGAAACGCGTTTTGCTAGCGTTATCAGAAGAGGAATAGAGGCATTAGATTCGTATTCCATAGTAACATTGATCAAAGCTTCTGATGTTGTAGAAAACGCGTTTTGTGAGCGTTTCCACAAAAGGAATGGAGAAATCGGATTCGTATTCCACAGTAACGTTGATCAAAGGTTCTGATGCTGTAGGAAACGCGTTTTGCGAGCGTTTCCAGAAGAGGAATGGAGCCATTGGATTCGTATTCCACAGTAAAGTATTTCGAAGCTTCTGATGCTGTAGGAAACGCGTTTTGTGAGCGTTTCCAGAAAAGCAATGGAGCCATTGGATTCGTATTCCATAGTAATGTAGATCAAAGCTTCTGATGCTGTAGGAAACGCGTTTTGCGAGCGTTTCCAGAAAAGGAATGGGGCCATTTTATTCGTATTCCACTGTAAAGTTGATCGAAGCTTCTGATGCTGTAGGAAACGCGTTTTGCGAGCGTTTCCAGAAGAGGAATGGAGCCATTGGATTCGTATTCCACAGTAAAGTTGATCGACGCTTCTGATGCTGTAGGAAACGCGTTTTGCTAGCGTTATCAGAAGAGGAATGGAGGCATTAGATTCGTATTCCACAGTAACGTTGATCAAAGCTTCTGATGCTGTAGGAAACGCGTTTTGTGAGCGTTTCCACAAAAGGAATTGAGCCATCGGATTCGTATTCCACAGTAACGTTGATCAAAGGTTCTGATGCTTTAGAAACGCGTTTTGCGAGCGTTTCCAGAAGAGGAATGGAGCCATTGGATTCGTATTCCACAGTAAAGTTGTTCGAAGCTTCTGATGCTGTAGGAAACGCGTTTTGCGAGCGTTTCCAGAAAAGGAATGGAGCCATTTTATTCGTATTCCACTGTAAAGTTGATCGAAGCTTCTGATGCTGTAGGAAACGCGTTTTGCGAGCGTTTCCAGAAGAGGAATGAAGCCATTAGATTTGTATTCCACAGCAACATTGATCACAGCTTCTGATGCTGTAGGAAACGCGTTTTGCGAGCGTTTCCAGAAGAGTAATGGAGCCATTGGATTGGTATTCCACAGTAAAGTTGATCGCAGCTTCTGATGCTGTAGGAAACGCGTTTTGCGAGCGTTTCCAGAAGAGGAACGAAGCCATTGGATTCTTATTCTACAGTAACGTTGATCAAAGCTTCTGATGCTGTAGGAAACGCGTTTTGCGAGCGTTTCCACAAACGGAATGGAGCCATTGGATTCGTATTCCACAGAAACGTTGATCAAAGCTTCTGATGCTGTAGGAAACGCGTTTTGCGAGCGTTTCCAGAAGAGGAATGGAGCCATTGGATTCGTATTCCACAGTAAAGTTGATCAAAGCTTCTGATGCTGTAGGAAACGCGTTTTGCGAGCGTTTCCAGAAGAGGAATGGAGCCATTGGATTCGTATTCCACAGTAACGTTGATAAAAGCTTCTGATGCTGTAGGAAACGCGTTTTGCGAGCGTTTCCAGGAAACGAATGGGGCCATTGGATTCGTATTCCACTGTAAAGTTGATCGAAGCTTCTGATGCTGTAGGAAACGCGTTTTGCGAGCGTTTTCAGAAGAGGAATGGATCCATTATATTCGTATGCCACAGTAACGTTGATCAAAGCTTCTGATGCTGTAGGAAACGCGTTTTGCGAACGTTTCCACAAAAGGAATGGAGCCATCGGATTCGTATTCCACAGTAACGTAGATCAAAGCTTCTGATGCTGTAGGAAACGCGTTTTGCGAGCGTTTCCAGAAAAGGAATGGAGCCATTGGATTCGTATTCCACAGTAACGTAGATCAAAGCTTCTGATGCTGTAGAAAACGCGTTTCGCGAGCGTTTCCAGAAGAGGAATGAAGCCACTGGATTTGTATTCCACAGTAACGTTGATCAAAGCTTCTGATGCTGTAGGAAACGCGTTTTGCGAGCGTTTCCAGAAGAGGAAAGCCGTTGGAGTCGTATTCCACTGTAAAGTTGATCGAAGCTTCTGATGCTGTAGGAAACTCGTTTTGCGAGCGTTTCCAGAAGAGGAATGGAGCCATTGGATTCGTATTCCACAGTAACGTAGATCAAAGCTTCTGATGCTGTAGAAAACGCGTTTCGCGAGCGTTTCCAGAAGAGGAATGGAGCCATTGGATTCGTATTCCACAGTAACGTTGATCAAAGCTTCTGATGCTGTAGGAAACACGTTTTGCGAGCGTTTCCAGAAAAGGAATGGGGCCATTGGATTCGCATTCCACTGTAAAGTTTATCGAAGCTTCTGATGCTGTAGGAAACGCGTTTTGCGAGCGTTTCCAGAAGAGGAATGGATCCATTGGATTCGTATTCCACAGTAAAGTTGATCGACGCTTCTGATGCTGTAGGAAACGCGTTTTGCTAGCGTTATCAGAAGAGGAATGGAGGCATTAGATTCGTATTCCACAGTAACGTTGATCAAAGCTTCTGATGTTGTAGAAAACGCGTTTTGTGAGCGTTTCCACAAAAGGAATGGAGAAATCGGATTCGTATTCCACAGTAACGTTGATCAAAGGTTCTGATGCTGTAGGAAACGCGTTTTGCGAGCGTTTCCAGAAGAGGAATGGAGCCATTGGATTCGTATTCCACAGTAAAGTATTTCGAAGCTTCTGATGCTGTAGGAAACGCGTTTTGTGAGCGTTTCCAGAAAAGCAATGGAGCCATTGGATTCGTATTCCATAGTAATGTTGATCAAAGCTTCTGATGCTGTAGGAAACGCGTTTTGCGAGCGTTTCCAGAAAAGGAATGGGGCCATTTTATTCGTATTCCACTGTAAAGTTGATCGAAGCTTCTGATGCTGTAGGAAACGCGTTTTGCGAGCGTTTCCAGAAGAGGAATGGAGCCATTGGATTCGTATTCCACAGTAAAGTTGATCGACGCTTCTGATGCTGTAGGAAACGCGTTTTGCTAGCGTTATCAGAAGAGGAATGGAGGCATTAGATTCGTATTCCACAGTAACGTTGATCAAAGCTTCTGATGCTGTAGGAAACGCGTTTTGTGAGCGTTTCCACAAAAGCAATTGAGCCATCGGATTCGTATTCCACAGTAACGTTGATTAAAGGTTCTGATGCTGTAGGAAACGCGTTTTGCGAGCGTTTCCAGAAGAGGAATGGAGCCATTGGATTCATATTCCACAGTAAAGTTGTTCGAAGCTTCTGATGCTGTAGGAAACGCGTTTTGCGAGCGTTTCCAGAAAAGGAATGGAGCCATTTTATTCGTATTCCACTGTAAAGTTGATCGAAGCTTCTGATGCTGTAGGAAACGCGTTTTGCGAGCGTTTCCAGAAGAGGAATGAAGCCATTAGATTTGTATTCCACAGCAACATTGATCACAGCTTCTGATGCTGTAGGAAACGCGTTTTGCGAGCGTTTCCAGAAGAGTAATGGAGCCATTGGATTGGTATTTCACAGTAAAGTTGATCGCAGCTTCTGATGCTGTAGGAAACGCGTTTTGCGAGCGTTTCCAGAAGAGGAACGAAGCCATTGGATTCGTATTCTACAGTAACGTTGATCAAAGCTTCTGATGCTGTAGGAAACGCGTTTTGCGAGCGTTTCCACAAACGGAATGGAGCCATTGGATTCGTATTCCACAGAAACGTTGATCAAAGCTTCTGATGCTGTAGGAAACGCGTTTTGCGAGCGTTTCCAGAAGAGGAATGGAGCCATTGGATTCGTATTCCACAGTAAAGTTGATCAATGCTTCTGATGCTGTAGGAAACGCGTTTTGCGAGCGTTTCCAGAAGAGGAATGGAGCCATTGGATTCGTATTCCACAGTAACGTTGATAAAAGCTTCTGAAGCTGTAGGAAACGCGTTTTGCGAGCGTTTCCAGGAAACGAATGGGGCCATTGGATTCGTATTCCACTGTAAAGTTGATCGAAGCTTCTGATGCTGTAGGAAACGCGTTTTGCGAGCGTTTTCAGAAGAGGAATGGATCCATTAGATTCGTATGCCACAGTAACGTTGATCAAAGCTTCTGATGCTGTAGGAAACGCGTTTTGCGAACGTTTCCACAAAAGGAATGGAGCCATCGGATTCGTATTCCACAGTAACGTAGATCAAAGCTTCTGATGCTGTAGGAAACGCGTTTTGCGAGCGTTTCCAGAAAAGGAATGGAGCCATTGGATTCGTATTCCACAGTAACGTAGATCAAAGCTTCTGATGCTGTAGAAAACGCGTTTCGCGAGCGTTTCCAGAAGAGGAATGAAGCCACTGGATTTGTATTCCACAGTAACGTTGATCAAAGCTTCTGATGCTGTAGGAAACGCGTTTTGCGAGCGTTTCCAGAAGAGGAATGGGGCCGTTGGAGTCGTATTCCACTGTAAAGTTGATCGAAGCTTCTGATGCTGTAGGAAACTCGTTTTGCGAGCGTTTCCAGAAGAGGAATGGAGCCATTGGATTCGTATTCCACAGTAACGTAGATCAAAGCTTCTGATGCTGTAGAAAACGCGTTTCGCGAGCGTTTCCAGAAGAGGAATGGAGCCATTGGATTCGTATTCCACAGTAACGTTGATCAAAGCTTCTGATGCTGTAGGAAACACGTTTTGCGAGCGTTTCCAGAAAAGGAATGGGGCCATTGGATTCGCATTCCACTGTAAAGTTTATCGAAGCTTCTGATGCTGTAGGAAACGCGTTTTGCGAGCGTTTCCAGAAGAGGAATGGATCCATTGGATTCGTATTCCACAGTAAAGTTGATCGACGCTTCTGATGCTGTAGGAAACGCGTTTTGCTAGCGTTATCAGAAGAGGAATGGAGGCATTAGATTCGTATTCCACAGTAACGTTGATCAAAGCTTCTGATGCTGTAGGGAACGCGTTTTGTGAGCGTTTCCACAAAAGGAATGGAGCCATCGGATTCGTATTCCACAGTAACGTTGATCAAAGGTTCTGATGCTGTAGGAAACGCGTTTTGCGAGCGTTTCCAGAAGAGGAATGGAGCCATTGGATTCGTATTCCAAAGTAAAGTTGATCGAAGCTTCTGATGCTGTAGGAAACGCGTTTTGTGAGCGTTTCCAGAAAAGCAATGGAGCCATTGGATTCGTATTCCACAGTAATGTTGATCAAAGCTTCTGATGCTGTAGGAAACGGGTTTTGCGAGCGTTTCCAGAAAAGGAATGGGGCCATTTTATTCGTATTCCACTGTAAAGTTGATCGAAGCTTCTGATGCTGTAGGAAACGCGTTTTGCGAGCGTTTCCAGAAGAGGAATGAAGCCATTAGATTTGTATTCCACAGCAACATTGATCAAAGCTTCTGATGCTGTAGGAAACGCGTTTTGCGAGCGTTTCCAGAAGAGGAATGGAGCCATTGGATTGGTATTCCACAGTAAAGTTGATCGCAGCTTCTGATGCTGTAGGAAACGCGTTTTGCGAGCGTTTCCAGAAGGGGAACGACGCCATTGGATTCGTATTCTACAGTAACGTTGATCAAAGCTTCTGATGCTGTAGGAAACGCGTTTTGCGAGCGTTTCCACAAAAGAAATGGAGCCATTGGATTCGTATTCCACTGTAAAGTTGATCGAAGCTTCTGATGCTGTAGGAAACGCGTTTTGCGAGCGTTTTCAGAAGAGGAATGGAGCCATTGGATTCGTATGCCACAGTAACGTTGATCAAAGCTTCTGATGCTGTAAGAAACGCGTTTTGGGAGCGTTTCCACAAAAGGAATGGAGCCGTCGGATGCGTATTCCACAGTAACGTTGATCAAAGCTTCTGATGCTGTAGGAAACGCGTTTTGCGAGCGTTTCCAGAAAACGAATGGGGCCATTGGATTCGTATTCCACTGTAAAGTTCATCGAAGCTCTGATGCTGTTGGAAACGCGTTTTGCGAGCCTTTCCAGAAAAGGAATTGAGCCGTTGAATTCGTATTCCACAGTAACGTAGATCAAAGCTTCTCATGCTGTAGGAAACACGTTTCGCTAGCGTTTCCTGAAGAGGAATGAAGCCATTGGATTTGTATTCCACAGTAACGTTGATCAAAGCTTCTGATGCTGTAGGAAACGCGTTTTGCGAGCGTTTCTAGAAAAGGAATGGGGCCATTGGATTCGCATTCCACTGTAAAGTTGATCGAAGCTTCTGATGCTGTAGGAAACACGTTTTGCGAGCGTTTCCAGAAAAGGAATGGGGCCATTGGATTCGCATTCCACTGTAAAGTTGATCGAAGCTTCTGATGCTGTAGGAAACGCGTTTTGCGAGCGTTTCCAAAAGAGGAATGGAGCCATTGGATTCGTATTCCACAGTAAAGTTGATCGACGCTTCTGATGCTGTAGGAAACGCGTTTTGCTAGCGTTATCAGAAGAGGAATGGAGGCATTAGATTCGTATTCCACCGTAACGTTGATCAAAGCTTCTGATGCTGTAGGAAACGAGTTTTGTGAGCGTTTCCACAAAAGGAATGGAGCCATCGGATTCGTATTCCACAGTAACGTTGATCGAAGGCTCTGATGCTGTAGGAAGCGCGTTTTGCGACCGTTTCCAGAAGAGGAATGGAGCCATTGGATTCGTATTCCACAGTAAAGTTGATCGAAGCTTCTGATGCTGTAGGAAACGCGTTTTGCGAGCGTTTCCAGAAAAGGAATGGGGCCATTTTATTCGTTTTCCACTGTAAAGTTGATCGAAGCTTCTGATGCTGTAGGAAACGCGTTTTGCGAGCGTTTCCAGAAGAGGAACGACGCCATTGGATTCGTATTCTACAGTAACGTTGATCAAAGCTTCTGATGCTGTAGGAAACGCGTTTGGCGAGCGTTTCCACAAAAGAAATGGAGCCATTGGATTCGTATTCCACAGAAACGTTGATCAAAGCTTCTGATGCTGTTGGAAACGCGTTTTGCGAGCCTTTCCAGAAAAGGAATGGAGCCGTTTGATTCGTATTTCACAGTAACGTTGAGCAAAGCTTCTGATGCTGTAGGAAACCCGTTTTGCGAGCGTTTCCAGAAAAGGAATGGGGCCATTAGATTTGTATTCCACAGTAACGTAGATCAAAGCTTCTGATGCTGTAGGAAACGCGTTTTGCGAGCGTTTCCAGAAGAGGAATGAAGCCATTGGATTCGTATTCTACAGTAACGTTGATCAAAGCTTCTGATGCTGTAGGAAACGCGCTTTGCGAGCGTTTCCACAAAAGGAATGGAGCCATTGAATTCGTATTTCACACTAACGTTGATCAAAGCTACTGATGCTGTAGGAAACGCGTTTTGCGAGCGTTTCCACAAAAGGAATGGAGCCATCGGATTCGTATTCCACAGTAACGTAGATCAAAGCTTCTGATGCTGTAGGAAACGCGTTTTGCGAGCGTTTCCAGAAAAGGAATGGAGCCATTGGATTCGTATTCCACAGTAACGTTGATCAAAGCTTCTGATGCTGTAGGAAACGCGTTTTGCGAGCGTTTTCAGAAAACGAATGGGGCCATTGGATTCGTATTCCACTGTAAAGTTGATCGAAGCTTCTGATGCTGTAGGAAACGCGTTTTGCGAGCGTTTCCAGAAGAGGAATGAAGCCATTGGATTCGTATTCCACAGTAACGTTGATCAAAGCTTCTGATGCTGTAGGAAACGCGTTTTGCGAGCGTTTCCAGAAGAGGAATGAAGCCATTGGATTCGTATTCTACAGTAACGTTGATCAAAGCTTCTGATGCTATAGGAAACGCGTTTTGCGAGCGTTTCCAGAAAAGGAATGGAGCCATTGGATTCGTATTCCACAGTAACGTAGATCAAAGCTTCTGATGCTGTAGAAAACGCGTTTCGCGAGCGTTTCCAGAAGAGGAATGAAGCCACGGGATTTGTATTCCACAGTAACGTTGATCAAAGCTTCTGATGCTGTAGGAAACGCGTTTTGCGAGCGTTTCCAGAAGAGGAATGGGGCCGTTGGAGTTGTATTCCACTGTAAAGTTGATCGAAGCTTCTGATGCTGTAGGAAACTCGTTTTGCGAGCGTTTCCAGAAGAGGAATGGAGCCATTGGATTCGTATTCCACAGTAACGTAGATCAAAGCTTCTGATGCTGTAGAAAACGCGTTTGGCGAGCGTTTCCAGAAGAGGAATGGAGCCATTGGATTCGTATTCCACAGTAACGTTGATCAAAGCTTCTGATGCTGTAGGAAACACGTTTTGCGAGCGTTTCCAGAAATTGAATGGGGCCATTGGATTCGCATTCCACTGTAAAGTTTATCGAAGCTTCTGATGCTGTAGGAAACGCGTTTTGCGAGCGTTTCCAGAAGAGGAATGGATCCATTGGATTCGTATTCCACAGTAAAGTTGATCGACGCTTCTGATGCTGTAGGAAACGCGTTTTGCTAGCGGTATCAGAAGAGGAATGGAGGCATTAGATTCGTATTCCACAGTAACGTTGATCAAAGCTTCTGATGCTGTAGGGAACGCGTTTTGTGAGCGTTTCCACAAAAGGAATGGAGCCATCGGATTCGTATTCCACAGTAACGTTGATCAAAGGTTCTGATGCTGTAGGAAACGCGTTTTGCGAGCGTTTCCAGAAGAGGAATGGAGCCATTGAATTCGTATTCCAAAGTAAAGTTGATCGAAGCTTCTGATGCTGTAGGAAACGCGTTTTGTGAGCGTTTCCAGAAAAGCAATGGAGCCATTGGATTCGTATTCCACAGTAATGTTGATCAAAGCTTCTGATGCTGTAGGAAACGCGTTTTGCGAGCGTTTCCAGAAAAGGAATAGGGCCATTTTATTCGTATTCCAATGTAAAGTTGATCGAAGCTTCTGATGCTGTAGGAAACGCGTTTTGCGAGCGTTTCCAGAAGAGGAATGAAGCCATTAGATTTGTATTCCACAGCAACATTGATCAAAGCTTCTGATGCTGTAGGAAACGCGTTTTGCGAGCGTTTCCAGAAGAGGAATGGAGCCATTGGATTGGTATTCCACAGTAAAGTTGATCGCAGCTTCTGATGCTGTAGGAAACGCGTTTTGCGAGCGTTTCCAGAAGGGGAACGACGCTATTGGATTCGTATTTACAGTAACGTTGATCAAAGCTTCTGATGCTGTAGGAAACGCGTTTTGCGAGCGTTTCCACAAAAGAAATGGAGCCATTGGATTCGTATTCCACTGTAAAGTTGATCGAAGCTTCTGATGCTGTAGGAAACGCGTTTTGCGAGCGTTTTCAGAAGAGGAATGGAGCCATTGGATTCGTATGCCACAGTAACGTTGATCAAAGCTTCTGATGCTGTAGGAAACGCGTTTTGGGAGCGTTTCCACAAAAGGAATGGAGCCGTCGGATGCGTATTCCACAGTAACGTTGATCAAAGCTTCTGATGCTGTAGGAAACGCGTTTTGCGAGCGTTTCCAGAAAACGAATGGGGCCATTGGATTCGTATTCCACTGTAAAGTTCATCGAAGCTCTGATGCTGTTGGAAACGCGTTTTGCGAGCCTTTCCAGAAAAGGAATTGAGCCGTTGGATTCGTATTCCACAGTAACGTAGATCAAAGCTTCTGATGCTGTAGGAAACACGTTTCGCTAGCGTTTCCTGAAGAGGAATGAAGCCATTGGATTTGTATTCCACAGTAACGTTGATCAAAGCTTCTGATGCTGTAGGAAACGCGTTTTGCGAGCGTTTCCAGAAAAGGAATGGGGCCATTGTATTCGCATTCCACTGTAAAGTTGATCGAAGCTTCTGATGCTGTAGGAAACACGTTTTGCGAGCGTTTCCAGAAAAGGAATGGGGCCATTGGATTCGCATTCCACTGTAAAGTTGATCGAAGCTTCTGATGCTGTAGGAAACGCGTTTTGCGAGCGTTTCCAGAAGAGGAATGGAGCCATTGGATTCGTATTCCACAGTAAAGTTGATCGACGCTTCTGATGCTGTAGGAAACGCGTTTTGCTAGCGTTATCAGAAGAGGAATGGAGGCATTAGATTCGTATTCCACCGTAACGTTGATCAAAGCTTCTGATGCTGTAGGAAACGCGTTTTGTGAGCGTTTCCACAAAAGGAATGGAGCCATCGGATTCGTATTCCACAGTAACGTTGATCGAAGGCTCTGATGCTGTAGGAAGCGCGTTTTGCGACCGTTTCCAGAAGAGGAATGGAGCCATTGGATTCGTATTCCACAGTAAAGTTGATCGAAGCTTCTGATGCTGTAGGAAACGCGTTTTGTGAGCGTTTCCAGAAAAGCAATGGAGCCATTGGATTCGTATTCCACAGTAATGTTGATCAAAGCTTCTGATGCTGTAGGAAACGCGTTTTGCGAGCGTTTCCAGAAAAGGAATGGGGCCATTTTATTCGTTTTCCACTGTAAAGTTGATCGAAGCTTCTGATGCTCTAGGAAACGCGTTTTGCGAGCGTTTCCAGAAGAGGAATGAAGCCATTAGGTTTGTATTCCACAGCAAGATTGATCAAAGCTTCTGATGCTGTAGGAAACGCGTTTTGCGAGCGTTTCCAGAAGAGGAACGACGCCATTGGATTCGTGTTCTACAGTAACGTTGATCAAAGCTTCTGATGCTGTAGGAAACGCGTTTGGCGAGCGTTTCCACAAAAGAAATGGAGCCATTGGATTCGTATTCCACAGAAACGTTGATCAAAGCTTCTGATGCTGTAGGAAACGCGTTTTGCGAGCGTTTCCAGAAGAGGAATGGAGCCATTGGATTCGTATTCCACAGTAAAGTTGATCGAAGCTTCTGATGCTGTAGGAAACGCGTTTTGCGAGCATTTCCAGAAGAGAAATGGAGCCATTGGATTCGTATTCCACAGTAACGTTGATAAAAGCTTCTGATGCTGTAGGAAACGCGTTTTGCGAGCGTTTCCAGAAAACGAATGGGGCCATTGGATTCGTATTCCACTGTAAAGTTGATCGAAGCTTCTGATGCTGTTGGAAACGCGTTTTGCGAGCCTTTCCAGAAAAGGAATGGAGCCGTTTGATTCGTATTTCACAGTAACGTTGAGCAAAGCTTCTGATGCTGTAGGAAACCCGTTTTGCGAGCGTTTCCAGAAAAGGAATGGGGCCATTAGATTTGTATTCCACAGTAACGTAGATCAAAGCTTCTGATGCTGTAGGAAACGCGTTTTGCGAGCGTTTCCAGAAGAGGAATGAAGACATTGGATTCGTATTCTACAGTAACGTTGATCAAAGCTTCTGATGCTGTAGGAAACGCGCTTTGCGAGCGTTTCCACAAAAGGAATGGAGCCATTGAATTCGTATTCCACACTAACGTTGATCAAAGCTACTGATGCTGTAGGAAACGCGTTTTGCGAGCGTTTCCACAAAAGGAATGGAGCCATCGGATTCGTATTCCACAGTAACGTAGATCAAAGCTTCTGATGCTGTAGGAAACGCGTTTTGCGAGCGTTTCCAGAAAAGGAATGGAGCCATTGGATTCGTATTCCACAGTAACGTTGATCAAAGCTTCTGATGCTGTAGGAAACGCGTTTTGCGAGCGTTTTCAGAAAACGAATGGGGCCATTGGATTCGTATTCCACTGTAAAGTTGGTAGAAGCTTCTGATGCTGTAGGAAACGCGTTTTGCGAGCGTTTCCAGAAGAGGAATGAAGCCATTGGATTCGTATTCCACAGTAACGTTGATCAAAGCTTCTGATGCTGTAGGAAACACGTTTTGCGAGCGTTTCCAGAAAAGGAATGGGGCCATTGGATTCGCATTCCACTGTAAAGTTTATCGAAGCTTCTGATGCTGTAGGAAACGCGTTTTGCGAGCGTTTCCAGAAGAGGAATGGATCCATTGGATTCGTATTCCACAGTAAAGTTGATCGACGCTTCTGATGCTGTAGGAAACGCGTTTTGCTAGAGTTATCAGAAGAGGAATGGAGGCATTAGATTCGTATTCCACAGCAACATTGATCAAAGCTTCTGATGCTGTAGGAAACGCGTTTTGCGAGCGTTTCCAGATGAGGAATGGAGCCATTGGATTGGTATTCCACAGTAAAGTTGATCGCAGCTTCTGATGCTGTAGGAAACGCGTTTTGCGAGCGTTTCCAGAAGGGGAATGACGCCATTGGATTCGTATTCTACAGTAACGTTGATCAAAGCTTCTGATGCTGTAGGAAACGCGTTTTGCGAGCGTTTCCACAAAAGAAATGGAGCCATAGGATTCGTATTCCACTGTAAAGTTGATCGAAGCTTCTGATGCTGTAGGAAACGCGTTTTGCGAGCGTTTTCAGAAGAGGAATGGAGCCATTGGATTCGTATGCCACAGTAACGTTGATCAAAGCTTCTGATGCTGTAGGAAACGCGTTTTGGGAGCGTTTCCACAAAAGGAATGGAGCCGTCGGATGCGTATTCCACAGTAACGTTGATCAAAGCTTCTGATGCTGTAGGAAACGCGTTTTGCGAGCGTTTCCAGAAAACGAATGGGGCCATTGGATTCGTATTCCACTGTAAAGTTCATCGAAGCTCTGATGCTGTTGGAAACGCGTTTTGCGAGCCTTTCCAGAAAAGGAATTGAGCCGTTGGATTCGTATTCCACAGTAACGTAGATCAAAGCTTCTGATGCTGTAGGAAACACGTTTCGCTAGCGTTTCCTGAAGAGGAATGAAGCCATTGGATTTGTATTCCACAGTAACGTTGATCAAAGCTTCTGATGCTGTAGGAAACGCGTTTTGCGAGCGTTTCCAGAAAAGGAATGGGGCCATTGGATTCGCATTCCACTGTAAAGTTGATCGAAGCTTCTGATGCTGTAGGAAACACGTTTTGCGAGCGTTTCCAGAAAAGGAATGGGGCCATTGGATTCGCATTCCACTGTAAAGTTGATCGAAGCTTCTGATGCTGTAGGAAACGCGTTTTGCGAGCGTTTCCAGAAGAGGAATGGAGCCATTGGATTCGTATTCCACAGTAAAGTTGATCGACGCTTCTGATGCTGTAGGAAACGCGTTTTGCTAGCGTTATCAGAAGAGGAATGGAGGCATTAGATTCGTATTCCACCGTAACGTTGATCAAAGCTTCTGATGCTGTAGGAAACGCGTTTTGTGAGCGTTTCCACAAAAGGAATGGAGCCATCGGATTCGTATTCCACAGTAACGTTGATCGAAGGCTCTGATGCTGTAGGAAGCGCGTTTTGCGACCGTTTCCAGAAGAGGAATGGAGCCATTGGATTCGTATTCCACAGTAAAGTTGATCGAAGCTTCTGATGCTGTAGGAAACGCGTTTTGTGAGCGTTTCCAGAAAAGCAATGGAGCCATTGGATTCGTATTCCACAGTAATGTTGATCAAAGCTTCTGATGCTGTAGGAAACGCGTTTTGCGAGCGTTTCCAGAAAAGGAATGGGGCCATTTTATTCGTTTTCCACTGTAAAGTTGATCGAAGCTTCTGATGCTGTAGGAAACGCGTTTTGCGAGCGTTTCCAGAAGAGGAATGAAGCCATTAGGTTTGTATTCCACAGCAAGATTGATCAAAGCTTCTGATGCTGTAGGAAACGCGTTTTGCGAGCGTTTCCAGAAGAGGAACGACGCCATTGGATTCGTATTCTACAGTAACGTTGATCAAAGCTTCTGATGCTGTAGGAAACGCGTTTGGCGAGCGTTTCCACAAAAGAAATGGAGCCATTGGATTCGTATTCCACAGAAACGTTGATCAAAGCTTCTGATGCTGTAGGAAACGCGTTTTGCGAGCGTTTCCAGAAGAGGAATGGAGCCATTGGATTCGTATTCCACAGTAAAGTTGATCAAAGCTTCTGATGCTGTAGGAAACGCGTTTTGCGAGCATTTCCAGAAGAGGAATGGAGCCATTGGATTCGTATTCCACAGTAACGTTGATAAAAGCTTCTGATGCTGTAGGAAACGCGTTTTGCGAGCGTTTCCAGAAAACGAATGGGGCCATTGGATTCGTATTCCACTGTAAAGTTGATCGAAGCTTCTGATGCTGTTGGAAACGCGTTTTGCGAGCCTTTCCAGAAAAGGAATGGAGCCGTTTGATTCGTATTTCACAGTAACTTTGAGCAAAGCTTATGATGCTGTAGGAAACCCGTTTTGCGAGCGTTTCCAGAAAAGGAATGGGGCCATTAGATTTGTATTCCACAGTAACGTAGATCAAAGCTTCTGATGCTGTAGGAAACGCGTTTTGCGAGCGTTTCCAGAAGAGGAATGAAGCCATTGGATTCGTATTCTACAGTAACGTTGATCAAAGCTTCTGATGCTGTAGGAAACGCGCTTTGCGAGCGTTTCCACAAAAGGAATGGAGCCATTGAATTCGTATTCCACACTAACGTTGATCAAAGCTACTGATGCTGAAGGAAACGCGTTTTGCGAGCGTTTCCACAAAAGGAATGGAGCCATCGGATTCGTATTCCACAGTAACGTAGATCAAAGCTTCTGATGCTGTAGGAAACGCGTTTTGCGAGCGTTTCCAGAAAAGGAATGGAGCCATTGGATTCGTATTCCACAGTAACGTTGATCAAAGCTTCTGATGCTGTAGGAAACGCGTTTTGCGAGCGTTTTCAGAAAACGAATGGGGCCATTGGATTCGTATTCCACTGTAAAGTTGATCGAAGCTTCTGATGCTGTAGGAAACGCGTTTTGCGAGCGTTTCCAGAAGAGGAATGAAGCCATTGGATTCGTATTCCACAGTAACGTTGATCAAAGCTTCTGATGCTGTAGGAAACGCGTTTTGCGAGCGTTTCCAGAAGAGGAATGAAGCCATTGGATTCGTATTCTACAGTAACGTTGATCAAAGCTTCTGATGCTATAGGAAACGCGTTTTGCGAGCGTTTCCAGAAGAGGAATGGAGCCATTGGATTCGTATTCCACAGTAAAGTTCATCGAAGCTTCTGATGCTGTAGGAAACGCGTTTTGCGAGCATTTCCAGAAGAGGAATGGAGCCATTGGATTCGTATTCCACAGTAACGTTGATAAAAGCTTCTGATGCTGTAGGAAACGCGTTTTGCGAGCGTTTCCAGAAAACGAATGGGGCCATTGGATTCGTATTCCACTGTAAAGTTGATCGAAGCTTCTGATGCTGTAGGAAACGCGTTTTGCGAGCGTTTTCAGTAGAGGAATGGAGCCATTGAGCCACAAAACGTGTTTCCTGCAGCATCAGTAGCTTCGATCAACGTTACTGTGGAATACGAATCCAATGGCTACATTCCTCTTCTGGAAACGCTCACAAAACGTGTTTCCTGCAGCATCAGAACCTTCGATCAACTTTTCTGTGGAATACGAATCCAATGGCTCCATTCCTCTTCTGGAAACGCTCGCAAAACGCGTTTCCTACAGCGCCAGAAGGTTTGATCAACGTTACTGTGGAATACGAATCAAATGGCTCTATTCCTGTTGTGGAAACGCTCGCAAAACGCGTTTTCTACAGCATCAGAAGCTTTGATCAACGTTACTGTGGAATACGAATCCAATGGCTCCATTCCTCTTCTGGAAACGCTCGCAAAACGCGTTTTCTACAGCATCAGAAGATTTGATCAACGTTACTGTGGAATACAAATCCAATGGCTCCATTCCTCTTCTGGAAACGCTCGCAAAACGCGTTTCCTACAGAATCAGAAGCTTCGATCAACTTTTCTGTGGAATCGAATCCAATGGCTCTCTTCCTGTTGTGGAAACGCTCGCAAAACGCGTTTCCTACAGCGTCAGAAGCTTTGATCAACGTTACTGTGGAATACGAATCCAATGGCTCCATTCCTCTTCTGAAAACGCTCGCAAAACGCGTTTCCTACAGCATCAGAAGCTTTGATCAACGTTACCGTGAAATACAAATCCAATGGCTCCATTCCTCTTCTGGAAACGCTCGCAAAACGCGTTTCCTACAGAATCAGAAGCTTCGATCAACTTTTCTGTGGAATACGAATCCAATGGCTCAATTCCTGTTGTGGAAACGCTCGCAAAACGCGTTTCCTACAGCGTCAGAAGCTTTGATCAACGTTACTGTGGAATACGAATCCAATGGCTACATTCATCTTCTGGAAACGCTCACAAAACGTGTTTCCTGCAGCATCAGAAGCTTCGATCAACTTTTCTGTGGAATACGAATCCAATGGCTCCATTCCTCTTCTGGAAACGCTCGCAAAACGCGTTTCATACAGCGTCAGAAGGTTTGATCAACGTTACTGTGGAATACGAATCAAATGGCTCTATTCCTGTTGTGGAAACGCTCGCAAAACGCGTTTCCTACATCATCAGAAGCTTTGATCAACGTTACTGTGGAATACGAATCCAATGGCTCCATTCCTCTTCTGGAAACGCTCGCAAAAAGCGTTTTCTACAGCATCAGAAGCTTTGATCAACGTTACTGTGGAATACAAATCCAATGGCTCCATTCCTCTTCTGGAAACGCTCGCAAAACGCGTTTCCTACAGAATCAGAAGCTTCGATCAACTTTTCTGTGGAATACGAATCCAATGGCTCTATTCCTGTTGTGGAAACGCTCGCAAAACGCGTTTCCTACAGCGTCAGAAGCTTTGATCAACGTTACTGTGGAATACGAATCCAATGGCTCCATTCCTCTTCTGGAAACGCTCGCAAAACGCGTTTCCTACAGCATCAGAAGCTTTGATCAACGTTACTGTGGAATACGAATCAAATGGCTCTATTCCTGTTGTGGAAACGCTCGCAAAACGCGTTTCCAACAGCATCAGAAGCTTTGATCAACGTTACTGTGGAATACGAATCCAATGGGTCCATTCCTCTTCTGGAAACGCTCGCAAAACGCGTTTCCTACAGCATCAGAAGCTTTGATCAACGTTACTGTGGAATACAAATCCAATGGCTCCATTCCTCTTCTGGAAACGCTCGCAAAACGCGTTTCCTACAGCATCAGAAGCTTTGATCAACGTTACTGTGGAATACGAATCAAATGGCTCTATTCCTGTTGTGGAAACGCTCGCAAAACGCGTTTCCAACAGCATCAGAAGCTTTGATCAACGTTACTGTGGAATACGAATCCAATGGCTCCATTCCTCTTCTGGAAACGCTCGCAAAACGCGTTTCCTACAGCATCAGAAGCTTTGATCAACGTTACTGTGGAATACAAATCCAATGGCTCCATTCCTCTTCTGGAAACGCTCGCAAAACGCGTTTCCTACAGAATCAGAAGCTTCGATCAACTTTTCTGTGGAATACGAATCCAATGGCTCTATTCCTGTTGTGGAAACGCTCGCAAAACGCGTTTCCTACAGCGTCAGAAGCTTTGATCAACGTTACTGTGGAATACGAATAAAATGGCTACATTCCTCTTCTGGAAACGCTCACAAAACGTGTTTCCTGCAGCATCAGAAGCTTCGATCAACTTTTCTGTGGAATACGAATCCAATGGCTCCATTCCTCTTCTGGAAACGCTCGCAAAACGCGTTTCCTACAGCATCGGAAGCTTTGATCAACGTTACTGTAGAATAGGAATCCAATGGCTCTATTCCTGTTGTGGAAACGCTCGCAAAACACGTTTCCTACAGCATCAGAAGCTTTGATCAACGTTACTGTGGAATACGAATCCAATGGCTCCATTCCTCTTCTGGAAACGCTCGCAAAACGCCTTTCCTACAGCATCAGAAGCTTTGATCAACGTTACTGTGGAATACAAATCCAATGGCTCCATTCCTCTTGTGGAAACGCTCTCAAAACGCGTTTCCTACAGAATCAGAAGCTTCGATCAACTTTTCTGTGGAATACGAATCCAATGGCTCTATTCCTGTTGTGGAAACGCTCGCAAAACGCGTTTCCTGCAGCGTCAGAAGCTTTGATCAACGTTACAGTGCAATACGAATCCAATGGCTCTATTCCTGTTGTGGAAACGCTCACAAAACGCGTTTCCTACAGCATCAGAAGCTTTGATCAATGTTACTGTGGAATACGAATCAAATGGCTCTATTCCTGTTGTGGAAACGCTCGCAAAAAGCGTTTCCTACAGCATCAGAAGCTTTGATCAACGTTACTGTGGAATACGAATCCAATGGCTCCATTCCTCGTCTGGAAACGCTCGCAAAACGCGTTTCCTACAGCATCAGAAGATTCGACCAACTTTTCTGTGGAATACGAATCCAATGGCTCCATTCCTCTTCTGGAAACGCTCGCAAAACGCGTTTCCTACAGCGTCAGAAGGTTTGATAAACGTTACTGTGGAATACGAATCAAATGGCTCTATTCCTGTTGTGGAAACGCTCGCAAAACGCGTTTCCTACAGCATCAGAAGCTTTGATCAACGTTACTGTGGAATACGAATCCAATGGCTCCATTCCTCTTCTGGAAACGCTCGCAAAACGCGTTTCCTACAGCATCAGAAGCTTTGATCAACGTTACTGTGGAATACAAATCCAATGGCTCCATTCCTCTTCTGGAAACGCTCGCAAAACGCGTTTCCAACAGAATCAGAAGCTTCGATCAACTTTTCTGTGGAATACGAATCCAATGGCTCTATTCCTGTTGTGGAAATGCTCGCAAAACGCGTTTCCTACAGCGTCAGAAGCTTTGATCAACGTTACTGTGGAATACAAATCCAATGGCTCCATTCCTCTTCTGGAAACGCTCGCAAAACGCGTTTCCTACAGCATCAGAAGCTTTGATCAACGTTACTGTGGAATACGAATCAAATGGCTCTATTCCTGTTGTGGAAACGCTCGCAAAACGCGTTTCCAACAGCATCAGAAGCTTTGATCAACGTTACTGTGGAAAACGAATCCAATGGCTCCATTCCTCTTCTGGAAACGCTCCCAAAACGCGTTTCCTACAGCATCAGAAACTTTGATCAACGTTACTGTGGAATACAAATCCAATGGCTCCATTCCTCTTCTGGAAACGCTCTCAAAACGCGTTTCCTACAGAATCAGAAGCTTCGATCAACTTTTCTGTGGAATACGAATCCAATGGCTCTATTCCTGTTGTGGAAACGCTCGCAAAACGCGTTTCCTGCAGCGTCAGAAGCTTTGATCAACGTTACAGTGGAATACGAATCCAATGGCTCTATTCCTGTTGTGGAAACGCTCGCAAAACGCGTTTCCTACAGCATCAGAAGCTTTGATCAATGTTACTGTGGAATACGAATCAAATGGCTCTATTCCTGTTGTGGAAACGCTCGCAAAAAACGTTTCCTACAGCATCAGAAGCTTTGATCAACGTTACTGTGGAATACGAATCCAATGGCTCCATTCCTCTTCTGGTAACGCTCGCAAAACGCGTTTCCTACAGCATCAGAAGCTTCGACCAACTTTTCTGTGGAATACGAATCCAATGGCTCCATTCCTCTTCTGGAAACGCTCGCAAAACGCGTTTCCTACAGCGTCAGAAGGTTTGATCAACGTTACTGTGGAATACGAATCAAATCGCTCTATTCCTGTTGTGGAAACGCTCGCAAAACGCGTTTCCTACAGCATCAGAAGTTTGATCAACGTTACTGTGGAATACGAATCCAATGGCTCCATTCCTCTTCTGAAAACGCTCGCAAAACGCGTTTCCTACAGCATCAGAAGATTCGACCAACTTTTCTGTGAAATACGAATCCAATGGCTCCATTCCTCTTCTGGAAACGCTCGCAAAACGCGTTTCCTACAGCATCAGAAGATTCGACCAACTTTTCTGTGGAATACGAATCCAATGGCTCCATTCCTCTTCTGGAAACGCTCGCAAAACGCGTTTCCTACAGCGTCAGAAGGTTTGATAAACGTTACTGTGGAATACGAATCAAATGGCTCTATTCCTGTTGTGGAAACGCTCGCAAAACGCGTTTCCTACAGCATCAGAAGCTTTGATCAACGTTACTGTGGAATACGAATCCAATGGCTCCATTCCTCTTCTGGAAACGCTCGCAAAACGCGTTTCCTACAGCATCAGAAGCTTTGATCAACGTTACTGTGGAATACAAATCCAATGGCTCCATTCCTCTTCTGGAAACGCTCGCAAAACGCGTTTCCAACAGAATCAGAAGCTTCGATCAACTTTTCTGTGGAATACGAATCCAATGGCTCTATTCCTGTTGTGGAAACGCTCGCAAAACGCGTTTCCTACAGCGTCAGAAGCTTTGATCAACGTTACTGTGGAATACAAATCCAATGGCTCCATTCCTCTTCTGGAAACGCTCGCAAAACGCGTTTCCTACAGCATCAGAAGCTTTGATCAACGTTACTGTGGAATACGAATCAAATGGCTCTATTCCTGTTGTGGAAACGCTCGCAAAACGCGTTTCCAACAGCATCAGAAGCTTTGATCAACGTTACTGTGGAAAACGAATCCAATGGCTCCATTCCTCTTCTGGAAACGCTCGCAAAACGCGTTTCCTACAGCATCAGAAGCTTTGATCAACGTTACTGTGGAATACAAATCCAATGGCTCCATTCCTCTTCTGGAAACGCTCTCAAAACGCGTTTCCTACAGAATCAGAAGCTTCGATCAACTTTTCTGTGGAATACGAATCCAATGGCTCTATTCCTGTTGTGGAAACGCTCGCAAAACGCGTTTCCTGCAGCGTCAGAAGCTTTGATCAACGTTACAGTGGAATACGAATCCAATGGCTCTATTCCTGTTGTGGAAACGCTCGCAAAACGCGTTTCCTACAGCATCAGAAGCTTTGATCAATGTTACTGTGGAATACGAATCAAATGGCTCTATTCCTGTTGTGGAAACGCTCGCAAAAAGCGTTTCCTACAGCATCAGAAGCTTTGATCAACGGTACTGTGGAATACGAATCCAATGGCTCCATTCCTCTTCTGGTAACGCTCGCAAAACGCGTTTCCTACAGCATCAGAAGCTTCGACCAACTTTTCTGTGGAATACGAATCAATGGCTCCATTCCTCTTCTGGAAACGCTCGCAAAACGCGTTTCCTACAGCGTCAGAAGGTTTGATCAACGTTACTGTGGAATACGAATCAAATCGCTCTATTCCTGTTGTGGAAACGCTCGCAAAACGCGTTTCCTACAGCATCAGAAGCTTTGATCAACGTTACTGTGGAATACGAATCCAATGGCTCCATCCCTCTTCTGGAAACGCTCGCAAAACGCGTTTCCTACAGCATCAGAAGCTTTGATCAACGTTACTGTGGAATACAAATCCAATGGCTCCATTCCTCTTCTGGAAACGCTCGCAAAACGCGTTTCCTACAGAATCAGAAGCTTCGATCAACTTTTCTGTGGAATACGAATCCAATGGCTCTATTCCTGTTGTGGAAACGCTCGCAAAACGCGTTTCCTACAGCGTCAGAAGCTTTGATCAACGTTACTGTGGAATACGAATCAAATGGCACTATTCCTGTTGTGGAAACGCTCGCAAAACGCGTTTCCAACAGCATCAGAAGCTTTGATCAACGTTACTGTGGAATACGAATCCAATGGCTCCATTCCTCTTCTGGAAACGCTCGCAAAACGCGTTTCCTACAGCATCAGAAGCTTTGATCAACGTTACTGTGGAATACAAATCCAATGGCTCCATTCCTCTTCTGGAAACGCTCGCAAAACGCGTTTCCTACAGAATCAGAAGCTTCGATCAACTTTTCTGTGGAATACGAATCCAATGGCTCTATTCCTGTTGTGGAAACGCTCGCAAAACGCGTTTCCTACAGCGTCAGAAGCTTTGATCAACGTTACTGTGGAATACGAATAAAATGGCTACATTCCTCTTCTGGAAACGCTCACAAAACGTGTTTCCTGCAGCATCAGAAGCTTCGATCAACTTTTCTGTGGAATACGAATCCAATGGCTCCATTCCTCTTCTGGAAACGCTCGCAAAACGCGTTTCCTACAGCATCGGAAGCTTTGATCAACGTTACTGTAGAATAGGAATCCAATGGCTCTATTCCTGTTGTGGAAACGCTCGCAAAACACGTTTCCTACAGGATCAGAAGATTTGATCAACGTTACTGTGGAATACGAATCCAATGGCTCCATTCCTCTTCTGGAAACGCTCGCAAAACGCGTTTCCTACAGCATCAGAAGCTTCGATCAACGTTACTGTGGAATACAAATCCAATGCTCCATTCCTCTTCTGGAAACGCTCGCAAAACGCGTTTCCTACAGAATCAGAAGCTTCAATCAACTTTTCTGTGGAATACGAATCCAATGGCTCTATTCCTGTTGTGGAAACGCTCGCAAAACGCGTTTCCTGCAGCGTCAGAAGCTTTGATCAACGTTACAGTGGAATACGAATCCAATGGCTCTATTCCTGTTGTGGAAACGCTCACAAAACGCGTTTCCTACAGCATCAGAAGCTTTGATCAATGTTACTGTGGAATACGAATCAAATGGCTCTATTGCTGTTGTGGAAACGCTCGCAAAAAGCGTTTCCTACAGCATCAGAAGCTTTGATCAACGTTACTGTGGAATACGAATCCAATGGCTCCATTCCTCGTCTGGAAACGCTCGCAAAACGCGTTTCCTACAGCATCAGAAGATTCGACCAACTTTTCTGTGGAATACGAATCCAATGGCTCCATTCCTCTTCTGGAAACGCTCGCAAAACGCGTTTCCTACAGCGTCAGAAGGTTTGATAAACGTTACTGTGGAATACGAATCAAATGGCTCTATTCCTGTTGTGGAAACGCTCGCAAAACGCGTTTCCTACAGCATCAGAAGCTTTGATCAACGTTACTGTGGAATACGAATCCAATGGCTCCATTCCTCTTCTGGAAACGCTCGCAAAACGCGTTTCCTACAGCATCAGAAGCTTTGATCAACGTTACTGTGGAATACAAATCCAATGGCTCCATTCCTCTTCTGGAAACGCTCGCAAAACGCGTTTCCAACAGAATCAGAAGCTTCGATCAACTTTTCTGTGGAATACGAATCCAATGGCTCTATTCCTGTTGTGGAAATGCTCGCAAAACGCGTTTCCTACAGCGTCAGAAGCTTTGATCAACGTTACTGTGGAATACAAATCCAATGGCTCCATTCCTCTTCTGGAAACGCTCGCAAAACGCGTTTCCTACAGCATCAGAAGCTTTGATCAACGTTACTGTGGAATACGAATCAAATGGCTCTATTCCTGTTGTGGAAACGCTCGCAAAACGCGTTTCCAACAGCATCAGAAGCTTTGATCAACGTTACTGTGGAAAACGAATCCAATGGCTCCATTCCTCTTCTGGAAACGCTCCCAAAACGCGTTTCCTACAGCATCAGAAACTTTGATCAACGTTACTGTGGAATACAAATCCAATGGCTCCATTCCTCTTCTGGAAACGCTCTCAAAACGCGTTTCCTACAGTATCAGAAGCTTCGATCAACTTTTCTGTGGAATACGAATCCAATGGCTCTATTCCTGTTGTGGAAACGCTCGCAAAACGCGTTTCCTGCAGCGTCAGAAGCTTTGATCAACGTTACAGTGGAATACGAATCCAAGGGCTCTATTCCTGTTGTGGAAACGCTCGCAAAACGCGTTTCCTACAGCATCAGAAGCTTTGATCAATGTTACTGTGGAATACGAATCAAATGGCTCTATTCCTGTTGTGGAAACGCTCGCAAAAAACGTTTCCTACAGCATCAGAAGCTTTGATCAACGTTACTGTGGAATACGAATCCAATGGCTCCATTCCTCTTCTGGTAACGCTCGCAAAACGCGTTTCCTACAGCATCAGAAGCTTCGACCAACTTTTCTGTGGAATACGAATCCAATGGCTCCATTCCTCTTCTGGAAACGCTCGCAAAACGCGTGTCCTACAGCGTCAGAAGGTTTGATCAACGTTACTGTGGAATACGAATCAAATCGCTCTATTCCTGTTGTGGAAACGCTCGCAAAACGCGTTTCCTACAGCATCAGAAGTTTGATCAACGTTACTGTGGAATACGAATCCAATGGCTCCATTCCTCTTCTGAAAACGCTCGCAAAACGCGTTTCCTACAGCATCAGAAGATTCGACCAACTTTTCTGTGGAATACGAATCCAATGGCTCCATTCCTCTTCTGGAAACGCTCGCAAAACGCGTTTCCTACAGCATCAGAAGATTCGACCAACTTTTCTGTGGAATACGAATCCAATGGCTCCATTCCTCTTCTGGAAACGCTCGCAAAACGCGTTTCCTACAGCGTCAGAAGGTTTGATAAACGTTACTGTGGAATACGAATCAAATGGCTCTATTCCTGTTGTGGAAACGCTCGCAAAACGCGTTTCCTACAGCATCAGAAGCTTTGATCAACGTTACTGTGGAATACGAATCCAATGGCTCCATTCCTCTTCTGGAAACGCTCGCAAAACGCGTTTCCTACAGCATCAGAAGCTTTGATCAACGTTACTGTGGAATACAAATCCAATGGCTCCATTCCTCTTCTGGAAACGCTCGCAAAACGCGTTTCCAACAGAATCAGAAGCTTCGATCAACTTTTCTGTGGAATACGAATCCAATGGCTCTATTCCTGTTGTGGAAACGCTCGCAAAACGCGTTTCCTACAGCGTCAGAAGCTTTGATCAACGTTACTGTGGAATACAAATCCAATGGCTCCATTCCTCTTCTGGAAACGCTCGCAAAACGCGTTTCCTACAGCATCAGAAGCTTTGATCAACGTTACTGTGGAATACGAATCAAATGGCTCTATTCCTGTTGTGGAAACGCTCGCAAAACGCGTTTCCAACAGCATCAGAAGCTTTGATCAACGTTACTGTGGAAAACGAATCCAATGGCTCCATTCCTCTTCTGGAAACGCTCGCAAAACGCGTTTCCTACAGCATCAGAAGCTTTGATCAACGTTACTGTGGAATACAAATCCAATGGCTCCATTCCTCTTCTGGAAACGCTCTCAAAACGCGTTTCCTACAGAATCAGAAGCTTCGATCAACTTTTCTGTGGAATACGAATCCAATGGCTCTATTCCTGTTGTGGAAACGCTCGCAAAACGCGTTTCCTGCAGCGTCAGAAGCTTTGATCAACGTTACAGTGGAATACGAATCCAATGGCTCTATTCCTGTTGTGGAAACGCTCGCAAAACGCGTTTCCTACAGCATCAGAAGCTTTGATCAATGTTACTGTGGAATACGAATCAAATGGCTCTATTCCTGTTGTGGAAACGCTCGCAAAAAGCGTTTCCTACAGCATCAGAAGCTTTGATCAACGGTACTGTGGAATACGAATCCAATGGCTCCATTCCTCTTCTGGTAACGCTCGCAAAACGCGTTTCCTACAGCATCAGAAGCTTCGACCAACTTTTCTGTGGAATACGAATCAATGGCTCCATTCCTCTTCTGGAAACGCTCGCAAAACGCGTTTCCTACAGCGTCAGAAGGTTTGATCAACGTTACTGTGGAATACGAATCAAATCGCTCTATTCCTGTTGTGGAAACGCTCGCAAAACGCGTTTCCTACAGCATCAGAAGCTTTGATCAACGTTACTGTGGAATACGAATCCAATGGCTCCATTCCTCTTCTGGAAACGCTCGCAAAACGCGTTTCCTACAGCATCAGAAGCTTTGATCAACGTTACTGTGGAATACAAATCCAATGGCTCCATTCCTCTTCTGGAAACGCTCGCAAAACGCGTTTCCTACAGAATCAGAAGCTTCGATCAACTTTTCTGTGGAATACGAATCCAATGGCTCTATTCCTGTTGTGGAAACGCTCGCAAAACGCGTTTCCTACAGCGTCAGAAGCTTTGATCAACGTTACTGTGGAATACGAATCCAATGGCTCCATTCCTCTTCTGGAAACGCTCGCAAAACGCGTTTCCTACAGCATCAGAAGCTTTGATCAACGTTACTGTGGAATACGAATCAAATGGCTCTATTCCTGTTGTGGAAACGCTCGCAAAACGCGTTTCCAACAGCATCAGAAGTTTTGATCAACGTTACTGTGGAATACGAATCCAATGGCTCCATTCCTCTTCTGGAAACGCTCGCAAAACGCGTTTCCTACAGCATCAGAAGCTTTGATCAACGTTACTGTGGAATACAAATCCAATGGCTCCATTCCTCTTCTGGAAACGCTCGCAAAACGCGTTTCCTACAGAATCAGAAGCTTCGATCAACTTTTCTGTGGAATACGAATCCAATGGCTCTATTCCTGTTGTGGAAACGCTCGCAAAATGCGTTTCCTACAGCGTCAGAAGCTTTGATCAACGTTACTGTGGAATACGAATCCAATGGCTACATTCCTCTTCTGGAAACGCTCACAAAACGTGTTTCCTGCAGCATCAGAAGCTTCGATCAACTTTTCTGTGGAATACGAATCCAATGGCTCCATTCCTCTTCTGGAAACGCTCGCAAAACGCGTTTCCTACAGCATCAGAAGCTTTGATCAACGTTACTGTAGAATACGAATCCAATGGCTCTATTCCTGTTGTGGAAACGCTCGCAAAACACGTTTCCTACAGCACCAGAAGCTTTGATCAACGTTACTGTGGAATACGAATCCAATGGCTCCATTCCTCTCCTGGAAACGTACGTAAAACGCGTTTCCTACAGCATCAGAAGCTTTGATCAACGTTACTGTGGAATACAAATCCAATGGCTCCATTCCTCTTCTGGAAACGCTCGCAAAACGCGTTTCCTACAGAATCAGAAGCTTCGATCAACTTTTCTGTGGAATACGAATCTAATGGCTCTATTCCTGATGTGGAAACGCTCGCAAAACGCGTTTCCTGCAGCGTCAGAAGCTTTGATCAACGTTACAGTGGAATACGAATCCAATGGCTGTATTCCTGTTGTGGAAACGCTCGCAAAACGCGTTTCCTACAGCATCAGAAGCTTTGATCAATGTTACTGTGGAATACGAATCAAATGGCTCTATTCCTGTTGTGGAAACGCTCGCAAAAAGCGTTTCCTACAGCATCAGAAGCTTTGATCAACGTTACTGTGGAATACGAATCCAATGGCTCCATTCCTCTTCTGGAAACGCTCGCTAAACGCGTTTCCTACAGCATCAGAAGCTTCGACCAACTTTTCTGTGGAATACGAATCCAATGGCTCCATTCCTCTTCTGGAAACGCTCGCAAAACGCGTTTCCTACAGTGTCAGAAGGTTTGATCAACGTTACTGTGGAATACGAATCAAATGGCTCTATTCCTGTTGTGGAAACGCTCGCAAAACGCGTTTCCTACAGCATCAGAAGCTTTGATAACGTTACTGTGGAATACGAATCCAATGGCTCCATTCCTCTTCTGGAAACGCTCGCAAAACGCGTTTCCTACAGCATCAGAAGCTTTGATCAACGTTACTGTGGAATACAAATCCAATGGCTCCATTCCTCTTCTGGAAACGCTCGCAAAACGCGTTTCCTACAGAATCAGAAGCTTCGATCAACTTTTCTGTGCAATACGAATCCAATGGCTCTATTCCTGTTGTGGAAACGCTCGCAAAACGCGTTTCCTACAGCGTCAGAAGCTTTGATCAACGTTACTGTGGAATACGAATCCAATGGGTGCATTCCTCTTCTGGAAACGCTCGCAAAACGCGTTTCCTACAGCATCAGAAGCTTTGACCAACGTTACTGTGGAATACGAATCAAATGGCTCTATTCCTGTTGTGGAAATGCTCGCAAAACGCGGTTCCAACAGCATCAGAAGCTTTGATCAACGTTACTGTGGAATACGAATCCAATGGCTCCATTCCTCTTCTGGAAACGCTCGCAAAACGCGTTTCCTACAGCATCAGAAGCTTTGATCAACGTTACTGTGGAATACAAATCCAATGGCTCCATTCCTCTTCTGGAAACGCTCGCAAAACGCGTTTCCTACAGAATCAGAAGCTTCGATCAACTTTTCTGTGGAATACGAATCCAATGGCTCTATTCCTGTTGTGGAAACGCTCGCAAAATGCGTTTCCTACAGCGTCAGAAGCTTTGATCAACGTTACTGTGAAATACGAATCCAATGGCTACATTCCTCTCCTGGAAACGCTCACAAAACGTGTTTCCTGCAGCATCAGAAGCTTCGATCAACTTTTCTGTGGAATACGAATCCAATGGCTCCATTCCTCTTCTGGAAACGCTCGCAAAACGCGTTTCCTACAGCATCAGAAGCTTTGATCAACGTTACTGTAGAATACGAATCCAATGGCTCTATTCCTGTTGTGGAAACGCTCGCAAAACACGTTTCCTACAGCACCAGAAGCTTTGATCAACGTTACTGTGGAATACGAATCCAATGGCTCCATTCCTCTCCTGGAAACGTACGTAAAACGCGTTTCCTACAGCATCAGAAGCTTTGATCAACGTTACTGTGGGATACAAATCCAATGGCTCCATTCCTCTTCATTAAACGCTCGCAAAACGCGTTTCCTACAAAATCAGAAGCTTCGATCAACTTTTCTGTGGAATACGAATCTAATGGCTCTATTCCTGATGTGGAAACGCTCGCAAAACGCGTTTCCTGCAGCGTCAGAAGCTTTGATCAACGTTACAGTGGAATACGAATCCAATGGCTCTATTCCTGTTGTGGAAACGCTCGCAAAAAGCGTTTCCTACAGCATCAGAAGCTTCGACCAACTTTTCTGTGGAATACGAATCCAATGGTTCCATTCCTCTTCTGGAAACGCTCGCAAAACGCGTTTCCTACAGTGTCAGAAGGTTTGATCAACGTTACTGTGGAATACGAATCAAATGGCTCTATTCCTGTTGTGGAAACGCTCGCAAAACGCGTTTCCTACAGCATCAGAAGCTTTGATCAACGTTACTGTGGAATACGAATCCAATGGCTCCATTCCTCTTCTGGAAACGCTCGCAAAACGCGTTTCCTACAGCATCAGAAGCTTTGATCAACGTTACTGTGAAATACAAATCCAATGGCTCCATTCCTCTTCTGGAAACGCTCGCAAAACGCGTTTCCTACAGAATCAGAATCTTCGATCAACTTTTCTGTGCACTACGAATCCAATGGCTCTATTCCTGTTGTGGAAACGCTCGCAAAACGCGTTTCCTACAGCGTCAGAAGCTTTGATCAACGTTACTGTGGAATACGAATCCAATGGCTCCATTCCTCTTCTGGAAACGCTCGCAAAACGCGTTTACTACAGCATCAGAAGCTTTGATCTACGTTACTGTGGAATACGAATCAAATGGCTCTATTCCTGTTGTGGAAACGCTCGCAAAACGCGTTTCCAACAGCATCAAAGCTTTGATCAACGTTACTGCGGAATACGAATCCAATGGCTCCATTCCTCTTCTGGAAACGCCCGCAAAACGCGTTTCCTACAAAATCAGAAGCTTCGATCAACTTTTCTGTGGAATACGAATCCAATGGCTCTATTCCTGTTGTGGAAACGCTCGCAAAACGCGTTTCCTACAGCGTCAGAAGCTTTGATCAACGTTACTGTGGAATACGAATCCAATGGCTACATTCCTCTTCTGGAAACGCTCACAAAACGTGTTTCCTGCAGCATCAGAAGCTTCGATCAACTTTTCTGTGGAATACGAATCCAATGGCTCCATTCCTCTTCTGGAAACGCTCGCAAAACGCGTTTCCTACAGCATCAGAAGCTTTGATCAACGTTACTGTAGAATACGAATCCAATGGCTCTATTCCTGTTGTGGAAACGCTCGCAAAACACGTTTCCTACAGCATCAGAAGCTTTGATCAACGTTACTGTGGAATGCGAATCTAATGGCTCCATTCCTCTTCTGGAAACGCTCGCAAAACGAGTTTCCTACAGCATCAGAAGCTTTGATCAACGTTACTGTGGAATACAAATCCAATGGCTCCATTCCTCTTCTGGAAACGCTCGCAAAACGCGTTTCCTACAGAATCAGAAGCTTCGATCAACTTTTCTGTGGAATACGAATCCAATGGCTCTATTCCTGTTGTGGAAACGCTCGCAAAACGCGTTTCCTGCAGCGTCAGAAGCTTTGATCAACGTTACAGTGGAATACGAATCCAATGGCTCTATTCCTGTTGTGGGAACGCTCGCAAAACGCGTTTCCTACAGGATCAGAAGCTTTGATCAATGTTACTGTGGAATACGAATCAAATGGCTCTATTCCTGTTGTGGAAACGCTCGCAAAAAGCGTTTCCTACAGCATCAGAAGCTTTGATCAACGTTACTGTGGAATACGAATCCAATGGCTCCATTCCTCTTCTGGAAACGCTCGCAAAACGCGTTTCCTACAGCATCAGAAGCTTCGACCAACTTTTCTGTGGAATACGAATCCAATGGCTCCATTCCTCTTCTGGAAACGCTCGCAAAACGCGTTTCCTACAGTGTCAGAAGGTTTGATCAACGTTACTGTGGAATACGAATCAAATGGCTCTATTCCTGTTGTGGAAACGCTCGCAAAACGCGTTTCCTACAGCATCAGAAGCTTTGATCAACGTTACTGTGGAATACGAATCCAATGGCTCCATTCCTCTTCTGGAAACGCTCGCAAAACGCGTTTCCTACAGCATCAGAAGCTTTGATCAACGTTACTGTGGAATACAAATCCAATGGCTCCATTCCTCTTCTGGAAACGCTCGCAAAACGCGTTTCCTACAGAATCAGAATCTTCGATCAACTTTTCTGTGCACTACGAATCCAATGGCTCTATTCCTGTTGTGGAAACGCTCGCAAAACGCGTTTCCTACAGCGTCAGAAGCTTTGATCAACGTTACTGTGGAATACGAATCCAATGGCTCCATTCCTCTTCTGGAAACGCTCGCAAAACGCGTTTCCTACAGCATCAGAAGCTTTGATCTACGTTACTGTGGAATACGAATCAAATGGCTCTATTCCTGTTGTGGAAACGCTCGCAAAACGCGTTTCCAACAGCATCAGAAGCTTTGATCAACGTTACTGTGGAATACGAATCCAATGGCTCCATTCCTCTTCTGGAAAACTCGCAAAACGCGTTTCCTACAGCATCAGAAGCTTTGATCAACGTTACTGTGGAATACAAATCCAATGGCTCCATTCCTCTTCTGGAAACGCTCGCAAAACGCGTTTCCTACAGAATCAGAAGCTTCGATCAACTTTTCTGTGGAATACGAATTCAATGGCTCTATTCCTGTTGTGGAAACGCTCGCAAAACGCGTTTCCTACAGCGTCAGAAGGTTTGATCAACGTTACTGTGGAATACGAATCAAATGGCTCTATTCCTGTTGTGGAAACGCTCGCAAAACGCGTTTCCTACAGCATCAGAAGCTTTGATCAACGTTACTGTGGAATACGAATCCAATGGCTCCATTCCTCTTCTGGAAACGCTCGCAAAACGCGTTTCCTACAGCATCAGAAGCTTTGATCAACGTTACTGTGGAATGCGAATCTAATGGCTCCATTACTCTTCTGGAAACGCTCGCAAAACGAGTTTCCTACAGCATCAGAAGCTTTGATCAACGTTACTGTGGAATACAAATCCAATGGCTCCATTCCTCTTCTGGAAACGCTCGCAAAACGCGTTTCCTACAGAATCAGAAGCTTCGATCAACTTTTCTGTGGAATACGGATCCAATGGCTCTATTCCTGTTGTGGAAACGCTCGCAAAACGCGTTTCCTGCAGCGTCAGAAGCTTTGATCAACGTTACAGTGGAATACGAATCCAATGGCTCGATTCCTGTTGTGGGAACGCTCGCAAAACGCGTTTCCTACAGGATCAGAAGCTTTGATCAATGTTACTGTGGAATACGAATCAAATGGCTCTATTCCTGTTGTGGAAACGCTCGCAAAAAGCGTTTCCTACAGCATCAGAAGCTTTGATCAACGTTACTGTGGAATACGAATCCAATGGCTCCATTCCTCTTCTGGAAACGCTCGCAAAACGCGTTTCCTACAGCATCTGAAGCTTTGATCAACGTTACTGTGGAATACGAATCCAATGGCTACATTCCTCTTCTGGAAACCCTCACAAAACGTGTTTCCTGCAGCATCAGAAGCTTCGATCAACTTTTCTGTGGAATACGAATCCAATGGCTCCATTCCTCTTCTGGAAACGCTCGCAAAACGCGTTTCCTACAGCATCAGAAGCTTTGATCAATGTTACTGTAGAATACGAATCCAATGGCTCTATTCCTGTTGTGGAAACGCTCGCAAAACACGTTTCCTACAGCATCAGAAGCTTTGATCAACGTTACTGTGGAATACGAATCCAATGGCTCCATTCCTCTTCTGGAAACGCTCGCAAAACGCGTTTCCTACAGCATCAGAAGCTTTGATCAACGTTACTGTGGAATACAAATCCAATGGCTCCATTCCTCTTCTGGAAACGCTCGCAAAACGCGTTTCCTACAGAATCAGAAGCTTCGATCAACTTTTCTGTGGAATACGAATCCAATGGCTCTATTCCTGTTGTGGAAACGCTCGCAAAACGCGTTTCCTGCAGCGTCAGAAGCTTTGATCAACGTTACAGAGGAATACGAATCCAATGGCTCTATTCCTGTTGTGGGAACGCTCGCAAAACGCGTTTCCTACAGGATCAGAAGCTTTGATCAATGTTACTGTGGAATACGAATCAAATGGCTCTATTCCTGTTGTGGAAACGCTCGCAAAAAGCGTTTCCTACAGCATCAGAAGCTTTGATCAACGTTACTGTGGAATACGAATCCAATGGCTCCATTCCTCTTCTGGAAACGCTCGCAAAACGCGTTTCCTACAGAATCAGAAGCTTCGACCAACTTTTCTGTGGAATACGAATCTAATGGCTCTATTCCTGATGTGGAAACGCTCGCAAAACGCGTTTCCTGCAGCGTCAGAAGCTTTGATCAACGTTACAGTGGAATACAAATCCAATGGCTCTATTCCTGTTGTGGAAACGCTCGCAAAACGCGTTTCCTACAGCATCAGAAGCTTTGATCAATGTTACTGTGGAATACGAATCAAATGGCTCTATTCCTGTTGTGGAAACGCTCGCAAAAAGCGTTTCCTACAGCATCAGAAGCTTTGATCAACGTTACTGTGGAATACGAATCCAATGGCTCCATTCCTCTTCTGGAAACGCTCGCAAAACGCGTTTCCTACAGCATCAGAAGCTTCGACCAACTTTTCTGTGGAATACGAATCCAATGGCTCCATTCCTCTTCTGGAAACGCTCGCAAAACGCGTTTCCTACAGTGTCAGAAGGTTTGATCAACGTTACTGTGGAATACGAATCAAATGGCTCTATTCCTGTTGTGGAAACGCTCGCAAAACGCGTTTCCTACAGCATCAGAAGCTTTGATCAACGTTACTGTGGAATACGAATCCAATGGCTCCATTCCTCTTCTGGAAACGCTCGCAAAACGCGTTTCCTACAGCATCAGAAGCTTTGATCAACGTTACTGTGGAATACAAATCCAATGGCTCCATTCCTCTTCTGGAAACGCTCGCAAAACGCGTTTCCTACAGAATCAGAATCTTCGATCAACTTTTCTGTGCACTACGAATCCAATGGCTCTATTCCTGTTGTGGAAACGCTCGCAAAACGCGTTTCCTACAGCGTCAGAAGCTTTGATCAACGTTACTGTGGAATACGAATCCAATGGCTCCATTCCTCTTCTGGAAACGCTGGCAAAACGCGTTTCCTACAGCATCAGAAGCTTTGATCTACGTTACTGTGGAATACGAATCAAATGGCTCTATTCCTGTTGTGGAAACGCTCGCAAAACGCGTTTCCTACAGCATTAGAAGCTTTGATCAACGTTACTGTGGAATACGAATCCAATGGCTCCATTCCTCTTCTGGAAACGCTCGCAAAACGCGTTTCCTACAGCATCAGAAGCTTTGATCAACGTTACTGTGGAATACAAATCCAATGGCTCCATTCCTCTTCTGGAAACGCTCGCAAAACGCGTTTCCTACAGAATCAGAAGCTTCGATCAACTTTTCTGTGGAATACGAATCCAATGGTTCTATTCCTGTTGTGGAAACGCTCGCAAAACGCGTTTCCTACAGCGTCAGAAGCTTTGATCAACGTTACTGTGGAATACGAATCCAATGGCTACATTCCTCTTCTGGAAACGCTCACAAAACGTGTTTCCTGCAGCATCAGAAGCTTCGATCAACTTTTCTGTGAAATACGAATCCAATGGCTCCATTCCTCTTTTGGAAACGCTCGCAAAACGCGTTTCCTACAGCATCAGAAGCTTTGATCAACGTTACTGTAGAATACGAATCCAATGGCTCTATTCCTGTTGTGGAAACGCTCGCAAAACACGTTTCCTACAGCATCAGAAGCTTTGATCAACGTTACTGTGGAATGCGAATCTAATGGCTCCATTCCTCTTCTGGAAACGCTCGCAAAACGAGTTTCCTACAGCATCAGAAGCTTTGATCAACGTTACTGTGGAATACAAATCCAATGGCTCCATTCCTCTTCTGGAAACGCTCGCAAAACGCGTTTCCTACAGAATCAGAAGCTTCGATCAACTTTTCTGTGGAATACGAATCCAATGGCTCTATTCCTGTTGTGGAAACGCTCGCAAAACGCGTTTCCTACAGGATCAGAAGCTTTGATCAATGTTACTGTAGAATACGAATCAAATGGCTCTATTCCTGTTGTGGAAACGCTCGCAAAACACGTTTCCTACAGCATCAGAAGCTTTGATCAACGTTACTGTGGAATGCGAATCTAATGGCTCCATTCCTCTTCTGGAAACGCTCGCAAAACGAGTTTCCTACAGCATCAGAAGCTTTGATCAACGTTACTGTGGAATACAAATCCAATGGCTCCATTCCTCTTCTGGAAACGCTCGCAAAACGCGTTTCCTACAGAATCAGAAGCTTCGATCAACTTTTCTGTGGAATACGAATCCAATGGCTCTATTCCTGTTGTGGAAACGCTCGCAAAACGCGTTTCCTGCAGCGTCAGAAGCTTTGATCAACGTTACAGTGGAATACGAATCCAATGGCTCGATTCCTGTTGTGGGAACGCTCGCAAAACGCGTTTCCTACAGGATCAGAAGCTTTGATCAATGTTACTGTAGAATACGAATCAAATGGCTCTATTCCTGTTGTGGAAACGCTCGCAAAACACGTTTCCTACAGCATCAGAAGCTTTGATCAACGTTACTGTGGAATACGAATCCAATGGCTCCATTCCTCTTCTGGAAACGCTCGCAAAACGCGTTTCCTACAGCATCAGAAGCTTTGATCAACGTTACTGTGGAATACAAATCCAATGGCTCCATTCCTCTTCTGGAAACGCTCGCAAAACGCGTTTCCTACAGAATCAGAAGCTTCGATCAACTTTTCTGTGGAATACGAATCAAATGGCTCTATTCCTGTTGTGGAAACGCTCGCAAAACGCGTTTCCTACAGCATCAGAAGCTTTGATGAACGTTACTGTGGAATACGAATGCAATGGCTCCATTCCTCTTCTGGAAACGCTCGCAAAACGCGTTTCCTACAGCATCAGAAGCTTTGATCAACGTTACTGTGGAATACAAATCCAATGGCTCCATTCCTCTTCTGGAAACGCTCGCAAAACGCGTTTCCTACAGAATCAGAAGCTTCGATCAACTTTTCTGTGCACTACGAATCCAATGGCTCTATTCCTGTTGTGGAAACGCTCGCAAAACGCGTTTCCTACAGCGTCAGAAGCTTTGATCAACGTTACTGTGGAATACGAATCCAATGGCTCCATTCCTCTTCTAGAAACGCTCGCAAAACGCGTTTCCTACAGCATCAGAAGCTTTGATCTACGTTACTGTGGAATACGAATCAAATGGCTCTATTCCTGTTGTGGAAACGCTCGCAAAACGCGTTTCCAACAGCATCAGAAGCTTTGATCAACGTTACTGTAGAATACGAATCCAATGGCTCTATTCCTGTTGTGGAAACGCTCGCAAAACACGTTTCCTACAGCATCAGAAGCTTTGATCAACGTTACTGTGGAATGCGAATCCAATGGCTCCATTCCTCTTCTGGAAACGCTCGCAAAACGCGTTTCCTACAGCATCAGAAGCTTCGATCAACGTTACTGTGGAATACAAATCCAATGCTCCATTCCTCTTCTGGAAACGCTCGCAAAACGCGTTTCCTACAGAATCAGAAGCTTCGATCAACTTTTCTGTGGAATACGAATCCAATGGCTCTATTCCTGTTGTGGAAACGCTCGCAAAACGCGTTTCCTGCAGCGTCAGAAGCTTTGATCAACGTTACAGTGGAATACGAATCCAATGGCTCTATTCCTGTTTTGGGAACGCTCGCAAAACGCGTTTTCTACAGGATCAGAAGCTTTGATCAATGGTACTGTGGAATACGAATCAAATGGCTCTATTCCTGTTGTGGAAACGCTCGCAAAAAGCGTTTCCTACAGCATCAGAAGCTTTGATCAACGTTACTGTGGAATACGAATCCAATGGCTCCATTCCTCTTCTGGAAACGCTCGCAAAACGCGTTTCCTACAGCATCAGAAGCTTCGACCAACTTTTCTGTGGAATACGAATCCAATGGCTCCATTCCTCTTCTGGAAAAGCTCGCAAAACGCGTTTCCTACAGCATCAGAAGCTTTGATCAACGTTACTGTGGAATACAAATCCAATGGCTCCATTCCTCTTCTGGAAACGCTCGCAAAACGCGTTTCCTACAGAATCAGAAGCTTCGATCAACTTTTCTGTGGAATACGAATCCAATGGCTCTATTCCTGTTGTGGAAACGCTCGCAAAACGCGTTTCCTACAGCGTCAGAAGCTTCGATCAACGTTACTGTGGAATACGAATCCAATGGCTACATTCCTCTTCTGGAAACGCTCACAAAACGTGTTTCCTGCCGCATCAGAAGCTTCGATCAACTTTTCTGTGGAATACGAATCCAATGGCTCGATTCCTCTTCTGGAAACGCTCGCAAAACGCGTTTCCTACAGCATCAGAAGCTTTGATCAACGTTACTGTAGAATACGAATCCAATGGCTCTATTCCTGTTGTGGAAACGCTCGCAAAACACGTTTCCTACAGCATCAGAAGCTTTGATCAACGTTACTGTGGAATGCGAATCCAATGGCTCCATTCCTCTTCTGGAAACGCTCGCAAAACGCGTTTCCTACAGCATCAGAAGCTTCGATCAACGTTACTGTGGAATACAAATCCAATGCTCCATTCCTCTTCTGGAAACGCTCGCAAAACGCGTTTCCTACAGAATCAGAAGCTTCGATCAACTTTTCTGTGGAATACGAATCCAATGGCTCTATTCCTGTTGTGGAAACGCTCGCAAAACGCGTTTCCTGCAGCGTCAGAAGCTTTGATCAACGTTACAGTGGAATACGAATCCAATGGCTCTATTCCTGTTGTGGGAACGCTCGCAAAACGCGTTTTCTACAGGATCAGAAGCTTTGATCAATGGTACTGTGGAATACGAATCAAATGGCTCTATTCCTGTTGTGGAAACGCTCGCAAAAAGCGTTTCCTACAGCATCAGAAGCTTTGATCAACGTTACTGTGGAATACGAATCCAATGGCTCCATTCCTCTTCTGGAAACGCTCGCAAAACGCGTTTCCTACAGCATCAGAAGCTTCGACCAACTTTTCTGTGGAATACGAATCCAATGGCTCCATTCCTCTTCTGGAAACGCTCGCTAAACGCGTTTCCTACAGCGTCAGAAGGTTTGATCAACGTTACTGTGGAATACGAATAAAATGGCTCTATTCCTGTTGTGGAAACGCTCGCAAAACGCGTTTCCTACAGCATCAGAAGCTTTGATCAACATTACTGTGGAATACGAATCCAATGGCTCCATTCCTCTTCTGGAAACGCTCGCAAAACGCGTTTCCTACAGCATCAGAAGCTTTGATCAACGTTACTGTGGAATACGAATCCAATGGCTACATTCCTCTTCTGGAAACCCTCACAAAACGTGTTTCCTACAGAATCAGAAGCTTCGATCAACTTTTCTGTGCACTACGAATCCAATGGCTCTATTCCTGTTGTGGAAACGCTCGCAAAACGCGTTTCCTACAGCGTCAGAAGCTTTGATCAACGTTACTGTGGAATACGAATCCAATGGCTCCATTCCTCTTCTGGAAACGCTCGCAAAACGCGTTTCCTACAGCATCAGAAGCTTTGATCAACGTTACTGTGGAATACGAATCCAATGGCTACATTCCTCTTCTGGAAACGCTCGCAAAACGCGTTTCCTACAGCATCAGAAGCTTCGACCAACTTTTCTGTGGAATACGAATCCAATGGCTCCATTCCTCTTCTGGAAACGCTCGCAAAACGCGTTTCCTACAGTGTCAGAAGGTTTGATCAACGTTACTGTGGAATACGAATCAAATGGCTCTATTCCTGTTGTGGAAACGCTCGCAAAACGCGTTTCCTACAGCATCAGAAGCTTTGATGAACGTTACTGTGGAATACGAATCCAATGGCTCCATTCCTCTTCTGGAAACGCTCGCAAAACGCGTTTCCTACAGCATCAGAAGCTTTGATCAACGTTACTGTGGAATACAAATCCAATGGCTCCATTCCTCTTCTGGAAACGCTCGCAAAACGCGTTTCCTACAGAATGAGAAGCTTCGATCAACTTTTCTGTGCACTACGAATCCAATGGCTCTATTCCTGTTGTGGAAACGCTCGCAAAACGCGTTTCCTACAGCGTCAGAAGCTTTGATCAACGTTACTGTGGAATACGAATCCAATGGCTCCATTCCTCTTCTGGAAACGCTCGCAAAACGCGTTTCCTACAGCATCAGAAGCTTTGATCTACGTTACTGTGGAATACGAATCCAATGGCTCCATTCCTCTTCTGGAAACGCTCGCAAAACGCGTTTCCTACAGCATCAGAAGCTTCGACCAACTTTTCTGTGGAATACGAATCCAATGGCTCCATTCCTCTTCTGGAAACGCTCGCTAAACGCGTTTCCTACAGCGTCAGAAGGTTTGATCAACGTTACTGTGGAATACGAATCAAATGGCTCTATTCCTGTTGTGGAAACGCTCGCAAAACGCGTTTCCTACAGCATCAGAAGCTTTGATCAACATTACTGTGGAATACGAATCCAATGGCTCCATTTCTCTTCTGGAAACGCTCGCCAAACGCGTTTCTTACAGCATCAGAAGCTTTGATCAACGTTACTGTGGAATACGAATCCAATGGCTACATTCCTCTTCTGGAAACCCTCACAAAACGTGTTTCCTACAGAATCAGAAGCTTCGATCAACTTTTCTGTGCACTACGAATCCAATGGCTCTATTCCTGTTGTGGAAACGCTCGCAAAACGCGTTTCCTACAGCGTCAGAAGCTTTGATCAACGTTACTGTGGAATACGAATCCAATGGCTCCATTCCTCTTCTGGAAACGCTCGCAAAACCCGTTTCCTACAGCATCAGAAGCTTTGATCAACGTTACTGTGGAATACGAATCCAATGGCTCCATTCCTCTTCTGGAAACGCTCGCAAAACGCGTTTCCTACAGCATCAGAAGCTTCGACCAACTTTTCTGTGGAATACGAATCCAATGGCTCCATTCCTCTTCTGGAAACGCTCGCAAAACGCGTTTCCTACAGTGTCAGAAGGTTTGATCAACGTTACTGTGGAATACGAATCAAATGGCTCTATTCCTGTTGTGGAAACGCTCGCAAAACGCGTTTCCTACAGCATCAGAAGCTTTGATGAACGTTACTGTGGAATACGAATCCAATGGCTCCATTCCTCTTCTGGAAACGCTCGCAAAACGCGTTTCCTACAGCATCAGAAGCTTTGATCAACGTTACTGTGGAATACAAATCCAATGGCTCCATTCCTCTTCTGGAAACGCTCGCAAAACGCGTTTCCTACAGAATCAGAAGCTTCGATCAACTTTTCTGTGTACTACGAATCCAATGGCTCTATTCCTGTTGTGGAAACGCTCGCAAAACGCGTTTCCTACAGCGTCAGAAGCTTTGATCAACGTTACTGTGGAATACGAATCCAATGGCTCCATTCCTCTTCTGGAAACGCTCACAAAACGTGTTTCCTGCAGCATCAGAAGCTTCGATCAACTTTTCTGTCGAATACGAATCCAATGGCTCCATTCCTCTTCTGGAAACGCTCGCAAAACGCGTTTCCTACAGCATCAGAAGCTTTGATCAACGTTACTGTAGAATACGAGTCCAATGGCTCTATTCCTGTTGTGGAAACGCTCGCAAAACACGTTTCCTACAGCATCAGAAGCTTTGATCAACGTTACTGTGGAATGCGAATCCAATGGCTCCATTCCTCTTCTGGAAACGCTCGCAAAACGCGTTTCCTACAGCATCAGAAGCTTCGATCAACGTTACTGTGGAATACAAATCCAATGCTCCATTCCTCTTCTGGAAACGCTCGCAAAACGCGTTTCCTACAGAATCAGAAGCTTCAATCAACTTTTCTGTGGAATACGAATCCAATGGCTCTATTCCTGTTGTGGAAACGCTCGCAAAACGCGTTTCCTGCAGCGTCAGAAGCTTTGATCAACGTTACAGTGGAATACGAATCCAATGGCTCTATTCCTGTTGTGGGAACGCTCGCAAAACGCGTTTTCTACAGGATCAGAAGCTTTGATCAATGTTACTGTGGAATACGAATCAAATGGCTCTATTCCTGTTGTGGAAACGCTCGCATAAAGCGTTTCCTACAGCATCAGAAGCTTTGATCAACGTTACTGTGGAATACGAATCCAATGGCTCCATTCCTCTTCTGGAAACGCTCGCTAAACGCGTTTCCTACAGCGTCAGAAGGTGTGATCAACGTTACTGTGGAATACGAATCAAATGGCTCTATTCCTGTTGTGGAAACGCTCGCAAAACGCGTTTCCTACAGCATCAGAAGCTTTGATCAACATTACTGTGGAATACGAATCCAATGGCTCCATTCCTCTTCTGGAAACGCTCGCAAAACGCGTTTCCTACAGCATCAGAAGCTTTGATCAACGTTACTGTGGAATACGAATCCAATGGCTACATTCCTCTTCTGGAAACCCTCACAAAACGTGTTTCCTGCAGCATCAGAAGCTTCGATCAACTTTTCTGTGGAATACGAATCCAATGGCTCCATTCCTCTTCTGGAAACGCTCGCAAAACGCGTTTCCTACAGCATCAGAAGCTTTGATCAACGTTACTGTAGAATACGAATCCAATGGCTCTATTCCTGTTGTGGAAACGCTCGCAAAACACGTTTCCTACAGCATCAGAAGCTTTGATCAACGTTACTGTGGAATACGAATCCAATGGCTCCATTCCTCTTCTGGAAACGCTCGCAAAACGCGTTTCCTACAGCATCAGAAGCTTTGATCAACGTTACTGTGGAATACAAATCCAATGGCTCCATTCCTCTTCTGGAAACGCTCGCAAAACGCGTTTCCTACAGAATCAGAAGCTTCGATCAACTTTTCTGTGGAATACGAATCCAATGGCTCTATTCCTGTTGTGGAAACGCTCGCAAAACGCGTTTCCTGCAGCGTCAGAAGCTTTGATCAACGTTACAGTGGAATACGAATCCAATGGCTCTATTCCTGTTGTGGAAACGCTCGCAAAACGCGTTTTCTACAGCATCAGAAGCTTTGATCAATGTTACTGTGGAATACGAATCAAATGGCTCTATTCCTGTTGTGGAAACGCTCGCAAAACACGTTTCCTACAGCATCAGAAGCTTTGATCAACGTTACTGTGGAATACGAATCCAATGGCTCCATTCCTCTTCTGGAAACGCTCGCAAAACGCGTTTCCTACAGCATCAGGAGCTTTGATCAACGTTACTGTGGAATACAAATCCAATGGCTCCATTCCTCTTCTGGAAACGCTCGCAAAACGCGTTTCCTACAGAATCAGAAGCTTCGATCAACTTTTCTGTGGAATACGAATCCAATGGCTCTATTCCTGTTGTGGAAACGCTCGCAAAACGCGTTTCCTGCAGCGTCAGAAGCTTTGATCAACGTTACAGTGGAATACGAATCCAATGGCTCTATTCCTGTTGTGGAAACGTTCGCAAAACGCGTTTCCTACAGGATCAGAAGCTTTGATCAATGTTACTGTGGAATACGAATCAAATGGCCCTATTCTTGTTGTGGAAACGCTCGCAAAAAGCGTTTCCTACAGCATCAGAAGCTTTGATCAACGTTACTGTGGAATACGAATCCAATGGCTCCATTCCTCTTCTGGAAACGCTCGCAAAACGCGTTTCCTACAGCATCAGAAGCTTCGACCAACTTTTCTGTGGAATACGAATCCGATGGCTCCATTCCTCTTCTGGAAACGCTCGCAAAACGCGTTTCCTACAGCGTCAGAAGGTTTGATCAACGTTACTGTGGAATACGAATCAAATGGCTCTATTCCTGTTGTGGAAATGCTCGCAAAACGCGTTTCCTACAGCATCAGAAGCTTTGATCAACATTACTGTGGAATACGAATCCAATGGCTCCATTCTTCTTCTGGAAACGCTCGCAAAACGCGTTTCCTACAGCATCAGAAGCTTTGATCAACGTTACTGTGGAATACGAATCCAATGGCTACATTCCTCTTCTGGAAACCCTCACAAAACGTGTTTCCTGCAGCATCAGAAGCTTCGATCAACTTTTCTGTGGAATACGAATCCAATGGCTCCATTCCTCTTCTGGAAACGCTCGCAAAACGCGTTTCCTACAGCATCAGAAGCTTTGATCAACGTTACTGTAGAATACGAATCCAATGGCTCTATTCCTGTTGTGAAAACGCTCGCAAAACACGTTTCCTACAGCATCAGAAGCTTTGATCAACGTTACTGTGGAATACGAATCCAATGGCTCCATTCCTCTTCTGGAAACGCTCGCAAAACGCGTTTCCTACAGCATCAGAAGCTTTGATCAACGTTACTGTGAAATACGAATCCAATGGCTCCATTCCTCTTCTGGAAACGCTCGCAAAACGCGTTTCCTACAGAATCAGAAGCTTCGATCAACTTTTCTGTGGAATACGAATCCAATGGCTCTATTCCTGTTGTGGAAACGCTCGCAAAACGCGTTTCCTGCAGCGTCAGAAGCTTTGATCAACGTTACAGTGGAATACGAATCCAATGGCTCTATTCCTGTTGTGGGAACGCTCGCAAAACGCGTTTTCTACAGGATCAGAAGCTTTGATCAATGGTACTGTGGAATACGAATCAAATGGCTCTATTCCTGTTGTGGAAACGCTCGCAAAAAGCGTTTCCTACAGCATCAGAAGCTTTGATCAACGTTACTGTGGAATACGAATCCAATGGCTCCATTCCTCTTCTGGAAACGCTCGCAAAACGCGTTTCCTACAGCATCAGAAGCTTCGACCAACTTTTCTGTGGAATACGAATCCAATGGCTCCATTCCTCTTCTGGAAAAGCTCGCAAAACGCGTTTCCTACAGCATCAGAAGCTTTGATCAACGTTACTGTGGAATACAAATCCCATGGCTCCATTCCTCTTCTGGAAACGCTCGCAAAACGCGTTTCCTACAGAATCAGAAGCTTCGATCAACTTTTCTGTGGAATACGAATCCAATGGCTCTATTCCTGTTGTGGAAACGCTCGCAAAACGCGTTTCCTACAGCGTCAGAAGCTTCGATCAACGTTACTGTGGAATACGAATCCAATGGCTACATTCCTCTTCTGGAAACGCTCACAAAACGTGTTTCCTGCAGCATCAGAAGCTTCGATCAACTTTTCTGTGGAATACGAATCCAATGGCTCGATTCCTCTTCTGGAAACGCTCGCAAAACGCGTTTCCTACAGCATCAGAAGCTTTGATCAACGTTACTGTAGAATACGAATCCAATGGCTCTATTCCTGTTGTGGAAACGCTCGCAAAACACGTTTCCTACAGCATCAGAAGCTTTGATCAACGTTACTGTGGAATGCGAATCCAATGGCTCCATTCCTCTTCTGGAAACGCTCGCAAAACGCGTTTCCTACAGCATCAGAAGCTTCGATCAACGTTACTGTGGAATACAAATCCAATGCTCCATTCCTCTTCTGGAAACGCTCGCAAAACGCGTTTCCTACAGAATCAGAAGCTTCGATCAACTTTTCTGTGGAATACGAATCCAATGGCTCTATTCCTGTTGTGGAAACGCTCGCAAAACGCGTTTCCTGCAGCGTCAGAAGCTTTGATCAACGTTACAGTGGAATACGAATCCAATGGCCCTATTCCTGTTGTGGGAACGCTCGCAAAACGCGTTTTCTACAGGATCAGAAGCTTTGATCAATGGTACTGTGGAATACGAATCAAATGGCTCTATTCCTGTTGTGGAAACGCTCGCAAAAAGCGTTTCCTACAGCATCAGAAGCTTTGATCAACGTTACTGTGGAATACGAATCCAATGGCTCCATTCCTCTTCTGGAAACGCTCGCAAAACGCGTTTCCTACAGCATCAGAAGCTTCGACCAACTTTTCTGTGGAATACGAATCCAATGGCTCCATTCCTCTTCTGGAAACGCTCGCTAAACGCGTTTCCTACAGCGTCAGAAGGTTTGATCAACGTTACTGTGGAATACGAATCAAATGGCTCTATTCCTGTTGTGGAAACGCTCGCAAAACGCGTTTCCTACAGCATCAGAAGCTTTGATCAACATTACTGTGGAATACGAATCCAATGGCTCCATTCCTCTTCTGGAAACGCTCGCAAAACGCGTTTCCTACAGCATCAGAAGCTTTGATCAACGTTACTGTGGAATACGAATCCAATGGCTACATTCCTCTTCTGGAAACCCTCACAAAACGTGTTTCCTACAGAATCAGAAGCTTCGATCAACTTTTCTGTGCACTACGAATCCAATGGCTCTATTCCTGTTGTGGAAACGCTCGCAAAACGCGTTTCCTACAGCGTCAGAAGCTTTGATCAACGTTACTGTGGAATACGAATCCAATGGCTCCATTCCTCTTCTGGAAACGCTCGCAAAACGCGTTTCCTACAGCATCAGAAGCTTTGATCAACGTTACTGTGGAATACGAATCCAATGGCTACATTCCTCTTCTGGAAACGCTCGCAAAACGCGTTTCCTACAGCATCAGAAGCTTCGACCAACTTTTCTGTGGAATACGAATCCAATGGCTCCATTCCTCTTCTGGAAACGCTCGCAAAACGCGTTTCCTACAGTGTCAGAAGGTTTGATCAACGTTACTGTGGAATACGAATCAAATGGCTCTATTCCTGTTGTGGAAACGCTCGCAAAACGCGTTTCCTACAGCATCAGAAGCTTTGATGAACGTTACTGTGGAATACGAATCCAATGGCTCCATTCCTCTTCTGGAAACGCTCGCAAAACGCGTTTCCTACAGCATCAGAAGCTTTGATCAACGTTACTGTGGAATACAAATCCAATGGCTCCATTCCTCTTCTGGAAACGCTCGCAAAACGCGTTTCCTACAGAATCAGAAGCTTCGATCAACTTTTCTGTGCACTACGAATCCAATGGCTCTATTCCTGTTGTGGAAACGCTCGCAAAACGCGTTTCCTACAGCGTCAGAAGCTTTGATCAACGTTACTGTGGAATACGAATCCAATGGCTCCATTCCTCTTCTGGAAACGCTCGCAAAACGCGTTTCCTACAGCATCAGAAGCTTTGATCTACGTTACTGTGGAATACGAATCCAATGGCTCCATTCCTCTTCTGGAAACGCTCGCAAAACGCGTTTCCTACAGCATCAGAAGCTTCGACCAACTTTTCTGTGGAATACGAATCCAATGGCTCCATTCCTCTTCTGGAAACGCTCGCTAAACGCGTTTCCTACAGCGTCAGAAGGTTTGATCAACGTTACTGTGGAATACGAATCAAATGGCTCTATTCCTGTTGTGGAAACGCTCGCAAAACGCGTTTCCTACAGCATCAGAAGCTTTGATCAACATTACTGTGGAACACGAATCCAATGGCTCCATTTCTCTTCTGGAAACGCTCGCAAAACGCGTTTCTTACAGCATCAGAAGCTTTGATCAACGTTACTGTGGAATACGAATCCAATGGCTACATTCCTCTTCTGGAAACCCTCACAAAACGTGTTTCCTACAGAATCAGAAGCTTCGATCAACTTTTCTGTGCACTACGAATCCAATGGCTCTATTCCTGTTGTGGAAACGCTCGCAAAACGCGTTTCCTACAGCGTCAGAAGCTTTGATCAACGTTACTGTGGAATACGAATCCAATGGCTCCATTCCTCTTCTGGAAACGCTCGCAAAACGCGTTTCCTACAGCATCAGAAGCTTTGATCAACGTTACTGTGGAATACAAATCCAATGGCTCCATTCCTCTTCTGGAAACGCTCGCAAAACGCGTTTCCTACAGAATCAGAAGCTTCGATCAACTTTTCTGTGGAATACGAATCCAATGGCTCTATTCCTGTTGTGGAAACGCTCGCAAAACGCGTTTCCTGCAGCGTCAGAAGCTTTGATCAACGTTACAGTGGAATACGAATCCAATGGCTCTATTCCTGTTGTGGAAACGCTCGCAAAACGCGTTTTCTACAGCATCAGAAGCTTTGATCAATGTTACTGTGGAATACGAATCAAATGGCTCTATTCCTGTTGTGGAAACGCTCGCAAAACACGTTTCCTACAGCATCAGAAGCTTTGATCAACGTTACTGTGGAATACGAATCCAATGGCTCCATTCCTCTTCTGGAAACGCTCGCAAAACGCGTTTCCTACAGCATCAGGAGCTTTGATCAACGTTACTGTGGAATACAAATCCAATGGCTCCATTCCTCTTCTGGAAACGCTCGCAAAACGCGTTTCCTACAGAATCAGAAGCTTCGATCAACTTTTCTGTGGAATACGAATCCAATGGCTCTATTCCTGTTGTGGAAACGCTCGCAAAACGCGTTTCCTGCAGCGTCAGAAGCTTTGATCAACGTTACAGTGGAATACGAATCCAATGGCTCTATTCCTGTTGTGGAAACGTTCGCAAAACGCGTTTCCTACAGGATCAGAAGCTTTGATCAATGTTACTGTGGAATACGAATCAAATGGCCCTATTCTTGTTGTGGAAACGCTCGCAAAAAGCGTTTCCTACAGCATCAGAAGCTTTGATCAACGTTACTGTGGAATACGAATCCAATGGCTCCATTCCTCTTCTGGAAACGCTCGCAAAACGCGTTTCCTACAGCATCAGAAGCTTCGACCAACTTTTCTGTGGAATACGAATCCAATGGCTCCATTCCTCTTCTGGAAACGCTCGCAAAACGCGTTTCCTACAGCGTCAGAAGGTTTGATCAACGTTACTGTGGAATACGAATCAAATGGCTCCATTCTTCTTCTGGAAACGCTCGCAAAACGCGTTTCCTACAGCATCAGAAGCTTTGATCAACGTTACTGTGGAATACGAATCCAATGGCTACATTCCTCTTCTGGAAACCCTCACAAAACGTGTTTCCTGCAGCATCAGAAGCTTCGATCAACTTTTCTGTGGAATACGAATCCAATGGCTCCATTCCTCTTCTGGAAACGCTCGCAAAACGCGTTTCCTACAGCATCAGAAGCTTTGATCAACGTTACTGTAGAATACGAATCCAATGGCTCTATTCCTGTTGTGAAAACGCTCGCAAAACACGTTTCCTACAGCATCAGAAGCTTTGATCAACGTTACTGTGGAATACGAATCCAATGGCTCCATTCCTCTTCTGGAAACGCTCGCAAAACGCGTTTCCTACAGCATCAGAAGCTTTGATCAACGTTACTGTGGAATACGAATCCAATGGCTCTATTCCTCTTCTGGAAACGCTCGCAAAACGCGTTTCCTACAGAATCAGAAGCTTCGATCAACTTTTCTGTGGAATACGAATCCAATGGCTCTATTCCTGTTGTGGAAACGCTCGCAAAACGCGTTTCCTGCAGCGTCAGAAGCTTTGATCAACGTTACAGTGGAATACGAATCCAATGGCTCTATTCCTGTTGTGGGAACGCTCGCAAAACGCGTTTTCTACAGGATCAGAAGCTTTGATCAATGGTACTGTGGAATACGAATCAAATGGCTCTATTCCTGTTGTGGAAACGCTCGCAAAAAGCGTTTCCTACAGCATCAGAAGCTTTGATCAACGTTACTGTGGAATACGAATCCAATGGCTCCATTCCTCTTCTGGAAACGCTCGCAAAACGCGTTTCCTACAGCATCAGCAGCTTCGACCAACTTTTCTGTGGAATACGAATCCAATGGCTCCATTCCTCTTCTGGAAAAGCTCGCAAAACGCGTTTCCTACAGCATCAGAAGCTTTGATCAACGTTACTGTGGAATACAAATCCAATGGCTCCATTCCTCTTCTGGAAACGCTCGCAAAACGCGTTTCCTACAGAATCAGAAGCTTCGATCAACTTTTCTGTGGAATACGAATCCAATGGCTCTATTCCTGTTGTGGAAACGCTCGCAAAACGCGTTTCCTACAGCGTCAGAAGCTTCGATCAACGTTACTGTGGAATACGAATCCAATGGCTACATTCCTCTTCTGGAAACGCTCACAAAACGTGTTTCCTGCAGCATCAGAAGCTTCGATCAACTTTTCTGTGGAATACGAATCCAATGGCTCGATTCCTCTTCTGGAAACGCTCGCAAAACGCGTTTCCTACAGCATCAGAAGCTTTGATCAACGTTACTGTAGAATACGAATCCAATGGCTCTATTCCTGTTGTGGAAACGCTCGCAAAACACGTTTCCTACAGCATCAGAAGCTTTGATCAACGTTACTGTGGAATGCGAATCCAATGGCTCCATTCCTCTTCTGGAAACGCTCGCAAAACGCGTTTCCTACAGCATCAGAAGCTTCGATCAACGTTACTGTGGAATACAAATCCAATGCTCCATTCCTCTTCTGGAAACGCTCGCAAAACGCGTTTCCTACAGAATCAGAAGCTTCGATCAACTTTTCTGTGGAATACGAATCCAATGGCTCTATTCCTGTTGTGGAAACGCTCGCAAAACGCGTTTCCTGCAGCGTCAGAAGCTTTGATCAACGTTACAGTGGAATACGAATCCAATGGCCCTATTCCTGTTGTGGGAACGCTCGCAAAACGCGTTTTCTACAGGATCAGAAGCTTTGATCAATGGTACTGTGGAATACGAATCAAATGGCTCTATTCCTGTTGTGGAAACGCTCGCAAAAAGCGTTTCCTACAGCATCAGAAGCTTTGATCAACGTTACTGTGGAATACGAATCCAATGGCTCCATTCCTCTTCTGGAAACGCTCGCAAAACGCGTTTCCTACAGCATCAGAAGCTTCGACCAACTTTTCTGTGGAATACGAATCCAATGGCTCCATTCCTCTTCTGGAAACGCTCGCTAAACGCGTTTCCTACAGCGTCAGAAGGTTTGATCAACGTTACTGTGGAATACGAATCAAATGGCTCTATTCCTGTTGTGGAAACGCTCGCAAAACGCGTTTCCTACAGCATCAGAAGCTTTGATCAACATTACTGTGGAATACGAATCTAATGGCTCCATTCCTCTTCTGGAAACGCTCGCAAAACGCGTTTCCTACAGCATCAGAAGCTTTGATCAACGTTACTGTGGAATACGAATCCAATGGCTACATTCCTCTTCTGGAAACCCTCACAAAACGTGTTTCCTACAGAATCAGAAGCTTCGATCAACTTTTCTGTGCACTACGAATCCAATGGCTCTATTCCTGTTGTGGAAACGCTCGCAAAACGCGTTTCCTACAGCGTCAGAAGCTTTGATCAACGTTACTGTGGAATACGAATCCAATGGCTCCATTCCTCTTCTGGAAACGCTCGCAAAACGCGTTTCCTACAGCATCAGAAGCTTTGATCAACGTTACTGTGGAATACGAATCCAATGGCTACATTCCTCTTCTGGAAACGCTCGCAAAACGCGTTTCCTACAGCATCAGAAGCTTCGACCAACTTTTCTGTGGAATACGAATCCAATGGCTCCATTCCTCTTCTGGAAACGCTCGCAAAACGCGTTTCCTACAGTGTCAGAAGGTTTGATCAACGTTACTGTGGAATACGAATCAAATGGCTCTATTCCTGTTGTGGAAACGCTCGCAAAACGCGTTTCCTACAGCATCAGAAGCTTTGATGAACGTTACTGTGGAATACGAATCCAATGGCTCCATTCCTCTTCTGGAAACGCTCGCAAAACGCGTTTCCTACAGCATCAGAAGCTTTGATCAACGTTACTGTGGAATACAAATCCAATGGCTCCATTCCTCTGCTGGAAACGCTCGCAAAACGCGTTTCCTACAGAATCAGAAGCTTCGATCAACTTTTCTGTGCACTACGAATCCAATGGCTCTATTCCTGTTGTGGAAACGCTCGCAAAACGCGTTTCCTACAGCGTCAGAAGCTTTGATCAACGTTACTGTGGAATACGAATCCAATGGCTCCATTCCTCTTCTGGAAACGCTCGCAAAACGCGTTTCCTACAGCATCAGAAGCTTTGATCTACGTTACTGTGGAATACGAATCCAATGGCTCCATTCCTCTTCTGGAAACGCTCGCAAAACGCGTTTCCTACAGCATCAGAAGCTTCGACCAACTTTTCTGTGGAATACGAATCCAATGGCTCCATTCCTCTTCTGGAAACGCTCGCTAAACGCGTTTCCTACAGCGTCAGAAGGTTTGATCAACGTTACTGTGGAATACGAATCAAATGGCTCTATTCCTGTTGTGGAAACGCTCGCAAAACGCGTTTCCTACAGCATCAGAAGCTTTGATCAACATTACTGTGGAATACGAATCCAATGGCTCCATTTCTCTTCTGGAAACGCTCGCAAAACGCGTTTCTTACAGCATCAGAAGCTTTGATCAACGTTACTGTGGAATACAAATCCAATGGCTCCATTCCTCTTCTGGAAACGCTCGCAAAACGCGTTTCCTACAGAATCAGAAGCTTCGATCAACTTTTCTGTGTACTACGAATCCAATGGCTCTATTCCTGTTGTGGAAACGCTCGCAAAACGCGTTTCCTACAGCGTCAGAAGCTTTGATCAACGTTACTGTGGAATACGAATCCAATGGCTCCATTCCTCTTCTGGAAACGCTCACAAAACGTGTTTCCTGCAGCATCAGAAGCTTCGATCAACTTTTCTGTGGAATACGAATCCAATGGCTCCATTCCTCTTCTGGAAACGCTCGCAAAACGCGTTTCCTACAGCATCAGAAGCTTTGATCAACGTTACTGTAGAATACGAGTCCAATGGCTCTATTCCTGTTGTGGAAACGCTCGCAAAACACGTTTCCTACAGCATCAGAAGCTTTGATCAACGTTACTGTGGAATGCGAATCCAATGGCTCCATTCCTCTTCTGGAAACGCTCGCAAAACGCGTTTCCTACAGCATCAGAAGCTTCGATCAACGTTACTGTGGAATACAAATCCAATGCTCCATTCCTCTTCTGGAAACGCTCGCAAAACGCGTTTCCTACAGAATCAGAAGCTTCGATCAACTTTTCTGTGGAATACGAATCCAATGGCTCTATTCCTGTTGTGGAAACGCTCGCAAAACGCGTTTCCTGCAGCGTCAGAAGCTTTGATCAACGTTACAGTGGAATACGAATCCAATGGCTCTATTCCTGTTGTGGGAACGCTCGCAAAACGCGTTTTCTACAGGATCAGAAGCTTTGATCAATGTTACTGTGGAATACGAATCAAATGGCTCTATTCCTGTTGTGGAAACGCTCGCATAAAGCGTTTCCTACAGCATCAGAAGCTTTGATCAACGTTACTGTGGAATACGAATCCAATGGCTCCATTCCTCTTCTGGAAACGCTCGCTAAACGCGTTTCCTACAGCGTCAGAAGGTGTGATCAACGTTACTGTGGAATACGAATCAAATGGCTCTATTCCTGTTGTGGAAACGCTCGCAAAACGCGTTTCCTACAGCATCAGAAGCTTTGATCAACATTACTGTGGAATACGAATCCAATGGCTCCATTCCTCTTCTGGAAACGCTCGCAAAACGCGTTTCCTACAGCATCAGAAGCTTTGATCAACGTTACTGTGGAATACGAATCCAATGGCTACATTCCTCTTCTGGAAACCCTCACAAAACGTGTTTCCTGCAGCATCAGAAGCTTCGATCAACTTTTCTGTGGAATACGAATCCAATGGCTCCATTCCTCTTCTGGAAACGCTCCCAAAACGCGTTTCCTACAGCATCAGAAGCTTTGATCAACGTTACTGTAGAATACGAATCCAATGGCTCTATTCCTGTTGTGGAAACGCTCGCAAAACACGTTTCCTACAGCATCAGAAGCTTTGATCAACGTTACTGTGGAATACGAATGCAATGGCTCCATTCCTCTTCTGGAAACGCTCGCAAAACGCGTTTCCTACAGCATCAGAAGCTTTGATCAACGTTACTGTGGAATACAAATCCAATGGCTCCATTCCTCTTCTGGAAACGCTCGCAAAACGCGTTTCCTACAGAATCAGAAGCTTCGATCAACTTTTCTGTGGAATACGAATCCAATGGCTCTATTCCTGTTGTGGAAACGCTCGCAAAACGCGTTCTGCAGCGTCAGAAGCTTTGATCAACGTTACAGTGGAATACGAATCCAATGGCTCTATTCCTGTTGTGGAAACGCTCGCAAAACGCGTTTTCTACAGCATCAGAAGCTTTGATCAATGTTACTGTGAATACGAATCAAATGGCTCTATTCCTGTTGTGGAAACGCTCGCAAAACACGTTTCCTACAGCATCAGAAGCTTTGATCAATGTTACTGTGGAATACGAATCCAATGGCTCCATTCCTCTTCTGGAAACGCTCGCAAAACGCGTTTCCTACAGCATCAGGAGCTTTGATCAACGTTACTGTGGAATACAAATCCAATGGCTCCATTCCTCTTCTGGAAACGCTCGCAAAACGCGTTTCCTACAGAATCAGAAGCTTCGATCAACTTTTCTGTGGAATACGAATCCAATGGCTCTATTCCTGTTGTGGAAACGCTCGCCAAAACGCGTTTCCTGCAGCGTCAGAAGCTTTGATCAACGTTACAGTGGAATACGAATCCAATGGCTCTATTCCTGTTGTGGAAACGTTCGCAAAACGCGTTTCCTACAGGATCAGAAGCTTTGATCAATGTTACTGTGGAATACGAATCAAATGGCCCTATTCTTGTTGTGGAAACGCTCGCAAAAAGCGTTTCCTACAGCATCAGAAGCTTTGATCAACGTTACTGTGGAATACGAATCCAATGGCTCCATTCCTCTTCTGGAAACGCTCGCAAAACGCGTTTCCTACAGCATCAGAAGCTTCGACCAACTTTTCTGTGGAATACGAATCCAATGGCTCCATTCCTCTTCTGGAAACGCTCGCAAAACGCGTTTCCTACAGCGTCAGAAGGTTTGATCAACGTTACTGTGGAATACGAATCAAATGGCTCTATTCCTGTTGTGGAAATGCTCGCAAAACGCGTTTCCTACAGCATCAGAAGCTTTGATCAACATTACTGTGGAATACGAATCCAATGGCTCCATTCTTCTTCTGGAAACGCTCGCAAAACGCGTTTCCTACAGCATCAGAAGCTTTGATCAACGTTACTGTAGAATACGAATCCAATGGCTCTATTCCTGTTGTGAAAACGCTCGCAAAACACGTTTCCTACAGCATCAGAAGCTTTGATCAACGTTACTGTGGAATACGAATCCAATGGCTCCATTCCTCTTCTGGAAACGCTCGCAAAACGCGTTTCCTACAGCATCAGAAGCTTTGATCAACGTTACTGTGGAATACGAATCCAATGGCTCCATTCCTCTTCTGGAAACGCTCGCAAAACGCGTTTCCTACAGAATCAGAAGCTTCGATCAACTTTTCTGTGGAATACGAATCCAATGGCTCTATTCCTGTTGTGGAAACGCTCGCAAAACGCGTTTCCTAGAGCATCAGAAGCTTCGATCAATGTTACTGTGGAATACGAATCAAATGGCTCTATTCATGTTGGAAACGCTCGCAAAAAGCGTTTCCTACAGCATCAGAAGCTTTGATCAACGTTACTGTGGAATACGAATCCAATGGCTCCATTCCTCTTCTGGAAACGCTCGCAAAACGCGTTTCCTACAGAATCAGAAGCTTTGATCAACGTTACTGTGGAATACAAATCCAATGGCTCCATTCCTCTTCTGGAAACGCTCGCAAAACGCGTTTCCTACAGAATCAGAAGCTTCGATCAAATTTCCTGTGGAATACGAATCCAATGGCGTTCGTTTCCTACAGAACGCGTTTCCTACAGATTCAGAAGCTTCGATCAACTTTTCTGTGGAATACGAATCCAATGGCTCTATTCCTGTTGTGGAAACGCTCGCAAAACGCGTTTCCTACAGCGTCAGAAGCTTTGATCAACGTTACTGTGGAATACGAATCCAATGGCTACATTCCTCTTCTGGAAACGCTCACAAAACGCGTTTCCTACAGCATCAGAAGCTTTGATCAACGTTACTGTGGAATACGAATCCAATGGCTCCATTCCTCTTCTGGAAACGCTCGCTAAACGCGTTTCCTACAGCGTCAGAAGGTGTGATCAACGTTACTGTGGAATACGAATCAAATGGCTCTATTCCTGTTGTGGAAACGCTCGCAAAACGCGTTTCCTACAGCATCAGAAGCTTTGATCAACATTACTGTGGAATACGAATCCAATGGCTCCATTCCTCTTCTGGAAACGCTCGCAAAACGCGTTTCCTACAGCATCAGAAGCTTTGATCAACGTTACTGTGGAATACGAATCCAATGGCTACATTCCTCTTCTGGAAACCCTCACAAAACGTGTTTCCTGCAGCATCAGAAGCTTCGATCAACTTTTCTGTGGAATTACGAATCCAATGGCTCCATTTCCTCTTCTGGAAACGCTCGCAAAACGCGTTTCCTACAGCATCAGAAGCTTTGATCAACGTTACTGTAGAATACGAATCCAATGGCTCTATTCCTGTTGTGGAAAACGCTCGCAAAAGCGTTTCCTACAGCATCAGAAGCTTTGATCAACGTTACTGTGGAATACGAATCCAATGGCTCCATTCCTCTTCTGGAAACGCACGCAAAACGCGTTTTTTACAGCATCAGAAGCTTTGATCAACGTTACTGTGGAATACAAATCCAATGGCTCCATTCCTCTTCTGGAAACGCTCGCAAAACGCGTTTTCCTACAGAATCAGAAGCTTCGATCAACTTTTCAGTGGAATACGAATCCAATGGCTCTATTCCTGTTGTGGAAACGCTCGCAAAACGCGTTTCCTACAGCGTCAGAAGCTTTGATCAACGGTACTGTGGAATACGAATCCAATGGCTACATTCCTCTCCTGGAAACGCTCACAAAACGTGTTTCCTGCAGCATCAGAAGCTTCGATCAACTTTTCTGTGGAATACGAATCCAATGGCTCCAATTCCTCTTCTGGAAACGCCCGCAAAACGCGTTTCCTACAGCTTCAGAAGGTTTGATCAACGTTACTGTGGAATACGAATCAAATGGCTCTATTCCTGTTGTGAAAAACGCTCGCAAAACGCGTTTCCTACAGCATCAGAAGCTTTGATCAACGTTACTGTGGAATATGAATCCAATGGCTCCATTCCTCTTCTGGAAACGCTCGCAAAACGCGTTTCCTACAGCATCAGAAGCTTTGATCAACGTTACTGTGGAATACAAATCCAATGGCTCCATTCCTCTTCTGGAAACGCTCGCAAAACGCGTTTCCCTACAGAATCAGAATCTTCGATCAACTTTTCTGTGGAATACGAATCCAATGGCGTTCGTTTCCTACAGAACGCGTTTCCTACAGAATCAGAAGCTTCGATCAACTTTTCTGTGGAATACGAATCCAATGGCTCTATTCCTGTTGTGGAAACGCTCGCAAAACGCGTTTCCTACAGCGTCAGAAGCTTTGATCAATGTTACTGTGGAATACGAATCCAATGGCTACATTCCTCTTCTGGAAACGCTCACAAAACGCGTTTCCTACAGCATCAGAAGCTTTGATCAACGTTACTGTGGAATACGAATCCAATGGCTCCATTCCTCTTCTGGAAACGCTCGCAAAACGCGTTTCCTACAGAATCAGAAGCTTCGATCAACTTTTTCTGTGGAATACGAATTCTATGGCTCTATTCCTGTTGTGGAAACGCTCGCAAAACGCGTTTCCTACAGCGTCAGAAGCTTTGATCAACGTTACTGTGGAATACGAATCCAATGGCTACATTCCTCTTCTGGAAACGCTCACAAAACGTGTTTTCTGCAGCATCAGAAGCTTCGATCAACTTTTCTGTGGAATGCGAATCCAATGGCTCCATTCCTCTTCTGGAAACGCTCGCAAAACGCGTTTCCTACAGCGTCAGAAGGTTTGATCAACGTTACTGTGGAGTACGAATCAAATGGCTCTATTCCTGTTGTGGAAACGCTCGCAAAACGCGTTTCCTACAGCATCAGAAGCTTTGATCAACGTTACTGTGGAATACGAATCCAATGGCTCCCATTCCTCTTCTGGAGACGCTCGCAAAACGCGTTTCCTACAGAATCAGAAGCTTCGATCAACTTTTCTGTGGAATACGAATCCAATGGCTCCTATTCCTGTTGTGGAAACGCTCGGAAAACGCGTTTCCTAGAGCATCAGAAGCTTCGATCAATGTTACTGTGGAATACGAATCAAATGGCTCCTATTCCTGTTGTGGAAACGCTCGCAAAAAGCGTTTCCTACAGCATCAGAAGCTTTGATCAACGTTACTGTGGAATACGAATCCAATGGCTCCATTCCTCTTCTGGAAACGCTCGCAAAACGCGTTTCCTACAGAATCAGAAGCTTTGATCAACGTCACTGGGGAATACGAATCCAATGGCTCCATTCGTCTTCTGGAAACGCTCGCAAAACGCGTTTTTTACAGCATCAGAAGCTTTGATCAACGTTACTGTGGAATACAAATCCAATGGCTCCATTCCTCTTCTGGAAACGCTCGCAAAACGCGTTTCCTACAGAATCAGAAGCTTCGATCAACTTTTCAGTGGAATACGAATCCAATGGCTCTATTCCTGTTGTGGAAACGCTCGCAAAACGCGTTTCCTACAGCGTCAGAAGCTTTGATCAACGGTACTGTGGAATACGAATCCAATGGCTACATTCCTCTCCTGGAAACGCTCACAAAACGTGTTTCCTGCAGCATCAGAAGCTTCGATCAACTTTTCTGTGGAATACGAATCCAATGGCTCCATTCCTCTTCTGGAAACGCCCGCAAAACGCGTTTCCTACAGCTTCAGAAGGTTTGATCAACGTTACTGTGGAATACGAATTCAAATGGCTCTATTCCTGTTGTGGAAACGCTCGCAAAAACGCGTTTCCTACAGCATCAGAAGCTTTGATCAACGTTACTGTGGAATATGAATCCAATGGCTCCATTCCTCTTCTGGAAACGCTCGCAAAACGCGTTTCCTACAGCATCAGAAGCTCTGATCAACGTTACTGTGGAATACAAATCCAATGGCTCCATTCCTCTTCTGGAAACGCTCGCAAAACGCGTTTCCTACAGAATCAGAATCTTCGATCAACTTTTCTGTGGAATACGAATCCAATGGCGTTCGTTTCCTACAGAACGCGTTTCCTACAGAATCAGAAGCTTCGATCAACTTTTCTGTGGAATACGAATCCAATGGCTCTATTCCTGTTGTGGAAACGCTCGCAAAACGCGTTTCCTACAGCGTCAGAAGCTTTGATCAACGTTACTGTGGAATACGAATCCAATGGCTACATTCCTCTTCTGGAAACGCTCACAAAACGCGTTTCCTACAGCATCAGAAGCTTTGATCAACGTTACTGTGGAATACGAACCCAATGGCTCCATTCCTCTTCTGGAAACGCTCGCAAAACGCGTTTCCTACAGAATCAGAAGCTTCGATCAACTTTTCTGTGGAATACGAATTCTATGGGCTCTATTCCTGTTGTGGAAACGCTCGCAAAACGCGTTTCCTACAGCGTCAGAAGCTTTTGATCAACGTTACTGTGGAATACGAATCCAATGGCTACATTCCTCTTCTGGAAACGCTCACAAAACGTGTTTCCTGCAGCATCAGTAGCTTCGATCAACTTACAATACGAATCCAATGGCTACATTCCTCTTCTGGAAACGCTCACAAAACGTGTTTCCTGCAGCATCAGTAGCTTCGATCAACTTTTCTGTGGAATACGAATCCAATGGCTCCATTCCTCTTCTGGAAACGCTCGCAAAACGCGTTTCCTACAGCGTCAG